>NC_134364.1:3764232-4364232 GCF_048569485.1 Anomaloglossus baeobatrachus | reverse complement strand
ACCCCGTTGTGTCACCGCAACGATTCTGCTGATCCATCAGGAGCTATCACTTCCCTGTAGGCCCCCACACTTCGTCGCATATCCCCTTAGTGATGGGGGAATCGTAATGAAAAACGGAAGGTTCTTTAGATGATGTTCCATAACCCCCATGTACCTGACGCCATGCTCTGCTTGGTACAAGAGAAATTTGTCCCCACTTTGTCCTTCCCTCTGAACTGAGTTCTTTAATCGCCCCCCTAGAAGGGGCCTGGACTCTGGTAGTTCTCATTGTACTCTGTGTCGGCCAGCGATTGATTATACTGTCCAATAGTTGGAGAAGTATTGCGTTCTGTCAGTGATGATTGATATTAGATTGCGTTCTGTGAGGAGTAACGGGCTGTTCTTGTTCAGGAAAGGTGCAAATAGGAAAGTAGGTCTCCGGCTGCCTCTGGGACCAGGCCAGTTCTAGAATATAGAATAAACTGTTCTGCACAGAGTGATTTGTACCTTAAGCGCAGACGCGCTGAATATACCAGCGTCTTATCACTGCAGCCCATAAAGGGATTTGTGTGGTATTAGCAAAACAAAAAGTGTATAATGAAGGGTCCAGTAACTTTGTTGAAGGCTGTTTTTAGGTGTATTACTATTTTTAAGAGTCAGTGAATGGAAACATTAAGGTTACAAACACACAAGGTATATCACAAAAGTGAGTACACCCCTCAAATTTTCGTAAATATTTTATTGTATCTTTTCATGGGACAATACTGAAGAGATGAGACTCAAATTGGTTTGCCTAGCTGTCGTCCCAGAAGGAAGCCTCTTCTAAAGGTGATTCACAAGAAATCCCACAGATAGTTTGCAGAAAACAAGCAGACTAAGGACATGGATTACTGGATGAGAACAAGATAAACTTATTTGGTTCAGATGGTGTCAGCATGTGTGGTGGAAGCAAGATGAGAACAAAGACAAGTGTTTCCTGCCTACAGTCATGCATGGTGGTGGCAAGTCATGGTTTGTGGCTACACGAGTGCTACCAGCGGTGGGGGCTACAGTTCATTGATGGAACCATAAATGCCAACATGTCCTGTAAATTATAGGAATGGGAAAAAAAAGCGCAGGTGTTATGCTCATGTGAGGAGGGTGTGCGGTGCCTTATTCCAGTTATAAAGACCTCGGAGCCTCCTGTCTCAGGTGATGTGCTCATGTGAGGGTGTGTGCGGTCCCTTAATCCAGATATAAAGACCTCGGAGCCTCCTGTCTCAGGTGCTGTGCTCGTGTGAGGGGGGCGTGCGGTCCCTTATTCCAGATATAAAGACCTCGGAGCCTCAGGTCTCAGGTGCTCTGCTCATATGAGGTGGGCGTGCATTCCCTTATTCCAGATATAAAGACCTCGGAGCCTCCTGTCTCAGGTGCTGTGCTCGTGTGAGGGGGCGTGCGGTCCCTTATTCCAGATATAAAGACCTTGGAGCCTCCTGTCTCAGGTGCTGTGCTCATATGAGGGGGTGTGCATTCCCTAATTCCAGATATAAAGACCTTGGAGCCTCCTGTCTCAGGTGCTGTGCTCGTGTGAAGGGGGGCGTGCGGTTCCTTATTCCAGATATAAAGACCTCGGAGCCTCATGTCTCAGGTGCTGTGCTTGTGTGAGGGGGCGTGCGGTCTCTTATTTCAAATATAAAGACCTCGAAGCCTCATGTATCAGGTGCTGTGCACGTGAGGGGTGTGTGTGGTCCCATATTCCAGATAGAAAGACCTTGCAGCCTCATGTCTCAGGTGCTGTGCACATGTGAGGGGTGTGTGCGGTCCCATATTCCAGATATAAAGACCTCGGAGCCTCATGTCTCAGGTGCTGTGCTCGTGTGAGGGGGGCGTGCGGTCCCATATTCCAGATATAAAGACCTCGGAGCCTCCTGTCTCAGGTGCTGTGCTCGTGTGAGGGGGCGTGCGGTCCCTTATTCCAGATATAAAGACCTTGGAGCCTCCTGTCTCAGGTGCTGTGCTCATATGAGGGGGTGTGCATTCCCTAATTCCAGATATAAAGACCTTGGAGCCTCCTGTCTCAGGTGCTGTGCTCGTGTGAGGAGAGCGTGCGGTCCCTTATTCCAGATCTAAAGACCTCGGAGCCTCCTGTCTCAGGTGCTGTGCTCGTGTGAAGGGGGGCGTGCGGTTCCTTATTCCAGATATAAAGACCTCGGAGCCTCATGTCTCAGGTGCTGTGCTCGTGTGAGGAGAGCGTGCGGTCCCTTATTCCAGATATAAAGACCTCGGAGCCTCATGTCTCAGGTGCTGTGCTTGTGTGAGGGGGCGTGCGGTCTCTTATTTCAAATATAAAGACCTCGAAGCCTCATGTCTCAGGTGCTGTGCTCGTGTGAGGGGGTGTGCGGTCCCTTATTTCAGATATAAAGACCTCGGAGCCTCATGTATCAGGTGCTGTGCACGTGAGGGGTGTGTGTGGTCCCATATTCCAGATAGAAAGACCTTGCAGCCTCATGTCTCAGGTGCTGTGCACGTGAGGGGTGTGTGCGGTCCCATATTCCAGATATAAAGACCTCGGAGCCTCATGTCTCAGGTGCTGTGCTCGTGTGAGGGGGGCGTGCGGTCCCATATTCCAGATATAAAGACCTCGGAGCCTCATGTCTCAGGTGCTGTGCTTGTGTGAGGGGGCGTGTGGTCTCTTATTGTCTCGTACACATCTGGACTAATCTTGCTTCCCTTGATCTCTCGGGGCTCGTGTTTCGGGATCAGATTTCTTGTGCACGGTTATTTGCTTCAAAGGTGGAATTGAGCGATTTTGAAGAAGTGTAAATTGTCCCCTTACTGTACATATCCCGGGGGCAGGCGACACGCCGTCTGTGCTCGTCGTGCAGAATCCCTGCCGCAGTCTGGTAAATGAGCTTCCTTTAATCTTTCTGCTATTTTTTAGGCAGGTGCACGTGTTTATGGCGGTATCACAACATCACCTAAGTGCTGGGAGGTAATCATCATCGCGGAATATACTATAGCTGTATAGAATGACAGAACTTGTCAAGTAAAATATACATCAATGGCTGACGAATGCAAAAGAGTAATTAAGTCTGATGAGGACATGTACATTGTGAGCCTGCTGATGCAGCACCTCTTTGTAGCACATCCAAGTGCAGCACAGTAGCATAGCTTGGCTCACTCCAGTATTCACCCCCTGATGGCGCTCTGCTCTGATAGGAAGGCTGCTGGATGCGTCTGCACCTCTCTCCAGTATTCACCCCCTGATGGCGCTCTGCTCTGATAGGAAGGCTGCTGGATGCGTCTGCACCTCACTCCAGTATTCACCCCCTGATGGCGCTCTGCTCCGATAGGAAGGCTGCTGGATGCGTCTGCACCTCACTCCAGTATTCACCCCCTGATGGCGCTCTGCTCCGATAGGAAGGCTGCTGGATGCGTCTGCACCTCTCTCCAGTATTCACCCCCTGTCACGAACCACCGGGGGGGTCACTCAGAAATCCCCCGCGCTGGCTACCAGTACGTCACAATCGGGGGGTAACAAGTGGGGGTCACCCCTCCTTTATACCTCCCGACCGACAGACAGAGCACGTGATGCGCTCTCTAGCGCCCCTCTTATAGTCAGGCCAATTATGGAATTGCCCGACAATAAGCAAGGAGGCCGCTATACTACTTATGCCGATTATTGAAGGGTCCCCGGTGAGAGTAGGGTATATATTCCCCCGACCTCCGCGGGCGGAATATATAAAACCTCCCCGAATCTCACTGGCCTCCCCACAATAATCCTTGGCACAACTCGCTGCCACCAACCGCTTCACGGTAACTATTAGCCGAACACACAGACGTGGGATTCAAGATCGAGATAACAGAACAGCCCAAGATTAATTATATAATTTAATCAGCCTAAAGCACACTAGAAACTACAATATATACAATAGGAGATCTACAGAATATACATATGTCAGAGTACAGTTACAGATAAAGCATGGTTTACAAACAGGCATACACAGCTCCAGCAGTTACCTTGTGCGTCTGGCCACAGGGGGGCGCTGTAGACCAGGTTTCTAGGATCCTTCCCACAGATGTTTCCTACACGTGACCCCCGGCGAAAGAACACTGGAAAATGGCCGAAGTAGGGTTATCAACCTGGGCAAATCCAGGTCCCCTCCTACCTTAGTGACCTCAGAGGGAGCACTGCTCCACCCCTGGCTGGAGTTATGGACAATATCCACAACAGGGGATATGGCCATAACCTGGCCTGGGAGCGTCGTAGGCAGACGCCAACGCTCTCATTGTGACAGTTATGAATTTAGCTACAGAACGAGAGGACTCATGACTTGTCTACTAGTTCCCCATTGGCTGATATCACGCCTGGGGTATTTCCCCAGGTCCTGCTCCCATAAAAAGGGTGTGCCAGCATCGTCCGCATGCGGAGACACCATTTTTATGGTTGCCATATTTATCGGAAATATGACTTGCGAGATATGAACCATATTTTACTGGAGTCGTTCTGTCTGGATACTTCCAAGCTTGCTAATTAGATAGCAGCCCCTACCACAGGGTCACGGCAGGGAGTCATCCTGTGTCCATTGTTCCCACATCATCTAATCTCCATATCACAGGAGATGGCCATGGAGGTGTAAGTGGAACACAGACCAGTTCCTTTGACCTATCTGCTAAACAAACCGTTTATCCCTGTGGTAAATTTTCTGATTGAAGGAGTTGTGTGAAGGAAAGGGGGGGTGACACCAGGAGAGGGCTTCCTGACATAACTTGAATATCATGATTTATCGTCATATCTCCGGATTTACCTCACACCTCCCCCCTTTTGAGGGCGCTAGGGGGCAGCACACTCCGGTGTTCCCCCGTGCGCCCGTCCGCGACCTCTCCTTGTCGGGACAGCCCGTCTGCGTTACCGTGGTCACGGCCCCTTTTGTGTCGAATGGTGAAGTTGTATTGCTGGAGCGCAAGGCTCCATCGCAACAACCTGCCATTCGTCCCGGAGACAGTGTGTAACCAGCTGAGGGGATTGTGGTCCGTCTCCACGATGAAGTGGCGCCCGTATAGATAGGGTTGCAGACGCTGCAGGGCCCACACTATGGCCAGGCACTCCTTTTCCATCGTGGAATAGGCCACTTCCCTTGGTAACAGCTTCCTGCTCAGGTACAAGACTGGGTGCTCTTGGCTCGCAGAGTCCACCTGGCTGAGCACCGCACCGAGGCCGAAGTCACTGGCGTCGGTCTGTACTACAAACGGCCGCGTGAAGTCGGCTGCCTGTAGCACGGGCGGGCTGGACAGGGCGTCCTTTAGGGCCCGGAAGGCTGTCTCGCAGTCCACTGTCCAATCGACTGCAGAGGGCAGCTTCTTCTTGGTGAGGTCCGTCAAGGGCTTTGCCAGGCTACTATAGCATGGAACAAACCTCCTATAGTACCCAGCGGTCCCCAAGAAGGACATCACCTGCTTCTTGGTCCTGGGGGTGGGCCAGGATGCGATGGCTTCCACTTTCTCAGGCTCGGGCTTCAGTGTTCTCCCACCTACCCGGTGACCGAGGTACTGGACCTCGCTCATGGCCAGCTGACACTTTCCCGGCTTGATGGTCAAACCTGCCTGGTGGATCCGCCTGAGCACCTGTGCTAGATGCTCTAGGTGATCTTCCCAGGTGGGACTGAAGACGGCAATGTCATCCAGGTACGCGGCCGCGTACCCTTCAAGTCCCTTGAGCAGGGTGTTGACCATCCGCTGGAAAGTGGCAGGGGCATTCCTCATCCCGAATGGCATCACCGTGGACTCGTACAGTCCAAATGGGGTAATAAAGGCAGAGCGTTCCCTGGCCTTGCGAGTCAGGGGGATCTGCCAATATCCCCGGCTCAGATCCATGATGGTCAGGTACTGAGCCCCGGCCAACTGATCGAGCAGGTCATCGATGCGTGGCATTGGGTACGCATCGGCGACCGTGACAGCATTGAGCCCCCTGTAGTCCACGCAGAACCGAGTGGTTCGGTCCTTCTTAGGGACGAGGACTACAGGCGAGGCCCAAGCGCTGTTGGATGCCTGGATCACCCCCAGCTTCAGCATCTCGTCAATCTCCTGGCGCATGTGTTGCTGCACCTCCAGGGAGACCCGGTATGCTGAACGCCGGATTGGGGGATGATCCCCAGTGTCCACGTGATGGACAGCCAAGTTAGTCCTTCCGGGCTGGTTGGTAAACAACCCCCGGAAGGGGTGTAGGGTGGCCCACAGCTGGGACCGTTGGTCTTCCAAGAGCTGGTGGCCAACCTCCACATCCTCAATGGATCCGCCTGCCCTAACCTGGGCTAGCATATCCAAGAGGGTTTCCGCTTCTCCCTCCTCGGGCAGGTTGCACACGGGGAGCGCACACGCCTCCCGCTCATGATGTGCCTTCATCATGTTCACATGGAAGGGCTTCCGCCTTCCACGGGCAGGGTCCAGGGTGACCAGGTACGTTACAGGGTTGAGCTGCTGGTACACGAGGTATGGGCCTTCCCAGGCTGCCTGAAGCTTGTCCTGTGGTACGGGGACCAGTACCCACACCTTTTGACCCACTTGGTAGGTCCTCTCACAAGCGTTCTGGTCGTACCAACGCTTCTGATCGGCCTGGGCTTGAGCCATATTGTCGTGTACCAGTTGCGTCACGGCCTGCATTTTGTCCCGGAAGCGCATGACATACTCGATAACCGACACTCCAGGGGTGGCCAAATCCCCTTCCCAAGCCTCTTTCACCAGAGCCAGGGGGCCCCGCACACGTCGCCCGTACAGGAGCTCAAACGGTGAGAATCCTGTTGAGGCCTGTGGAACCTCCCGGTAAGCAAATAACAGGTGTGGGAGATACCGCTCCCAGTCACGCCCATGGGAGTCGACCAACATCTTAAGCATCTGCTTTAAGGTGCCATTAAACCGCTCGCACAGGCCATTAGTCTGTGGATGGTACGGGCTGGCCACCAGATGTCGCACCTGGACTTGCTTACAGAGGGCCTCCATCAGCTGGGACATGAATTGGGTCCCCCGGTCAGTGAGCATTTCCTGGGGAAAACCCACTCGGGAGAAAATCTCCAGCAATGCGGTGGCCACCTTGTCAGCCCGAATGGACGACAAGGCCACTGCTTCTGGGTACCGGGTGGCATAGTCCACTACCGTCAGTATGAAGCGTTTCCCGGAGCTGCTGGGGATGGCCAGCGGGCCGACCAGATCCACAGCCACCCTCCTGAAAGGTTCATCGATGATTGGCAGAGATACCAGTGGGGCTTTGGGGTGTGGCCCCGCCTTCCCCACTCTCTGACAGGTTTCACACGAACGGCAGTAGGCAACCACATCGGCCCCCATTTTTGGCCAGTAGAAATGCTGGTTTAACCTGGCCTTGGTCTTAGCGATCCCTAGGTGTCCGGCCATCGGAATCTCATGTGCGATCCGCAACAACTCCGTCCGGAACGGATAGGGTACCACCAACTGTCGGTCCCTGGGCCACGCCTCCGGTGAACCCTGCTGGACCGTGACCCGGTACAGCCGTCCTTGGTCCCAGACCACTCGCTCCGGGTCCGAGTCCGAGGGAGGCTGTGCCGCCTGCTCCTTTAGAGCTTTCAGGCTGTCGTCAGCTTCTAACGCTGCCTGAAACCCCTGACTAGATGTGGCCAGAATCGACGAGACTGTCACATCTTCGGTCAGTACCCCGGGACCTGTGTCCTGGCCTCCACCTGACTCGGCTGCCACTTGGTCAGAAGGGGAAGAGCTATCGGACCTCCGGGAGGCCCCTTGGCTTCCAGCACTCCCACTGCGGGTGACAGCGGCCACAGCCGCTGCGACCGTGGGTCGTGCCTGCTCCTCCTCCGTTCCTGACCAAGTCGCCGGTTCAGGCAGACCTACCTGGCTTCCTGACACCCCGGTTGTGGGGGAACCCTGCACCGAGATCTTACCTGGGAGCACTTCCGCTCCGGGACCGGCCCCAATCTCACCTGCCTGTTCCCCTCCTGCAGCAACAGAACCCCGCTGTGAAATCTCTGGGGACCCCACATTTGCTGTGGTAGCCCCCACCCCACACACTGGTCCTCCCCCTGCAGCACCCTGCTCTCTGCTTATCCCTGCAGAGGGCAACAGATCCCAGCTCACTGTCTGATCACTTGTAGAGGCATTGTCACACCTTTCTCTGACCCCCTCCCCTGTCACAGCTGCAGCTGAGTGTGTGTCTATGGTGTCTATGCAAGCAGAAATATCAGAGTTCACTCCCCCCTCTCTCACATCATTCATAGATAACACATTCACATTGTCCGGAGGCATGTCAGTACTGGCTGAAGGTTCAGCCCTTGGGGGGGGCCCAAACTGGGAGGTTATCTGCCCCAAATCTGTCCCAAGTAACACGTTTGCGGGGATCCGATCAGTTACCCCCACCTCTCTCACCCCTCGCCCTGCGCCCCAGTCCACATAAATGCCAGCAACAGGCAGCGCCGGGTCAATGCCTCCAATCCCGGAGACAGCGAGGGTTTTTCCAGGTATCAAGTCTTGGGGGGACACCATCTCAGGCCGCACCAGAGTCACCTCCGAGGCGCTGTCTCGCAGTCCTATGGTCACAGACCGGCCGACGGTGACAGGTTGGAAGCTGTCCAGGGACCTACCACCACCCCCACCCACACAATACACCTTGGGCGGCCCTTGGGACGGGGACGGAGCCGGGGCCTTGGGACGCTGAGGGCACATGGCCTTGAAGTGTCCCGGTAGGTTGCACTGGTGGCACCGTCTTGGCTCTGCCACGGGCCTGGAGAGGGGAGTTGAGGGGGACACCCCCTGCAGTCTAGGGGCAGGTGGGGCAGTCGTAGAATTCATCTTACCCCCTCTCCAGGTGCTGCTGGTGGCTGCTCTCCTGGCCTCAGGAGCCCGATTGTTGGTGTAGTCATCGGCCAGGGCAGCTGTAGCCGTGGACCCCTTTGGCTTCTGGTCTCGGATGAACTGGCGGAAATCCTCAGGGCAGTTCCACAAGAGTTGCTCCGTGATGAACAAGTCCAGGATCTCCGGTCCGGTGGAAAGCTGCAGGCCTTGGGTCCAGTGGTCGGCAGCTCGGGCAAGTGCCCGCCGGTGGTCAGCCCAGGAGTCCTTTGGTCCCTTTTGCAGGGTCCGGAACTTCTTGCGGTAGGACTCCGGAGTGAGGTTGTACTGTTGGATCAGGGCCCGCTTGATGGTGTCGTAGCCCTGATCTGCCTCAGCAGGCAAGTCCCCAAGGATATCCAGGGCCTTACCCCTTAAACGGGGGGTCAGGTATTTGGCCCACTGGTCCATGTCCAGATGGTGCTGCAAGCAAGTCCGTTCAAAAGCAGTCAGGAAAGAGTCCAAGTCTCCATCCTTCTCCAGCACTGGGAAGTCCTCAACACGGACCTTTGGAAGTTTGGTGGTTTGAAGGTCACATGTGGCTGATGAGGGCCGGAGCTGAGCTAGCTGCAGCTGGTAGTCACGCTCTGCCTGGCGCTCTGCAGCTTCACGTTCTGCCCTGCGCTCTGCCATGAGTTCCTTGTAGCCCTCCCGGTCTCCAGCCTGGAGTAGGGCCATAGCCATTTGAAGAAGGCTATCCGAGCCTCCCAGGCTCGGTGAAATGGCACGTGGTGATCTGCG
Source organism: Anomaloglossus baeobatrachus (assembly GCF_048569485.1). Classification (NCBI taxonomy): domain Eukaryota; kingdom Metazoa; phylum Chordata; class Amphibia; order Anura; family Aromobatidae; genus Anomaloglossus; species Anomaloglossus baeobatrachus. The sequence continues at coordinate 4,354,665 of NC_134364.1, read as the reverse complement.
GCCCGCTGCGGAGCCTGGTGATTCACTGTCCATTGCAGAGCGGAGGGCTGGCATCTGGCTCGTTGAGGACCCTTGGGTGAGCTGCTCCTCATTTTGTCCAGCAGTGCCAGGTTGTGCGATGTCCTCTGCAGAGCTGTTCTCTGGCGTCGGGCTCCTGGAGGACTCGTGGACAACCTCCTCATCGTCTCTGGTCTGAGCATCGGCCATTCCTTTGGCTTTGCTCCTGGTGCTCTCAGCCATTGTTGCAGACTTTGGTCACTGACACAGAACTGACACCTGATGTGCCCACACACCTTACAGTATCTGCACTCTGACACTCTAGTGTTGAGCTAGTCTGAAGACCCCAGCAGCCACAGCTGCTGCAGGCAGTCTTTAGTGTCTGGGAGTATGGGTCTCACACTCACACACACTATTATCTCGATCCCACCGCTATGCCACCAATATGTCACGAACCACCGGGGGGGTCACTCAGAAATCCCCCGCGCTGGCTACCAGTACGTCACAATCGGGGGGTAACAAGTGGGGGTCACCCCTCCTTTATACCTCCCGACCGACAGACAGAGCACGTGATGCGCTCTCTAGCGCCCCTCTTATAGTCAGGCCAATTATGGAATTGCCCGACAATAAGCAAGGAGGCCGCTATACTACTTATGCCGATTATTGAAGGGTCCCCGGTGAGAGTAGGGTATATATTCCCCCGACCTCCGCGGGCGGAATATATAAAACCTCCCCGAATCTCACTGGCCTCCCCACAATAATCCTTGGCACAACTCGCTGCCACCAACCGCTTCACGGTAACTATTAGCCGAACACACAGACGTGGGATTCAAGATCGAGATAACAGAACAGCCCAAGATTAATTATATAATTTAATCAGCCTAAAGCACACTAGAAACTACAATATATACAATAGGAGATCTACAGAATATACATATGTCAGAGTACAGTTACAGATAAAGCATGGTTTACAAACAGGCATACACAGCTCCAGCAGTTACCTTGTGCGTCTGGCCACAGGGGGGCGCTGTAGACCAGGTTTCTAGGATCCTTCCCACAGATGTTTCCTACACGTGACCCCCGGCGAAAGAACACTGGAAAATGGCCGAAGTAGGGTTATCAACCTGGGCAAATCCAGGTCCCCTCCTACCTTAGTGACCTCAGAGGGAGCACTGCTCCACCCCTGGCTGGAGTTATGGACAATATCCACAACAGGGGATATGGCCATAACCTGGCCTGGGAGCGTCGTAGGCAGACGCCAACGCTCTCATTGTGACAGTTATGAATTTAGCTACAGAACGAGAGGACTCATGACTTGTCTACTAGTTCCCCATTGGCTGATATCACGCCTGGGGTATTTCCCCAGGTCCTGCTCCCATAAAAAGGGTGTGCCAGCATCGTCCGCATGCGGAGACACCATTTTTATGGTTGCCATATTTATCGGAAATATGACTTGCGAGATATGAACCATATTTTACTGGAGTCGTTCTGTCTGGATACTTCCAAGCTTGCTAATTAGATAGCAGCCCCTACCACAGGGTCACGGCAGGGAGTCATCCTGTGTCCATTGTTCCCACATCATCTAATCTCCATATCACAGGAGATGGCCATGGAGGTGTAAGTGGAACACAGACCAGTTCCTTTGACCTATCTGCTAAACAAACCGTTTATCCCTGTGGTAAATTTTCTGATTGAAGGAGTTGTGTGAAGGAAAGGGGGGGTGACACCAGGAGAGGGCTTCCTGACATAACTTGAATATCATGATTTATCGTCATATCTCCGGATTTACCTCACACCCCCTGATGGCGCTCTGCTCTGATAGGAAGGCTGCTGGATGCGTCTGCACCTCACTCCAGTATTCACCCCCTGATGGCGCTCTGCTCTGATAGGAAGGCTGCTGGATGCGTCTGCACCTCACTCCAGTATTCACCCCCTGATGGCGCTCTGCTCTGATAGGAAGGCTGCTGGATGCGTCTGCACCTCACTCCAGTATTCACCCCCTGATGGCGCTCTGCTCCGATAGGAAGGCTGCTGGATGCGTCTGCACCTCACTCCAGTATTCACCCCCTGATGGCGCTCTGCTCTGATAGGAAGGCTGCTGGATGCGTCTGCACCTCACTCCAGTATTCACCCCCTGATGGCGCTCTGCTCCGATAGGAAGGCTGCTGGATGCGTCTGCACCTCACTCCAGTATTCACCCCCTGATGGCGCTCTGCTCTGATAGGAAGGCTGCTGGATGCGTCTGCACCTCACTCCAGTATTCACCCCCTGATGGCGCTCTGCTCCGATAGGAAGGCTGCTGGATGCGTCTGCACCTCACTCCAGTATTCACCCCCTGATGGCGCTCTGCTCTGATAGGAAGGCTGCTGGATGCGTCTGCACCTCTCTCCAGTATTCACCCCCTGATGGCGCTCTGCTCCGATAGGAAGGCTGCTGGATGCGTCTGCACATCACTCCAGTATTCACCCCCTGATGGCGCTCTGCTCCGATAGGAAGGCTGCTGGATGCGTCTGCACCTCACTCCAGTATTCACCCCCTGATGGCGCTCTGCTCTGATAGGAAGGCTGCTGGATGCGTCTGCACCTCTCTCCAGTATTCACCCCCTGATGGCGCTCTGCTCCGATAGGAAGGCTGCTGGATGCGTCTGCACATCACTCCAGTATTCACCCCCTGATGGCGCTCTGCTCCGATAGGAAGGCTGCTGGATGCGTCTGCACCTCACTCCAGTATTCACCCCCTGATGGCGCTCTGCTCCGATAGGAAGGCTGCTGGATGCGTCTGCACCTCTCTCCAGTATTCACCCCCTGATGGCGCTCTGCTCTGATAGGAAGGCTGCTGGATGCGTCTGCACATCACTCCAGTATTCACCCCCTGATGGCGCTCTGCTCCGATAGGAAGGCTGCTGGATGCGTCTGCACCTCACTCCAGTATTCACCCCCTGATGGCGCTCTGCTCCGATAGGAAGGCTGCTGGATGCGTCTGCACCTCACTCCAGTATTCACCCCCTGATGGCGCTCTGCTCCGATAGGAAGGCTGCTGGATGCGTCTGCACCTCACTCCAGTATTCACCCCCTGATGGCGCTCTGCTCCGATAGGAAGGCTGCTGGATGCGTCTGCACCTCACTCCAGTATTCACCCCCTGATGGCGCTCTGCTCCGATAGGAAGGCTGCTGGATGCGTCTGCACCTCTCTCCAGTATTCACCCCCTGATGGCGCTCTGCTCCGATAGGAAGGCTGCTGGATGCGTCTGCACCTCACTCCAGTATTCACCCCCTGATGGCGCTCTGCTCTGATAGGAAGGCTGTTGGATGCGTCTGCACCTCACTCCAGTATTCACCCCCTGATGGCGCTCTGATCCGATGGGAAGGCTGCTGGATGCGTCTGCACCTCACTCCAGTATTCACCCCCTGATGGCGCTCTGCTCCGATAGGAAGGCTGCTGGATGCGTCTGCACCTCTCTCCAGTATTTACCCCCTGATGGCGCTCTGCTCCGATAGGAAGGCTGCTGGATGCGTCTGCACCTCACTCCAGTATTCACCCCCTGATGGCGCTCTGCTCCGATAGGAAGGCTGCTGGATGCGTCTGCACCTCACTCCAGTATTCAACCCCTGATGGCGCTCTGCTCCGATAGGAAGGCTGCTGGATGCGTCTGCACCTCTCTCCAGTATTCACCCCCTGATGGCGCTCTGCTCCGATAGGAAGGCTGCTGGAGGCGTCTGCACATCACTCCAGTATTCACCCCCTGATGGCGCTCTGCTCCGATAGGAAGGCTGCTGGAGGTGTCTGCACATCACTCCAGTATTCACCCCCTGATGGCGCTCTGCTCCGATAGGAAGGCTGCTGGATGCGTCTGCACCTCACTCCAGTATTCACCCCCTGATGGCGCTCTGCTCTGATAGGAAGGCTGCTGGATGCGTCTGCACCTCACTCCAGTATTCACCCCCTGATGGCGCTCTGCTCTGATAGGAAGGCTGCTGGATGCGTCTGCACCTCTCTCCAGTATTCACCCCCTGATGGCGCTCTGCTCCGATAGGAAGGCTGCTGGAGGCGTCTGCACATCACTCCAGTATTCACCCCCTGATGGCGCTCTGCTCCGATAGGAAGGCTGCTGGATGCGTCTGCACCTCACTCCAGTATTCACCCCCTGATGGCGCTCTGCTCCGATGGGAAGGCTGCTGGATGTGTCTGCACCTCACTCCAGTATTCACCCCCTGATGGCGCTCTGCTCCGATAGGAAGGCTGCTGGATGCGTCTGCACCTCACTCCAGTATTCACCCCCTGATGGCGCTCTGCTCCGATAGGAAGGCTGCTGGATGCGTCTGCACCTCTCTCCAGTATTCACCCCCTGATGGCGCTCTGCTCCGATAGGAAGGCTGCTGGAGGCGTCTGCACATCACTCCAGTATTCACCCCCTGATGGCGCTCTGCTCCGATAGGAAGGCTGCTGGATGCGTCTGCACCTCACTCCAGTATTCACCCCCTGATGGCGCTCTGCTCCGATAGGAAGGCTGCTGGATGCGTCTGCACCTCTCTCCAGTATTCACCCCCTGATGGCGCTCTGCTCTGATAGGAAGGCTGCTGGATGTGTCTGCACCTCACTCCAGTATTCACCCCTGATGGCGCTCTGCTCCGATAGGAAGGCTGCTGGATGCGTCTGCACCTCACTCCAGTATTCACCCCCTGATGGCGCTCTGCTCCGATAGGAAGGCTGCTGGATGCGTCTGCACCTCACTCCAGTATTCACCCCCTGATGGCGCTCTGCTCCGATAGGAAGGCTGCTGGTGGTGTCTGCACCTCACTCCAGTATTCACCCCCTGATGGCGCTCTGCTCCGATAGGAAGGCTGCTGGTGGTGTCTGCACCTCACTCCAGTATTCACCCCCTGATGGCGCTCTGCTCCGATAGGAAGGCTGCTGGAGGCGTCTGCACCTCACTCCAGTATTCACCCCCTGATGGCGCTCTGCTCCGATAGGAAGGCTGCTGGATGCGTCTGCACCTCACTCCAGTATTCACCCCCTGATGGCGCTCTGCTCTGATAGGAAGGCTGCTGGATGCGTCTGCACCTCACTCCAGTATTCACCCCCTGATGGCGCTCTGCTCTGATAGGAAGGCTGCTGGATGCGTCTGCACCTCTCTCCAGTATTCACCCCCTGATGGCGCTCTGCTCTGATAGGAAGGCTGCTGGATGCGTCTGCACCTCACTCCAGTATTCACCCCCTGATGGCGCTCTGCTCCGATAGGAAGGCTGCTGGATGCGTCTGCACCTCTCTCCAGTATTCACCCCCTGATGGCGCTCTGCTCCGATAGGAAGGCTGCTGGATGCGTCTGCACCTCACTCCAGTATTCACCCCCTGATGGCGCTCTGCTCTGATAGGAAGGCTGCTGGAGGCGTCTGCACCTCACTCCAGTATTCACCCCCTGATGGCGCTCTGCTCTGATAGGAAGGCTGCTGGAGGCGTCTGCACCTCTCTCCAGTATTCACCCCCTGATGGCGCTCTGCTCCGATAGGAAGGCTGCTGGATGTGTCTGCACCTCACTCCAGTATTCACCCCCTGATGGCGCTCTGCTCCGATAGGAAGGCTGCTGGATGCGTCTGCACCTCTCTCCAGTATTCACCCCCTGATGGCGCTCTGCTCCGATAGGAAGGCTGCTGGAGGCGTCTGCACCTCACTCCAGTATTCACCCCCTGATGGCGCTCTGCTCTGATAGGAAGGCTGCTGGAGGCGTCTGCACCTCTCTCCAGTATTCACCCCCTGATGGCGCTCTGCTCCGATAGGAAGGCTGCTGGATGTGTCTGCACCTCACTCCAGTATTCACCCCCTGATGGCGCTCTGTTCCGATAGGAAGGCTGCTGGATGCGTCTGCACCTCTCTCCAGTATTCACCCCCTGATGGCGCTCTGCTCCGATAGGAAGGCTGCTGGATGTGTCTGCACCTCACTCCAGTATTCACCCCCTGATGGCGCTCTGCTCCGATAGGAAGGCTGCTGGATGCGTCTGCACCTCTCTCCAGTATTCACCCCCTGATGGCGCTCTGCTCCGATAGGAAGGCTGCTGGATGCGTCTGCACCTCACTCCAGTATTCACCCCCTGATGGCGCTCTGCTCTGATAGGAAGGCTGCTGGATGCGTCTGCACCTCACTCCAGTATTCACCCCCTGATGGCGCTCTGCTCCGATAGGAAGGCTGCTGGATGCGTCTGCACCTCTCTCCAGTATTCACCCCCTGATGGCGCTCTGCTCCGATAGGAAGGCTGCTGGATGTGTCTGCACCTCTCTCCAGTATTCACCCCCTGATGGCGCTCTGCTCCGATAGGAAGGCTGCTGGATGCGTCTGCACCTCTCTCCAGTATTCACCCCCTGATGGCGCTCTGCTCCGATAGGAAGGCTGCTGGATGCGTCTGCACCTCACTCCAGTATTCACCCCCTGATGGCGCTCTGCTCTGATAGGAAGGCTGCTGGATGCGTCTGCACCTCACTCCAGTATTCACCCCCTGATGGCGCTCTGCTCTGATAGGAAGGCTGCTGGATGCGTCTGCACCTCTCTCCAGTATTCACCCCCTGATGGCGCTCTGCTCTGATAGGAAGGCTGCTGGATGCGTCTGCACCTCACTCCAGTATTCACCCCCTGATGGCGCTCTGCTCCGATAGGAAGGCTGCTGGATGCGTCTGCACCTCACTCCAGTATTCACCCCCTGATGGCGCTCTGCTCTGATAGGAAGGCTGCTGGATGCGTCTGCACCTCACTCCAGTATTCACCCCCTGATGGCGCTCTGCTCCGATAGGAAGGCTGCTGGATGTGTCTGCACCTCTCTCCAGTATTCACCCCCTGATGGCGCTCTGCTCCGATAGGAAGGCTGCTGGATGCGTCTGCACCTCTCTCCAGTATTCACCCCCTGATGGCGCTCTGCTCCGATAGGAAGGCTGCTGGATGCGTCTGCACCTCACTCCAGTATTCACCCCCTGATGGCGCTCTGCTCTGATAGGAAGGCTGCTGGATGCGTCTGCACCTCACTCCAGTATTCACCCCCTGATGGCGCTCTGCTCCGATAGGAAGGCTGCTGGATGCGTCTGCACCTCACTCCAGTATTCACCCCCTGATGGCGCTCTGCTCCGATAGGAAGGCTGCTGGAGGTGTCTGCACCTCACTCCAGTATTCACCCCCTGATGGTGTTCTGCTCCGATAGGAAGGCTGCTGGATGCGTCTGCACCTCACTCCAGTATTCACCCCCTGATGGCGCTCTGCTCTGATAGGAAGGCTGCTGGATGCGTCTGCACCTCACTCCAGTATTCACCCCCTGATGGCGCTCTGCTCTGATAGGAAGGCTGCTGGATGCGTCTGCACCTCTCTCCAGTATTCACCCCCTGATGGCGCTTTGCTCTGATCGGAAGGCTGCTGGATGCGTCTGCACCTCTCTCCAGTATTCACCCCCTGATGGCGCTCTGCTCCGATAGGAAGGCTGCTGGATGCGTCTGCACCTCACTCCAGTATTCACCCCCTGATGGCGCTCTGCTCCGATAGGAAGGCTGCTGGATGCGTCTGCACCTCACTCCAGTATTCACCCCCTGATGGCGCTCTGCTCCGATAGGAAGGCTGCTGGATGCGTCTGCACCTCACTCCAGTATTCACCCCCTGATGGCGCTCTGCTCCGATAGGAAGGCTGCTGGATGCGTCTGCACCTCTCTCCAGTATTCACCCCCTGATGGCGCTCTGCTCCGATAGGAAGGCTGCTGGATGCGTCTGCACCTCTCTCCAGTATTCACCCCCTGATGGCGCTCTGCTCCGATAGGAAGGCTGCTGGATGCGTCTGCACCTCACTCCAGTATTCACCCCCTGATGGCGCTCTGCTCCGATAGGAAGGCTGCTGGATGCGTCTGCACCTCTCTCCAGTATTCACCCCCTGATGGCGCTCTGCTCCGATCGGAAGGCTGCTGGATGTGTCTGCACCTCACTCCAGTATTCACCCCCTGATGGCGCTCTGCTCCGATAGGAAGGCTGCTGGATGCGTCTGCACCTCACTCCAGTATTCACCCCCTGATGGCGCTCTGCTCCGATAGGAAGGCTGCTGGATGCGTCTGCACCTCACTCCAGTATTCACCCCCTGATGGCGCTCTGCTCCGATAGGAAGGCTGCTGGATGCGTCTGCACCTCTCTCCAGTATTCACCCCCTGATGGCGCTCTGCTCTGATAGGAAGGCTGCTGGATGCGTCTGCACCTCACTCCAGTATTCACCCCCTGATGGCGCTCTGCTCTGATAGGAAGGCTGCTGGATGCGTCTGCACCTCTCTCCAGTATTCACCCCCTGATGGCGCTCTGCTCCGATCGGAAGGCTGCTGGATGTGTCTGCACCTCACTCCAGTATTCACCCCCTGATGGCGCTCTGCTCCGATAGGAAGGCTGCTGGATGCGTCTGCACCTCACTCCAGTATTCACCCCCTGATGGCGCTCTGCTCCGATAGGAAGGCTGCTGGATGCGTCTGCACCTCACTCCAGTATTCACCCCCTGATGGCGCTCTGCTCCGATAGGAAGGCTGCTGGATGCGTCTGCACCTCTCTCCAGTATTCACCCCCTGATGGCGCTCTGCTCTGATAGGAAGGCTGCTGGATGCGTCTGCACCTCACTCCAGTATTCACCCCCTGATGGCGCTCTGCTCTGATAGCAAGGCTGCTGGATGCGTCTGCACCTCTCTCCAGTATTCACCCCCTGATGGCGCTCTGCTCTGATAGGAAGGCTGCTGGATGCGTCTGCACCTCACTCCAGTATTCACCCCCTGATGGCGCTCTGCTCCGATAGGAAGGCTGCTGGATGCGTCTGCACCTCACTCCAGTATTCACCCCCTGATGGCGCTCTGCTCCGATAGGAAGGCTGCTGGATGCGTCTGCACCTCACTCCAGTATTCACCCCCTGATGGCGCTCTGCTCCGATAGGAAGGCTGCTGGATGCGTCTGCACCTCTCTCCAGTATTCACCCCCTGATGGCGCTCTGCTCCGATAGGAAGGCTGCTGGATGCGTCTGCACCTCACTCCAGTATTCACCCCCTGATGGCGCTCTGCTCTGATAGGAAGGCTGTTGGATGCGTCTGCACCTCACTCCAGTATTCACCCCCTGATGGCGCTCTGATCCGATGGGAAGGCTGCTGGATGCGTCTGCACCTCACTCCAGTATTCACCCCCTGATGGCGCTCTGCTCCGATAGGAAGGCTGCTGGATGCGTCTGCACCTCTCTCCAGTATTTACCCCCTGATGGCGCTCTGCTCCGATAGGAAGGCTGCTGGATGCGTCTGCACCTCACTCCAGTATTCACCCCCTGATGGCGCTCTGCTCCGATAGGAAGGCTGCTGGATGCGTCTGCACCTCACTCCAGTATTCAACCCCTGATGGCGCTCTGCTCCGATAGGAAGGCTGCTGGATGCGTCTGCACCTCTCTCCAGTATTCACCCCCTGATGGCGCTCTGCTCCGATAGGAAGGCTGCTGGAGGCGTCTGCACATCACTCCAGTATTCACCCCCTGATGGCGCTCTGCTCCGATAGGAAGGCTGCTGGAGGTGTCTGCACATCACTCCAGTATTCACCCCCTGATGGCGCTCTGCTCCGATAGGAAGGCTGCTGGATGCGTCTGCACCTCACTCCAGTATTCACCCCCTGATGGCGCTCTGCTCTGATAGGAAGGCTGCTGGATGCGTCTGCACCTCACTCCAGTATTCACCCCCTGATGGCGCTCTGCTCTGATAGGAAGGCTGCTGGATGCGTCTGCACCTCTCTCCAGTATTCACCCCCTGATGGCGCTCTGCTCCGATAGGAAGGCTGCTGGAGGCGTCTGCACATCACTCCAGTATTCACCCCCTGATGGCGCTCTGCTCCGATAGGAAGGCTGCTGGATGCGTCTGCACCTCACTCCAGTATTCACCCCCTGATGGCGCTCTGCTCCGATGGGAAGGCTGCTGGATGTGTCTGCACCTCACTCCAGTATTCACCCCCTGATGGCGCTCTGCTCCGATAGGAAGGCTGCTGGATGCGTCTGCACCTCACTCCAGTATTCACCCCCTGATGGCGCTCTGCTCCGATAGGAAGGCTGCTGGATGCGTCTGCACCTCTCTCCAGTATTCACCCCCTGATGGCGCTCTGCTCCGATAGGAAGGCTGCTGGAGGCGTCTGCACATCACTCCAGTATTCACCCCCTGATGGCGCTCTGCTCCGATAGGAAGGCTGCTGGATGCGTCTGCACCTCACTCCAGTATTCACCCCCTGATGGCGCTCTGCTCCGATAGGAAGGCTGCTGGATGCGTCTGCACCTCTCTCCAGTATTCACCCCCTGATGGCGCTCTGCTCTGATAGGAAGGCTGCTGGATGTGTCTGCACCTCACTCCAGTATTCACCCCTGATGGCGCTCTGCTCCGATAGGAAGGCTGCTGGATGCGTCTGCACCTCACTCCAGTATTCACCCCCTGATGGCGCTCTGCTCCGATAGGAAGGCTGCTGGATGCGTCTGCACCTCACTCCAGTATTCACCCCCTGATGGCGCTCTGCTCCGATAGGAAGGCTGCTGGTGGTGTCTGCACCTCACTCCAGTATTCACCCCCTGATGGCGCTCTGCTCCGATAGGAAGGCTGCTGGTGGTGTCTGCACCTCACTCCAGTATTCACCCCCTGATGGCGCTCTGCTCCGATAGGAAGGCTGCTGGAGGCGTCTGCACCTCACTCCAGTATTCACCCCCTGATGGCGCTCTGCTCCGATAGGAAGGCTGCTGGATGCGTCTGCACCTCACTCCAGTATTCACCCCCTGATGGCGCTCTGCTCTGATAGGAAGGCTGCTGGATGCGTCTGCACCTCACTCCAGTATTCACCCCCTGATGGCGCTCTGCTGTGATAGGAAGGCTGCTGGATGCGTCTGCACCTCTCTCCAGTATTCACCCCCTGATGGCGCTCTGCTCTGATAGGAAGGCTGCTGGATGCGTCTGCACCTCACTCCAGTATTCACCCCCTGATGGCGCTCTGCTCCGATAGGAAGGCTGCTGGATGCGTCTGCACCTCTCTCCAGTATTCACCCCCTGATGGCGCTCTGCTCCGATAGGAAGGCTGCTGGATGCGTCTGCACCTCACTCCAGTATTCACCCCCTGATGGCGCTCTGCTCTGATAGGAAGGCTGCTGGAGGCGTCTGCACCTCACTCCAGTATTCACCCCCTGATGGCGCTCTGCTCTGATAGGAAGGCTGCTGGAGGCGTCTGCACCTCTCTCCAGTATTCACCCCCTGATGGCGCTCTGCTCCGATAGGAAGGCTGCTGGATGTGTCTGCACCTCACTCCAGTATTCACCCCCTGATGGCGCTCTGCTCCGATAGGAAGGCTGCTGGATGCGTCTGCACCTCTCTCCAGTATTCACCCCCTGATGGCGCTCTGCTCCGATAGGAAGGCTGCTGGAGGCGTCTGCACCTCACTCCAGTATTCACCCCCTGATGGCGCTCTGCTCTGATAGGAAGGCTGCTGGAGGCGTCTGCACCTCTCTCCAGTATTCACCCCCTGATGGCGCTCTGCTCCGATAGGAAGGCTGCTGGATGTGTCTGCACCTCACTCCAGTATTCACCCCCTGATGGCGCTCTGCTCCGATAGGAAGGCTGCTGGATGCGTCTGCACCTCTCTCCAGTATTCACCCCCTGATGGCGCTCTGCTCCGATAGGAAGGCTGCTGGATGTGTCTGCACCTCACTCCAGTATTCACCCCCTGATGGCGCTCTGCTCCGATAGGAAGGCTGCTGGATGCGTCTGCACCTCTCTCCAGTATTCACCCCCTGATGGCGCTCTGCTCCGATAGGAAGGCTGCTGGATGCGTCTGCACCTCACTCCAGTATTCACCCCCTGATGGCGCTCTGCTCTGATAGGAAGGCTGCTGGATGCGTCTGCACCTCACTCCAGTATTCACCCCCTGATGGCGCTCTGCTCTGATAGGAAGGCTGCTGGATGCGTCTGCACCTCTCTCCAGTATTCACCCCCTGATGGCGCTCTGCTCTGATAGGAAGGCTGCTGGATGCGTCTGCACCTCACTCCAGTATTCACCCCCTGATGGCGCTCTGCTCCGATAGGAAGGCTGCTGGATGCGTCTGCACCTCACTCCAGTATTCACCCCCTGATGGCGCTCTGCTCTGATAGGAAGGCTGCTGGATGCGTCTGCACCTCACTCCAGTATTCACCCCCTGATGGCGCTCTGCTCCGATAGGAAGGCTGCTGGATGTGTCTGCACCTCTCTCCAGTATTCACCCCCTGATGGCGCTCTGCTCCGATAGGAAGGCTGCTGGATGCGTCTGCACCTCTCTCCAGTATTCACCCCCTGATGGCGCTCTGCTCCGATAGGAAGGCTGCTGGATGCGTCTGCACCTCACTCCAGTATTCACCCCCTGATGGCGCTCTGCTCTGATAGGAAGGCTGCTGGATGCGTCTGCACCTCTCTCCAGTATTCACCCCCTGATGGCGCTTTGCTCTGATCGGAAGGCTGCTGGATGCGTCTGCACCTCTCTCCAGTATTCACCCCCTGATGGCGCTCTGCTCCGATAGGAAGGCTGCTGGATGCGTCTGCACCTCACTCCAGTATTCACCCCCTGATGGCGCTCTGCTCCGATAGGAAGGCTGCTGGATGCGTCTGCACCTCACTCCAGTATTCACCCCCTGATGGCGCTCTGCTCCGATAGGAAGGCTGCTGGATGCGTCTGCACCTCACTCCAGTATTCACCCCCTGATGGCGCTCTGCTCCGATAGGAAGGCTGCTGGAGGTGTCTGCACCTCACTCCAGTATTCACCCCCTGATGGTGTTCTGCTCCGATAGGAAGGCTGCTGGATGCGTCTGCACCTCACTCCAGTATTCACCCCCTGATGGCGCTCTGCTCTGATAGGAAGGCTGCTGGATGCGTCTGCACCTCACTCCAGTATTCACCCCCTGATGGCGCTCTGCTCTGATAGGAAGGCTGCTGGATGCGTCTGCACCTCTCTCCAGTATTCACCCCCTGATGGCGCTTTGCTCTGATCGGAAGGCTGCTGGATGCGTCTGCACCTCTCTCCAGTATTCACCCCCTGATGGCGCTCTGCTCCGATAGGAAGGCTGCTGGATGCGTCTGCACCTCACTCCAGTATTCACCCCCTGATGGCGCTCTGCTCCGATAGGAAGGCTGCTGGATGCGTCTGCACCTCACTCCAGTATTCACCCCCTGATGGCGCTCTGCTCCGATAGGAAGGCTGCTGGATGCGTCTGCACCTCACTCCAGTATTCACCCCCTGATGGCGCTCTGCTCCGATAGGAAGGCTGCTGGATGCGTCTGCACCTCTCTCCAGTATTCACCCCCTGATGGCGCTCTGCTCCGATAGGAAGGCTGCTGGATGCGTCTGCACCTCTCTCCAGTATTCACCCCCTGATGGCGCTCTGCTCCGATAGGAAGGCTGCTGGATGCGTCTGCACCTCACTCCAGTATTCACCCCCTGATGGCGCTCTGCTCCGATAGGAAGGCTGCTGGATGCGTCTGCACCTCTCTCCAGTATTCACCCCCTGATGGCGCTCTGCTCCGATCGGAAGGCTGCTGGATGTGTCTGCACCTCACTCCAGTATTCACCCCCTGATGGCGCTCTGCTCCGATAGGAAGGCTGCTGGATGCGTCTGCACCTCACTCCAGTATTCACCCCCTGATGGCGCTCTGCTCCGATAGGAAGGCTGCTGGATGCATCTGCACCTCACTCCAGTATTCACCCCCTGATGGCGCTCTGCTCCGATAGGAAGGCTGCTGGATGCGTCTGCACCTCTCTCCAGTATTCACCCCCTGATGGCGCTCTGCTCTGATAGGAAGGCTGCTGGATGCGTCTGCACCTCACTCCAGTATTCACCCCCTGATGGCGCTCTGCTCTGATAGGAAGGCTGCTGGATGCGTCTGCACCTCTCTCCAGTATTCACCCCCTGATGGCGCTCTGCTCCGATCGGAAGGCTGCTGGATGTGTCTGCACCTCACTCCAGTATTCACCCCCTGATGGCGCTCTGCTCCGATAGGAAGGCTGCTGGATGCGTCTGCACCTCACTCCAGTATTCACCCCCTGATGGCGCTCTGCTCCGATAGGAAGGCTGCTGGATGCGTCTGCACCTCACTCCAGTATTCACCCCCTGATGGCGCTCTGCTCCGATAGGAAGGCTGCTGGATGCGTCTGCACCTCTCTCCAGTATTCACCCCCTGATGGCGCTCTGCTCCGATAGGAAGGCTGCTGGAGGCGTCTGCACATCACTCCAGTATTCACCCCCTGATGGCGCTCTGCTCCGATAGGAAGGCTGCTGGAGGTGTCTGCACATCACTCCAGTATTCACCCCCTGATGGCGCTCTGCTCCGATAGGAAGGCTGCTGGATGCGTCTGCACCTCACTCCAGTATTCACCCCCTGATGGCGCTCTGCTCTGATAGGAAGGCTGCTGGATGCGTCTGCACCTCACTCCAGTATTCACCCCCTGATGGCGCTCTGCTCTGATAGGAAGGCTGCTGGATGCGTCTGCACCTCTCTCCAGTATTCACCCCCTGATGGCGCTCTGCTCCGATAGGAAGGCTGCTGGAGGCGTCTGCACATCACTCCAGTATTCACCCCCTGATGGCGCTCTGCTCCGATAGGAAGGCTGCTGGATGCGTCTGCACCTCACTCCAGTATTCACCCCCTGATGGCGCTCTGCTCCGATGGGAAGGCTGCTGGATGTGTCTGCACCTCACTCCAGTATTCACCCCCTGATGGCGCTCTGCTCCGATAGGAAGGCTGCTGGATGCGTCTGCACCTCACTCCAGTATTCACCCCCTGATGGCGCTCTGCTCCGATAGGAAGGCTGCTGGATGCGTCTGCACCTCTCTCCAGTATTCACCCCCTGATGGCGCTCTGCTCCGATAGGAAGGCTGCTGGAGGCGTCTGCACATCACTCCAGTATTCACCCCCTGATGGCGCTCTGCTCCGATAGGAAGGCTGCTGGATGCGTCTGCACCTCACTCCAGTATTCACCCCCTGATGGCGCTCTGCTCCGATAGGAAGGCTGCTGGATGCGTCTGCACCTCTCTCCAGTATTCACCCCCTGATGGCGCTCTGCTCTGATAGGAAGGCTGCTGGAGGTGTCTGCACCTCACTCCAGTATTCACCCCTGATGGCGCTCTGCTCCGATAGGAAGGCTGCTGGATGCGTCTGCACCTCACTCCAGTATTCACCCCCTGATGGCGCTCTGCTCCGATAGGAAGGCTGCTGGATGCGTCTGCACCTCACTCCAGTATTCACCCCCTGATGGCGCTCTGCTCCGATAGGAAGGCTGCTGGTGGTGTCTGCACCTCACTCCAGTATTCACCCCCTGATGGCGCTCTGCTCCGATAGGAAGGCTGCTGGTGGTGTCTGCACCTCACTCCAGTATTCACCCCCTGATGGCGCTTTGCTCCGATAGGAAGGCTGCTGGAGGCGTCTGCACCTCACTCCAGTATTCACCCCCTGATGGCGCTCTGCTCCGATAGGAAGGCTGCTGGATGCGTCTGCACCTCACTCCAGTATTCACCCCCTGATGGCGCTCTGCTCTGATAGGAAGGCTGCTGGATGCGTCTGCACCTCACTCCAGTATTCACCCCCTGATGGCGCTCTGCTCTGATAGGAAGGCTGCTGGATGCGTCTGCACCTCTCTCCAGTATTCACCCCCTGATGGCGCTCTGCTCTGATAGGAAGGCTGCTGGATGCGTCTGCACCTCACTCCAGTATTCACCCCCTGATGGCGCTCTGCTCCGATAGGAAGGCTGCTGGATGCGTCTGCACCTCTCTCCAGTATTCACCCCCTGATGGCGCTCTGCTCCGATAGGAAGGCTGCTGGATGCGTCTGCACCTCACTCCAGTATTCACCCCCTGATGGCGCTCTGCTCTGATAGGAAGGCTGCTGGAGGCGTCTGCACCTCACTCCAGTATTCACCCCCTGATGGCGCTCTGCTCTGATAGGAAGGCTGCTGGAGGCGTCTGCACCTCTCTCCAGTATTCACCCCCTGATGGCGCTCTGCTCCGATAGGAAGGCTGCTGGATGTGTCTGCACCTCACTCCAGTATTCACCCCCTGATGGCGCTCTGCTCCGATAGGAAGGCTGCTGGATGCGTCTGCACCTCTCTCCAGTATTCACCCCCTGATGGCGCTCTGCTCCGATAGGAAGGCTGCTGGAGGCGTCTGCACCTCACTCCAGTATTCACCCCCTGATGGCGCTCTGCTCTGATAGGAAGGCTGCTGGAGGCGTCTGCACCTCTCTCCAGTATTCACCCCCTGATGGCGCTCTGCTCCGATAGGAAGGCTGCTGGATGTGTCTGCACCTCACTCCAGTATTCACCCCCTGATGGCGCTCTGCTCCGATAGGAAGGCTGCTGGATGCGTCTGCACCTCTCTCCAGTATTCACCCCCTGATGGCGCTCTGCTCCGATAGGAAGGCTGCTGGATGTGTCTGCACCTCACTCCAGTATTCACCCCCTGATGGCGCTCTGCTCCGATAGGAAGGCTGCTGGATGCGTCTGCACCTCTCTCCAGTATTCACCCCCTGATGGCGCTCTGCTCCGATAGGAAGGCTGCTGGATGCGTCTGCACCTCACTCCAGTATTCACCCCCTGATGGCGCTCTGCTCTGATAGGAAGGCTGCTGGATGCGTCTGCACCTCACTCCAGTATTCACCCCCTGATGGCGCTCTGCTCTGATAGGAAGGCTGCTGGATGCGTCTGCACCTCTCTCCAGTATTCACCCCCTGATGGCGCTCTGCTCTGATAGGAAGGCTGCTGGATGCGTCTGCACCTCACTCCAGTATTCACCCCCTGATGGCGCTCTGCTCCGATAGGAAGGCTGCTGGATGCGTCTGCACCTCACTCCAGTATTCACCCCCTGATGGCGCTCTGCTCTGATAGGAAGGCTGCTGGATGCGTCTGCACCTCACTCCAGTATTCACCCCCTGATGGCGCTCTGCTCCGATAGGAAGGCTGCTGGATGTGTCTGCACCTCTCTCCAGTATTCACCCCCTGATGGCGCTCTGCTCCGATAGGAAGGCTGCTGGATGCGTCTGCACCTCTCTCCAGTATTCACCCCCTGATGGCGCTCTGCTCCGATAGGAAGGCTGCTGGATGCGTCTGCACCTCACTCCAGTATTCACCCCCTGATGGCGCTCTGCTCTGATAGGAAGGCTGCTGGATGCGTCTGCACCTCTCTCCAGTATTCACCCCCTGATGGCGCTTTGCTCTGATCGGAAGGCTGCTGGATGCGTCTGCACCTCTCTCCAGTATTCACCCCCTGATGGCGCTCTGCTCCGATAGGAAGGCTGCTGGATGCGTCTGCACCTCACTCCAGTATTCACCCCCTGATGGCGCTCTGCTCCGATAGGAAGGCTGCTGGATGCGTCTGCACCTCACTCCAGTATTCACCCCCTGATGGCGCTCTGCTCCGATAGGAAGGCTGCTGGATGCGTCTGCACCTCACTCCAGTATTCACCCCCTGATGGCGCTCTGCTCCGATAGGAAGGCTGCTGGAGGTGTCTGCACCTCACTCCAGTATTCACCCCCTGATGGTGTTCTGCTCCGATAGGAAGGCTGCTGGATGCGTCTGCACCTCACTCCAGTATTCACCCCCTGATGGCGCTCTGCTCTGATAGGAAGGCTGCTGGATGCGTCTGCACCTCACTCCAGTATTCACCCCCTGATGGCGCTCTGCTCTGATAGGAAGGCTGCTGGATGCGTCTGCACCTCTCTCCAGTATTCACCCCCTGATGGCGCTTTGCTCTGATCGGAAGGCTGCTGGATGCGTCTGCACCTCTCTCCAGTATTCACCCCCTGATGGCGCTCTGCTCCGATAGGAAGGCTGCTGGATGCGTCTGCACCTCACTCCAGTATTCACCCCCTGATGGCGCTCTGCTCCGATAGGAAGGCTGCTGGATGCGTCTGCACCTCACTCCAGTATTCACCCCCTGATGGCGCTCTGCTCCGATAGGAAGGCTGCTGGATGCGTCTGCACCTCACTCCAGTATTCACCCCCTGATGGCGCTCTGCTCCGATAGGAAGGCTGCTGGATGCGTCTGCACCTCTCTCCAGTATTCACCCCCTGATGGCGCTCTGCTCCGATAGGAAGGCTGCTGGATGCGTCTGCACCTCTCTCCAGTATTCACCCCCTGATGGCGCTCTGCTCCGATAGGAAGGCTGCTGGATGCGTCTGCACCTCACTCCAGTATTCACCCCCTGATGGCGCTCTGCTCCGATAGGAAGGCTGCTGGATGCGTCTGCACCTCTCTCCAGTATTCACCCCCTGATGGCGCTCTGCTCCGATCGGAAGGCTGCTGGATGTGTCTGCACCTCACTCCAGTATTCACCCCCTGATGGCGCTCTGCTCCGATAGGAAGGCTGCTGGATGCGTCTGCACCTCACTCCAGTATTCACCCCCTGATGGCGCTCTGCTCCGATAGGAAGGCTGCTGGATGCGTCTGCACCTCACTCCAGTATTCACCCCCTGATGGCGCTCTGCTCCGATAGGAAGGCTGCTGGATGCGTCTGCACCTCTCTCCAGTATTCACCCCCTGATGGCGCTCTGCTCTGATAGGAAGGCTGCTGGATGCGTCTGCACCTCACTCCAGTATTCACCCCCTGATGGCGCTCTGCTCTGATAGGAAGGCTGCTGGATGCGTCTGCACCTCTCTCCAGTATTCACCCCCTGATGGCGCTCTGCTCCGATCGGAAGGCTGCTGGATGTGTCTGCACCTCACTCCAGTATTCACCCCCTGATGGCGCTCTGCTCCGATAGGAAGGCTGCTGGATGCGTCTGCACCTCACTCCAGTATTCACCCCCTGATGGCGCTCTGCTCCGATAGGAAGGCTGCTGGATGCGTCTGCACCTCACTCCAGTATTCACCCCCTGATGGCGCTCTGCTCCGATAGGAAGGCTGCTGGATGCGTCTGCACCTCTCTCCAGTATTCACCCCCTGATGGCGCTCTGCTCTGATAGGAAGGCTGCTGGATGCGTCTGCACCTCACTCCAGTATTCACCCCCTGATGGCGCTCTGCTCTGATAGCAAGGCTGCTGGATGCGTCTGCACCTCTCTCCAGTATTCACCCCCTGATGGCGCTCTGCTCTGATAGGAAGGCTGCTGGATGCGTCTGCACCTCACTCCAGTATTCACCCCCTGATGGCGCTCTGCTCCGATAGGAAGGCTGCTGGATGCGTCTGCACCTCACTCCAGTATTCACCCCCTGATGGCGCTCTGCTCCGATAGGAAGGCTGCTGGATGCGTCTGCACCTCACTCCAGTATTCACCCCCTGATGGCGCTCTGCTCCGATAGGAAGGCTGCTGGATGCGTCTGCACCTCACTCCAGTATTCACCCCCTGATGGCGCTCTGCTCCGATAGGAAGGCTGCTGGATGCGTCTGCACCTCTCTCCAGTATTCACCCCCTGATGGCGCTCTGCTCCGATAGGAAGGCTGCTGGATGCGTCTGCACCTCTCTCCAGTATTCACCCCCTGATGGCGCTCTGCTCCGATAGGAAGGCTGCTGGATGCGTCTGCACCTCACTCCAGTATTCACCCCCTGATGGCGCTCTGCTCCGATAGGAAGGCTGCTGGATGCGTCTGCACCTCTCTCCAGTATTCACCCCCTGATGGCGCTCTGCTCCGATCGGAAGGCTGCTGGATGTGTCTGCACCTCACTCCAGTATTCACCCCCTGATGGCGCTCTGCTCCGATAGGAAGGCTGCTGGATGCGTCTGCACCTCACTCCAGTATTCACCCCCTGATGGCGCTCTGCTCCGATAGGAAGGCTGCTGGATGCGTCTGCACCTCACTCCAGTATTCACCCCCTGATGGCGCTCTGCTCCGATAGGAAGGCTGCTGGATGCGTCTGCACCTCTCTCCAGTATTCACCCCCTGATGGCGCTCTGCTCTGATAGGAAGGCTGCTGGATGCGTCTGCACCTCACTCCAGTATTCACCCCCTGATGGCGCTCTGCTCTGATAGGAAGGCTGCTGGATGCGTCTGCACCTCTCTCCAGTATTCACCCCCTGATGGCGCTCTGCTCCGATCGGAAGGCTGCTGGATGTGTCTGCACCTCACTCCAGTATTCACCCCCTGATGGCGCTCTGCTCCGATAGGAAGGCTGCTGGATGCGTCTGCACCTCACTCCAGTATTCACCCCCTGATGGCGCTCTGCTCCGATAGGAAGGCTGCTGGATGCGTCTGCACCTCACTCCAGTATTCACCCCCTGATGGCGCTCTGCTCCGATAGGAAGGCTGCTGGATGCGTCTGCACCTCTCTCCAGTATTCACCCCCTGATGGCGCTCTGCTCTGATAGGAAGGCTGCTGGATGCGTCTGCACCTCACTCCAGTATTCACCCCCTGATGGCGCTCTGCTCTGATAGCAAGGCTGCTGGATGCGTCTGCACCTCTCTCCAGTATTCACCCCCTGATGGCGCTCTGCTCTGATAGGAAGGCTGCTGGATGCGTCTGCACCTCACTCCAGTATTCACCCCCTGATGGCGCTCTGCTCCGATAGGAAGGCTGCTGGATGCGTCTGCACCTCACTCCAGTATTCACCCCCTGATGGCGCTCTGCTCCGATAGGAAGGCTGCTGGATGCGTCTGCACCTCACTCCAGTATTCACCCCCTGATGGCGCTCTGCTCCGATAGGAAGGCTGCTGGATGCGTCTGCACCTCTCTCCAGTATTCACCCCCTGATGGCGCTCTGCTCCGATAGGAAGGCTGCTGGATGCGTCTGCACCTCACTCCAGTATTCACCCCCTGATGGCGCTCTGCTCTGATAGGAAGGCTGTTGGATGCGTCTGCACCTCACTCCAGTATTCACCCCCTGATGGCGCTCTGATCCGATGGGAAGGCTGCTGGATGCGTCTGCACCTCACTCCAGTATTCACCCCCTGATGGCGCTCTGCTCCGATAGGAAGGCTGCTGGATGCGTCTGCACCTCTCTCCAGTATTTACCCCCTGATGGCGCTCTGCTCCGATAGGAAGGCTGCTGGATGCGTCTGCACCTCACTCCAGTATTCACCCCCTGATGGCGCTCTGCTCCGATAGGAAGGCTGCTGGATGCGTCTGCACCTCACTCCAGTATTCAACCCCTGATGGCGCTCTGCTCCGATAGGAAGGCTGCTGGATGCGTCTGCACCTCTCTCCAGTATTCACCCCCTGATGGCGCTCTGCTCCGATAGGAAGGCTGCTGGAGGCGTCTGCACATCACTCCAGTATTCACCCCCTGATGGCGCTCTGCTCCGATAGGAAGGCTGCTGGAGGTGTCTGCACATCACTCCAGTATTCACCCCCTGATGGCGCTCTGCTCCGATAGGAAGGCTGCTGGATGCGTCTGCACCTCACTCCAGTATTCACCCCCTGATGGCGCTCTGCTCTGATAGGAAGGCTGCTGGATGCGTCTGCACCTCACTCCAGTATTCACCCCCTGATGGCGCTCTGCTCTGATAGGAAGGCTGCTGGATGCGTCTGCACCTCTCTCCAGTATTCACCCCCTGATGGCGCTCTGCTCCGATAGGAAGGCTGCTGGAGGCGTCTGCACATCACTCCAGTATTCACCCCCTGATGGCGCTCTGCTCCGATAGGAAGGCTGCTGGATGCGTCTGCACCTCACTCCAGTATTCACCCCCTGATGGCGCTCTGCTCCGATGGGAAGGCTGCTGGATGTGTCTGCACCTCACTCCAGTATTCACCCCCTGATGGCGCTCTGCTCCGATAGGAAGGCTGCTGGATGCGTCTGCACCTCACTCCAGTATTCACCCCCTGATGGCGCTCTGCTCCGATAGGAAGGCTGCTGGATGCGTCTGCACCTCTCTCCAGTATTCACCCCCTGATGGCGCTCTGCTCCGATAGGAAGGCTGCTGGAGGCGTCTGCACATCACTCCAGTATTCACCCCCTGATGGCGCTCTGCTCCGATAGGAAGGCTGCTGGATGCGTCTGCACCTCACTCCAGTATTCACCCCCTGATGGCGCTCTGCTCCGATAGGAAGGCTGCTGGATGCGTCTGCACCTCTCTCCAGTATTCACCCCCTGATGGCGCTCTGCTCTGATAGGAAGGCTGCTGGATGTGTCTGCACCTCACTCCAGTATTCACCCCTGATGGCGCTCTGCTCCGATAGGAAGGCTGCTGGATGCGTCTGCACCTCACTCCAGTATTCACCCCCTGATGGCGCTCTGCTCCGATAGGAAGGCTGCTGGATGCGTCTGCACCTCACTCCAGTATTCACCCCCTGATGGCGCTCTGCTCCGATAGGAAGGCTGCTGGTGGTGTCTGCACCTCACTCCAGTATTCACCCCCTGATGGCGCTCTGCTCCGATAGGAAGGCTGCTGGTGGTGTCTGCACCTCACTCCAGTATTCACCCCCTGATGGCGCTCTGCTCCGATAGGAAGGCTGCTGGAGGCGTCTGCACCTCACTCCAGTATTCACCCCCTGATGGCGCTCTGCTCCGATAGGAAGGCTGCTGGATGCGTCTGCACCTCACTCCAGTATTCACCCCCTGATGGCGCTCTGCTCTGATAGGAAGGCTGCTGGATGCGTCTGCACCTCACTCCAGTATTCACCCCCTGATGGCGCTCTGCTCTGATAGGAAGGCTGCTGGATGCGTCTGCACCTCTCTCCAGTATTCACCCCCTGATGGCGCTCTGCTCTGATAGGAAGGCTGCTGGATGCGTCTGCACCTCACTCCAGTATTCACCCCCTGATGGCGCTCTGCTCCGATAGGAAGGCTGCTGGATGCGTCTGCACCTCTCTCCAGTATTCACCCCCTGATGGCGCTCTGCTCCGATAGGAAGGCTGCTGGATGCGTCTGCACCTCACTCCAGTATTCACCCCCTGATGGCGCTCTGCTCTGATAGGAAGGCTGCTGGAGGCGTCTGCACCTCACTCCAGTATTCACCCCCTGATGGCGCTCTGCTCTGATAGGAAGGCTGCTGGAGGCGTCTGCACCTCTCTCCAGTATTCACCCCCTGATGGCGCTCTGCTCCGATAGGAAGGCTGCTGGATGTGTCTGCACCTCACTCCAGTATTCACCCCCTGATGGCGCTCTGCTCCGATAGGAAGGCTGCTGGATGCGTCTGCACCTCTCTCCAGTATTCACCCCCTGATGGCGCTCTGCTCCGATAGGAAGGCTGCTGGAGGCGTCTGCACCTCACTCCAGTATTCACCCCCTGATGGCGCTCTGCTCTGATAGGAAGGCTGCTGGAGGCGTCTGCACCTCTCTCCAGTATTCACCCCCTGATGGCGCTCTGCTCCGATAGGAAGGCTGCTGGATGTGTCTGCACCTCACTCCAGTATTCACCCCCTGATGGCGCTCTGCTCCGATAGGAAGGCTGCTGGATGCGTCTGCACCTCTCTCCAGTATTCACCCCCTGATGGCGCTCTGCTCCGATAGGAAGGCTGCTGGATGTGTCTGCACCTCACTCCAGTATTCACCCCCTGATGGCGCTCTGCTCCGATAGGAAGGCTGCTGGATGCGTCTGCACCTCTCTCCAGTATTCACCCCCTGATGGCGCTCTGCTCCGATAGGAAGGCTGCTGGATGCGTCTGCACCTCACTCCAGTATTCACCCCCTGATGGCGCTCTGCTCTGATAGGAAGGCTGCTGGATGCGTCTGCACCTCACTCCAGTATTCACCCCCTGATGGCGCTCTGCTCTGATAGGAAGGCTGCTGGATGCGTCTGCACCTCTCTCCAGTATTCACCCCCTGATGGCGCTCTGCTCTGATAGGAAGGCTGCTGGATGCGTCTGCACCTCACTCCAGTATTCACCCCCTGATGGCGCTCTGCTCCGATAGGAAGGCTGCTGGATGCGTCTGCACCTCACTCCAGTATTCACCCCCTGATGGCGCTCTGCTCTGATAGGAAGGCTGCTGGATGCGTCTGCACCTCACTCCAGTATTCACCCCCTGATGGCGCTCTGCTCCGATAGGAAGGCTGCTGGATGTGTCTGCACCTCTCTCCAGTATTCACCCCCTGATGGCGCTCTGCTCCGATAGGAAGGCTGCTGGATGCGTCTGCACCTCTCTCCAGTATTCACCCCCTGATGGCGCTCTGCTCCGATAGGAAGGCTGCTGGATGCGTCTGCACCTCACTCCAGTATTCACCCCCTGATGGCGCTCTGCTCTGATAGGAAGGCTGCTGGATGCGTCTGCACCTCACTCCAGTATTCACCCCCTGATGGCGCTCTGCTCCGATAGGAAGGCTGCTGGATGCGTCTGCACCTCACTCCAGTATTCACCCCCTGATGGCGCTCTGCTCCGATAGGAAGGCTGCTGGAGGTGTCTGCACCTCACTCCAGTATTCACCCCCTGATGGTGTTCTGCTCCGATAGGAAGGCTGCTGGATGCGTCTGCACCTCACTCCAGTATTCACCCCCTGATGGCGCTCTGCTCTGATAGGAAGGCTGCTGGATGCGTCTGCACCTCACTCCAGTATTCACCCCCTGATGGCGCTCTGCTCTGATAGGAAGGCTGCTGGATGCGTCTGCACCTCTCTCCAGTATTCACCCCCTGATGGCGCTTTGCTCTGATCGGAAGGCTGCTGGATGCGTCTGCACCTCTCTCCAGTATTCACCCCCTGATGGCGCTCTGCTCCGATAGGAAGGCTGCTGGATGCGTCTGCACCTCACTCCAGTATTCACCCCCTGATGGCGCTCTGCTCCGATAGGAAGGCTGCTGGATGCGTCTGCACCTCACTCCAGTATTCACCCCCTGATGGCGCTCTGCTCCGATAGGAAGGCTGCTGGATGCGTCTGCACCTCACTCCAGTATTCACCCCCTGATGGCGCTCTGCTCCGATAGGAAGGCTGCTGGATGCGTCTGCACCTCTCTCCAGTATTCACCCCCTGATGGCGCTCTGCTCCGATAGGAAGGCTGCTGGATGCGTCTGCACCTCTCTCCAGTATTCACCCCCTGATGGCGCTCTGCTCCGATAGGAAGGCTGCTGGATGCGTCTGCACCTCACTCCAGTATTCACCCCCTGATGGCGCTCTGCTCCGATAGGAAGGCTGCTGGATGCGTCTGCACCTCTCTCCAGTATTCACCCCCTGATGGCGCTCTGCTCCGATCGGAAGGCTGCTGGATGTGTCTGCACCTCACTCCAGTATTCACCCCCTGATGGCGCTCTGCTCCGATAGGAAGGCTGCTGGATGCGTCTGCACCTCACTCCAGTATTCACCCCCTGATGGCGCTCTGCTCCGATAGGAAGGCTGCTGGATGCGTCTGCACCTCTCTCCAGTATTCACCCCCTGATGGCGCTCTGCTCCGATAGGAAGGCTGCTGGATGCGTCTGCACCTCTCTCCAGTATTCACCCCCTGATGGCGCTCTGCTCTGATAGGAAGGCTGCTGGATGCGTCTGCACCTCACTCCAGTATTCACCCCCTGATGGCGCTCTGCTCTGATAGGAAGGCTGCTGGATGCGTCTGCACCTCTCTCCAGTATTCACCCCCTGATGGCGCTCTGCTCCGATCGGAAGGCTGCTGGATGTGTCTGCACCTCACTCCAGTATTCACCCCCTGATGGCGCTCTGCTCCGATAGGAAGGCTGCTGGATGCGTCTGCACCTCACTCCAGTATTCACCCCCTGATGGCGCTCTGCTCCGATAGGAAGGCTGCTGGATGCGTCTGCACCTCACTCCAGTATTCACCCCCTGATGGCGCTCTGCTCCGATAGGAAGGCTGCTGGATGCGTCTGCACCTCTCTCCAGTATTCACCCCCTGATGGCGCTCTGCTCTGATAGGAAGGCTGCTGGATGCGTCTGCACCTCACTCCAGTATTCACCCCCTGATGGCGCTCTGCTCTGATAGCAAGGCTGCTGGATGCGTCTGCACCTCTCTCCAGTATTCACCCCCTGATGGCGCTCTGCTCTGATAGGAAGGCTGCTGGATGCGTCTGCACCTCACTCCAGTATTCACCCCCTGATGGCGCTCTGCTCCGATAGGAAGGCTGCTGGATGCGTCTGCACCTCACTCCAGTATTCACCCCCTGATGGCGCTCTGCTCTGATAGGAAGGCTGCTGGATGCGTCTGCACCTCACTCCAGTATTCACCCCCTGATGGCGCTCTGCTCCGATAGGAAGGCTGCTGGAGGCGTCTGCACCTCACTCCAGTATTCACCCCCTGATGGCGCTCTGCTCTGATAGGAAGGCTGCTGGATGCGTCTGCACCTCTCTCCAGTATTCACCCCCTGATGGCGCTCTGCTCCGATAGGAAGGCTGCTGGATGTGTCTGCACCTCACTCCAGTATTCACCCCCTGATGGCGCTCTGCTCCGATAGGAAGGCTGCTGGATGTGTCTGCACCTCACTCCAGTATTCACCCCCTGATGGCGCTCTGCTCCGATAGGAAGGCTGCTGGAGGTGTCTGCACCTCTCTCCAGTATTCACCCCCTGATGGCGCTCTGCTCCGATAGGAAGGCTGCTGGAGGTGTCTGCACCTCTCTCCAGTATTCACCCCCTGATGGCGCTCTGCTCTGATAGGAAGGCTGCTGGATGCGTCTGCACATCACTCCAGTATTCACCCCCTGATGGCGCGCTGCTCCGATAGGAAGGCTGCTGGAGGTGTCTGCACCTCACTCCAGTATTCACCCCCTGATGGCGCTCTGCTCTGATAGGAAGGCTGCTGGATGTGTCTGCACCTCACTCCAGTATTCACCCCCTGATGGCGCTCTGCTCCGATAGGAAGGCTGCTGGAGGTGTCTGCACCTCTCTCCAGTATTCACCCCCTGATGGCGCTCTGCTCCGATAGGAAGGCTGCTGGATGTGTCTGCACCTCACTCCAGTATTCACCCCCTGATGGCGCTCTGCTCTGATAGGAAGGCTGCTGGATGCGTCTGCACATCACTCCAGTATTCACCCCCTGATGGCGCTCTGCTCTGATAGGAAGGCTGCTGGATGCGTCTGCACCTCACTCCAGTATTCACCCCCTGATGGCGCTCTGCTCTGATAGGAAGGCTGCTGGAGATGTCTGCACCTCACTCCAGTATTCACCCCCTGATGGCGCTCTGCTCCGATAGGAAGGCTGCTGGAGGCGTCTGCACCTCACTCCAGTATTCACCCCCTGATGGCGCTCTGCTCTGATAGGAAGGCTGTTGGAGATGTCTGCACCTCACTCCAGTATTCACCCCCTGATGGCGCTCTGCTCTGATAGGAAGGCTGCTGGAGGCGTCTGCACCTCTCTCCAGTATTCACCCCCTGATGGCGCTCTGCTCTGATAGGAAGGCTGCTGGATGCGTCTGCACCTCTCTCCAGTATTCACCCCCTGATGGCGCTCTGCTCTGATAGGAAGGCTGCTGGATGCGTCTGCACCTCACTCCAGTATTCACCCCCTGATGGCGCTCTGCTCTGATAGGAAGGCTGCTGGATGCGTCTGCACCTCTCTCCAGTATTCACCCCCTGATGGCGCTCTGCTTAGATAGGAAGGCTGCTGGAGGCGTCTGCACCTCACTCCAGTATTCACCCCCTGATGGCGCTCTGCTCTGATAGGAAGGCTGCTGGATGCGTCTGCACCTCTCTCCAGTATTCACCCCCTGATGGCGCTCTGCTCTGATAGGAAGGCTGCTGGATGCGTCTGCACCTCTCTCCAGTATTCACCCCCTGATGGCGCTCTGCTTAGATAGGAAGGCTGCTGGAGGCGTCTGCACCTCACTCCAGTATTCACCCCCTGATGGCGCTCTGCTCTGATAGGAAGGCTGCTGGATGTGTCTGCACCTCTCTCCAGTATTCACCCCCTGATGGCGCTCTGCTCCGATAGGAAGGCTGCTGGAGGCGTCTGCACATCACTCCAGTATTCACCCCCTGATGGCGCTCTGCTCCGATAGGAAGGCTGCTGGATGTGTCTGCACCTCACTCCAGTATTCACCCCCTGATGGCGCTCTGCTCTGATAGGAAGGCTGCTGGATGCGTCTGCACCTCTCTCCAGTATTCACCCCCTGATGGCGCTCTGCTTAGATAGGAAGGCTGCTGGAGGCGTCTGCACCTCACTCCAGTATTCACCCCCTGATGGCGCTCTGCTCTGATAGGAAGGCTGCTGGATGCGTCTGCACCTCACTCCAGTATTCACCCCCTGATGGCGCTCTGCTCCGATAGGAAGGCTGCTGGAGGTGTCTGCACCTCTCTCCAGTATTCACCCCCTGATGGCGCTCTGCTCTGATAGGAAGGCTGCTGGATGTGTCTGCACCTCTCTCCAGTATTCACCCCCTGATGGCGCTCTGCTCTGATAGGAAGGCTGCTGGATGCGACTGCACCTCACTCCAGTATTCACCCCCTGATGGCGCTCTGCTCCGATAGGAAGGCTGCTGGATGCGTCTGCACCTCACTCCAGTATTCACCCCCTGATGGCGCTCTGCTCCGATAGGAAGGCTGCTGGATGCGACTGCACCTCACTCCAGTATTCACCCCCTGATGGCGCTCTGCTCCGATAGGAAGGCTGCTGGAGGCGTCTGCACCTCTCTCCAGTATTCACCCCCTGATGGCGCTCTGCTCCGATAGGAAGGCTGCTGGATGTGTCTGCACCTCTCTCCAGTATTCACCCCCTGATGGCGCTCTGCTCCGATAGGAAGGCTGCTGGATGCGTCTGCACATCACTCCAGTATTCACCCCCTGATGGCGCTCTGCTCCGATAGGAAGGCTGCTGGATGCGTCTGCACCTCACTCCAGTATTCACCCCCTGATGGCGCTCTGCTCTGATAGGAAGGCTGCTGGATGCGTCTGCACATCACTCCAGTATTCACCCCCTGATGGCGCGCTGCTCTGATAGGAAGGCTGCTGGATGCGTCTGCACCTCACTCCAGTATTCACCCCCTGATGGCGCTCTGCTCTGATAGGAAGGCTGCTGGATGCGTCTGCACCTCTCTCCAGTATTCACCCCCTGATGGCGCTCTGCTTAGATAGGAAGGCTGCTGGAGGCGTCTGCACCTCACTCCAGTATTCACCCCCTGATGGCGCTCTGCTCTGATAGGAAGGCTGCTGGATGCGTCTGCACCTCTCTCCAGTATTCACCCCCTGATGGCGCTCTGCTCTGATAGGAAGGCTGCTGGATGCGTCTGCACCTCTCTCCAGTATTCACCCCCTGATGGCGCTCTGCTTAGATAGGAAGGCTGCTGGAGGCGTCTGCACCTCACTCCAGTATTCACCCCCTGATGGCGCTCTGCTCTGATAGGAAGGCTGCTGGATGTGTCTGCACCTCTCTCCAGTATTCACCCCCTGATGGCGCTCTGCTCCGATAGGAAGGCTGCTGGAGGCGTCTGCACATCACTCCAGTATTCACCCCCTGATGGCGCTCTGCTCCGATAGGAAGGCTGCTGGATGTGTCTGCACCTCACTCCAGTATTCACCCCCTGATGGCGCTCTGCTCTGATAGGAAGGCTGCTGGATGCGTCTGCACCTCTCTCCAGTATTCACCCCCTGATGGCGCTCTGCTTAGATAGGAAGGCTGCTGGAGGCGTCTGCACCTCACTCCAGTATTCACCCCCTGATGGCGCTCTGCTCTGATAGGAAGGCTGCTGGATGCGTCTGCACCTCACTCCAGTATTCACCCCCTGATGGCGCTCTGCTCCGATAGGAAGGCTGCTGGAGGTGTCTGCACCTCTCTCCAGTATTCACCCCCTGATGGCGCTCTGCTCTGATAGGAAGGCTGCTGGATGTGTCTGCACCTCTCTCCAGTATTCACCCCCTGATGGCGCTCTGCTCTGATAGGAAGGCTGCTGGATGCGACTGCACCTCACTCCAGTATTCACCCCCTGATGGCGCTCTGCTCCGATAGGAAGGCTGCTGGATGCGTCTGCACCTCACTCCAGTATTCACCCCCTGATGGCGCTCTGCTCCGATAGGAAGGCTGCTGGATGCGACTGCACCTCACTCCAGTATTCACCCCCTGATGGCGCTCTGCTCCGATAGGAAGGCTGCTGGAGGCGTCTGCACCTCTCTCCAGTATTCACCCCCTGATGGCGCTCTGCTCCGATAGGAAGGCTGCTGGATGTGTCTGCACCTCTCTCCAGTATTCACCCCCTGATGGCGCTCTGCTCCGATAGGAAGGCTGCTGGATGCGTCTGCACATCACTCCAGTATTCACCCCCTGATGGCGCTCTGCTCCGATAGGAAGGCTGCTGGATGCGTCTGCACCTCACTCCAGTATTCACCCCCTGATGGCGCTCTGCTCTGATAGGAAGGCTGCTGGATGCGTCTGCACATCACTCCAGTATTCACCCCCTGATGGCGCGCTGCTCCGATAGGAAGGCTGCTGGATGCGTCTGCACCTCACTCCAGTATTCACCCCCTGATGGCGCTCTGCTCCGATAGGAAGGCTGCTGGATGTGTCTGCACCTCACTCCAGTATTCACCCCCTGATGGCGCTCTGCTCCGATAGGAAGGCTGCTGGAGGTGTCTGCACCTCTCTCCAGTATTCACCCCCTGATGGCGCTCTGCTCCGATAGGAAGGCTGCTGGATGCGTCTGCACATCACTCCAGTATTCACCCCCTGATGGCGCTCTGCTCTGATAGGAAGGCTGCTGGATGCGTCTGCACCTCACTCCAGTATTCACCCGCTGATGGCGCTCTGCTCCGATAGGAAGGCTGCTGGATGCGTCTGCACCTCTCTCCAGTATTCACCCCCTGATGGCGCTCTGCTCCGATAGGAAGGCTGCTGGATGCGTCTGCACATCACTCCAGTATTCACCCCCTGATGGCGCTCTGCTCCGATAGGAAGGCTGCTGGATGCGTCTGCACATCACTCCAGTATTCACCCCCTGATGGCGCTCTGCTCCGATAGGAAGGCTGCTGGATGTGTCTGCACCTCTCTCCAGTATTCACCCGCTGATGGCGCTCTGCTCTGATAGGAAGGCTGCTGGATGCGTCTGCACCTCACTCCAGTATTCACCCCCTGATGGCGCTCTGCTCCGATAGGAAGGCTGCTGGATGCGTCTGCACCTCACTCCAGTATTCACCCGCTGATGGCGCTCTGCTCCGATAGGAAGGCTGCTGGATGCGTCTGCACCTCTCTCCAGTATTCACCCCCTGATGGCGCTCTGCTCCGATAGGAAGGCTGCTGGATGCGTCTGCACATCACTCCAGTATTCACCCCCTGATGGCGCTCTGCTCCGATAGGAAGGCTGCTGGATGCGTCTGCACCTCTCTCCAGTATTCACCCCCTGATGGCGCTCTGCTCCGATAGGAAGGCTGCTGGATGCGTCTGCACCTCTCTCCAGTATTCACCCCCTGATGGCGCTCTGCTCCGATAGGAAGGCTGCTGGATGCGTCTGCACATCACTCCAGTATTCACCCCCTGATGGCGCTCTGCTCTGATAGGAAGGCTGCTGGATGCGTCTGCACCTCTCTCCAGTATTCACCCCCTGATGGCGCTCTGCTCCGATAGGAAGGCTGCTGGAGGCGTCTGCACCTCACTCCAGTATTCACCCCCTGATGGCGCTCTGCTCCGATAGGAAGGCTGCTGGAGGCGTCTGCACCTCACTCCAGTATTCACCCCCTGATGGCGCTCTGCTCCGATAGGAAGGCTGCTGGATGCGTCTGCACCTCACTCCAGTATTCACCCCCTGATGGCGCTCTGCTCCGATAGGAAGGCTGCTGGATGCGTCTGCACCTCTCTCCAGTATTCACCCCCTGATGGCGCTCTGCTCCGATAGGAAGGCTGCTGGATGTGTCTGCACCTCTCTCCAGTATTCACCCCCTGATGGCGCTCTGCTCTGATAGGAAGGCTGCTGGATGCGTCTGCACCTCACTCCAGTATTCACCCCCTGATGGCGCTCTGCTCCGATAGGAAGGCTGCTGGATGTGTCTGCACCTCTCTCCAGTATTCACCCCCTGATGGCGCTCTGCTCCGATAGGAAGGCTGCTGGATGCGTCTGCACATCACTCCAGTATTCACCCCCTGATGGCGCTCTGCTCCGATAGGAAGGCTGCTGGAGGCGTCTGCACCTCACTCCAGTATTCACCCCCTGATGGCGCTCTGCTCCGATAGGAAGGCTGCTGGATGCGTCTGCACATCACTCCAGTATTCACCCCCTGATGGCGCTCTGCTCTGATAGGAAGGCTGCTGGATGCGTCTGCACCTCACTCCAGTATTCACCCCCTGATGGCGCTCTGCTCCGATAGGAAGGCTGCTGGATGCGTCTGCACCTCTCTCCAGTATTCACCCCCTGATGGCGCTCTGCTCCGATAGGAAGGCTGCTGGATGCGTCTGCACCTCACTCCAGTATTCACCCCCTGATGGCGCTCTGCTCCGATAGGAAGGCTGCTGGATGCGTCTGCACCTCACTCCAGTATTCACCCCCTGATGGCGCTCTGCTCCGATAGGAAGGCTGCTGGATGCGTCTGCACCTCACTCCAGTATTCACCCCCTGATGGCGCTCTGCTCCGATAGGAAGGCTGCTGGATGCGTCTGCACCTCACTCCAGTATTCACCCCCTGATGGCGCTCTGCTCCGATAGGAAGGCTGCTGGATGCGTCTGCTCCTCTCTCCAGTATTCACCCCCTGATGGCGCTCTGCTCTGATAGGAAGGCTGCTGGATGCGTCTGCACCTCACTCCAGTATTCACCCCCTGATGGCGCTCTGCTCCGATAGGAAGGCTGCTGGATGCGTCTGCACATCACTCCAGTATTCACCCCCTGATGGCGCTCTGCTCCGATAGGAAGGCTGCTGGAGGTGTCTGCACCTCACTCCAGTATTCACCCCCTGATGGCGCTCTGCTCCGATAGGAAGGCTGCTGGATGCGTCTGCATATCACTCCAGTATTCACCCCCTGATGGCGCTCTGCTCTGATAGGAAGGCTGCTGGATGCGTCTGCACATCACTCCAGTATTCACCCCCTGATGGCGCTCTGCTCCGATAGGAAGGCTGCTGGATGCGTCTGCACCTCACTTTAGTCACGTTTTTTATTTTCCCTTCAATGTGGCTTTGAACAGTGATACTTTCCCTTTACAGCTCTGGCATTCAGCAAGTCTGCAGCCGTAATGAGACTGTGCTCCATCATCATTCTGTGTATATCCAGGATCTTGCACTATTAGTTGGACTAATGTTTGTGCAGAGAATGACCTTGAATCATTGCCCCATCCTCTGGCTAAATGATGCATTACATAACACTGGACGTCAGGGCGCTTTGTTAGGTTAATCAGTTGGTTGTGCATTGTGCTCCTGAGGGGACAGGCTGCCAGCAGGCGCTTCATCTGAGGGGCTCTGGGCTGGGAACCAACTCTGCTTGTTTCTCCAAAGGACCAGTATCCTAGTACATTTCAAAAGATGACCAGGGTCTGACCTGCAAGTACCCCCAAGTGTCCAGCCCCACCCCACCCCAGGAAATAATGCTCCAATAACGGCGTCTATGATATGAAGGACAGCCTGCCAGCCGAGCCTCACAGCACAGCCTGCAGATGTGCACAGCACGGATCACACCCTGCACTGGATGTAGTCTTAGCGTCAGATAATTGGATCTTAATTAATAGATATTGTGATAAATAGAAAACTGAACATGACTAAAGTTATATCATCTAATCCCTGAGGAATCAAGATCCGCCTCATACACACTGGCAGACAAAACGTTTTGCAGTTTATTAAAGTGTAATTGCTTCTGTCTGGTCGTTGCCATTTTCCTGGTTATGAAGTGAAAGTGCATCAAGTTGTCGCCATACAAGATCTAATCTTAACCAGAATGCTTGTGAATATCGGTCTGGTCATTTCATTACAGAAAACTGACAGAAGTTTTGTATCTACAATTTATTGCTCACAACATAGCGAGTAATCCATTGCTTACAGTGCCATAACTTGGTATTCTCCAGCATAACCTCTTGCTGTGATTACTGCACCACACAGACAGGGCATTGAAGCCACCTATCTTGAGGGATCTTGCTCTATTCCATTTGCAAACAATTCCTCTTGATTGCTCTAGGTTCGGCCATAACTCGTGGCCCTAGCTCATCCCATGGTGCTCTATATGGTGTAAATCGGGATCGGATCCGCTGTTGCAACAGATGAACATTTTTCTTTGCTAACCCAATTTTTTTTTTTTTTTTTACTAAATTGGATGTGTGCTTAGGATAATTGTGTTACATTGGTTTCACCATGTGGCAACATTACATTCTCGAGTATATCCTAGTACATGGTAGTATTCATATTCCATCAATTTTATGCAGAGGGCCAATGGCAGATGCAGAAAAGCCACCCCAAACCATGACATTGCCTCCACCATGTTTCACTGTAGGTGTTTGGTACCTTACATCAATACGTTTTCCAATTGGTCGGTATATACAGTGCTGCCATCACTACCAAACAGATTGAACTTGGATTCTGTAGGAGGTGGCCAGACTACCCCACTCCTACGATGTACCTATCATGTTTATTAAAGTAAATGTCTTAAGTGCTGCTGCTGGAGACTACGGCTGGCAATGTAGCAGAACTAGAGCAGTGCAGCGGTTAGCGTCCTCTGTTTATTGATTGATTAGATTGGTTATTTTAGATTAATATTGGTTAGATTGATTATTGGTTGATTAGAAAGACAGGCCTGGAAGAGAGTAGTTCTGCAGAATAGTTGCTGGAGTGAGGAGGAACTCTGTTCCTCTTGACGGGCGTAGAAGAGTCCAGGGATCAGACAAGCATGTACAGCCGTCCAAGACAGTGGAGTGGACCAGGGAAACCATGGCGATGAGGAACGGGGAAAAGCAGAAGTTGAGACTCGGCTGCTGGAAGGCTAATACCCAGGGCGATGGCTAGACAGGAAAAGTACCTCAAAGAACAGCGGCAGCAGAACAGGAATGTATGGCCATGTTTATCCAAAAGATGGAAGAACAAATAAAACAGTTGTTGTTTTGTAAAGAATTTCTTTGTGTGATATGTTGCACTGCTCAGTGTACGGTGGTGAACAGCTGCAGGGCGGTGAATGCACCCCTGAAGACCCCAGTAAGTGTTGCACTCCCTGACCGGGGCAGAACACAAACACAAGCTCAGTTTAGTAAAGTAAAGTGGAAACTGCCATCCATCCCTCTACAAGTTGCACTGTGAGCTGGGTCGATCCTTGAACAATCTGTCAAGATGGACTGCGGGGAAGTCGCCTGAGAAAAACAAGTTACACAAAAACTAAGAAAAAGTGACAAGACACATCGTGGGCGTACTCGAAGAAAGAATGAAAAACGCTGTCTGATATGATTGGAAGGTACGGATTAAGAAACGTCCCATGTGCAGTGGAACCTGCTCCTGGCAAGTTCACCAGGGGGTGAGGATAATGCGTGAAGCGCTGGACTGCAAATTCAGAAACTGGGGATAAGAACGCCCCATGAACAGAGGTGCCCGCCTAAGGCTAGTTTCACACTTGCGTTGAACGGTATCCGTTGCATTGCGTTGTGTGACGGACGCAACGGATGTGTTGCATATAGTGGCACAACGAATGCAACGGATCATACAAAACAACGGAATCAGCCTTTTTTTTTTTTACACAGTTTCACCGGCGGCAGACTATTGTGAACGATCAGCTGATCGCACCCAGCAGCCGGTCGCCGGGTGATCAGCTGATCGCTCCCGGATGATCAGCTGATCGCTCCCAGCGCCGGGTGATCAGCTGATCGCTCGGCCGCCAAGAATGTGTGCGGGGGCGGAGTGGGTGGAGCCGAGCGGGGCCATGGCGCTGAGGACAGGTGAGTGTGTGTGTGTGTGTGTATATATATATATATATATACATGCCGAGTGGAGTGCGGGAGGGGGTGGAGCCGAGCGGGGAAGTGTTAAGAGGGGGACCCGGGGAAGCGTGCCAAGATGGGAAATGGACAGCTTCCGCCGGTCAGGGTCCACTGTGCGGTGTAAGGGACCGCCGCTATGGTGGGTGACGAGTGAGCGGGTTGCTGCTAGCGATCATCTGGAATGTCACAGACGATCTATGTACACCGATCTGCCTTAACCCGTGAGGGTTGTATGGCAGGGATCTCACAGCTCGGTGTACCTGTTGCACGGGGAAGCACAGAGGTGCCCACGCACGTGTGCCAGTGGAAGTCACGAGAATATGGCACGAGGGTAGCACAGAGGTGCCCACGCACGTGTGCTTTCAATAACCAGGTGAGTCCGGTGGAGACTTAAGGAGCTCACCTGGGACAGGAACACGGCCTGTTGAAGGGGATACTGCCGGAGCAGCAAGGCAGGAACACGGCCTGCAAACCAGGTGCTGCCTAAGCAGCAAGGGCCAAGCCCACAAAAGACAGTAATGCCTGAGCAGTGGCGTGGCAGCACGCTGCCAGACATCCAAACATAGAAGGACGGTCGCGCACCGCCATAATGGCAGGAGGAGCTTTTAAGGAGGTTTCGTTCCACCCAAGGGCGGGCGCAAGGCGGAGATGACGGACTTGACCCAATCAGGGTCCACGATGTCCCAGCCTGGCCAGTCAGGATTCACCATGTCACCAGCCTTGTCATCAAGCCGTGTGACGTCAGTGGGCGAATCAGAACCCACCACGCATTGCACATGCTCACCCTCCTGCCTCTGGGAAATAGAGGCGGGATCCTCGGTCTCACAATGTGCAGAGATAACGGTAGTCTCACTGCTTCCCTGAGCAGTAAACCTCTGCACATTGCGCAACCTCACAGACCTTCGGGGCCGCTGAGCAGGAGGGGCTGCGGCAGGCCAGGAATGGGAGACTGCTTCACTCCTTGTAACAGGAGAACCACTAGGTGTCACCCTTCTGCTGCCTCTCTGAGAAGGTATCTCCTGCACACTGCGCAGTCTGACAGACCTTCGGCGCTGCTGAGCAGGAGTGCTCGTGGCAGGCAAGGAATGGGAGACTGCCTCAGTCCTTGCCTCAGGAGAGCCATGAGATGTAACAGGGAAGTGTCGGGCTCCCTGCACACGTGGCCAGGGTAAATATCGGGTAAAGCACTTTGCTTGGTTACCCGATATTTACCTTGGTTACAGGTGCAGGGAGCCAGAGAGAGCATGCGCAGTGAAATCCTAAGGATTCTGCTGCTCAAAAAAACGTTACATGCTGCATTCCTCCTGCTGGGCGGAAGCAACGTAGCGTCGCCCAACGGAAGCAACGCAGGTCCTTTTTGGCACAATCCGTCATCCATACAAGTCTATGGGAACCAGCGGAATCCGTTAACGGATTCCGCTGTTTTCCAAAAGGGCGGATTGTGACGGAAGGAAAACAACGCAAGTGTGAATGTACCCTAAAGCACGTGCACCCGAAGGAGAGTCTGCTCTTCTCGAGATACTGATGGGGAATGGGTGGCAGCCCTGTAGAAACGAGAGGAGGAACCAAAAGAAGCACCACCCTGGGTTGTGCGGTCCGGAAGATGGAGACTCCACCACCCCCCATGGCATCTATCGCCCCTGTCATCCACCGCCCCCTGGTATCTACCGCCCCCTGGTATCTACCGCCTCCTGGCATCTACCGCCTCCTGGCATTTACTGCCCCTGGCATCTACCGCCCCTAGCATCCACAAGCACTGGCATCTACTGCCCCACCTCGCATACACCACCCCCCCTGGCATCCATTGCACACCTGAAATCCACCACCCCTGACATCCACCACCCTTTGGCATCCGCCGCCCCCTGGCATCTACTGCCCCTTGGCTTCTACCAGCCCTAGTATCTACTGCCCCATGGCATCTACTGCCCCATGGCTTCCACCACACCCCTGATATCTACCGCCTTCTTGCATTTACTGCCCCTGGCATCTACCATCCCTGACATTTACTGCCCCTGGCATCTACCATCCTTGGCATTTACTGCCCCTGGCATCTACCATCCCTGGCATCTACCGCCCCTGCCATCCACAAGCACTGGCATCTACCGTCCCTTGCATCCGCTGCCCCACTGGCATCTACTGCCCCCTTGCATCTACCGCCCCTGGCATCTATTGCACTTGCCATCTATTACACCCTGGCATCTACCGCTCCTGCCATCCACCACCCCCTGGCATCTGCCACCCCCTGGCTTCTACCACCCATGGCATCTACTCCCCCATGGCCTCTATTACACCCTGACATCCACCACTCCTGGCATCTAACGTTCCCCTGGGATCCAATGCCGCCTAGTATCTTCCTCCCCCTGGCATCTACCGCCTCCTTGCATTTGCTGCCCCGGCACCTACCATCCCTGGCATCTACCTCCCCTAGCATCCACAAGCATTGGCATCTACTGTCCCTTGCATCCGCTGTCCCCCTTGAATCCGCCGTCCCCCTGGCATCTACTGCCCCCTGGCATCCACTGCCCCTGGATCTGCTGCCCCCTGGCCTCTACCGCCCTTGGCATCTATTGCCCCTGGCATCTATCACACCTGGCATCTTCCGCCCCTGGCATCCACCGCCCCCTGTTATCTGGCAACTACCGCCCCTAGCATTTTCCAGCCCTAACATCTACCCTTCCTGGCATCTACCGCCCCCCTGGCATCTACCGCCCTTGGCATCCATTGCTCCTGGCATCTACAGCCACCTAGCATCTATTACACCCTGGCATCTACTGCCCCTGCCATCTATTACCGCCTGGCATCTACTACCCCTGGCATCTACAGCCCCCTGGAATCTTACCACCCCCCTGGCATCTGCTGCCCCCTGGCATCTATTACACCCTGGCATCTACCACCCCTGCCATCTATTATCCCCTGGCATCTACAGCCTCCTGGCATCTAGTGTTCCCTGGCATCTATGACACCCTGGTATCTACCGCCCCTGCCATCTATTACCACCTGGTATCTAACGCCCCTGCCATCTATTACCCCCTGGTATCTAACGCCCCTGCCATCTATTACCCCCTGGCATCTACAGCCCCCTGCCTTCCATTACCCCCTGCCATCTACAGCCCCCTGCCTTCCATTACCCCCTGCCATCTACAGCCCCCTGGCATCTACAGCCCCCTGCCTTCCATTACCCCCTGGCATCTATTACCCCCTGGTATCTACTGCCCTTGCCATCTATTACCCCCTGGCATCTACTGCCCTTGCCATCTATTACCCCCTGGTATCTACTGCCCCTGCCAGCTATTACCTGTGGTATCTACTGCCCCTGCCATCTATTACCCCCTGGCATCTATTGCCCCTACCAGCTATTACCCCTGGTATCTACTGCCCTTGCCATCTATTACCCCCTGGCATCTATTGCCCCTGCCATCTATTACCCCTGGCATCTACTGCCTCTTACCATTCAGGTGCTGGAGAAATAACAGAAGCCATCAGATTAGAGCCGTACTTTGCTCTATTACAAGGAATCTTCTGCCTTTCTCCCTGGCAAGTTTCCAGGCTCCACAAGAGCTAAATGTTTGAATTTCTAATGAACTGACGAAAATGCTCATGTTTCCGCCGTTCATTAATTAATAAGATTAGATTAACATTAATATCATTAGAACACAGGCACATTACAGGGAGGTGTAATTATACCGGCCCGCTCATTAAAACCGATGGATCTATTAGAATTGGGCGCCCCCTGGTGGGCAGTGTTCACACTGTAACACTTTGGATGCGATGATGATGATGATGATGATGATGAAAGGTTTTCCGAGTCTCTTATGTGGAGCAAGTCTTGTCTATAGTCATCGTTCCCACTTGGTTTTCAGGTTTTATTATTTAGTGACAGATCATGTAGATCTTATTACTATGAGATAGTTGGGGCATGAATACCATTACCAGGTCCTGACCATCTTGTGCAGCAGAAATCCAGAAGTTCATGGTTCCACCCATCCTGAAGACAAAGCTGCTATGAGAAAGTGGACTGTCCCCCTCAGTAGACTGGGCTTGGCCATAGGTGCCCCATTAGTACTTGTATAATTAGCGCTATCGCATTGGGAGGCGATTCTCTCCCTAGTATGGGGCTTACGGCTCTGAAGATCAGGGTGCGGTCTCCAGCTTTGCAGATTTAGCAATTCCTGCTTTTTTTACCTTTTCTTTTGACCATGTTCATTCAAAAGTCATTCAACCTGCTGAATGACTTTTTTTCTACGGTTTTTATAGAAGAAAAGGCCATGGCAGATGACATGACCAGTGATACCATAAATTCACCCTTGAATATTACCTGCTTAACCCAGCAGGAAGTACGCCGCCGCCTCGAAATCACTAAGGGTGACAAATCTCCGGGCCTGGATGGCTACACCCCAGAGTACTACAGGAATTGAGTTCTGTGATAGATAGACCATTATTTTTAATCTTCTCAGATTCCTTAATAACAGGGTCGGTACTGCAGGACTGGCGCATAGCAAATGTGGTGCCAATATTCAAAAAGGGGACAAAAACTGAGCCGGGAAATTATAGGCCGGTAAGTTTAACCTCTACGGTTGGTAAAATCCTTGAGGGTTTCTTGAGAGATGCTATACTGGAGTATCTCAAGAAAAATAACCTTATGACAGAGTATCAACATGGGTTTATGAGGGATCGATCCTGTCAAACTAATTTGATCAGCTTCTATGAAGAGGTAAGTTCAAGCCTGGACCAGGGAAATGCAGTGGATGTTGTGTATATGGACTTTTCAAAAGCTTTTGATACGGTGCCACACAAAAGGTTGGTACATAAAATGAGAATAATGGGGATAGGGGAAAATATGTGTAACTGGGTTAAAAACTGGCTCAGTGATAGGAAACAAAGGGTGGTTATTAATGGTACGTACTCGGACTGGTCTCAGTTCATAGTGGGGTACCACAGGGGTCAGTATTGGGCCCGCTTCTTTTCAACATATTTATTAATGACCTTGTTGGGGGCATGCGGAGTAGAATTTCAATATTTGCAGATGATACTAAACTCTGCAGGGTAATCAATACAGAGGAGGATAATTTTATATTATAGGGAGATTTATGTAAATTGGAGGATTGGGCTGAGAAGGGGCAATTGAAGTTTAATGTAGATAAATGTAAGGTCATGCACTTGGGTAGAGGAAATAACATTTATGATTATGTACTTAATTGTAGAACACTGGGTAAAACAGACACAGAAAAAGACTTGGGTGTATTGGTGGATGGTAAACTTCACTTTAGTGGCCAGTGTCAGGCAGCTGCTGCCAGGGCTAATAAAATAATGTGATGTATTAAAAGAGGTAGAAGTGTTCATGAAAAAAATATAGCTCTACCTCTGTACAAGTCACTAGTGCGACTGCACTAAGGGGTACTTTGCACGCTGCGACATCTTAAGCCGATGCTGCGATGCCGAGCACGATAGTCCCCACCCCCCTGTCGCAGCTGCGATATCCTTGTGATAGCTGCTGTAGCGAACATTATCGCTACGGCAGCTTCACATGGACTCACCTGTCCTGGGACATCGCTCTGGCCGGCGACCCGCCTCCTTATTAAGGGGGCAGGTCGTACGGCGTCACTGCGACGGCAGGCGGCCTATAGGAGCGGAGGGGCGGAAATGAGCGGGATGTAAACATCCCGCCCACCTTCTCCCTTCCGCATATCCTACAGGAGCCGCAGTGACGCCGGTAGATGTTCCTCGCTCCTGCGGCTTCACACACAGCGATGTGTGCTGCTGCTGG
This sequence comes from Anomaloglossus baeobatrachus, assembly GCF_048569485.1. Taxonomy (NCBI): domain Eukaryota; kingdom Metazoa; phylum Chordata; class Amphibia; order Anura; family Aromobatidae; genus Anomaloglossus; species Anomaloglossus baeobatrachus. The sequence continues at coordinate 4,313,232 of NC_134364.1, read as the reverse complement.
AGCGAGGAACAACATCAGACCATCGCATTAGCGTAATTATGGATTACGCTGACGCTACACTGATGATACGATTACGACACTTTTGCGTTCGTTAATCATATCATCTAGGCTTTACACACTGCGATGTCGCCTGCGATGCCGGATGTACGTCACTTTCAATTTGACCCCACCGACATCGCACCTGCGATGTCGTAGTGTGCAAAGTACCCCTTAGAATACTGTGTACAATTCTGGTCACCGATATATAAGAAGGACATAGCTGAACTGGAGAGGGTGCAGAGAAGAGCGACCAAGATTATTAGAGGAATGGGTGGGCTGCAATACCAAGACAGGAAAAACGAAGGCTTAGGGGGGATGTAATCACAATGTACAGTTAGGTCCAGAAATATTTGGACAGTGACACAATTTTTGCGAGTTGGGCTCTGCATGCCACCACATTGGATTTGAAATGAAACCTCTACAACAGAATTCAAGTGCAGATTGTAACGTTTAATTTGAAGGTTTGAACAAAAATATCTGATAGAAATTGTAGGAATTGTCACATTTCTTTACAAACACTCCACATTTTAGGAGGTCAAAAGTAATTGGACAAATAAACCAAACCCAAACAAAATATTTTTATTTTCAATATTTTGTTGCGAATCCTTTGGAGGCAATCACTGCCTTAAGTCTGAAACCCATGGACATCACCAAACGCTGGGTTTCCTCCTTCTTAATGCTTTGCCAGGCCTTTACAGCCGCAGCCTCCAGGTCTTGCTTGTTTGTGGGTCTTTCCGTCTTAAGTCTGGATTTGAGCAAGTGAAATGCATGCTCAATTGGGTTAAGATCTGGTGATTGACTTGGCCATTGCAGAATGTTCTACTTTTTTGCACTCATGAACTCCTGGGTAGCTTTCTATATGCTTGGGGTCATTGTCCATCTGTACTATGAAGCGCTGTCCGATCAACTTTGCGGCATTTGGCTGAATCTGGGCTGAAAGTATATCCCGGTACACTTCAGAATTCATCCGGCTACTCTTGTCTGCTGTTATGTCATCAATAAACACAAGTGACCCAGTGCCATTGAAAGCCTTGCATGCCCATGCCATCACGTTGCCTCCACCATGTTTTACAGAGGATGAGGTGTGCCTTGGATCATGTGCCGTTCCCTTTCTTCTCCAAACTTTTTTCTTCCCATCATTCTGGTACAGGTTGATCTTTGTCTCATCTGTCCATAGAATACTTTTCCTGAACTGAGCTGGCTTCATGAGGTGTTTTTAAGCAAATTTAACTCTGGCCTGTCTATTTTTGGAATTGATGAATGGTTTGCATCTAGATGTGAACCCTTTGTATTTACTTTCATGGAGTCTTCTCTTTACTGTTGACTTAGAGACAGATACACCTACTTCACTGAGAGTGTTCTGGACTTCAGTTGATGTTGTGAACGGGTTCTTCTTCACCAAAGAAAGTATGCGGCGATCATCCACCACTGTTGTCATCCGTGGACGCCCAGGCCTTTTTGAGTTCCCAAGCTCACCAGTCAATTCCTTTTTTCTCAGAATGTACCCGACTGTTGATTTTGCTACTCCAAGCATGTCTGCTATCTCTCTGATGGATTTTTTCTTTTTTTTCAGCCTCAGGATGTTCTGCTTCACCTCAATTGAGAGTTCCTTAGACCGCATGTTGTCTGGTCACAGCAACAGCTTCCAAATGCAAAACCACACACCTGTAATCAACCCCAGACCTTTTAACTACTTCATTGATTACAGGTTAACGAGGGAGACGCCTTCAGAGTTAATTGCAGCCCTTAGAGTCCCTTGTCCAATTACTTTTGGTCCCTTGAAAAAGAGGAGGCTATGCATTACAGAGCTATGATTCCTAAACCCTTTCTCCGATTTGGATGTGAAAACTCTCATATTGCAGCTGGGAGTGTGCACTTTCAGCCCATATTATATATAGAATTGTATTTCTGAACATGTTTTTGTAAACAACTAAAATAACAAAACTTGTGTCACTGTCCAAATATTTCTGGACCTAACTGTATAAACATATGAGGGGACAGTACAGAGACCTTTCCAAAGATCTCTTTACACCTAGGCCTGCGACGAACACGGGGGCATCCGCTACGTCTTGAGGAAAGAAGGTTTAATCATAACCACAGAGGAGGATTCTTTACTGTACGAGCAGTGAGACTGTGGAGCTCTCTGCCGCATGATGGTGTAATGAGGGATTCCCTACTAACATTTAAGCAGAGCCTGGACACCTTTCCTGAAAAATGTAATATTACCAGTTACGGTATGTATATTTGATTTTATGACAGGGTGTTGATCCAGGGAACTAGTCTGATTGCCGTATGTGGACGAGGGAAGGAATTTTTTTTCCCCATTGGAGCTTGTTTGACGCATTGTTTTTTTTTTTTTGCCTTCCTCTGGATCAACATGTTAGGCTACGGGTTGAACTAGATGGACTTAGAGTCTCCCTTCAACCTTAAAAACTATGATGCTATGATGTTTACACTGCTATTGTTGGACTGTGGCTGGTTTACATGGAGGCGGTTGAATCCTGCGGTTACATGTCGGCCCTTGCATGGTCTTGGTTGGGGGCTTCTTTTTCTTCTGCAAACACAAAACGCATCAAAAATAAACCTGTCTACGAAGCTTTAGGTCAGGGGTGGGGAACCTTTTTTCTGCTGGGGGCCATTTGGAAATTTCTACCAACCTTCGGGGACCGCACAAAATTATCAACTTGAAAATCACCCTAAGAGATTTCGTCAAGCAATTAATTAACTCACCCCTACACCCCTTCTTTGGTGGCTGAAGCTACTTCTCTTTGATGCAGCTGTAATGTTCAGTGAGATTGGTCATGTGGCTTCTCACAATTGCTTTTCCAGGTGTGTCTCGATCTGGAGCACAGTCAACAGATTGGTAAATCATATACATCACATAGGAGACACTGGAGGCACATACATCACTGGAGGATTTGGAGGTATACTGTATATACATCACATGAGGGGCTGAGGGCATATATACATCACAGGAAGGGCTGGGGACATATATACATCACAGGAGGGGCCGGGGACATATACACATCACAGGAGGGGTTGGGGCTCGCACATCACTGAGGGGAACAGACAGTACTGGTGGGCACGGACAGCACTGGCAGCGGCACGGACAGCACTAAAGTGGCACAAACAGAACTGGGGGACACAGACATCACCAAGGGGGCACAGACAGCACTGGGGGTGGCATACAGAACTGGGGGGGTGGCACACAGCACTGGGAGGGTGTGGCACACAGCACTTGTGGGCATTCACAGTACTTGGGGGGGGGGGGGGGTACACAGCACTAGGTGTTGGGCTCACAGCAGCAGGAGTCAGGATGTTCACAGCACAGGGGAGGCAGGAGCCTCCCAGCACCGCAGTAGGCTCACAGCAGCACAGGAGTCACACAGCACCGCGGGAGGCAGGAGTCACACAGCACCGCGGGAGGCAGGAGTCACACAGCACCGCGGGAGGCAGGAGTCACACAGCACCACGGGTGGCAGGAGGCTCACAGCACCACGGGTGGCAGGAGGCTCACAGCACCACGGGTGGCAGGAGGCTCACAGCACCACGGGTGGCAGGAGGCTCACAGTTTCATAGTTTTTAAAGTTGAAGGGAGACTCTAAGTCCATCTAGTTCAACCCAACAGCCTAACGCCTAACAGCACCATGGGAGGCAGAAGGCTCACAGCACCACGGGAGGAAGGAGGCTCACAGCACCACGGGAGGAAGGAGGCACACAGTACCACGGGAGGAAGGAGGCACACAGTACCGTAGGAGGCTCACAGCACCACGGGAGGCAAGAGGCGCACAGTACCGCAGGAGGCAGGAGGTTCACAGTTTTGGGAGGCATTTAGAAACAGCAGGCCGGTAAACCTGATGCTCCTCTTCTTCTGTGGGACTGGAGAGCAACCCACTCACGCTTACCTTGCCCACAAAGTACGTCCTCAGCACGCTGGCACAGATCAGCAGGCTGAGGACCTAAAAGTATGCACGCCACACATTGTGATTTAAAGGGTCGGTAGACAAAGCCGCGACTGCCGCCCGAGTACTGAGGTCCCCGAGAATTATCCCAGGGGGCCGTATAAAAAGTCATCGGGGGCCGGAGGTTCCCCACTCCAGCTTTAGGTGCTTTGTTTGTTGTGTTTTTTACTATTTCATGCAGATTTTTTGGGGAAGTTTTTCAGCTTTTTTTTTTACATTTTTTTATTATTGCAGAACTGCTGGGATTCTTTACTTAAAAAAATTCAGGATTTTTTTTATCGTGCATTTGTCAGGCTTCTCATGGAAACCTATAGGGTAAACAAAAAAACACACAGTTCAGCAGAGAGCGAAGGAATTTTCATTAAATTGTTCTATTTTGCAAAAAGTGTTAAACCCCATAGATTTATTGCACAAAATAACGGCAGCATTTACATTACTTGGAAGGATCGTGTTATGTGAGAAGGGACAAATCTGTGCGTCCGTAACCTGGCCCGTGTTATATAGGAAATACAATAGGCGCTGTACACCGGGCACACAGACCTCGCCCCTCTCATTCTGGGGAAGGAGGGTCTCTCCTTCATTTACGCCTCCAGTCTCCGCTCCTTATCTGTGGCTGGCAGCCTGGATGAGCAGTTATCACACTGCGGACATATCTCTCTGGGAAGACAGACAGACACTGCAGTGCAGCACATCCCGGCCCCCCAGTGCCCCCTGTATAGTCTCTAGTCTGTGCCCATCCGATCTCTGCTGGTGAACCCGGATTTACAGCATAATCCTCATCAGCGATCTGATGAGCTGCGCTACGTCGTCTCATTCCTACAAAAGTCTTCCCTTCTGACTCGACGCTCTCCGTGGATTTCTCCATTGGGTTGATAACATTTTAATATCAGTCATGGAGGACACAGCCGTTTACCCCCATGAGCTTCACAAAGAGGATGTCCGATCGTGATCACAGTCTGTGGCTCAGGGAGTTGTCCTGTGTCGCCCTGGCCCTTTTTCTACAGTTATAAAAAAAAAAAAAAAAGAAAATAAACCTCTGTCCTGTAGCTCGGGGACGAGCTACATTTAACCAAAGGGAAATGTGATGCCCTAGCCTATCAGGTCGTCACATGGTATTGTGCAATCTGCCCTTCTGTGCAATATTCACCTCCTCCTTGGTTAAGGGTCCCTCACCTTTGGTGTTGCCAAGATCAAGCTAAACAAAACCCTAGGAACACTCTGCACCACACCCACCAGACACACCAGTGGACGGCCTGAGTGGAATAGGGTCGCCCACTTGGGGGGGTTGGTTAAAGGGGGGTCAGGAGCAGTTCAGTAGAGAGTAGTGTTGGAGGAGAGAGAGAGAGAGAGGAGGTCAGGAGCTGGGCTCCGTGAACTACTAGGTGGCAGACGTTGGTCTGGGCCTGGTAGGAGTTGGACCCCGGTCGCAGGGGATTGTGACAAGGGGCACGGACTGTCAAGGAGGACAGCCGGTGGCCTTGTGCCATCACTGGGCAGGGACCAGGGCACGACGGGGTACGTGGACCCTAGGTCAGGGAGTAGCTTCAGGCGTCCTGACAATTTACCCGATGAGGACGGAGCCTTCAAGTTCCGTTCTCCACCCGCTCCAAAATCGGGTACTAGCGCATAGAGGGGGATGGGACTTTCCACTACACGGTCCAGAAAATCCCAAGCATGAACCCTGAGAGCAAGCTCACCCAGACTCACCCAGCTCACCCAGACCCACACTGGGGAGCGGGTCCCGATTAGTTTCAGACTAAAGGGACCAACTAGAAGACAAGGTGCCAAGGTCACAGGCCAACAGGCAACACCAACAGGCACGGGACCCAGGCGTGCTCCCTCTCAGCAGCATCGGTGTCCAGAACTTTGGTTTACTACAGTTGTCGGTGTCAGCGTTATTGGACTGAATACGCAAGTGACCCTTACCGTCCCAACAGCACACCCCCCCCCCCCCCCCCCCGTCACCATCACCGAGTCTCCGGGGCATTCCCCCTACCCGTGGAGGGGTTAAACACCTAGCTGCCTCCTCCTTGGTTAAGGGTCCCTCACCTTTGGTGTTGCCAAGATCAAGCTAATCAAAACCCTAGGAACACTGTGCACCACACCCACCAGAGACACCATTGGACACCCTGAGTGGAATAGGGTCGCCCACTCGGGGGGTTGGTTAAAGGGGGATCAGGAGCAGTTGTGTTGGAGGAGAGAGAGAGGAGGTCAGGAGCTGGGCTCCGTGAACTACTAGGTGGCAGACGTTGGTCTGGGCCTGGTAGGAGCTGGACCCCGGTCACAGGGGATCGTGACAAGGGGCACGGACTGTCGAGGAGGACAGCCAGTGGCCTTGTGCCATCACCAGGCAGGGTATACTATATAACTATAACTATATAGGGTTACTATATCACAATAATACAGAGGCATCACCTAGTTGTGTGAGCTCAGGCTTACTATACCACAATAATACAGAGGCATCACCTCGGTGTGTGAGCTCAGGCTTACTGTACCACAATAATGAGGCATCACCTCGGTGTATGAGCTCAGGCTTACTGTACCACAATAATACAGAGGCATCACCTCGGTGTGTGAGCTCAGGCTTACTGTACCACAATAATACAGAGGCATCACCTCGGTGTGTGAGCTCAGGCTTACTGTACCACAATAATACAGAGGCATCACCTTGGTGTGTGAGCTCAGGCTTACTGTACCACAATAATACAGAGGCATCACCTTGGTGTGTGAGCTCAGGCTTACTGTACCACAATAATACAGAGGAATCACCTCGGTGTGTGAGCTCAGACTTACTATACCACAATAATACAGAGGCATCACCTCGGTGTGTGAGCTCAGGCTTACTATAACACAATAATACAGAGGCATCACCTTGGTGTGTGAGCTCAGGCTTACTGTACCACAATAATTCAGAGGCATCACCTTGGTGTGTGAGCTCAGGCTTACTATACCACAATAATACAGAGGCATCACCTCAGTGTGTGAGCTCAGGCTTACTGTACCACAATAATACAAAGGCATCACCTTGGTGTGTGAGCTCAGGCTTCCTATACCACAATAATACAGAGGCATCACCTCGGTGTGTGAGCTCAGGCTTCCTATACCACAATAATACAGAGGCATCACCTTGGTGTGTGAGCTCAGGCTTACTATAACACAATAATACAGAGGCATCACCTTGGTGTGTGAGCTCAGACTTACTATACCACAATAATGAGGCATCACCTCGGTGTGTGAGCTCAGGCTTACTGTAACACAATAATACAGAGGCATCACCTTGGTGTGTGAGCTCAGGCTTACTATACCACAATAATACAGAGGCATCACCTTGGTGTGTGAGCTCAGGCTTACTATACCACAATAATACAGAGGCCTCACCTTGGTGTGTGAGCTCAGGCTTACTATACCACAATAATACAGAGGCATCACCTCGGTGTGTGAGCTCAGGCTTACTGTACCACAATAATACAGAGGCATCACCTTGGTGTGTGAGCTCAGGCTTACTATACCACAATAATACAGAGGCATTACCTTGGTGTGTGAGCTCAGGCTTACTGTACCACAATAATACAGAGGCATCACCTCTGTGTGTGAGCTCAGGCTTACTGTACCACAATAATTCAGAGGCATCACCTTGGTGTGTGACCTCAGGCTTACTGTCCCACAATAATACAGAGGCATCACCTTGGTGTGTGAGCTCAGACTTACTATACCACAATAATACAGAGGCATCACCTCGGTGTGTGAGCTCAGGCTTCCTATACCACAATAATACAGAGGCATCACCTCGGTGTGTGAGCTCAGGCTTACTATACCACAATAATACAGAAGCATCACCTTGGTGTGTGAGCTCAGGCTTCCTATACCACAATAATACAGAGGCATCACCTCGGTGTGTGAGCTCAGGCTTCCTATACCACAATAATACAGAGGCATCACCTTGGTGTGTGAGCTCAGGCTTACTATACCACAATAATACAGAGGCATCACCTTGGTGTGTGAGCTCAGGCTTCCTATACCACAATAATACAGAGGCCATCAGCTCAGGCTTACTATACCACAATAATACAGAGGCCATCACCTCAGGCTTACTATACCACAGTAATACAGAGGCCATCAGCTTGGGCTTCCTATACCACGATAATACAGAGGCCATCAGCTTGGGCTTCCTATACCACGATTATACAGAGGTCATCAGCTTGGGCTTCCTATACCACAATAATACAGAGGTCATCAGCTCGGGCTTCCTATACCACAATAGTACAGAGGCCATCAGCTTGGGCTTCCTATACCTCGATTATACAGAGGCCATCAGCTCGGGCTTCCTATACCACAATAATGCAGAGGTCATCAGCTTGTGTGTCCTATACCACGATTACACAGAGGCCATCAGCTTGGGCTTCCTATACCACGATTATACAGAGGCCATCAGCTTGGGCTTCCTATACCACGATTACACAGAGGCCATCAGCTTGGGCTTCCTATACCACGATTATACAGAGGCCATCAGCTTGGGCTTCCTATACCACGATTATACAGAGGCCATCAGCTCGGGCTTCCTATACCACGATTATACAGAGGCCATCAGCTTGGGCTTCCTATACCACGATTATACAGAGGCCATCAGCTTGGGCTTCCTATACCACGATTATACAGAGGCCATCAGCTTGGGCTTCCTATACCACGATTATACAGAGGCCATCAGCTTGGGCTTCCTATACCACGATTATACAGAGGCCATCAGCTTGGGCTTCCTATACCACGATTATACAGAGGTCATCAGCTTGGGCTTCCTATACCACGATTATACAGAGGCCATCAGCTTGGGCTTCCTATACCACGATTATACAGAGGCCATCAGCTTGGGCTTCCTATACCACGATTATACAGAGGCCATCAGCTCGGGCTTCCTATACCACAATAATACAGAGGCCATCAGCTCGGGCTTCCTATACCACGATTATACAGAGGCCATCAGCTTGGGCTTCCTATACCACAATAATACAGAGGCCATCAGCTCGGGCTTCCTATACCACGATTATACAGAGGCCATCAGCTCGGGCTTCCTATACCACGATTATACAGAGGCCATCAGCTTGGGCTTCCTATACCACGATAATACAGAGGCCATCAGCTTGGGCTTCCTATACCACGATAATACAGAGGCCATCAGCTTGGGCTTCCTATACCACGATTATACAGAGGCCATCAGCTTGGGCTTCCTATACCACAATAATACAGAGGCCATCAGCTCGGGCTTCCTATACCACGATAATACAGAGGCCATCAGCTCGGGCTTCCTATACCACGATTATACAGAGGTCATCAGCTTGGGCTTCCTATACCACAATAATACAGAGGCCATCAGCTTGGGCTTCCTATACCACAATAATACAGAGGCCATCAGCTCGGGCTTCCTATACCACGATTATACAGAGGCCATCAGCTCGGGCTTCCTATACCACGATTATACAGAGGCCATCAGCTTGGGCTTCCTATACCACGATAATACAGAGGCCATCAGCTTGGGCTTCCTATACCACGATAATACAGAGGCCATCAGCTTGGGCTTCCTATACCACAATAATACAGAGGCCATCAGCTCGGGCTTCCTATACCACAATAATACAGAGGCCATCAGCTTGGGCTTCCTATACCACGATAATACAGAGGCCATCAGCTTGGGCTTCCTATACCACAATAATACAGAGGCCATCAGCTTGGGCTTCCTATACCACGATAATACAGAGGCCATCAGCTCGGGCTTCCTATACCACAAAGCTTCAGAACCACTTTCATGGCTGGAAATCTGTTCCACTCCCCTGCACATTGAGTGTTTCTCGGCTTGTTCATCTATCTATGACCACTAATTGTTTTTGCATGTGGCCTATTTGTGGTCTTTTACTGGCCTGTATCGGCTCAATTTAAGGTACCATCTGTGAGGGGCAATGATGATCCAAAACAGTGATTGTAGCCCAAAGGCTCCATATACTGTGTAGGGCTTTGCAGTCCTAGATTTCTGGAAATCTGTGGTGTCCTACCCTTATTATCTCAACCAATGTCAACTCCTCACACATTTCACAGGTTGGAAAATAAACTTTGACTGGATTATTATTTGATTTGCTGTATAATGATGACCCTATTGTAAAGTTTATGGGATAAAGTTCTTTATTAGAGGTAACGAGATGCAGTCCATAGCAGCAATCACACAGCGATCCTTCATACCGCCCGGCTTTCATTAATCTGCTTACCAATTAAAAAAGAACGCTCTGAGAGGAGTAGAGTCCTGGCCGTGTGGCCCTATGGGGCCCACGCCACACTGCTCCTGCTCAGAGGAATTAAAGTGAAGCATGTATATATTGTATGGGCTCCCATTCACCAGACATAGGACAAAGGTCTTCAGCCTCTGTGTGTCAGATATGTGTCAGCATAGGACACAGCAATCTGCCACTGTAAAGAAACGGCTCTCACATATGATGGATTCATAATGATGGAAGGGGCTGGGGTATCCATCCGCCAACCCCTTGAATTTACCAGTCCGGTAATGGCTGCAGATGCAAGTCGACACGTGTCATGGAGCAAGTGGTACTAGAGAATGTAACAGACTAATATTGTTACGAGTGCGTCACAACCTGGGATCAGAAAGTCACAGCACATTGTGGGTCACAGATCCGGTTTAGTACCCGCTCATCAATTACCTTGAGTTGAGGCATATTTAATTCCATCAGGTACTGAATGGGTTAAGGTTCCTTTCTATCCTGCAGTGATGTAACGGGTAGTTGTAACCTCAGCTGCAGCCGCTCCCTCCTGCTATAAATACAGTCATATGAAAAAGTTTGGGCACCCCTATTAATGTTAACCTTTTTTCTTTATAACAATTTGGGTTTTTGCTATTTCAGTTTCATATATCTAATAACTGATGGACTGAGGAATATTTCTGGATTGAAATGAGGTTTATTGTACTAATAGAAAATGTGCAATCCGCATTTAAACAAAATTTGACCGGTGCAAAAGTATGTGCACGCTTATCAATTTCTTGATTTGAACACTCCTAACTACTTTTTACTGACTTAGTAAAGCACTAAATTGGTTTTGTAACGTCATTGAGTTTTGCACTTCATAGGCAGGTGCATCCAATCATGAGAAAAGGTATTTAAGGTGGCCACTTGCAAGTTGTTCTCCTATTTGAGTCTCCTATGAAGAGTGGCATCATGGGCTCCTCAAAACAACTCTCAAATGATCTGAAAACAAAGATTATTCAGCATAGTTGTTCAGGGGAAGGTACAAAAAGTTGTCTCAGAGATTGAAACTGTCAGTTTCCACTGTGAGGAACATAGTAAGGAAATGGAAGAATACAGGTACAGTTCTTGTTATGCCCAGAAGTGGCAGGACAAGAAAAATATCAGAAAGGCAGAGAAGACGAATGGTGAGAACAGTCATGAACAATCCACAGACCACCTCCAAAGACCTGCAGCATCATCTTGCTGCAGATGGTGTCAATGTGCATTGGCCAACAATACAGCGCACGTTGCACAAGGAGAAGCTGTATGGGAGAGTGATGCGAAAGAAGCCGTTTCTGCAAGCATGCCACAAACAGAGTCGCCTGAGGTATGCAAAAGCACATTTGGACAAGCCAGTTACATTTTGGAAGAAGGTCCTGTGGACTGATGAAACAAAGATTGAGTTGTTTGGTCATACAAAAAGGCGTTATGCATGGAGGCAAAAAAACACGGCATTCCAAGAAAAGCACTTGCTACCCACGGTAAAATTTGGTGGAGGTTCCATCATGCTTTGGGGCTGTGTGGCCAATGCCGGCACCGGGAATCTTGTTAAAGTTGAGGGTCGCATGCATTCAACTCAGTATCAGCAGATTCTTGACAATAATGTGCAAGAATCAGTGACGAAGTTGAAGTTACGCAGGGGATGGATATTTCAGCAAGACAATGATCCAAAACACCGCTCCAAATCTACTCAGGCATTCATGCAGAGGAACAATTACAATGTTCTGGAATGGCCATCCCAGTCCCCAGACCTGAATATCATTAAACATCTGTGGGATGATGTGAAGCAGCGGTCCATGCTCGGCGACCATCAAACTTACCTGAACTGGAATTGTTTTGTAAACAGGAATGGTCAAAAATACCTTCATCCAGGATCCAGGAACTCATTAACAGCTACAGGAAGCCACTAGAGGCTGTGATTGCTGCAAAAGGAGGATCTACAAAATATTAATGTCACTTTTATGTTGAGGTGCCCATACTTTTGCACCGGTCAAATTTTGTTTAAATGTGGATTGCACATTTTCTGTTAGTACAATAAACCTCATTTCAATCCAGAAATATTACTGAGTCCATCAGATATTAGATATATGAAACTGAAATAGCTGCTGCAAAAACCCAAATTGTTATAAAGAAAAAAGGTTAACATTAATAGGGGTGCCCAAACTTTTTCATATGACTGTATGCACTCATCACTCTTCCCTATGCCGGCTATAGCTCATTCCTAAGCTGACCATGTGGAAGGAGCTTGTCGCTGCATAGTTGTGGTGTAGTTTCTATTGCAGCTGCGCAGGTTCTTACTGAAGAAACCATGGAGTGCTTGTTGTGTCTTTCCTCACCTGTTTGCGTTATCTACCACGTTTTGTCTTTATTGTAGTGGCACTACTAGCATCTCACTGGCGCTCACTAGTCATGGTGAGTTCAGGGCCAGTGAGGGCCTAGGCATGTGACTGCTCACAGGGGTAAGGATCTGTCTAGGGACGTTAGGGACTGCAGGAATCAGCCCCAGTTGAATGGTAGGAGGTGACCACGCTCCCCTCTCCCTAGTGCAAGGACCCACCATTGTATTGTATACCCTCTGTGCTGTGTCACTCACCAGCGATCTTCCCTTCCCCAGCGTTACTCTAAGGCCTAAGCCACACGGCGAGAAAATCGGTGCGAGTGGAGTGCGATAAAACATCGCATTCCCCTCGGACCAATTCTAGCCTGTGTGTCAGCACACATGAGCGATTATTTTCTCAGCCCTAATCGGACCGAGAAAACAATCGCAGCATGCTGCGATTGTAATCCGAGACTCTTTCTCTCGCACCCATTCAAGTGAATGGGGCGAGAGAAAAATCGCACTGCACTCGCGGTACACCGATGTACCGTGCGTGCAGAGCGAGAATGTCTATAGCCGGCTACACAGGCGAGAGGGAGAGAAATCCCTCCCTCCCCTCCTGAGTGCCGGCCCGCCCCCTGCAGCTGAGGTCTGCTCGCACGAACGGACCTCAGTTGCAAGGACACAAGCATGAGACTCGGCTCTGCTGTACTGCCAGCACGAGCCGAGTCTCATGCAAGGGGATCGCAGTAGTCCCCGTGTGGCCCCAGCCTAAGGCCTAAGCCACACGGCGAGAAAAACAGTGCGAGTGGAGTGCGATAAAACATCGCATTCCCCTCGGACCAATTCTAGCCTGTGTGTCAGCACACATGAGCGATTATTTTCTCAGCCCTAATCGGACCGAGAAAACAATCGCAGCATGCTGCGACTGTAAGCTGAGACTCTTTCTCTCGCACCCATTCAAGTGAATGGGGCGAGAGAAAAATCGCACTGCACTCGCGGTACACCGGTGTACTGCTAGTGCAGTGCGAGAATGGCAATAGCCGGCTACGCAGGAGAGAGGGAGAGAAATCCCTCCCTCCCCTCCTGAGTGCCGGCCCGCCCCCCGCAGCTGAGGTCTGCTCACACGAACGGACCTCAGTTGCAAGGACACACGCATGACACTCGGCTCTGCTGTACTGCCAGCATGAGCCGAGTGTCATGCAAGGGGATCGCAGTAGTCCCCGTGTGGCCCCAGCCTAACAGGTGTTCTCGCTGTGTTGCGCCGTTCGTCGGGAGACCTCTCGTACCTGGTGTGACGCCTGTAGGCACATTGCAACAAATATTCCCATTATCCTTGGAATGAACAATTGGATGCATTTATGGACAGTAACAGCCGATTGCAAAATGTTAGAGATCCTGGACTTGTAGTAGCAATCAGCTGATCCAAGAAAAATGTAAAAGCGATTGTGTCTGTGAGACCCTGACCCCACCGTCCCCCGACAGACCAACCCTGAGGTTTTGCCATGAAAAGATTCTAATTATCAACCATCAAATAATCTTGTGGACAATTTGTCGCTATCCTGTGATCGCCTGCGTCTTACTCTCACTTATGAGCGGTCGCAGTCTCGTCCGGCCGCGTCCGTGATGGTCTTGTTGAGTCTTTTGTCTTCTGATGTAAAATGTATGGATTTCTTGGTTGTCTTCTGTTCCTTCTTAGCAGTTATGTATATTGATTCTTTGTGTAGATAATTAATCCTATTCCACTAATTGCTGAATCCTAGGTTAAAGCCTCACATTATAGTTAGTGTCACTTTGTATCTCTTCACTTCTGACTAATTCTCAATACTTGGATCTTGAGCAATGATTGTTGCCCATTATTGTATGTGTCTGTAAGGGGTACTTTGCACGCTGCAACATCGCTAGCATCGGCTAGCGATGCCGAGCGTGATAGTACCCGCTCCCGTCGCAGCTGCGATATCTTGTGATAGCTGCCGTAGCGAACGTTATCGCTACGACAGCTTCACACGCACTTACCTGCCCTGCGACGTTGCTCTGGCCGGCAACCCGCCTCTTTACTAAGGGGGCGGGTCGTGCGGCGTCACAGCGACGTCACACGGCAGGCGGCCAATAGAAGCGGAGGGGCGGAGATGAGCGGGACGTAAACATCCCGCCCACCTCCTTCCTCCCGCATAGCCGGTGGAGGCAGTTAGGAGATGTTCCTCGCTCCTGCTGCTTCATACACAGCGATGTGCGCTGCCGCAGGAACGAGAAACAACATCGTATCTCCTATTGGTGCGACATTATGAAAATGACAGACGCTACACAGATCACCGATTTTCAATGCTTTTGTGATTGTTTATTGGCGCATCTAGGCTTTACACGTTGCAACGACGTTACCGGCGCCGGATGTGCGTCACTTTCGATTTGACCCCGATGATATCGCAGTAGCGATGTCACAACGTGCAAAGTGCCCCTAACAATCATGATTTATAAAGCCGTGTGCAGTGATTTTCTCATCCAGGACAGTGATATCACACTCCCCCGAACACTAGGGCAAGTGTTATATAATCCATGCAACTCACTGTAGTATGGCCTACGAGGCAGTATCATCTATATAGTCATCTTGTGTCCTTTATATACGAGCGATGACGCCTGGGACGTGTCCGGTATATACGAGCGATGACGCCTGGGACGTGTCCCGTATATACGAGCGATGACGCCTGGGACGTGTCCCGTATATACGAGCGATGACGCCTGGGACGTGTCCCGTATATACGAGCGATGACGCCTGGGACGTGTCCCGTATATACGAGCGATGACGCCTGGGATGTGTCCCGTATATACGAGTGATGTTCCCTGGGACGTGTCCTGTATCTCCTGACCTCCTCTGCCGCATAGCTGCCTCTCATGTGGGGATCGTAGCCGGTCTTTGTGGACCAGAAGCCGTTTACACAAGCAGACGTTCTGGCTGCCACAACATTACAATGCACGACTACGCTCTCCTATTAATTGCACCGCACACAATTAGGCTTTAAAAAGGAGTTTGTCAACATCTCTAAAACTTTCCGCTTAATCAAGTCAAGCTCATTTAATGATCGTCCTCTTTGTGGCAAACAAGGAGTAACAGTGCTTTTAGCGAGGGGAATGGAAGGAGAGAGGAATTGCTTAATCAGGCCCACTCACGCAAGCCTCTGCTGAGAGATTATTGAATTCCTGGCCTCTGTAGAATTTTAATGAAGCCACGTACAGTTGAAAATCCCAGGCCTTTGTCAATACGGCTCAATAAGTTGTCCAGCCCTATAATAAGGTGCCATGGGTGTTATCTGTCTGTAAGATGCAGCTTGTGGGAAGGAACAGAGGTTGGGCACCTTAGGGTGGAAAGAACGATGATAAGGTGGATTGTGTCCTTGGTGGAGGTCACCCCAGTAAATGCTTTTGGCCCCGCTCTTGGCTTATTGCTGGATTGTCATAATCAATTTTTAATAATTATTTTCTGCATGAACAGTAATGAGGAGGTTTTCGCCGGTCCCTTATCTAGGAAAATAGTACGCTTTTCTTTTACCTGCAAGTTTTTGGGGATTTCCATGAAATACATTAGACGTCAGTAATCGGCCTTTATGTTCAGCTTGTACCGTCATTTAATCAGATCTTCGCAAAGAATTAGGTTTGTAATATCTATGGGGTTACAGGGAAAAACCATGCCGGCTTGTCTGTCTGTTTCTTTAACTTCCACAGCCTTGGAAGGAGAAACTACCATATTAGAAACTACCGTACTTGCACGGCCGCTCTCTACTCCGTACAGCTTGGATTGGTCTCCTCACCTTGCTTTCCTTGATAGGTGATCTCAATATGTGAGATGAAAACCCTTGATAAAATGTATATGTTAGTACATTAGGAGAGGTTACCAGTCCAGTTGTGAAGTTTATTTCATATTGTAATTTTTGTTGCAGCAATAATTTTATCCTCAGTAATAGAGATGGGCAAACCCGTAGATATTCAGAATGAGCAGGAGGTCTAACTTGACTTTAAAAAAACAAAACGGTTCCGGACCGGACTCAGTCCCGAACATCTACCCAGAGGCCGATCCCCATTTAAATATATGGGGACCTGAATATTGTGCTATAAAATGGGGGTAAAATAGGCTAGGGGAATTATAGAAGGAGCGTTATACTTAACAAGTCTCCACGCAGCAGTAACACTACTTCTGTGTCTGCTCATTACTAGTGTTGAGCCACCCCCCTAGTGTTCGAGTTCGGTTCGGTTCGTCGAGTGGCGGCTTAGTTCAACGAACATTCGACGAACTCCTTCGAACCCCATTGAAAACAATGGCAGGCAAACAAAAACACATACAAACAAATTATACTTGTACACATACAGTTAATAAACATTGCCATTACACTTACAGGTCCCCGCAACACGTCCTGCACTCTGTCTCCCGTTGATTTTCCTTCCGATCATCGCTGTGCCCTCCCGGTAACCAGCACTGATGATAGGACCTTCCGTGACATGAAAATAGCATGTGACCAGTCACGTGTCTATTATCTCATTGGCTACAGACTGGTCACATGGCTAGATGTCATGCTAGGTCCTGTCAGTGCATCTCTCCGGTACGCGGTGCTCGTTTGAGCAGCTCCGTGTACCGGCGAGATGCTCTGGCACATGGTCGACTCCCCGTCCATGCATGTCGGCGCTCTTTACAAAGTCAGCCCACATGCAAGGACTAGATGCCACAGCCGGTGAATAATGGAGATCACCATTGCTATTCTAACCCGCCTGTCAGCAGTGACGTCACCGCTGACAGCCCGCAGCCTCTGCTCACTCACTTAGTGATTAGACTGCACGGGAGCAGCAGCGTCTTCCTCCCATGCAGTGCTGTCTGATGTAGCAGAGCTGCATTGGTTGAAAGAGAAAGAAGACCAGGAGGGTTGAGAGGGAGTAATAAACATGGAGTCTCTAAGTGTGTCTGTGTATTTATTTCTATTAAAGTATTTTTTCTCTGTGTGATGTCTTTTTTTTTAACCCTTTATTGGAGATTTTTAATCGCCGGGTCAAACTTGCCTGACATTAAGAATCTCTGGCTTAATACTAGCTAGTAAATCAAAGCTTGTATTAACCCATTATAACCCAGCGAGCCACCTGGCTTCAGGGCAGCTGGAAGAGTTGGATACAGCGCCAGGTGATGGCGCTTCTATGAAAGCGCCATTTTCTGGGGTGGCTGCAGACTGCAATTCGCAACAGAGGGGCCCAGAAAGCTCGGGCCAACCTGTGCTGAGGATTCCAATCCCCAGCTGCCTACCGTGTTTTTCCAAAAATAAGACACTGTCTTATATTTTTTTTGCCCCCCAAAAATGCACTAGGGCTTATTTTTGGAGGAGGTCTTATTCTTGGAGAAACACGGTTGGGGGTAAGTTTACCCCCCCAAAAAAGCAGACCCACCCCCACTTCCCAGGAGACTCATACTCACCAGACCAGGACGTCTGCGTGGTTTCCAGGTCCTCCTGTGATCTCCGGTCGGTGCTGCACACCGTCCTCCCCTGCTGCTAGCTGACACGCTGACACACACATAAGATCCCAGGCACACACAGCAGATCACACACACACACACACACACACAGCAGATCAGAGATATAAACAGCAGATCACACACAGCAGATCGCAGGCACACACAGCCGATCACAGATACACACAGCCGATCACAGATACACACAGCCGATCACAGATACACACATCCGATTACAGGCGCACACACACAGCAGATCGCAGATATACACAGCAGATCAGACACAGCAGATCTTAGGCACACACAGCCATCACAGATACACACAGCCGATCACAGATACACACATCCGATCACAGACACACACAGCCGATCGTAGAAAAACACAGCCGATCGCAGACACACACACAGCCGATTGCAGACACACACAGCAGATCACACACACACACACACACACACACATCACATCACATCCAGCACTTACGGCAGCAGGGAATGAGAGCAAGTCACGTGTCCGGCCGCAGGTCCTGTTCGTCGCGCTGCACCGCACTGCCTCTCAGGATTCTCCCGGCGAGAAGAGATCGATGTCACTGGATGAGGTGAATGTGTATGCGATCCGATGTGTGTGTGTGTGTGTGTGTGTGTGTGTGATTTGATGTTTGCGTGTGCGATCTGACTGTGTGTGCGATCCGATGTTTGTGTGTGAGTGATCTGATTGTGTGTGTGTGTGTGTGAGCTGATGTGTGCGGGTGTGCGATCACTGCAGGTCCTGTTGCTCGTCGTCTGGTGAGTGTGATTGCCGGGTGCTGCTGTGTATAATGAAGTGTCCTGCAGTATCTGTAACTTTTTTAGCTGCACGGACACTTCATTATTGATCTGGGACTAGGGCTTATTTTCGGGGGAGGGCTTATATTTAAGCCTTTCTCCGAAAATGCTGAAAATCCCTGCTAGGGCTTATTTTTGGGGGAGGTCTTATTTTTGGAAAAACACGGTAGTTGTACCTGGCTGGACACAAAAATGGGGCGAAACCCATGTCGTTGGTTTTTTTTTAATTATTTCATGAAATTCATGAAATAAAAAAAGGGCTTCCCTATATTTTTAGTTCCCAGCCAGGTACAAATAGGCAGCTGGGGGTTGAGGGCAGCCGTACCTACCTGCTGTACCTGGCTAGCATACAAAAATATGGCGAAGCCCACGTCATTTTTTTGGTGGGCAAAAAACTCCTGCATACAGTCCTGGATGGAGTATACTGAGCCTTGTAGTTCTGTTCTGTCTCCTCTCCTCCATACAGACAGACAGCAGCTGCAGAACTACAAGGCTCAGCATACTCCATCCAGGACTGTATGCAGGAGTTTTTTGCCCCCCAAAAAATTACGTGGGCTTCGCCATGTTTTTGTATGCTAGCCAGGTACAGCAGGCAGCTACGGGCTGCCCCAACCCCCAGCTGCCTCTTTGTACCCGGCTGGGAACCAAAAATATAGGGAAGCCCTTTTTATATTATTTCATGAATTTCATGAAATAATTAAAAAGAAAAAAAATGACGTGGGCTTCGCCCAATTTTTGTGTCCAGCCAGGTACACTTAGACAGCTGGGGATTGGAATCCGCAGCGCAGGGTTCCCAAGCTTTCCGGGTACCCCTGCTGCGAATTGCAGTCCGCAGCCGCCCCAGAAAATGGCGCTTTCATAGAAGCGCCATCATCTGGCGCTATATCCAACTCTTCCAGGTGCCCTTGTGACGGGTGGCTCGCTGGGTAATAATGGGGTTAGGGCTAGCTGTGTATTATCAACTGACCCTAAGCCCAAAATTCATGGTGTCACGCCAATATTAGACATGGCCACCAGGAATTTCTAGTACAGATAAAAAAAACACAACACACAGAAAAATATTTTTATTAGAAATAAAACACAACTCAACTTTGTTTTGCACTTGAGAATCCAGAAGTGGATTATTCAGCTACAAAGAGGAGAGAGAGAGAAAAAGAGAGAGAGAGAGAAATAGAGAGAGAGAGACAGAAAGAGAGAGAAGGGAAGAAAGAGGGAAAAAGAGAGAAAAAGAGAGAGAAAAAGAGAAAGAAGGGAAGAAAGAGAGAAAAAGGGAAAAAGAGAGAGAAGAGAAAGCGAGAGAAAGAGAAAAAGAGAGAGGAGAGAGAGCGGAGAGAGCAATGCAGCCTCATTCCGTGAACTGCTCCAATTTTAGAGGTGTGTCCCGCGGCTCACAGCTGATGTCCGGCTCCTCCCCTCAGTGCATAATTAAATTATAATTAGAAATAAGTAATAATTATAATTTAAAATTAAAAATAAATTAAATTCTTTACCAGGGAGGCCGGGACTTGAACTCGTGAACTTAGGCAGTAGCTCTAACCATTGAGCCATTGCCTCTAATGAGAAGCATACGAAGATTTGATAATGTTGACCTCTGCATTGCAGAGTGAAGTCTCCGGTGACAGCACGGCTCTCTTCAGGTGCTGCGTGGAGAGGACACAGAGCGCTCGTGTTCTACAGCGCTCCCTGTCATCTTCATGTAGCAGAGCTTACAGTGTCGTGTGGATTACTTCGGACCTGGATTGATGTTTGGGGATTAAGAAAGAGGTAAATGAGGGTTTGTTTTGTCTTTTATTCCAAATAAAGGATTTTTCGTTGTGTGTGTTTATTTACTTTCACTTACAGGTTAATCATGGAAGGTATCTCGGGGAGACGCCTGCCATGATTAACCCCGTTATTACCCATATTGCCACCACACCAGGGCAATTAGGGATGAGCTGGGTAGAGTCCCGGGACTGTCACATCTAATGGATGCGGCAATTTCGGGGCGGCTGCCCGCTGATATTGTTAGGGTGGTGGGCTCCCCATAACGTGGTGCTCCCCATCCTGACAATACCAGCCTCCAGCCGTGTGGCTTTATCTTGGCTGGTATCAAAATTGGGGAAACCGCATTTTTTTTATCTATTTATTTTACTGCACGATATAGACCCGCCCACCGGCAGCTGTGATTGGTTGCAGTGAGACAGCTGTCACTCATCGTGGGGGCGTGTCTGACTGCAACCAATCATGGGCGCCGGTGGGCGGGGAAAGCAGGGAATACCTGATTGAATAATGAAGCGGCAGCCATTTTCAAAAGAGGAAAACCCGGAGCTTTGTGACAGCCGTGCAGCCTCGCGCCCGTGATCGATGATTAGGAAAGAGAGAGGGATTGTGCTGGGGACGCAGGACGCATTCAGATACGCAACGTGCGCACATACTTATTGTGAAAAGCCACACTTTTGGTGATCGAACCGTTCTCGAACGGTAACTCGAACTGCCGAGCTTTAAGCAAATCGTTTGAGTTCGTCGAACGACTCGAACACTGCCCAAAATCACTGGAATTTGAAATTGGCGAACCGTTCAAATCGAACATCACTCAACTCTACTCATTACCCTCATACATATTCACTGCTTCCACTGCCCGTCGGCAGTCCCGTCATCTCTGACCGGTGCAGTCATACACGCCCCCACCCTGTGTGTCAGCGTCTGCAGCGTCTGACTGCTTGGAATTACACACGCTCTCTGCGTCTCTATAGTGGTGTAAAAATAAATAAATAGGCGTAGGGTCCCCCCAAATTGTGGTACCCAGCACAGATAAAGCAAATGACTATAGGCTGCAGCCCCTAGACTTGCGCTTATCTTGGTTGTGTATCAAAATAAGACAGAACCTATACAGCTATTTTAAAATTATTTAAATAATTTAAAAAATGGTAGGTGGTCCATCCCCCCAATTTTGATGCCTAGCCAAGATAAAAACAATCAGGAAAAATGGAGTCATATTTCAAAATTTCAATTAAAAGTACAACTTTATTGAATACAATGTTTGATAAAGATTAACACACAGTAAGGGGGGAAGATAAGGTGCAAAGAGAAGGAGCAGCAAAATTACCACAGAAGAAGTAATTTGTGAGCACAAATATTTAAAGTGACATACAGTGCAGGGCATGCCAAGTATGCAGTTTGCAAACACAGAGTATATCCCACTTAATGTAAGGATGGTGTTCGCATGGTGCCACCGATGCCTGGGTCAGCCAGATCTGTACAATACAGTATAATAACACCAGTCAGTGTGAGGATCAGCATACGACCTCTGTGTAGACAGTAATTATGACATATATATACAGTAATGTCAATATGCACAAGGCATCTCCTGTATCATCAAAGTCATGTGTCCATATGTCTGAAACACGGCCAAGATAAAGCAGACAGCTGGGGGTTGGTATTCTCAGGCTGGGGAGGCCCATGGTTATTCAGCCCCCCAAACTAAAAAAAAAAAAGCAGCCTGCAGCCAACCGGAATTGGAGATTTACCTGGTGCAGTGGCAATTGAGGTAATAGGTTAAGAACAGCTCATAGCTGCCAGTAAGCCCTAGATTAGTAATGGGAGGCGTCTATGAGACCTCCTCATTACTAATACTGTAAGTGAAAAGAAATAAACATAAACACCCCAAAAATCCTTTATTTGAAATAAAATACAAAAAACCCCACCTTCTTTCACCAATTTATTAACCCCAAACACCCAGTTCCTTTGTAATCCACATGAGGTCCCTTGACGAACTTGACTCTGCTACATACTGAAGTCGCAGCGCGCGGGCACAGAACATGACCACATACTGTGGCTTCAGGCAGAGACAGATTGAGCTGCAGCTGTGAGCAGTGACATCACTCAGTTTATCTGCAATCGCAAATGGAGGTTCCCACCTGTGACCGCAGGTAAACTGACCTCAGCTTACCTAATTGAACTCATTGACCTCCCCTCTGGTGAAATGAGTTCATAGGCCTGTATCTCCTGGAAGAAAACCAATTTTTTTGCCAAGACATTTAGATTTGGTTTTAAAAGTTATACACCATATTCCTGCACCAAATCTGCATCTTCTGGCAAAAAAAACCCATATCGAAACGCGATACTGTAATGATGCGATTTTTTTTTTTTGCCAGGAGATGCAGATTTGGTGCAGGAATATGGTGTATAAATTTCATCACCAAATCTGCATCCCTTGGCAAAAAAAAAAACCACAAACTGTTTTGTCACCGTTTTGGTGTGGTTTTCAGCACCAAATTTGCATACCCTGGTGCAGAAAACCACACCAAAACGGCGTCAAAACTGGGTGTCCCCTAGTGTGTCCAGCAGTGTGTCCTCCATATCTCCCAGTATGTCCTTCAGCGTGTCATCTGTGTCCCCAGTCTGTCCAGCAGCGTGTCCCCCAGTGTGTCCAGCAGCGTGTCCCCCAGTGTGTCCAGCAGCGTGTCCCCCAGTGTGTCCAGCAGCGTGTGCCCCAGTGTGTCCAGAAGCGTGTCCCCCAGTCTGTCCAGCAGCGTGTGCCCCAGCATGTCCCTCAGTGTGTCATGCATGTCCCCAGTGTGTCCAGCAGCGTGTCCCCCAGTCTGTCCAGCAGCGTGTCCCCCAGTGTGTCCATCAGCGTGTCCCCCAGCATGTCCCTCAGTGTGTCATGCATGTCCCCAGTGTGTCCAGCAGCGTGTACCCCAGTGTGTCCAGCAGCGTGTCCCCCAGTCTGTCCAGCAGCGTGTCCCCCAGTCTGTCCAGCAGCGTGTCCCCCAGTGTGTCCAGCAGCGTGTACCCCAGTCTGTCCAGCAGCGTGTACCCCAGTGTGTCCAGCAGCGTGTGCCCCAGCATGTCCCTCAGTGTGTCATGCATGTCCCCAGTGTGTCCAGCAGCGTGTACCCCAGTGTGTCCAGCAGCGTGTACCCCAGTCTGTCCAGCAGCGTGTCCCCCAGTGTGTCCAGCAGCGTGTCCCCCAGTGTGTCCAGCAGCGTGTACCCCAGTCTGTCCAGCAGCGTGTCCCCCAGTGTGTCCAGCAGCGTGTCCCCCAGCATGTCCCTCAGTGTGTCATGCATGTCCCCAGTCTGTCCAGCAGCGTGTCCCCCAGTGTGTCCAGCAGCGTGTACCCCAGTCTGTCCAGCAGCGTGTCCCCCAGTGTGTCCAGCAGCGTGTACCCCAGCATGTCCTTCAGTGTATCATGCATGTCCCCAGTCTGTCCAGCAGCGTGTGCCCCAGTGTGTCCAGCAGCGTGTCCCCCAGCATGTCCCTCAGTGTGTCGTGCATGTCCCCAGTCTGTCCAGCAGCGTGTCCCCCAGTGTGTCCAGCAGCGTGTACCCCAGTCTGTCCAGCAGCGTGTCCCCCAGTGTGTCCAGCAGCGTGTGCCCCAGTCTATCCAGCAGCGTGTACCCCAGTGTGTCCAGCAGCGTGTACCCCAGTCTGTCCAGCAGCGTGTACCCCAGTCTGTCCAGCAGCGTGTCCCCCAGTGTGTCCAGCAGCGTGTCCCCCAGTGTGTCCAGCAGCGTGTACCCCAGTGTGTCCAGCAGCGTGTCCCCCAGTGTGTCCAGCAGCGTGTCCCCCAGTGTGTCCAGCAGCGTGTCCCCCAGCGTGTCCCCCAGTGTGTCCAGCAGCGTGTCCCCCAGTGTCCAGCAGCGTGTCCCCCAGCATGTCCCTCAGTGTGTCCAGCAGCGTGTGCCCCAGTCTGTCCAGCAGCATGTACCCCAGTGTGTCCAGCAGCGTGTACCCCAGTGTGTCCAGCAGCGTGTGCCCCAGTCTGTCCAGCAGCGTGTGCCCCAGTCTGTCCAGCAGCGTGTCCCCCAGTCTGTCCAGCAGCGTGTCCCCCAGTCTGTCCAGCAGCGTGTCCCCCAGTGTGTCCAGCAGCGTGTACCCCAGTGTGTCCAGCAGCGTGTCCCCCAGCATGTCCCTCAGTGTGTCATGCATGTCCCCAGTCTGTCCAGCAGCGTGTACCCCAGTCTGTCCAGCAGCGTGTCCCCCAGTGTGTCCAGCAGCGTGTGCCCCAGTCTGTCCAGCAGCGTGTACCCCAGTGTGTCCAGCAGCGTGTACCCCAGTCTGTCCAGCAGCGTGTCCCCCATTGTGTCCAGCAGCGTGTCCCCCAGTGTGTCCAGCAGCGTGTCCCCCAGTGTGTCCAGCAGCGTGTCCCCCAGTGTGTCCAGCAGCGTGTCCCCCAGCGTGTGCCCCAGTGTGTCCAGCAGCGTGTGCCCCAGTCTGTCCAGCAGCGTGTGCCCCAGTCTGTCCAGCAGCGTGTGCCCCAGTGTGTCCAGCAGCGTGTGCCCCAGTCTGTCCAGCAGCATGTGCCCCAGTCTCTACAGCAGCGTGTGCCCCAGTCTGTCCAGCAGCGTGTGCCCCAGTCTGTCCAGCAGCGTGTGCCCCAGTCTCTCCAGCAGCGTGTGCCCCAGTCTGTCCAGCAGCGTGTGCCCCAGTCTGTCCAGCAGTGTGTGCCCCAGTCTGTCCAGCATAATACGCAGGGGCCTATGGGACTCAGCACGCTGTGTATGACGTTCTCTTGCACACTGACCGCTAGGAAAAGCTAAATCTTTATTTATCAATGGAAAAAGGAGAAATAATTCAAGCTCAGCTCGGACACATCTCTGTGACCCCGTCACTACGAGCCATTACTCCATCCTTAAAATGTACAACTGGATCTTGTGCAGCCGGATAAATGTTTCCGTAAACTGCACCATAAGGAGTAAGATTAGAGTCCGGATTGTGCGGAGCTCGGCCGCGGAGCCTCCAGCCAGCACCACGTGTATGGATATTGCATGGACCGGGGTGTGAGGGACGGCGCTGACCCAGAGCTTCGGTCCGGCTACAGCAACATCAGATTCAGGCTTTTTATGCTTTGCTACTTTTGTGCACTAAATATTTGAGGAAAAAATAAAGCTGTTGCATCCCCATACTCCGAGAGGGGTTTTTTTTGTGTGGAGGGACTGATGTTTTCAGTGATAATTTTTTATTTTTTTCCCATGTGAGTTTTTTCTCTTTTGAATCCATTTTTACAAGTCAGTATGATGAAGAAGCGACAGTCTCAGTTTTATTTTACGACAGGGCTAATAATGGGACAGTTTTGGAGTTGGAGTGCTGCTGGCTGCCAACATTTGCATTTTTTTTTTTATTATTATTTTTTTTTTACATAAAAGGTGCATTTTTAGTGGCAAAAATTTTTTTCAGATTTTTTGTTACATTGTAAGGGTGAGCAGCCTGCATGAAAAGGAACGAAAAAATGCCACGAAGAATGAACCCAGACCCTGCGATATCAGAGCGGCCGCGTCGTGTCAAAGCTTTGAAAGCCTTCAGGCTCCTACTAGATGTGCCCTGACCGCTCCGCAGACGTTTCCATATGGAAGTCATACGTTTAATAAAACATTTTTAAAAAAGACGCCGGCGGCAAAGACACTTATAGCAGGACCAGAAGATGCTTCACAAAAGCCTTGCACTCCTAAAGCGTTGTCCTCCGGTGCCGGGGTCTATAGGGCGCTGTGTGCACGTACCTGACGCATTTCAGAGAACTTTTTTACTTGCATATTATATACATTGATCCTTGTGCATGGCAATGCTTCTGTACGGGAGTGAATCAGACCTGTCAGTTTTTCAGTATTTGGCCTTGCGTTGTCAATATGGGTATAAAAAATGGAGCCCTCTCTTTCAACTAAATGTGTAGATGGTGCTGCTTGATTGACAGCAGCATCCAAGGGGTTATACTTATACCGATTGTGGTTGATGCAGCAGGGAGTCAGTATTTTTGCACATAGGGAGGCGATATTTACTTATTCCGTTGTAACAAGTCGCATCGGCGGACGCTCAGGAGTTAAACATGTTGTGATACTTTAACAATTGAATCCTGTTGCTTCGTCTTACAAATGTACTCTTATATTATTTGTGATCTACATTAGCCGGTGACTCATTCAATTGCAAAGAAATCAGATTGGCCACACCCAGAGATAACGCAGCAGCAACTGGACCCAATTGCTTCATCAGGACCATTGTGGGGGTGAATGAGTGTGGAAGAGATGATGAGGGTTATATTGGATCTGTACTCGTGTCCAGTGTGATCACAATATGTTAGGTACAGAAGTAACTGTTGTGTCGTCACGTATATGGCGCAGATGAACAGTGGTTGTTATGCAATGTTTCTAGCAACCAGCTTGTCAGACAGGACATAATACTGAGCTTGATTATCCTATGCCAACAGCGGAGAACAGAAGGCACCAGACACCTCTTATCACTTCCCATTATCAATATGAGTCTGGAGTCAGACTACTGTAGTGTACAGCATGAGATGTGAGAGAATCGGATGTGATCTTCTAATGACACCTGGAGTCAGACTCTGCTGCAAGTGCGAGGCAAGAGTCACCTGCTGCAAGCGCGACCGTCATCTGCTGTGAGCACAAGCTGAGCGTCATCTGCTGCGGGTGTGAGCCGAGAGTCACCTGCTGTGAGCACAAGCCGAGCGTCATCTGCTGCGGGTGTGAGCCGACAGTCACCTGCGAGCGTGAGCCGAACGTTACTTGCAGCAAGTGCGAGCCGAGAGTCACCTGCTGTGAGCACTAGCGAAGCGTCATCTGCTGCGGGTGTGAGCCGAACGTTACCTGCAGCAAGTGCAAGGCGAGAGTCACCTGCTGTGAGCACTAGCGAAGCGTCATCTGCTGCGGGTGTGAGCCGAACGTTACCTGCAGCAAGTGCAAGGCGAGAGTCACCTGCTGCAAGCGCGACCGTCATCTGCTGCGGGTGTGAGCCAAGAGTCACCTTCTGCGAGAATGAGCCGGGTGTCACCTGCTGCAAGCGCGACCGTCATCTACTGTGGGTGCGAGCCGAGAGTCACCTGCTGTGAGCCTGAGCCACTCGTCATCTGCAAGCGGGATCATCATCTGCTGCGGGTGCAAGCCGAGAGTCACCTGCTGCGAGTGTGAGCCGAGAGTCACCTGCTGCGAGTGTGAGCCGAGAGTCACTTGCTGTAAGCACAAGCCGAGCGTCATCTGCTGTGAGCGTGAGCCGAGAGTCACCTGCTGCAAGTGCAACCATCATCTGCTGTGAGCCTGAGACGCTCGTCATCTGCAAGCGGGACCATCATCTACTGCAGGTGGAAGCCGAGAGTCACCTGCTGTGAGTATGAGCTGAGCGTCATCTGCTGCGTGTGCGAGCCGAGCTTCACCTGCTGCGAGCAGAAACCGAGTGTTACCTGCTGTGAGCCTGAGCCACACATCACCTGCTGCGAGCAGAAACTGGGTGTCACCTGTTGCTAGCACGAGCCGAGCATCATCTGCTGCAAGCGGGACCATCATCTAGTGCGAGTGTCTTCTGCTGCGAGTGTCACCTGCTGCGAGCGAGAGCCGAGTGTCACCTCCTGCGAGCCACAAGTCACCTGCTGAAAGCGGGACCATCATCTGCTGCGTGCGCGAGCTGAGCATTACCTGCTGTGACCAAGAGCCGTGCATCATCTGCTGCGAGTGAGAGCCGTGCGTCACCTTCTGTGAGCATCATCTGCTGCAAGCCTGAGCCGCGCGTAACCTGCTGCAAGCACGAGCTGAGACCCATCTGCTGCAAGCATGAGTCAAGAGTCACTGTGATTTTGTTGCATGTGAGAAGGGAATCACTGGTGTGGAGAAGATGGAGAGATTAATTTCTCCGTCTTCTCCACCTCCTTCTGTTTTTGCTTATATCAGCTGGACCATTATAGATTTGCATGGGGGCACTTGTGCGGGACACGTTGCCAATCGCAGCATGCGGAATCGACATGAGAAAATAATCGCAGATCTACTCGGCCTCAGTGACTAACAGTACATTGTAAGAGTTTCTCACATTGAACTTGTCCGATTTTAACACTAATGTGAACCAGGACTTAGGGGTACTTTGCACGCTGCGACATCGCTAGCCGATGCTAGCGATGCCGAGCGCGATAGTCCCCGCCCCTGTCGCACATGCGATATCTTGTGATAGCTGCCGTAGCAAACATTATCGCTACGGCAGCTTCACATGCACTCACCTGTCCTGCAACGTCGCTCTGGCCAGCGACCCGCCTCCTTCCTAAGGGGGCGGATCATGCAGCGTCACAGCGACATGACACGGCAGGTGGCCAATAGAAGCGGGGGGCGGAGATGAGTGGGACGTAAACACCCGCCCACCTCCTTCCTTCCGCATTGCCGATGGAGGCAGGTAAGGAGATGTTCCTCGCTCCTGCGGCTTCACACACAGCGATGTGCGCTGCCGCAGGAACGAGGAACAACATCGTATCTCCTATTGGTGCGACATTATGAAAATGACCAACGCTACACAGATCACCGATTTTCGACGCTTTTGCGATCGTTTATCGGCGCATCTAGGCTTTACACGTTGCAACGTCGTTACCGGCGCCGGATGTGACCCTGACGATATCCCAGTAGCCGATGCTGCGATGTCAAGCGCGATAGTCCCTGTCGCAGCAGCGATATCTTGTGATTGCTGGCGTAGCAAACATTATCGCTACACCAGCTTCACATGCACTTACCTGCCCTGCGACGTCGCTCTGGCCGGCGACCCGCCTCCTTCCTAAGGGGGCGGGTCGTGCGGCGTCACAGCAACGTCACATGGCAGGCGGCCAATAGCAGCGGAGATGAGCAGAATGTAAACATCCCGCCCACCTCCTTCCTTCCGCATTGCAGCCGGGACGCAGGTAGGAGATGTTCCTCGCTCCTGCGGCTTCATACACAGCGATGTTGGAAATGTCGGACCCTACACCGGTCATACGATAACAACGCTTTTGCGCTCGTTAAAATGTAAAAGGCTTTACACACTACGATGTCGGGAGCGCCGCCGGATGTGCGTCACTTTCGATTTGACCCCACCGACATCGCACCTGTGATATCGTAGTGTGCAAAGTGCCCCTTAGAGTTTGGAAAGCCATAGATTCAGTATAATTGTCAGCTCCAGAGATTGTCCCACATTGCACAGAACAACATGTCCACCATAGTAAACCTCCCTGAGGCCACAGCACTAGATAACGTGGTCAGATTGACCACGGAGGAGACAGTAATGACATATTCTAGGTAGGACCGGTGAGTTATGTTTTTATGGTCAAAACCATGACCAAAGTCAGGTCATCGAGGACAAAAAACAGCAGATTAAGAATGTAAAGCACCAACAATCAGGGACCCCCGAGTGATTGATGGTTACCACAACTCTTCTTCTAGCCATATATCATTGTCTAGGATTCGGTGGAAATGTGTCAATTCTGAAAAAATACATAGCCATAAATTCTTTTAGAAATTATTTTCTTCTTGACCCTTAAGGGGAACCAAGATCTCCTGCCACTTTGGTATCCACAAAACTTACTATGGAGCCAGAATTAGTAAAGGCTGAAGCCGCACAAAAAAAACAAACAGAAAGCAAGAAGTTAGCAGAATCTTATGGAAATACCTGTGCGCCCAGGAGGGCATCCCCGGACCCGGCTGGGCGCTGGTGGCCGTTGACTAAGGGTACCTTCACACTTAGCGATGCAGCAGCGATCCGACCAGCGATCTGACCTGGTCAGGATCGCTGCTGCATCGCTACATGGTCGCTGGTGAGCTGTCAAACAGGCAGATCTCACCAGCGACCAGTGAACAGCCCCCAGCCAGCAGCGACGTGCAAGCGACGCTGCGCTTGCACGGAGCCGGCGTCTGGAAGCTGCGGAGACTGGTAACTAAGGTAAACATCGGGTATGGTTACCCGATGTTTACATTAGTTACCAGCGCACAGCTGTGTGAGCAGGGAGCCGCGCACACTGATCGCTGGCTCCTTGCTCTCCTAGCTACAGTACACATCGGGTTAATTAACCCGATGTGTAATGCAGCTACATGTGCAGAGAGCAGGGAGCCGCGCACACTGCTTAGCGCTGGCTCCTTGCTCTCCTAGCTGCTGTACACATCGGGTTAATTAACCCGATGTGTACAGCAGCTACATGTGCAGAGAGCCGGAGCCGGCAGCACAGGCAGCGTGAGAGCTGCAGAGGCTGGTAACTAAGGTAAATATCGGGTAACCACCTTGGTTACCCGATATTTATCTTGGATACAGCTTACCTCAGCTGTCAGACGCCGGCTCCTGCTCCCTGCTCGCTTCATTTGTCGCTCTCTCGCTGTCACACACAGCGATCTGTGTGTCACAGTGGGAGAGCGCCTTTGAAGAAAACGAACCAGGGCTGTGTGTAACGAGCAGCGATCTCGCAGCAGGGGCCAGATCCAGTGTCACACACAGCGAGATCGCTAATGAGGTCACTGCTGCGTCACAAAAAGCGTGACTCAGCAGCGATCTCGGCAGTGAGCTCGCTGTGTGTGAAGCACCCCTTAGACAGGCAGCATCTGACGTCCAGACTCTCCACAGTTCTTATCAAAAGCGAGTCTTTATAGCCTGGTCCCTTGATGTTAATGGGAGTTGACCAATCCAATCTGCATAGGGTCCTCAGTAAGGCTAAGGCTGTTATATTTGTATATACTAATATAAAAAGATATATGTACACAATTTAGTGTGTTGGCGTGTATATATATATCATCATCATCACCGCACACATCCCGACACTACAGCCCTCATCATCACCGCACACATCCCGTCATTACCGCCTACATCACCACGCACATCCCGTCACTACCGCCTACATCACCACGCACATCCCGTCACTACCGCCTACATCACCACGCACATCCCGACACTACAGCCCTCATCATCACCGCACACATCCCGTCATTACCGCCTACATCACCGCACACACCCCGACACTACAGCCTTCATCATCACCGCACACAGCCCGACAGTACAGCCATCATCATCACCGCACACACCCCGACACTATAGCACTCATCATCACCGCACACACCCTGGCACTACCGCCTACATCACCGCACACACCCCGACACTACAGCCTTCATCATCACCGCACACAGCCCGACACTACAGCCCTCATCATCACCGCACACACCCCGACACTATAGCCCTCATCATCACTGCACACACCCTGGCACTACCGCCTACATCACCGCGCACATCCCGACACTACAGCCCTCATCATCACCTCACACACCCCGACACTATAGCACTCATCATCACCGCACACACCCTGGCACTACCGCCTACATCACCGCACACACCCCGACACTACAGCCTTCATCATCACCGCACACAGCCCGACACTACAGCCCTCATCATCACCGCACACACCCCGACACTATAGCACTCATCATCACCGCACACACCCTGGCACTACCGCCTACATCACCGCACACACCCCGACACTACAGCCTTCATCATCACCGCACACAGCCCAACACTACAGCCCTCATCATCACCGCAGACACCCCGACACTATAGCACTCATCATCACCGCACACACCCTGGCACTACCGCCTACATCACCGCGCACATCCCGACACTACATCCCTCATCACCTCACACACCCCGACACTATAGCCCTCATCATCACCGCACACATCCCGTCATTACCGCCTACATCACTGCGCACATCCCGACACTACAGCCCTCATCATCACTGCACACATCCCGACACTACAGCCCTCATCATCACCGCACACAGCCCGACACTACAGCCCTCATCATCACCTCACACACCCCGACACTATAGCCCTCATCATCACCGCACACATCCCGTCATTACCGCCTACATCACCGCGCACATCCCGACACTACAGCCCTCATCATCACCGCACACATCCCGTCATTACCGCCTACATCACCGCGCACATCCCGACACTACAGCCCTCATCATCACCGCACACAGCCCGACAGTACAGCCCTCATCATCACCTCACACACCCCGACACTATAGCCCTCATCATCACCGCACACATCCCGTCATTACCGCCTACATCACCGCGCACATCCCGTCACTACCGCCCTCATCATCACCGCACACAGCCCGACACTACAGCCCTCATCATCACCGCACACAGCCCGACACTACAGCCCTCATCATCACCGCACACAGCCCGACAGTACAGCCCTCATCATCACCTCATACACCCCGACACTATAGCCCTCATCATCACCGCACACATCCCGTCATTACCGCCTACATCACCGCGCACATCCCGTCACTACCGCCCTCATCATCACCGCACACAGCCCGACACTACAGCCCTCATCATCACCGCGCACATCCCGACACTACAGCCCTCATCATCACCGCACACAGCCCGACAGTACAGCCCTCATCATCACCTCATACACCCCGACACTATAGCCCTCATCATCACCGCACACATCCCGTCATTACCGCCTACATCACCGCGCACATCCCGTCACTACCGCCCTCATCATCACCGCACACAGCCCGACACTACAGCCCTCATCATCACCGCACACAGCCCGACACTACAGCCCTCATCATCACCGCACACATCTCGTCATTACCGCCTACATCACCGCACACACCCCGACACTACAGCCTTCATCATCACCGCACACAGCCCGACAGTACAGCCATCATCATCACTGCACACACCCCGACACTATAGCACTCATCATCACCGCACACACCCTGGCACTACCGCCTACATCACCGCACACACCCCGACACTACAGCCCTCATCATCACCGCACACAGCCCGACACTATACAGCTCTCATCATTACCGCACACATCCTGTCATTACCGCCTACATCACCGCACACAGCCCGACACTACAGCCCTCATCATCACCGCACACATCCCGTCACTACCGCCCTCATCATCACCGCACACATCCCCGTCATTACCGCCTACATCACCGCACACATCTCGACACTATACAGCCCTCATCATCAATGCACACATCCCGACATTACCGCCTACATCACCGCACACATCCAGTCATTACCGCCTACATCACCGCACACAGCCCGACACTATACAGCTCTCATCATTACCGCACACATCCCGACATTACCGCCTACATCACCGCACACATCCCGACACTACAGCGCTCATCATCACCGCACACAGCCCGACACTACAGCCCTCATCATCACCGCACACAGCCCGACACTATACAGCTCTCATCATCACCGCACACATCCCGACATTACCGCCTACATCACCGCACACATCCCGACACTACAGCCCTCATCATCACCGCACACATCCCGACACTACAGCCCTCATCATCACCGCACACAGCCCGACACTACAGCCCTCATCATCACCGCACACAGCCCGACATTACCGCCTACATCACCGCACACATCCCGACACTACAGCCCTCATCATCACCGCACACATCCCGACACTACAGCCCTCATCATCACCGCACACATCCCGTCATTACCACCTACATCACCGCACACAGCCCGACACTACAGCCCTCATCATCACCGCACACATCCCGTCATTACCACCTACATCACCGCACACAGCCCGACACTACAGCCCTCATCATCACCGCACACATCCCGACATTACCGCCTACATCACCGCACACATCCCGACACTACAGCCCTCATCATCACCGCACACATCCCGTCATTACCGCCTACATCACCGCACACAGCCCGACACTACCGCCCTCATCATCACCGCACACATCCCGTCATTACCACCTACATCACCACACACAGCCCGACACTACCGCCCTCATCATCACCGCACACATCCCGACATTACAGCCTACATCACCGCACACATCTCGACACTACAGCCGTCATCATCACCGCACACATCCCGACATTACCGCCTACATCACAGCACACATCCCGACATTACCGCCTACATCACCGCACACAGCCCGACACTATAGCCCTCATCATCACCGCACACATCCCGACATTACCGCCTACATCACCGCACACATCCCGACATTACCGCCTACATCACCGCACACAGCCCGACACTACAGCCCTCATCATCACCGCACACATCCCGACATTACCGCCTACATCACCGCACACATCCCGACACTACAGCCCTCATCATCACCGCACACAACCCGACATTACCGCCCACATCACCGCACACACGCAGGCACTACCGTCCCCATCACACCGCACACACACACCGGCATTACCTCAGTGACGTCACCGCTGATTGCGCGACTCCCTTCAGTTGCTGCGTGGAGCTCACAGTGAGCGGCGGTGTTCTACGGCCGCTCCTATCAGCTTCATGTAGCAGAGCTGAGAGCGTCGCGGGACCTAGTGTGGATTATGCCGGACCTGGAGGGGTGTTTGGGGTTTTTATTAAAGTGGTGAAAGAGGGTGTTTTTTTTGTCTTTTATTCCAAATAAAGGATTTTTTTGGGTGTATGTGTTTATTTACTTTCACTTACAGGTTAATCATGGAATGTGTCTCATAGACGCCTGCCATGATTAACCTAGGACTTAGTGGCAGCTATGGGCTGCTGACATTAACTCCTTATTACCTCGATTGCCACCGCACCAGGGCAATTCGGGATGAGTTGGGGCGAAGCGCCAGGATTGGCACATCCAATGGATGCGCCACTTCTGGGGCAGCTGTGGCCTGCTATTTTTAGGCTGGGGAGTGTCCAATAACAGTGGACCTCCCTAGTCTGAGAATACCAGACCACAACTGTCCGCTTTACCTTGGCTGGTTATCCAATTTGGGGGGGACCCCACATTTTTTTTTTTTTTAATTAATTTAATTAATTTTAAATAACAGGATGGAGCGCCCTCTGTTTTGGATTACCAGCCAGCTGTGGTTTGCAGACTACAGACATTTGCTTTACCCTAGCTTCCCAGAAGAGATACGGGGGACCCCACGTTTTTTTTTCTCGAAATATTTATTTTTTGGCTAAATACAAGGCTAAGCACACTTTTGTGCCACATGAAAGTCACAAAAGGGTGCCAGCTTAGAATATGCAGGGAGGTGGGACATTATATGCCGTATGTCTTTCTCATCTATCTATCTATCTATCTATCTATCCCTCTATCTTTCTATCCCTCTATTCATTCATTCATTCATCTCTCTATATCTACTCATCTATTTCTCTTTCTTGCTGCTTCCTTTTTTTTGCGGTCGGCAAAAAAAACACAAGGCACACGGAAGAGAGCGAGAGAGACAAATAGATAGATAGAGATAGAAAGATAGAGAGATAGATAGAGATAGATATAGATAGCTATAGATAGATATATATATATATGGATACAGTCATATGAAAAAGTTTGGGCACCCCTTATTATTTTTGGTACCTTTTTTGCTAAACCTTTTAGTGTTTTAATGAATATAAATAAAGATTGTTATTTTATTATAATCTTTGTCACTCCTTTAATTGGTCATCTACTGGTGTCCAGGTTGTGTTTAAATTATGCTGTTTTGGAGTGCTATATGCTAAATATTTTTGGGACATGTGGTTGTTAATTGCACCCCTATTAATGTTAACCTTTTTTCTTTATAACAATTTGGGTTTTTGCAACAGCTACCGTATTTCAGTTTCATATATCTAATAACTGATGGACTGAGTAATATTTCTGGATTGAAATGAGGTTTATTGTACTAACAGAAAATGTGCAATCCGCATTTAAACAAAATTTGACCTCTGCAAAAGTATGGGCACCTCAACATAAAAGTGACATTAATATTTTGTAGATCCTCGTTTTGCAAAAATCACAGCCTCTAGTGGCTTCCTGTAGCTTTAAATGAGTTCCTTGATCCTGGATGAAGGTAGATTTGACCATTCCTGTTTACAAAACAATTCCAGTTCAGTTAAGTTTGATGGTCGCCGAGCATGGACAGCCGCTTCAAATCATCCCACAGATTTTCAATGATATTCAGGTCTGGGGACTGGGATGGCCATTCCAGAACATTGTAATTGTTCCTCTGCATGAATGCCTGAGTAGATTTGGAGCGGTGTTTTGGATCATTGTTTTGCTGAAATATCCATCCCCTGCGTAACTTCAACTTCGTCACTGATTCTTGCACATTATTGTCAAGAATCTGCTGATACTGAGTTGAATCCATGCGACCCTCAACTTTAACAAGATTCCCGGTGCCGGCATTGGCCACACAGCCCCAAAGCATGATGGAACCTCCACCAAAATTTACTGTGGGTAGCAAGTGCTTTTCTTGGAATGCCGTGTTTTTTTGCCTCCATGCATGACGCCTTTTTGTATGACCAAACAACTCAATCTTTGTTTCATCAGTCCACAGGACCTTCTTCCAAAATGTAAATACAGCTTCTCCTTGTGCGACGTGCGCTGTATAGTTGACCGATGCACATTGACACCATCTGCAGCAAGATGATGCTGCAGGTCTTGGTCTTTGGAGGTGGTTTGTGAATTGTCCTTGACTGTTCTCACCATTCTTCTTCTCTGCCTTTCTGATATTTTTCTTGGCCTGCCACTTCTGGGCTTAACAAGAACTGTACCTGTGTTCTTCCATTTCCTTACTATGTTCCTCACAGTGGAAACTGACAGTTTAAATCTCTGAGACAACTTTTTGTACCTTCCCCTAAACAACTATGTTGAATAATCTTTGTTTTCAGATTATTTGAGAGTTGTTTTGAGGAGCCCATGATGCCACTCTTCATAGGAGATTCAAATAGGAGAACTACTTGCAAGTGGCCACCTTAAATACCTTTTCTCATGATTGGATGCACCTGCCTATGAAGTGCAAAGCGCAATGAGGTCACAAAACCAATTTAGTGCTTCAGTAAGTCAGTAAAAAGTAGTTAGGAGTGTTCAAATCAAGAAATTGATAAAGGGTGCCCATACTTTTGCACTGGTCAAATTTTGTTTAAATGCGGATTGCACATTCTCTGTTAGTACAATAAACCTCATTTCAATCCAGAAATATTCCTCAGTCCATCAGTTATTAGATATATGAAGCAGAAATAGCAAAAACCCAAATTGTTATAAAGAAAAAAGGGTAACATTAATAGGGGTGCCCAAACTTTCCCATATGACTATATATATCTATATATATATATATATATATATATATATTAGTGTGTTTCAGGCCATGTTTTGTACTGCAAAACGGATCCTTCAAGCCACATACAACCGCAACTGTGAAAACTGGATCCGGCGCCTATTGAAATGCATTGCAGCTACTGCCGCAATGTATAGGATCCGGTGAGATGCTGTTTTTGAACGGAGACAAAAAGCGCAACATGTTGCGTTTTTGCTTCAAGGTAAAAAACGGCAACTCACTGGATCCTGACATAGCCGTATGCAAACGCATGTTACCGCAAGTCCATTGACATTGCATTGAGCTGACAACGGATCCAGCAACATGCGTTTTGCGTTTTTCTGCCGCCCGGCAGAAAAACGTTAATGTGAAACCAGCCTAAGGGTGATAGGTGCACAAGTCTTTGGTGGAGGCATCAGCAGTGCGCTCCTGTCGGTATTCCCACAAACACCAGGACAGATTGGCTGTTACATGGCGGAGTCCCGAGGGTCAGAAGACAGGAACCAAACTAACAAGTCCTTGAGTTGGTCTTAAAGTCTAGTACAAAACTGATGGCGAAGGGCCCCATCACTCCAGTGAAAGTCAGCGACCAGGGCCAAACTCTGGACCTCACCCCTGACGAAGAACAGTTAATTTACTTTCTGAAAAAACTACTCATCAGGGTGGTCATACAGGAGCCTAAAGCTTCTAAAAAGGAGTCAACTGAGGAGCGTTCTGGAGCGTTGGGGGAAGGGAAACAGCCCACGCCTGGGGGGGGGTCACACTGACCCAATACAAGTGTGGCTTTCAAAACCAGACTAATGTGGACAGAGCCTGAAAAACTAAAGAGAAAAAAATTGAAATCATTGCATAAATCAGTCGGGAAGATGTTAATCTTGGGTTTAAAAAAAAAATATGAAGGGAGGTTCTGCAGGAGCTTGGGCCTGAGCGGGTTCATGATGCTGAAACTATTCTGCAAGATCCTGGAATGACTGTGCCAGATCTTGTATGTGATCCACCACCGCTTGGAAGGGATCCATTACGGGCCAGTTACACTGTGATATGGGCCTGTCAGAAGTCGCTCTGGACTTACACAGGGGCCTCTGGTTGGTGGCCACAGTCAGCTGTATTGTGCTGGCTGTAGTGAGGGCATATTTGTGACCACCGAGTTGGCTCCCTCCAGTGAGGGCCACTGAATCTCTGAATGCCTCTCACAGTGTAAAAATGTAGGTGTTCAGATACCGGTGACACAAAGGCGGGCTTTGCACGTTGCGACATCGCAAGCCGATACTGCGATGTCGCACGCGATAGTCCCCGCCCCCGTCGCAAGTACAATATCTTGTGAAAGCTGGCGTAGCGAAAAATATCGCTACGCCGGCTTCACATGCACTCACCTGCCCTGCGACCGTCGCTCTGGCCGGCGACCCACCTCCTTATTAAGGGGGCGGGTCGTGCGGCGTAACTGCGACGTCACACGTCAGGCGGCCAATAGGAGCGGAGGGGCGGAGATGAGCAGGATGTAAACATCCCGGCCTCCTCCTTCCGTCCACATAACCTACGGAAGCCGCGGTGACGCCGGCAGGTAAGGAGATGTTCCTCGCTCCTGCGGCTTCACACACAGCGATGTGCGCTGCCACAGGAGCGAGGAACAACATCGGACCATCGCGTCAGCGTAATTATGGATTACGCTGACGCTGCACCGATGATACGATTACGACGCTTTTGCGCTCGTTAATCGTATCATCTAGGCTTTACACATTGCGATGTCGCATGCGATGCCGGATGTGCGTCACTTTCAATTTGACCCCACCGACATCGCACCTGCGATGTCATAGTGTGCAAAGCCCGCCTAAGAGCCTGACCACGACAATGCTCCGTTAATGGCGGGTTATGGGCAGGAGAGGTTTCAATGGCATCAGACTATGCGGATTTTACTACACAGGAGATCACCTGCAGGTGAACATATTGAATAGGGATCCGGTTTGGATCCAAAAAAGACGGCTTTTTTGGTGAACGGAGCCAAATGATCCAACTCAACAAAAAGAGTTGGTCTGCCCATCACTAGCAGGGTGACAGGGGGAACGGGCTGGTAACCAGGTCAGAACCTGGACATTAGTAAAAAAAATAAATAAAAAATGAGGCTAAAATCAGTGATGTTCACTGGAGTG
Source organism: Anomaloglossus baeobatrachus (assembly GCF_048569485.1). Classification (NCBI taxonomy): domain Eukaryota; kingdom Metazoa; phylum Chordata; class Amphibia; order Anura; family Aromobatidae; genus Anomaloglossus; species Anomaloglossus baeobatrachus. The sequence continues at coordinate 4,273,337 of NC_134364.1, read as the reverse complement.
GGTGAAGTTTTAATTGGTGGTGGACAGCAGGGTCTCGGGAGCTTAAGGCTATGTGTCCACGGTAGAATGTTGCTGTGGATTTTTCTGCATGAAAATCCGCGACTTTCGCGGCAAATCCGCACCTTTTTTTTGCCGCAGAATTGCCGCGGATTTTGATGCGGATTTTTTTTCCCCATTCTATAGCCAAAATCCGGATCAAAATACGCAACAATAATTGACATGCTGCAGATTTTTCCGGATCAAAATCCGCGGCAAATCCGCCGCGGAAAAATCCGCAGCATGGACACAGCATTTCCAAAATGCCATTGAAATGGCTTGGAAGTGCCGCTGCTTCAGATTTTCGGAAAATCCGCGGCTTTTCCGCGAGAAATCCGCGGCAAAATCCGCGCATTTTCCGCAGCGTGGACACATGGCCTTAATAGCTGCAGCCCCACCCAGGCCACACAGCAAACGCTGACAGACACTAACTCTCGCTCTCCCAGCCCAGACAGAACTAAAGCCTTCTGCACAAGCTGCATTTTTTGCCACATTTTTTTGTGCCGATTATTGCCCAAAACTGCAAGTCTCCGTTTCTCCCAGCGAAGTCTAAAATAATTTACAAATGCTGTGCGCACGTTGATTCTTTATTCCTTGCAGTTTTGGGTGCAGAAAATAGACGCAGCATGTCAATTCTTTGTGCGTTTTTGTTCTGCGTTTTTGAGCCCTACCAGCCATTGAATACACTAAAAAAAACCGCATGGCACAAACATGCACCAAAAAATGCACCAAAACACGCGTGCGTTTTTGTAGTGTTTTTCGCCACAAGGTATAGTTTTTGGGTGCAGATTTTCTGCAGCATGTGCACATACCCTAAAGTCGTCACTTCATATTACCTGGAGCGATAGTGCGGCGCCACCTGGCGACAAAAAGCAGAGATGGGAAGGGAGGAATCGATACAGAAGTCACAACTGTATCATGAAAAAAAATGTGTAAAGTTGCAATGAGTCCCTGCTGAAGAAGATGCAAGTGAATGAGCGCCAAGTAAGTGCGATGAAGAGCACCGGTGACCACAAGGTGAAAAGACATCGTGTTAGGCCTCTTTCACACGTTTTGTATGGTCTGTGGTATAGATGTGTATCTGTGTGTGTTCAGTATGTGCTGTCAGTGTGCTAGCCATGTGATATCCAGATAGCACACGGACAGCATGAGGTGGTATACTTACCCATCTCCCACGCTGCTGCTTCCGGGTCTACGGTGCAGTGAATATTCATGAGCATAAATTAGCGGGCCTGGAAGCAACAGTAGCGCCGAAGACAGCAGGGCTGGAGACAGGTGAGTATAGAAAATAATTTTATTTCAAAGACCCGTTTTCTCCAGTGTGTGCCACACTGATGTTACACGGATCATATCAGTGTGTGCTCCGTGTGACACCCCTGCTGCTGGAGAAAAATGTAGCCATGTGAAGCAGCACAGGAAACATGGTCATTGTAAAAACACAGACATCTACGCAAACCCATTGATTTTAATGGGTCTACATGTGTCCGTGTCACTGATGTGTGTGAAAACGGACGTCACACATAACGGAAACACGGATGCATGAAGGAGGCCTTCACACATCCGTGTCTCCGGTACATGTGACATCCGTTTTCACGCGGACACACGTAGACCCATTAAAATCAATGGGTTTGTCTACACGTCCGTGTTTTTACAATGATCATGTTTCCTTTGCTGCTTCACACGGCTACAAGTCTGTTTTTCTTCGACAGCACGGGTGTCATACGGACCACACACTGGTGTGAGCAGTGTGACATCAGTGTGACACGACGTACCGGATACAACATATATCACATAAAAATAAACTATTTTTTTTACCTACCAGTGTCCAGCACTGCTGTCTCTGCCTCTGCTGTTGTTTCCGGGTCCTGCTCATTATGCTCATGAATATTCACTGCACCGTAGACCCGGAAGCAGCAGTGCGGGAGATGAGTAAGTATACCAGCTCATGCTGTCCATGTGCTATCCGGTTAGCAGAGGGACAGCACACATAGAACAAATGCATGCGCACCTCCGCACCTTCACCACGGACCGTGAAACGTGTGTGTTTTACATGGACACGTGAAGGAAGCCTTACAAAGCAAAGACACGGATTGTTGAGGCCTCAGTCTATGTTGGCGCCATTATTTGTGCACTAAGGACTTCCACAGATTTTCTACCAAGACCCCTATCGCTCCTGACCACGAGCGGCCGTCTGTTTCCATCATACCGGCGCGAGACGTAGGAGATGAGATAATAACGTGTGAAGTGTAGAGAACACAAGGCGCGAGAGGACGAGCGCAGCCAACAAGTGACAGATTGAATCCAGCGATATTTCCAGCTAGACGCGCCTCAACGTTCTGTTCACTCTTCTTAAAATAAGATGTTTGAGAATGTGTCCCAGAAAAGCTGTGAATAGCACTTCATGGAGGCAAAATCTGTTAATTAATGAGAAACAAAAATATGTCCTAGTGCCAGGAAGACTTTTCCCAGTTACTTAAAGGAGACAGATCCCCGATTGGTGGAATTTGGAATGTAGAAGATGATGAGCAGAAGAGTCATCCTACAACCTGGAGCTACACCAGCGAATTACAAGATGAATGAGAGAATTTCATGTTAATCTAAAGGGGAAAAAGTGTCTGCAAAGTACTACCTGAAATCCTACCAGATGAGGATTGTGTAGCATGCGTGCAGAGAGCGATCTGGGGACATCACCAGGGGCAAAGTGGACTGTACTGGAGTCAATCGGAGCCTTGTCTGCGGCCAGCAGTGGTCTGGGGACATCACCAGGGGCAAAGTGGACTGTACTGGAGTCAATCGGAGCCTTGTCTGCGGCCAGCAGTGGTCTGGGGACATTACCGGGCAAAGCGGACTGTGCTGGCGTCAATCAGAGCCCTGTCTGTGGCCAGCAGTGGTGTGAGGACATCACCAGGGGCAAAGCGGACTGTACTGGAGTCAATCAGAGCCCCATCTGTGGTCAGCAGTGGTGTGAGGACATCACCAGGGGCAAAGCGGACTGTACTGGAGTCAATCAGAGCCCTGTCTGTGGCCAGCAGTGGTGTGAGGACATCACCAGGGGCAAAGCGGACTGTACTGGAGTCAATCAGAACCCCATCTGTGGTCAGCAGTGGTGTGAGGACATCACCAGGAGTAAAGCGGATGGTACTGGAGTCAATCAGAGCCCTGTCTGTGGCCAGCAGTGGTGTGAGGACATCACCAGGGGCAAAGTGGACTGTACTGGAGTCAATCAGAGCCCCATCTGTGGTCAGCAGTGGTGTGAGGACAATGCCGGGGGGAAAAGTGGACTGTACTGGAGTCCATCAGAGCCTTGTCTGTGGCCAGCAGTGGTCTGGGGACATCGCCGGGGGCAAAGTGGACTGTACTGGACACAATCAGAGCCCTATCTGTGGGCCGCAGCGGTCTGGGGACATCACCGGAGGCAAAGTGGACTGTACTGGAGACAATCAGAGCCCTGTCTGTGGCCAGCAGTGGTCTGGGGACATCGCGGGGGGCAAAGTAGACTGTACTGGACACAATCAGAGCCCTGTCTGTGGCCAGCAGTGATCTGGGGACATCGCCGGGGGCCGCAGGTACGATGTTGTTCCTCGTTCCTGCGCTGTCACATGTAGCGATGTGTGCTGCCGCAGGAACAACAAACAACCTGCGTTCTAAACGAGGAACGATTTTTAAAAATGAACAACGTGTACACGACCGATTTGACACCTTTTTGCGATCGTTACTGATCGCAAAAAGGTGTCGCACACAACAACATCGCTAACGAAGCCGGATGTGCGCCACCAACACCGTGACCCCAACGATATCTCATTAGCGATATCGTTGTGTGTAAATGGGCCTTAAGATTGGTCCGAGTGCGATCCCATGTTTTCCATTTACAATAGCAGACATGGGATAAGCGGGGCACACTGCAGATCTGTGTGCTGTATATAGCATGGGCAGCACAGTGGGTAACACAGGGACAGCATTAATCCAGTACGTGACAGTAAATGGGGCTTTACACGTAGCGACATCACTAGCAATGTCGCTCGTGAAAGCACCCGCACCCGTCGTTTGTGCGTCACGGGCAAATCGCTGCCCATGGCGCCCAATATTGCTAACACCCGTCACACATACTTACCTTCCTAGCGATGTCGCTGTGGGCGGAGAACAACCTCTTCCTTAAGGGGGAAGTTTGTGTGACGTCACACATTGGCCAAGCAATAGAAGCGGAGTGACGGAGAGCAGCCGCATTAACGACACGCCCACCTCGTTGCCGGAGGATGCAGGTACGCTGTTGTTCGTCGTTCCCTGGGTGTCACACGTAGCGAAGTGTGCTGCCTCAGGAACGACGAACAACCTACGTCCACAACGACCAACGAGATTTTGAAAATGAACGATGTGTCAATGATCAACGATTAGGTGAGTATTTTTCATCGTTAACAGTCGCTTGGCGCTGTTACACGCAACGTCGTCGCTAACGTCGCTGGATGTGCGTCACGAATTCTGTGACCCGACGACATATCGTTAGATATGTCGTTGCGTGTAACGGGGCCTTAATGGGCACTTATTGGCAGGATTGATCCCCATCTGGACTGAATGCTGCTCCTGCAATGTTCAGGGTGTCCACAGTGGGGCGCCATGTAGAGGTCTCTGTCCTGAGGCCGCACTCTCCAGTATCTCCATGCTCTACATATCTTGTACTATGTGCCCACGAGACTCTGTACCCGCAGATATATCCGCGGGTACGTCCACAGGTTTCCCGCAGCAGTTCCCCGGATTCCGCATCTATTCATTGCTGCGGGATTCCAGCGAAATATCTGCAGTAAACCTGCGGACATTCGTGCGACTTACCTGCGGAGGTCCCGGCCTCTATATCCATAGCGGAGGGCCGGGAGTTCCACAGATATTTCCGCAGGAATAATAAACATGCAGTTATGTGTGGCTGCGGGACATCCACAGCATATTCCACAGCCGCACATACCACAGCATGGACACAGCACTCCCCAAATCCCATAGGATAACATGGTGAGTGTCTGTACCCGCTAAAACCTGCGGATTTATCTAAAAAATGCAGATAAATCCGCAGGTTTTCCGTGACAAAATCCGTACGTACATTGTCCCGTGGGCACATAGAGGTCTGTGCCCAGGATCAGGATTAGCAGCGTCTTGGACGTTGAGTATTTCTCTGCGTTGTACAGCACAGACACAGTGGATGGATTTATAGAAATCACCGGACCACTGCGCTGCCTTTTGCCGCTATGTAAAGTGACCTGCGGCTCAGGTTTACTATCCGCAACATGTCAATTTCTCATGAGGGAGAATGCAGTGGACGCACCAAAAATACACTAATTCCAGAACAAGACATAACCGTGGTCGTGAGCACGTACCCTAGGAGGTCAGTCCACGAAATATAGGCCCCCCTGTTCCGCAGAATGGGGGATGGGACAATAGTGGGCCCGTGTATGAAATCTGACAATTGCTGGGCGTCAATGATGTGAGACCCGGCTCCGATGTACAGTACTTGTGAGCTGTCACTCTGGGCCCTGAATATGCTTGTAATGCAGGCACCGCTCGCTCCTCCAAGCGAGATTGGTTTGTTGTCCCAATGCCTCCCCCGTGTCTGTCTTGGCATCATAAAGCAGAGCTCTGCATCAGGCAGCTGGAAGAGGCATTAGAGCAGCTATTCATGCACAAAATGAGCTGACCAACATGAAAGATATAATTACAGTCTTCACAGCTCCGTCACAGTCTGTGGATAAACTTGTAAGGATGTTCCCCGAGAAAACTTGTCTGTGTACCCTGCAGATTCTGTGCGTCAGCCCATTGGTATCTCACCGGAGATTAACTCCTACCGGCACAAGTGTATCTATATCGATATACCGTATGCGATATACAGTATGTGTATATACCTGTGCCTGTGTATATATATATATATACCTGTGGCTGTGTATATATATATATACCTGTGCCTGTGTATATATATATATATATACCTGTGCCTGTGTATATATATATATATATATACCTGTGCCTGTGTATGTATATATACCTGTGCCTGTGCATGTATATATACCTGTGCCTGTGCATGTATATATACCTGTGCCTGTGTATGTATATATACCTGTGCCTGTGTATATATACCTGTGCCTGTGTATGTGTATATACCTGTGCATGTGTGTATATATACCTGTGCCTGTGTGTGTATATATACCTGTGCCTGTGTATATATACCTGTGCCTGTGTATGTATATATACCTGTGCCTGTGTATATATACCTCTGCCTGTGTGTATATATACCTGTGCCTGTGTATGTATATATACCTGTGCCTGTGTATGTATATATACCTGTGCCTGTATGTATATATACCTGTGCCTGTGTATGTATCTATACCTTTGACTGTGCATGTATATATACCTGTGCATGTATATATACCTGTGCCTGTGTATGTATATACACCTGTGCCTGTGCATGTATATACACCTGTGCCTGTGTATGTATATACACCTGTGCCTGTGTATGTATATACACCTGTGCCTGTGCATGTATATATACCTGTGCCTGTGTATGTATATATACCTGTGCCTGTGCATGTATATATACCTGTGCCTGTGCATGTATATACACCTGTGCCTGTGTATGTATATATACCTGTGCCTGTGCATGTATATATACCTGTGCATGTATATATACCTGTGCCTGTGTATGTATATACACCTGTGCCTGTGTATGTATATATACCTGTGCATGTATATATACCTGTGCCTGTGTATGTATATATACCTGTGCCTGTGCATGTATATATACCTGTGCCTGTGTATGTATATGTCACGCTCCCCGGGTCCTCGGCTCCCCTCCCCGGGTCCTCAGCCCCGCTCCCCGGCTCACCTGCCACGCTCCCCTCGTCCCAGCCTCCGGTGCCCGTCCTCCATAGGTCCTCTGGTCGCCGATCCCGGCGTCCGACATCTTCCCAGGCCCTGGCCGGCTCTCCTGCGTCCTCCTCGCAGCCTCCTTCCCTGGCTTCTGGCACCCGGGCCGCGCGCATGCGCATTAGGGCACGCGCGCGGTCACTGACCCTTTCTTAAAGGGCCAGCGTCCAGTAACAGGAAATGAGGTTAGTCAGGTTCAGGGTATAAAGGGGGTTCTTGTCCAAGGGGGCGGGGCCTGATCTTCGTGTTCCCTGAGCTAGGAGTCAGGTCTCCTGGTGTTTATGTGCCTGTACTCACCTATCTCTCTTTGTAGAGCCGTACCTGCCTCGCCATCCAGTCTGCCGTATCCCGAACCCCGCACGCTGTCCGTCTGCCATCCGACAGCACCTGCCATCTCGGATCCCTGCGGTGACCCGTCATCTTGCTCCAGAGGTTCCGGACTCCGCCTGATATCATCTCGGCCTCCGAACCTGAGCTACGTCACCAAGACTACCTTCTGTGACTCCGTGGTCCCAGGGACTCCTCCGCTGTCTTCACTTGCACGGACTATCCTGCTGCCCTTCAGTGCTTCAGCTGCCGGACTCCCTACCTCCATCTTAGAGTTCGGTCCAGTGGATCCACCTCCTGGGTCTGCCCGACCGCCCGGCCGTGACAGTAAGATCAGGCCATGGATCCCGCTGCTGCACTAATGGCCCTGCAAGAGGAACTCCAACGCCAGCGTGAAGTCCAGACCCGCATGCTGCAATTCATGACCTCCGTGGACACCCGCCTGTACACATTACAAGCATCAATGACGCCTGCGGCACCCAGGTCCCCCGCCAGGCAAGCCATGGCTCCCGTACCAGTGGCAGCCTCTTCAGATGCTTCCCGACTCCGTTTGGCGTCACCTCCTCGGTATGCTGGAGATCCCAAGACCTGCAGGGGCTTCATAAACCAATGTTCCCTTCACTTCACGCAGCTGCCACATCTGTTCGCCTCCGACCAAGCCAAGGTCGCCTTTATAATGTCCCACCTAGAGGGCGAGGCGCTGGCGTGGATGAACCCCTTGTGGGAGAAGGAGGACCCCATGACCAAGGATCTTCAACAGTTCCTACAGGCCTTCCGCAGTACCTTTGACGAGCCAGGACGCGCCTCTGCCTCTGCTTCATCACTCCTCCGCCTACGTCAAGGGACACTGACGGTGGGTCAATACGCCATCCGTTTCCGCACTTTGGCTTCAGAACTCGGGTGGAATAATGAGGCCCTAACAGCCGCCTTCTGGGAAGGACTCTCGAGTCGCATCAAGGATGAGTTGGCGGGTCGGGACGTGCCCTCCACCCTAGATGCACTGATCGCCCTAGCAACTCGTGTGGACATACGTTTTCAGGAGCGCTCCAAAGAGCTATCTCGGGAGAGACGCCCGGTACGGCATTCTCCTCCTCCGCAGAAGTCCTCCGTTCCTCAGTCATCAACAGCTGGGATTCCCGTCCACGAGCCCATGCAGATCGACCGAGTGCGGCAGTCTGAACGACGTCGAGCAGAGCGGCTCGCCCAGGGCCTCTGCTTTTACTGTGGTGAGGACACCCACCTGCTACGCTCCTGTCCAGAGAGGCCGGGAAACTCCAAAGCCTAGGGTTGGTAGGAGAGGCCACCCTAGGTGCTGGGACCCTCTCTGACCCAGTTACATGGACAGTGCAAGTGACCACGGGAGAGACGCGGTTCACGGCTGATGCCTACCTCGATTCCGGGGCAGCAGGCAATTTCATCCAGCAGGCCACGGTGGACAAGTACCGGGTGCCTGTCATGCCACTCGACAAACCCCTAGTGATTGCCTCGGTGGATGGGAGGCCTCTCTCTGATACCATCTCCTTGATCACCAGGCCTGTCGAACTACGCATCGGTGCTCTTCACACCGAGAACATCGCTCTCTACGTTCTCCCACACATGTCCCACCAGATCCTGTTGGGACTCCCATGGTTGCGGACACATGAACCATCGGTTAGCTGGGGTACTGGCGAAGTCACCCGTTGGGGCCCTTCGTGTCATGAGAGGTGCCTAAAGTCCATACCACCCCTCCGACGACCTCCGGTTCCTGAGACCCTAACGGGGCTGCCTTCGGCCTATTGGTCCTTTGCCGATGTCTTTGACAAAAAGGAATCCGAGGTACTGCCGCCACATCGTCCATACGATTGTGCCATTGACCTGCTTCCAGGGACAACCCCACCTAGAGGACGGATATATCCTTTATCCCCAGCCGAAACCAGGGCCATGTCAGATTACATCTCAGAGAGCCTAGCAAGAGGGTTCATTCGGAGATCCTCCTCTCCTGCTGGAGCAGGTTTCTTCTTTGTCAAGAAGAAAGAGGGCGACTTACGCCCATGCATAGACTACCGGGGTCTCAACCAAATCACCGTGAAAAACAAATACCCCCTGCCGCTCATTCCCGAATTATTTGACCGGCTTAGAGGAGCTCGTGTGTTCACCAAGCTGGATCTTCGGGGTGCTTACAATCTGGTACGCATCCGCTCTGGTGACGAATGGAAAACCGCGTTTAATACGCGCGATGGACATTATGAGTACTGCGTGATGCCCTTCGGTCTGTGTAACGCTCCTGCCGTCTTCCAAGAACTGGTGAACGACATGTTTCGGGACCTTCTCTACATCTGTGTGGTTGTTTATCTAGATGACATCCTTGTCTTCTCTCCGGACCTCCAAACCCACAGAGAAAACGTACAGCTGGTCTTACAAAGACTGAGAGAGAATCGCCTGTACGCAAAGTATGAGAAGTGTGTCTTTGAGCAGTCTTCCCTCCCCTTTCTGGGGTACATCATCTCTGATACTGGACTGCAGATGGACCCCAAGAAGGTCTCCGCCATCATCAACTGGCCTCCGCCTTCTGGACTGAAGGCAATCCAACGCTTCCTGGGATTCGCCAACTACTACCGCCAGTTTATCCCGCACTTCTCTGCCTTGACCGCTCCTCTCTCCGCTTTGACCAAAAAGGAGGCTAATCCTAAGGACTGGTCACCTGCGGCAGACGCCGCATTTTGTTCTTTGAAGCGAGCATTCGCCTCCGCCCCTGTACTCCACCGACCGGAGTTAAACCGCCAGTTCACCTTGGAGGTGGATGCCTCCTCCTCAGGAGCCGGAGCAGTGCTCATGCAAAAATCCTCCTCCGGGAAGATGGTGACCTGCGGTTTCTTCTCTAAGAGCTTCTCAGCACCCGAACGTAATTACACCATCGGTGACCGAGAACTACTGGCGGTCAAACTGGCTCTGGAGGAGTGGCGCTACCTCCTGGAAGGAGCAGTGTACCCCGTGATTATCTACACGGACCACAAAAACCTGGAATACCTGCGGTCCGCTCAGCGACTGAACCCACGGCAAGCCAGGTGGTCCTTATTCTTTGCCAGGTTTGACTTCCAGCTCCACTTCCGACCAGCGGACAAGAATGTACGCGCTGATGCCTTGTCTAGGTCTCTCATGCCCATGGAACAGGAGGAAGAGACTATCCAGCCTATCATCTCTCCTAGCAAGATTGTTCCGGTGGCTCCTGTCACTCTGGCCCAGATACCACCTGGGAAGACCTATGTCTCGGAGACCGACAGGCTAACGGTCTTACACTGGGGTCATACCTCAAAAACAGCCGGCCATGCAGGCCAGAAGAGAACATGGGGTGCGATTGTACGCCATTACTGGTGGCCATCTCTTCGCACGGACGTCGCCGCCTTTGTCTCTGCCTGCTCCTCTTGTGCCAGAAACAAGACGCCCAAACACCTCCCACATGGCCGCCTTCTGCCTCTGCCGATACCTTCGATTCCGTGGCAACACATAGCAATGGACTTTATTACGGACTTGCCATTGTCATCCGGGCACACAGTCATATGGGTCGTGGTGGACCGGTTCTCAAAAATGGCCCATTTCGTTCCTATGGCTGGACTGCCATCTGCTCAGGAACTCGCGGACGCTTTTATACAACACATCTTCCGCTTGCATGGCTTTCCATTACACATCGTATCAGACAGAGGAACTCAGTTCACCTCCCGCTTCTGGAGGGCTCTCTGTAACCATCTGGGAGTGACTCTGGACTTTTCATCTGCATACCATCCTCAGTCTAATGGCCAAGTAGAGAGGGTCAATCAAATCTTGACCTCATTTCTACGTCACTATGTTAACGCCCATCACGACGACTGGTCCGCTCTTCTACCTTGGGCTGAATTCTCCCACAACCACCACATCAGTGAGTCGTCCTCCAGCTCTCCCTTCCATGTTGTTTACGGACTTCAGCCTTCCATCCCATTGCCTGTATCCCCCTCTTCGGATGTCCCTGCTGCAGATACAGTAGCCCGTGACTTTGCCACCATTTGGGACTCTGTCAAGGTGTCTCTAGGACGTGCTTCCCTGCGGATGAAGAGACACGCAGACAAGAAACGCCTGGATCCTCCGTGTTTCTCTCCTGGAGACCTCGTCTGGCTTTCTTCCCAGTACGTCCGCCTGAAGATACCTTCATACAAGCTGGGTCCTCGCTACATTGGGCCGTTTAAAGTCCTCACCAGGATCAATGAGGTCTCCTACAAGCTGCAGCTCCCGGCCACGATGAGGATACCCAACTCGTTCCACGTCTCCCTGCTCAAGCCGGTGGTCCTTGGTCCCTTCTCCGCTGCTGCCAGTCCAGCTCCTCCACCTATTGCCGATGATGACGTCTATGCGGTAAGGGATATCGTGGCCATGAAGACCGTACGAGGTCGGCAGTTCTTCCTGGTGGACTGGGAAGGGTATGGTCCTGAGGATAGGTCCTGGGAGCCCAGGGAGAACGTAGGCACTCCTCTTATCCGTGCCTTCATGTCCCGGTTGCGGGGAGGGGGGCGTGGGGGGGGGGGTACTGTCACGCTCCCCGGGTCCTCGGCTCCCCTCCCCGGGTCCTCAGCCCCGCTCCCCGGCTCACCTGCCACGCTCCCCTCGTCCCAGCCTCCGGTGCCCGTCCTCCATAGGTCCTCTGGTCGCCGATCCCGGCGTCCGACATCTTCCCAGGCCCTGGCCGGCTCTCCTGCGTCCTCCTCGCAGCCTCCTTCCCTGGCTTCTGGCACCCGGGCCGCGCGCATGCGCATTAGGGCACGCGCGCGGTCACTGACCCTTTCTTAAAGGGCCAGCGTCCAGTAACAGGAAATGAGGTTAGTCAGGTTCAGGGTATAAAGGGGGTTCTTGTCCAAGGGGGCGGGGCCTGATCTTCGTGTTCCCTGAGCTAGGAGTCAGGTCTCCTGGTGTTTATGTGCCTGTACTCACCTATCTCTCTTTGTAGAGCCGTACCTGCCTCGCCATCCAGTCTGCCGTATCCCGAACCCCGCACGCTGTCCGTCTGCCATCCGACAGCACCTGCCATCTCGGATCCCTGCGGTGACCCGTCATCTTGCTCCAGAGGTTCCGGACTCCGCCTGATATCATCTCGGCCTCCGAACCTGAGCTACGTCACCAAGACTACCTTCTGTGACTCCGTGGTCCCAGGGACTCCTCCGCTGTCTTCACTTGCACGGACTATCCTGCTGCCCTTCAGTGCTTCAGCTGCCGGACTCCCTACCTCCATCTTAGAGTTCGGTCCAGTGGATCCACCTCCTGGGTCTGCCCGACCGCCCGGCCGTGACAGTATATATACCTGTGCCTGTGCATGTATATATACCTGTGCCTGTGCATGTATATATACCTGTGCCTGTGCATGTATATATACCTGTGCCTGTGTATGTATATATACCTGTGCCTGTGTATGTATATATACCTGTGCCTGTGTATGTATATATACCTGTGCCTGTGTATGTATATATACCTGTGCCTGTGCATGTATATATACCTGTGCCTGTGCATGTATATATACCTGTGCCTGTGCATGTATATATACCTGTGCATGTATATACACCTGTGCCTGTGCATGTATATATACCTGTGCCTGTGTATATATACCTGTGCCTGTGTATATATACCTGTGCCTGTGTATGTATATATACCTGTGCCTGTGTATGTATATATACCTGTGCCTGTGCATGTATATATACCTGTGCCTGTGCATGTATATATACCTGTGCCTGTGCATGTATATATACCTGTGCCTGTGCATGTATATATACCTGTGCCTGTGCATGTATATATACCTGTGCCTGTGCATGTATATATACCTGTGCCTGTGCATGTATATATACCTGTGCCTGTGCATGTATATATACCTGTGCCTGTGCATGTATATATAGTGTATGTATATATACCTGTGCCTGTGTATGTATATACACCTGTGCCTGTGCATGTATATACACCTGTGCCTGTGTATGTATATACACCTGTGCCTGTGCATGTATATACACCTGTGCCTGTGCATGTATATACACCTGTGCCTGTGCATGTATATACACCTGTGCCTGTGCATGTATATACACCTGTGCCTGTGCATGTATATATACCTGTGCCTGTGTATGTATATATACCTGTGCATGTATATATACCTGTGCCTGTGTATGTATATACACCTGTGCCTGTGTATGTATATACACCTGTGCCTGTGTATGTATATACACCTGTGCCTGTGTATGTATATACACCTGTGCCTGTGCATGTATATACACCTGTGCCTGTGCATGTATATATACCTGTGTATGTATATATACCTGTGCCTGTGTATGTATATACACCTGTGCCTGTGTATGTATATACACCTGTGCCTGTGCATGTATATACACCTGTGCCTGTGCATGTATATATACCTGTGCCTGTGCATGTATATATACCTGTGCCTGTGTATGTATATATACCTGTGCCTGTGCATGTATATATACCTGTGCCTGTGCATGTATATACACCTGTGCCTGTGCATGTATATACACCTGTGCCTGTGCATGTATATATACCTGTGCCTGTGCATGTATATATACCTGTGCCTGTGCATGTATATATACCTGTGCCTGTGCATGTATATATACCTGTGCCTGTGTATGTATATATACCTGTGCCTGTGTATGTATATATACCTGTGCCTGTGCATGTATATATACCTGTGCCTGTGCATGTATATACACCTGTGCCTGTGCATGTATATATACCTGTGCCTGTGCATGTATATATACCTGTGCCTGTGCATGTATATATACCTGTGCCTGTGCATGTATATATACCTGTGCCTGTGCATGTATATATACCTGTGCCTGTGTATGTATATATACCTGTGCCTGTGTATGTATATATACCTGTGCCTGTGTATGTATATATACCTGTGCCTGTGTATGTATATATACCTGTGCCTGTGCATGTATATATACCTGTGCCTGTGTATGTATATATACCTGTGCCTGTGCATGTATATACACCTGTGCCTGTGCATGTATATACACCTGTGCCTGTGCATGTATATATACCTGTGCATGTATATACACCTGTGCCTGTGCATGTATATACACCTGTGCCTGTGCATGTATATACACCTGTGCCTGTGCATGTATATATACCTGTGCCTGTGTATGTATATACACCTGTGCCTGTGCATGTATATATACCTGTGCCTGTGCATGTATATATACCTGTGCATGTATATATACCTGTGCCTGTGCATGTATATATACCTGTGCCTGTGCATGTATATACACCTGTGCCTGTGCATGTATATATACCTGTGCCTGTGCATGTATATATACCTGTGCCTGTGCATGTATATATACCTGTGCCTGTGCATGTATATATACCTGTGCCTGTGTATGTATATACACCTGTGCCTGTGCATGTATATACACCTGTGCCTGTGTATGTATATACACCTGTGCCTGTGCATGTATATACACCTGTGCCTGTGCATGTATATACACCTGTGCCTGTGCATGTATATATACCTGTGCCTGTGCATGTATATACACCTGTGCCTGTGTATGTATATACACCTGTGCCTGTGCATGTATATACACCTGTGCCTGTGCATGTATATACACCTGTGCCTGTGCATGTATATACACCTGTGCCTGTGCATGTATATACACCTGTGCCTGTGTATGTATATATACCTGTGCCTGTGCATGTATATATACCTGTGCCTGTGCATGTATATATACCTGTGCCTGTGCATGTATATATACCTGTGCCTGTGCATGTATATATACCTGTGCCTGTGCATGTATATATACCTGTGCCTGTGCATGTATATATACCTGTGCCTGTGCATGTATATATACCTGTGCCTGTGCATGTATATATACCTGTGCCTGTGCATGTATATATACCTGTGCCTGTGCATGTATATATACCTGTGCCTGTGTATGTATATATACCTGTGCCTGTGCATGTATATATACCTGTGCCTGTGTATGTTTACATGTGGGTAACATA
This sequence comes from Anomaloglossus baeobatrachus, assembly GCF_048569485.1. Classification (NCBI taxonomy): domain Eukaryota; kingdom Metazoa; phylum Chordata; class Amphibia; order Anura; family Aromobatidae; genus Anomaloglossus; species Anomaloglossus baeobatrachus. The sequence goes on along the minus strand of NC_134364.1, from coordinate 4,258,073 downwards.
TTTTTTGACCATTGGACGCACATTACTATAAGACTCACACCAGGTTTTGACAGTAGAGAATCGTAAAAACATATTTCCTACTTAACCCAGCTTTCCTATGGGTGTAAAGAAGTGGAGGTGAATAGCTCTCATTCTGTTGCACTAGGGAGAATGTTAGAGTTTTCAGAAGCATACGTATTATACACATATAGCTTTACTGCACGCACATTATATACATTCTGCAGCGCACACATATACAGTACACAACACTGCTACATGCACAGCACAAGCACACTCGGCTCTGCTACATACACACGCGGCTCTGCTACATGCACACTGCTCTGCTACATGCACACACTGCTCTGCTACATTCACACAACTCTGCCATATACACACAACTCTGCCATATACACACAACTCTGCTACATACACACAACTCTGCTACATTCACACAACTCTGCTACATTCACACAACTCTGCTACATTCACACAACTCTGCTACATACACACAACTGTGCTACATACACACTGCTCTGCTACATTCACACAACTCTGCCATATACACACAACTCTGCTACATACACACAACTCTGCTACATACACACAACTCTGCTACATACACACAACTCTGCTACATACACACTGCTCTGCTACATACACACAACTCTGCTACATACAAACAACTCTGCTACATACACACGTAGCTCTACTACTTACATATAGCTCTACTACATACACACATCTCTGCTACATACACACATCTCTGCTACATACATATAGCTCTACTACAGACATACATCCCTGCTACATACATATAGCTCTGTTACAGACACACATCCCTGCTACATAGATATAGCTCTGCTACGTACACACACTGCTCTGCTACATACACACTACTCTGCTACATACACACATAGCTCTACTACTTACATATAGCTCTACTATTGTGTATCCTCATCCTGTATTGTGTACTGTATCCTCATCTATCCCTTGTAGACTGTGAGCCCTCGCGGGCAGGGTCCTCTCTCCTCCTGTACCTGTCTGTGTCTTGTACTGTTTATGATTATTGTACTTGTCGCTATTATGTACACCCCTTTCATATGTAAAGCGCCATGGAATTGATGGCGCTATAATAATAAATAATAATAATAATACTACATACACACAGTTCTGCTACATACATATAGCTCTGCTACAGACACACATCCCTGCTACATACACACACAGCTCTGCTACATACACACATCCGTGCCACATATAGCTCTGTTACATACACACATCCCTGCTACATACATATACCTCTGCTACGTACACACAGATCTGCTATCATCTTGGTTTCTCATACAGAAATGTGACTTGCAGCTATTTAGCAGATGATTAGTTCTGCAGATTCTTAGTAAAAGAGATTACGGTCGGTGATTCCGCCTCTTGAAAACTGGACTGAGATGTATGATGTGAAGAGTGGATCCAAATCCTGATGAAAAAAAATGATTTTTATTTGTTATTAAAACCTTTAAAATTGGTTAAAGTATTTAGCAATGTACAACGCGTTTCGGCTATTCACGCCTTCCTCAGGTGCTTGTCCTTGTTCAATCACAGGATACTCTCCAGAAAAGATTATTACGCAGATCCTTGTCATGTCACTGCATTGTTACTGTTTTGCTCCTGGTGTTTGAGATGTTTTTTTTTCTTTCAGTATCCTACAAATTACAACCTGCTCTCACATTCCCTGATAGCTCAGTGTGTTATTATTCTGATTCCCAAGTGAAAGTCACTGGTTTAATTTGAGGATCCGCCATGAAGATTTCCCAAGAAAATAGAAACTTCATCATCCAGCTCATCGATAGCGGTCTCTGCCAAGAAAATCACCAAACTGCATCATGTGAGGTCAGGACAGGTGGAGGAATAAGAAATTAAGTCCGTCCATTCATTCAAAAGCCGAGAGGTGACGTCCAGGCAAAATATCGGAGTGAACAAGTCGTCTTATCACAAGGTCTATCAGTTCTGGAGACACCCGGCAGTGGAAGCGTCGGCTCGAGATTACAAAGAACGATAAGTGGAAGATTGGAAACGGGTGATATGGAGTGAGAGTATAGACAGCTCTGATGGGTGTAAATTGGTCAAGAAGAAACAATGAACAGGGGCGAACTGATCGAGAAATTGAGGAAACTGTCAAGTTCAGTGGAGAAAGCCTGATGATATGGGGGTGTTTACAGCCAAAAGTGTTGGATATTTGACCAGGATGGACGGTGGTCTCAATGCTGAGCTCTATGTGAATATCCTACAAGACGAGTTACTTCATACACTCGAGTAATATGGGTATGAAAAGGACGATACAGTGTGCCAGCAGGACAACGACCGGAAGCATACGGCAAGATTAGAGAAGAAATGGATCAATGACAATGAAGTAGAGGAGCTGGATTGTCCCCAGACCTCAACCCAATCCAACACTTGTGGGTGAAAAAAAAACTGTATACATCCCCAAGAGAGCCGACCAGTATACACCAACACTGGGAACATGGAGAAAAGAACCGACCAGTATACACCAACACTGGGAACGTGGGGAAGATACCGGACCAGTATAAACCAACACTGGGAACATGGAGAAGAGACCTGACCAGTATACACCAACACTGGGAACATGGGGAAGATACCGGACCAGTATAAACCAACACTGGGAACATGGAGAAGAGACCTGACCAGTATACACCAACACTGGGAACGTGGAGAAGATACCTGACCAGTATACACCAACACTGGGAACCTGGAGAAGAGACCTGACCAGTATACACCAACACTGGGAACGTGGAGAAGATACCTGACCAGTATACACCAACACTGGGAACATGGAGAAGATACCTGACCAGTATACACCAACACTGGGAACATGGAGAAGAGACCTGACCAGTATACGCCAACACTGGGAACCTGGAGAAGAGACCTGACCAGTATACACCAACACTGGGAACGTGGAGAAGATACCTGACCAGTATACACCAACACTGGGAACATGGAGAAGAGACCTGACCAGTATACACCAACACTGGGAACATGGAGAAGAGACCTGACCAGTATATACCAACACTGGGAACGTGGAGAAGAGACCTGACCAGTATACACCAACACTGGGAACATGGAAAGCAGAGACCTAACCAGTATACACCAACACTGGGAACATGGAGAAGAGACCTAACCAGTATACACCAACACTGGGAACGTGGAGAAGAGACCTGACCAGTATACACCGACACTGGGAACGTGGAGAAGAGACCTGACCAGTATACACCGACACTGGGAACGTGGAGAAGAGACCTGACCGGTATACACCAACACTGGGAGCCTGGAGAAGAGACCTGACCAGTATACACCTACAGTGGGAACATGGAGAAGAGACCTAACCAGTATACACCAACACTGGGAATATGGAGAAGAGACCTGACCAGTATACACCAACACTGGGAACGTGGAGAAGAGACCTGACCAGTATACACCGACACTGGGAGCGTGGAGAAGAGACCTGACCAGTATGCACCGACACTGGGAATATGGAGAAGAGACCTGACCAGTATACGCCAACACTGGGGACATGGAGAAGAGACCTGACCAGTATACACCAACACTGGGAATGTGGAGAAGAGACCTGACCAGTATACACCAACACTGGGAATGTGGAGAAGAGACCTGACCAGTATACACCAACACTGGGAATGTGGAGAAGAGACCTTACCAGTATACACCAACACTGGGAACATAGAGAAGAGACCTGACCAGTATACACCAACACTGGGAACGTGGAGAAGAGACCTAACCAGTATACACCGACACTGGGAACATGGAGAAGAGACCTGACCAGTATACACCGACACTGGGAACGTGGAGAAGAGACCTGACCAGTATACACCAACACTGGGAACATGGAGAAGAGACCTGACCGGTATACACCAACACTGGGAATGTGGAGAAGACACCTGACCAGTATACACCAACACTGGGAACATGTAGAAGAGACCTGACCAGTATACACCAACACTGGGAACATGGAGAAGAGACCTGACCAGTATACACCAACACTGGGAACATGTAGAAGAGACCTGACCAGTATACACCAACACTGGGAACATGGAGAAGAGACCTGACCAGTATACACCAACACTGGGAACGTGGAGAAGAGACCTGACCAGTATACACCAACACTGGGAACCTGGAGAAGAGACCTGACCAGTATACACCAACACTGGGAACATGGGGAAGATACCGGACCAGTATAAACCAACACTGGGAACATGGAGAAGAGACCTGACCAGTATACACCAACACTGGGAACGTGGAGAAGATACCTGACCAGTATACACCAACACTGGGAACATGGAGAAGAGACCTGACCAGTATACGCCAACACTGGGAACCTGGAGAAGAGACCTGACCAGTATACACCAACACTGGGAACGTGGAGAAGATACCTGACCAGTATACACCAACACTGGGAACATGGAGAAGAGACCTGACCAGTATACACCAACACTGGGAACATGGAGAAGAGACCTGACCAGTATATACCAACACTGGGAACGTGGAGAAGAGACCTGACCAGTATACACCAACACTGGGAATATGGAAAGCAGAGACCTAACCAGTATACACCAACACTGGGAACATGGAGAAGAGACCTAACCAGTATACACCAACACTGGGAACGTGGAGAAGAGACCTGACCAGTATACACCGACACTGGGAACGTGGAGAAGAGACCTGACCAGTATACACCGACACTGGGAACGTGGAGAAGAGACCTGACCGGTATACACCAACACTGGGAGCCTGGAGAAGAGACCTGACCAGTATACACCTACAGTGGGAACATGGAGAAGAGACCTAACCAGTATACACCAACACTGGAAATATGGAGAAGAGACCTGACCAGTATACACCAACACTGGGAACGTGGAGAAGAGACCTGACCAGTATACACCGACACTGGGAGCGTGGAGAAGAGACCTGACCAGTATGCACCGACACTGGGAATATGGAGAAGAGACCTGACCAGTATACGCCAACACTGGGGACATGGAGAAGAGACCTGACCAGTATACACCAACACTGGGAATGTGGAGAAGAGACCTGACCAGTATACACCAACACTGGGAATGTGGAGAAGAGACCTGACCAGTATACACCAACACTGGGAATGTGGAGAAGAGACCTGACCAGTATACACCAACACTGGGAACATAGAGAAGAGACCTGACCAGTATACACCAACACTGGGAACGTGGAGAAGAGACCTAACCAGTATACACCGACACTGGGAACATGGAGAAGAGACCTGACCAGTATACACCGACACTGGGAACGTGGAGAAGAGACCTGACCAGTATACACCAACACTGGGAACATGGAGAAGAGACCTGACCGGTATACACCAACACTGGGAATGTGGAGAAGACACCTGACCAGTATACACCAACACTGGGAACATGTAGAAGAGACCTGACCAGTATACACCAACACTGGGAACATGGAGAAGAGACCTGACCAGTATACACCAACACTGGGAACATGTAGAAGAGACCTGACCAGTATACACCAACACTGGGAACATGGAGAAGAGACCTGACCAGTATACACCAACACTGGGAACGTGGAGAAGAGACCTGACCAGTATACACCAACACTGGGAACATGGAGAAGAGACCTGACCAGTATACACCAACATTGGGAACGTGGAGAAGAGACCTGACCAGTATACACCTACACTGGGAACATGGAGAAGAGACCTGACCAGTATACACCAACACTGGGAACGTGGAGAAGAGACCTGACCAGTATACACCAACACTGGGAACGTGGAGAAGAGACCTGACCAGTATACACCAACACTGGGAACGTGGAGAAGAGACCTGACCAGTATACACCTACACTGGGAACATGGAGAAGAGACCTGACCAGTATACACCAACACTGGGAACGTGGAGAAGAGACCTGTCCAGTATACACCAACACTGGGAACGTGGAAAAGAGACCTGACCAGTATACACCAACACTGGGAACATGGAGAAGACACCTGACCAGTATACACCAACACTGGGAACGTGGAGAAGAGACCTGACCAGTATACACCAACACTGGGAACATGGAGAAGAGACCTCACCAGTATACACCAACACTGGGAACATGGAGAAGAGACCTGACCAGTATACACCAACACTGGGAACATGGAGAAGAGACCTGACCAGTATACACCAACACTGGGAACGTGGAGAAGAGACCTGACCAGTATATACCAACACTGGGAACATGAAGAAGAGACCTGTCCAGTATACACCAACACTGGGAACGTGGAGAAGAGACCTGACCAGTATACACCAACACTGGGAACATGGAGAAGACACCTGACCAGTATACACCAACACTGGGAACGTGGAGAAGAGACCTGACCAGTATATACCAACACTGGGAACATGGAGAAGAGTCCTGACCAGTATACACCAACACTGGGAACATGGAGAAGAGACCCGACCAGTATACACCAACACTGGGAACATGGAGAAGAGACCTGACCAGTATACACCAACACTGGGAACATGGAGAAGAGACCTCACCAGTATACACCAACACTGGGAACATGGAGAAGAGACCTGACCAGTATACACCAACACTGGGAACATGGAGAAGAGACCTGACCAGTATACACCGACACTGGGAACATGGAGAAGAGGCCTTGGATCAGATTTCGGGGGAGACATCCTTGAATATGATGGAGAGTCCAGAAGGATACAGGCAGAGGTGAAAGGCAAAGGATTTACAAAATACTAACAAATAATATGAATTCAAATTTAGGATTTGCAGCGACATGACAATAATGTGCTGAACTAATCATATGATAAATATCTGCAAGTCACATTTATGTATGAGAAGCCGAGATGATTGTCTATAAAATAAAGGTCGTCTCATACTCAAAGCTGTAGAGGACGGTGAGATATGGAGTCTGGAAGTCAAAAGTGGAAAACATTGTTACCCTTTTGCTTGTCAGTGTACACACAGCTCTGCTACATACTTGCGCACACTACCACATACTGATGTTCCTTCTAGGCTGTGACTCGTCATGACCAGAAAGGTCCTCCAGCTCCTCGAACACTCAGTCTTCCTGCAGGTCCTGGCAGTCTTCTCTCCTGCCCTTCACCAGTCTGGTAGTTCAGAGTTGGGCAGGAGGAGAGAGGCCGTCCTCTCAGTGATCGGGAAGCTGCCTCTAAACCCCACACTTTTTAACATATTTTTTATTTTTAAACAGTGCATATAATAGTATAGTACAGTATTTGTGTGTATATTGTTTATTGCTGGGTGTCTATGAATGATCCCAGCGAATGTTCTGGTCATCACCATCTGCTGCTACAAATTACCTGCTCAGTCTGTAACGAGGTCTCCGCTAACCCCACCGTATTATCGAGAACAGGGTGACATGTCCCTCGTCTGAATCTATTGCACTGATACAATCATTGGCAATTGTGCTCATTAGGGTTAAAGATTTCTGCATTGCTAAAGCGGATATTGTGATCTTATTGCAATGCAAATTGAACACTTTTGTAAAAAAAACAACCCAAGACGTAACGTGAAGTGTGAAGAAACGTAGACAGAAAGCAGCACGAGAACTACCATTGCGTGGTCACACGGGCAGATTCTCGACACTTCTTTCTTCTTAGTTGCCTGAATCTGTCACATGTTCAGTGCCCAGAATCAGACTGATTTCATATTCTCTGCAAATTATTCTAATTAATCAGGGATTTTTTTTTCTTTATGCTGCTTAAAGATTTTGTGATAACTTTAGTATGAATGTATATTACTACCCTGAGCACTGTAACAGAGAATAGTAGAGATAGGTGATAATGCCGCGCCACAGATCACTCCTGGAACAGTAAGATTAACGTATCTTTATTGGCATAGGTCTACGCGTTTCAGGAGCACCGCTCCCTTCCTCAGGACCGTGAAGAACCAAGAGACAGAGGAAGGGAGCGGTGCTCCTGAAACGCGTAGACCTATGCCAATAAAGATACGTTAATCTTACTGTTCCAGGAGTGATCTGTGGCGCGGCATTATCACCTATCTCTACTATTCTCTGTTATCTGCCGTCGGGTGGCTGCTGCCTGGATCGATTATTTACATGCTGTTGAAGGGGTTGTGACTTGCACAACTCCATCTGGTGAGTATTCACTCCCCCCCCTCACCCCATTGTATTGGGGTAATACCCTATTTGCGCTTCTTTTTCCACAGCTTTACACTGCTACCCTGAGCACTGCACTGTGATCATCCGGTAGTGCTCAGATGTGTACCTGCACGGCCGTCCAGTGGCTGCAGCGGGGTACAGCATATCAGACCCCTATTTGACTCAATAGGAGACTGTGAGCCCTCGTGGGCAGGGTCCTCTCTCCTCCTGTAGACTGTGAGCCTTCACGGGCAGGGTCCTCTCTCCTCCTGTAGACTGTGAGCCTTCACGGGCAGGGTCCTCTCTCCTCCTGTAGACTGTGAGCCCTCGCGGGCAGGGTCCTCTCTCCTCCTGTAGACTGTGAGCCTTCACGGGCAGGGTCCTCTCTCCTCCTGTAGACTGTGAGCCTTCACGGGCAGGGTCCTCTCTCCTCCTGTAGACTGTGAGCCCTCGCGGGCAGGGTCCTCTCTCCTCCTGTAGACTGTGAGCCTTCACGGGCAGGGTCCTCTCTCCTGTAGACTGTGAGCCTTCACGGGCAGGGTCCTCTCTCCTCCTGTAGACTGTGAGCCCTCGCGGGCAGGGTCCTCTCTCCTGTAGACTGTGAGCCCTCGCGGGCAGGGTCCTCTCTCCTCCTGTAGACTGTGAGCCCTCGCGGGCAGGGTCCTCTCTCCCTCTGTAGACTGTGAGCCTTCACGGGCAGGGTCCTCTCTCCTCCTGTAGACTGGGAGCCTTCACGGGCAGGGTCCTCTCTCCCTCTGTAGACTGTGAGCCTTCACGGGCAGGGTCCTTTCTCCTCCTGTAGACTGTGATCCCTCGCGGGCAGGGTCCTCTCTCCTCCTGTAGACTGTGAGCCCTCGCGGGCAGGGTCCTCTCTCCTCCTGTAGACTGTGAGCTTTCATGGGCAGGGTCCTCTCTCCTCCTGTAGACTGTGAGCCTTCACGGGCAGGGTCCTCTCTCCTCCTGTAGACTGTGAGCCTTCATGGGCAGGGTCCTCTCTCCTCCTGTAGACTGTGATCCCTCACGGGCAGGGTTCTCTCTCCTCCTGTAGACTGTGAGCCTTCACGGGCAGGGTCCTTTCTCCTCCTGTAGACTGTGATCCCTCGCGGGCAGGGTCCTCTCTCCTCCTGTAGACTGTGAGCCTTCACGGGCAGGGTCCTCTCTCCTCCTGTAGACTGTGATCCCTCACGGGCAGGGTCCTCTCTCCTCCTGTAGACTGTGATCCCTCACGGGCAGGGTTCTCTCTCCTCCTGTAGACTGTGAGCCTTCACGGGCAGGGTCCTTTCTCCTCCTGTAGACTGTGAGCCCTCGCGGGCAGGGACCTCTCTCCTCCTGTAGACTGTGAGCCCTCGCGGGCAGGGTCCTCTCTCCTGTAGATTGTGATCCCTCGCGGGCAGGGTCCTCTCTCCTGTAGACTGTGAGCCCTCGCGGGCAGGGTCCTCTCTCCTGTAGACTGTGATCCCTCACGGGCAGGGTCCTCTCTCCTCCTGTAGACTGTGATCCCTCACGGGCAGGGTTCTCTCTCCTCCTGTAGACTGTGAGCCTTCACGGGCAGGGTCCTCTCTCCTCCTGTAGACTGTGAGCCCTCGCGGGCAGGGTCCTCTCTCCTCCTGTAGACTGTGAGCCCTCGCGGGCAGGGACCTCTCTCCTCCTGTAGACTGTGAGCCCTCGCGGGCAGGGACCTCTCTCCTCCTGTAGACTGTGAGCCCTCGCGGGCAGGGTCCTCTCTCCTCCTGTAGACTGTGAGCCCTCGCGGGCAGGGTCCTCTCTCCTCCTGTAGACTGTGAGCCCTCGCGGGCAGGGTCCTCTCTCCTCCTGTAGACTGTGAGCCCTCGCGGGCAGGGTCCTCTCTCCTCCTGTAGACTGTGAGCCCTCGCGGGCAGGGTCCTCTCTCCTCCTCTAGACTGTGAGCCCTCGCGGGCAGGGTCCTCTCTCCTCCTGTAGACTGTGAGCTCTCGCGGGCAGGGTCCTCTCTCCTCCTGTAGACTGTGAGCCCTCGCGGGCAGGGTCCTCTCTCCTCCTCTAGACTGTGAGCCCTCGCGGGCAGGGTCCTCTCTCCTCCTGTAGACTGTGAGCTCTCGCGGGCAGGGTCCTCTCTCCTCCTGTAGACTGTGAGCCCTCGCGGGCAGGGTCCTCTCTCCTGTAGATTGTGATCCCTCGCGGGCAGGGTCCTCTCTCCTGTAGACTGTGAGCCCTCGCGGGCAGGGTCCTCTCTCCTGCTATACCAGTGTGTTTTGTACTGTTAATGATTATTGTACTATTGTTTATGTATACCCTTTTTCACATGTAAAGCGCCATAGAATTAATGACGCTATAATAATAATAATAATAAATAATAATAATAATAGGGGTGCATGTGCAGCACCCGGCTGTGGCCACTATACGGCTGAACAGACTGTGCAGCTCCGCAGCTGAGCACATCCGCCCTAGGCAGCACCGGAAACAGCTGATCGGTGTGTCACACCCTCTCGGTGTGTCACACCAGACTGAACTTGTGTTTGTGATCCGCCCTAGACGGGGGGTGCAACACTTCAGTCTTCAGGGGAGAGTCCATCTCCATGCAGCCGGTCATCGTCGTAGACCTTGCAGGGCAACACATCACACAGAGAATCACTTAACAAATAACATGGAACAGTTTATTTGTTCTTCAACTTTTTCGACAGACATGGCCATTCCTATGCAGTTCTGCTGCCGCTGTTCCCTTGGGTACGTCTTCTGCTTAGCCTGCGCCCTGAGTATTAGCCCTCCATCGGCAGAGTCTAAGTCTCCACCTGACCCCGTCCTTGTCTGCGTGGCTCCCCATGTCCAAACACTGCCTTGGATGGCTACACTAAACCAGTTGTGAGGTGAGCCATAGGTTCCAGAAACATGGAGGATTCCTCCGGATTCCTCAACGGGCTCAAATTACCAAGCACCATCTGCACACCAGGAACCTCTCTGCAGGACTAACTTCCCTCAGGCCTGTCTCACTAGCCAAGCCTCTGCTCTCTGTCACTCCCTCCATCCTGGCTCTGTTACCTCGCTAGCCGGGACGTTCCTACTACACTATGCATACTAAAACCTTCCCTTGCTCTAATCCCCATCCATCTAACATTCTACACGTTACGTAATACTGTTATTACATCACTCACATATTACAAATCATACCTTATATTACTACAAAACATACAGAGTAAAACATATTATTAATAAACCACTTTAAACTTTGGCTGCTAGATGGCACCGACCGCAGCGCTGCTCCGGCTCTGCTACACTCAGTCATTATTATACAACACAACTATTACAATGCTCACACTATAATACACATCCGGCATCTTACATTTAGCCACCGTAGCAGTGGGATGATCTGGCCACTTCATACAAGGCCATCAATGGAAAAGTCCCAGAAAATAAACCTTTACGTCTCACTCACAAGTCAGTATGTTTCATCAGCGCTTGTGTGCCAAAACCAAAAGTGGAAATTACAGAAAAACACGATTTTCAAGAGATCGACCGTTCTGTGTTTTGGAGACGCTCCTGCTTTTGACAAACAAATATTAATGAAATATTGATAAAAATACTGATGTGTGAATGAGGCCTAAAAGAAGCTTCATACCCGGCATCAGATCGGATCCAAAACCCAAATGAAAATTGTTCAGTTTTTCACACTTATAAAACTCTCTCCCGAAAAAGTGAAGGTGGCATTATCAACCCTGGAAATGCTGAGCAGGAAAATAAAATGCTGCAGATTTGCCTCGAATTTCACTGTTTACAACTCAAAGTAAAATTCTGCAACATAAATTGACATGCTGCAGACCTCAGATCCACAGCGCCAATCTGCTGCCGAGCTGACTGTCAGCAGCACAAAACGTATCTGCCGGACGCCGGCCCCAGAAGCTCCATGCAGTAAAGGAACGTTTCATTCTATGGAAAGAAGAAAAAATAGGTAAGAAATGGTAATGTCTCACAGAAAGAACATATAGGTAAGGAATGGTAACCTCATGGAAAGAAAAAAATATATGTAAGGAATGGTAACTTCTCACGGAAAGAAGAGCATATAGGTAAGGCATGGTAACGTCTCACGGAAAGAAGAGCATATAGGTAAGGAATGGTAACGTCTCACGGAAAGAAGAGCATATAGGTAAGGGATGGTAACGTCTCACGGAAAGAAGAACATATAGGTAAGGGATGGTAACGTCTCACGGAAAGAAGAGCATATATGTAAGGAATGGTAACGTCTCATGGAAAGAAGAGCATATAGGTGAGGGATGGTAACGTCTCACGGAAAAAAGAACATATAGGTGAGGGATGGTAACGTCTCCCGGAAAGAAGAACATATAGGTGAGGGATGGTAACGTCTCACGGAAAGAAGAACATATAGGTGAGGGATGGTAACGTCTCACGGAAAGAAGAGCATATAGGTGAGGGATGGTAACGTCTCACGGAAAGAAGAACATATAGGTGAGGGATGGTAACGTCTCACGGAAAGAAGAACATATAGGTGAGGGATGGTAACGTCTCACGGAAAGAAGAACATATAGGTAAGGGATGGTAACGTCTCACGGAAAGAAGAACATATAGGTAAGGGATGGTAACGTCTCACGGAAAGAAGAGCATATAGGTAAGGAATGGTAACGTCTCACGGAAAGAAGAACATATAGGTAAGGGATGGTAACGTCTCACGGAAAGAACATATAGGTAAGGGATGGTAACGTCTCACGGAAAGAACATATAGGTAAGGGATGGTAACGTCTCACGGGAAGAAGAACATATAGGTAAGGGATGGTAACGTCTCACGGAAAGAAGAACATATAGGTAAGGGATGGTAACGTCTCACGGGAAGAAGAGCATATAGGTGAGGGATGGTAACGTCTCACGGAAAAAAGAACATATAGGTGAGGGATGGTAACATCTCACGGAAAGAAGAACATATAGGTGAGGGATGGTAACATCTCACGGAAAGAAGAGCATATATGTAAGGAATGGTAACGTCTCACGGAAAGAAGAGCATATAGGTGAGGGATGGTAACGTCTCACGGAAAAAAGAACATATAGGTGAGGGATGGTAACGTCTCACGGAAAGAAGAACATATAGGTAAGGGATGGTAACGTCTCACGGAAAGAAGAGCATATATGTAAGGAATGGTAACGTCTCACGGAAAGAAGAGCATATAGGTGAGGGATGGTAACGTCTCACGGAAAAAAGAACATATAGGTGAGGGATGGTAACGTCTCACGGAAAGAAGAACATATAGGTGAGGGATGGTAACGTCTCACGGAAAGAAGAACATATAGGTAAGGGATGGTAACGTCTCACGGAAAGAAGAACATATAGGTAAGGGATGGTAACGTCTCACGGAAAGAACATATAGGTGAGGGATGGTAACGTCTCACGGGAAGAAGAACATATAGGTAAGGGATGGTAACGTCTCACGGAAAGAACATATAGGTAAGGGATGGTAACGTCTCACGGAAAGAAGAACATATAGGTAAGGGATGGTAACGTCTCACGGGAAGAAGAACATATAGGTGAGGGATGGTAACGTCTCACGGAAAGAACATATAGGTAAGGGATGGTAACGTCTCACGGAAAGAAGAACATATAGGTAAGGGATGGTAACGTCTCACGGGAAGAAGAACATATAGGTAAGGGATGGTAACGTCTCACGGAAAGAACATATAGGTGAGGGATGGTAACGTCTCACGGAAAGAAGAACATATAGGTAAGGGATGGTAACGTTTCACGGAAAGAACATATAGGTAAGGGATGGTAACGTCTCACGGAAAGAAGAACATATAGGTAAGGGATGGTAACGTCTCACGGAAAGAAGAACATATAGGTAAGGGATGGTAACGTCTCACGGAAAGAAGAACATATAGGTAAGGGATGGTAACGTCTCACGGGAAGAACATATAGGTAAGGGATGGTAACGTCTCACGGGAAGAAGAACATATAGGTAAGGGATGGTAACGTCTCACGGAAAGAACATATAGGTAAGGGATGGTAACGTCTCACGGGAAGAAGAACATATAGGTAAGGGATGGTAACGTCTCACGGAAAGAACATATAGGTAAGGGATGGTAACGTCGCTGAGTGAGGGGAGGGAGACGTCCCAGAAGGTCGTTACTCACTTTTATTTCTGACATTTGTTCCGTGCTACGCGTTTCACCATTGGTCTGAAGTCTTTCTCTAATTGGATGGGATTTTTCGTGGTCTCACGGCTACAAAAGCTCCAAGTCCTTTTAACCCTTAATCTCTCTAAACGTTGGAGAAGAAATCCTGGCTGGAAGTGGTTAAACCGTCCGCCTCCAGTCTCTGAACATGCGGCTCCGGTAAACTGGGGCCAAAGCCGATCTTGTTCCAGTTAATTGAAAGGTGTTTTCTGTCCCCAGATAAAGTATTAGAATAAATAAAGCACATTAGACGCGTGTCTCCTAATCGTCCCCGGCGTTTACTCTGCGGGAGGCAAATTGCTCTGTACCAGAGTCTGCTCCTGCAAGTGTAATTGTCATTTACGTTCCAGCGCCACAAAGACGGCACCATTATAACCAGTATACCCCTCTATCAGCACAAATCCCATCATACAGTAGGCGATTGTATGTGGAGCAGATGTGGTGCGATCCTCGGCCGATCAGGTGTTGTCGGCTGTTTATGTCATCCGTAGAGTATCAGATTCTGGGCTCCTGAACAGCGATGGTGACGTGATACCTGGGAGGTGGCTGGAGATTTCAGGGCAGGAAAATGTCATAAAACACTTAGGGATCCAATTTTATATCACATTTTAACATGCAGCTTCTTAAAATAACATCATATTCACTTGCTCCAAGCACCACTAACGATAGAAAATGCACAAAACAATGACCAATATCCCAGCAAAGCTTTTCTTTATTTTCTTATTTTCTGTTGGCTCCTAATTACAATTAGAAATATAAAGAAATCACCTTTATGTTTCTGGGGTCAAATAAAGTCCCCACCCACCACCTCCTTAAGTCAACAGCCTTCAGCAGGAGCCTCCCCCCTCTGCTCTGTAGTAAGATGAAATATAAATAAAGCGGGCTTTACACGCTGTAATCTCGCTAGCGAGATCACAAACGATCGTATCCACCCCCGTCAGTTGTGCGACACGGGCAAATCGCTACCCATGGCGCACAACATCACTAACACCCGTCACACGCACTTACCTGCCCTGCGATGTCGCTCTGGCCGGCGAACCTCCTCCTTTCTAAGGGGGCGGTTCGTGCGGCGTCACAGTGACGTCGCACGGCAGGCGGCAAATAGAAGCGGAGATGAGTGGGACGTAACATCCAGCCCACCTCCTTGCTTCCTCGTAGCCGGTGGACGCAGGTAAGGAGATGTTTGTCGCACCTGCGGTGTCTCACACAGCGATGTGCGCTGCCGCAGGAACGAGGAACAACATCGCTAATGAGCAGAGAATATTTAGTTTCAGGACGAGCTCTCCGCGGCAAACGATTTTGACCGCTTTTGCGATCATTTAAGGTTGCTCATAAGTGTCACACAGTGCGATATCGTTAATGACGCCGGATGTGCGTCTCTAACACCGTGACCCCGACGATAATTCATTAACGATATCGTAGCGTGTAAAGCCCGCTTAAGCTTCACTTGGCATGAGCCAGTCTGTATGGGAGAATCCATAGGAACCCGAACCTTCACCCTTAAGCGGGCTTTACATGCTACGATATCGTTAACGTATTATGTCGGGGTCACGGTGTTTGTGACGCACATCCGGCGACGTTAACGATATCGCAGTGTGTGACACGTACGAGCGACCTTAGTCGATCGCGAAAGTGGCCAAAATCGTTCGCCACGGAGAGGTTGTCCTGAATCAAAACATCGTTAATTGCTTATTAGTGATGTTGTTCCTCGTTCCTGCGGCAGCGCACAGCGCTGTGTGTGACACCGCGAGAGCGACGAACATCTCCTTACCTGCCTCCACCAGCAATGAGGAAGGAAGGAGGTGGGCGGGATATTACGTCCCACTCATCTCCGCCCCTCCGCTTCTATTGGCCGGCCGCTTAGTGACGCCGCAGTGACGTCGCTATGACGCAGAACGCACCTCCCCCTTGAAGGAGGGATTGTTCAGCGGTCACAGCGACGTCGCTGCACAGGTATGTGCGTGTGACGGTTCCGTAGCGATAATGTTCGCTACGGCAGCGATCACACAATATCGCACGTACGACGGGGGTTGGAGCTATCGCGCTCGACATCGCTAGCCAATGCTAGCGATGTCGCAGCGTCTAACGCCCACTTTAACCCCTGCACAGGGATCTGGTCTTACAATGTGGTCTGCTGGATTGCATCCACAGAAGGACTGCTGGCCGGAGGAGCTAATCAGGGGAACGAAGTCTGATCAGAAAAAGGAGTGTAAAGACACAAAACCAGAAGGCAAAGAACAGTAACAGGAATTAAACAAGCAACAAAGGAGCAGAAAGTGCAATACTGAACCAGAGAAAAGAAGCTGTAGCCCTGAGAGTCAGAGGTTCAGGGGGTTTAAGTGATTGACAGCCCCCATGGCTCACAAAGAGGAATGAGTTAACCCCATAGCTCCCTGACTGAGCAGCATCCACAGAGCCATCAGTTAAGCAGCCGCCCCATGTCCCCTGCAACAATGGCACAGTGCCTCCCAGTGCCTGGAGTGGGAACAGCAGGGCCTGACCTGGATGTGACAGGCAGCAGGTTTATTGATAACCTCCTACTGATAAAACTACAGCAAGCAGCCCAGTGAGTGACACATTACTCTGTCTTATGCTTCTCTGGTTAGGTAGCAGATCCCTGCTCACACTTTCCCTTTCATTTGATCATTAATAATTACTAGGTTTACTGTTTCTTTATTACTCCTGTTAGAAACTGATCAAGCATGAACAATACATGTATCCTCATGAGTGATGTGAGGATCTGGCTGCCGACTAAAGACCAATGGTCGTAGAGCAGAGCCTACAGCTGTAAGGGATATGGACTTTTTACAGCACAGAGCGCTGGTTACATCAGTCCTAGGCTATGTGCACACACTGCGTTTTTTTGACGCTGCGTTTTTGTGTGTTTTTTAGCGCTAAAAACGCACAGAAATGCAGCGTCTTAAAAAAAACGCATGCATTTTTAACGCGTTTTGGTGGATTTTTGGCTGCGTTTTTCTGCGTTTTTTTTATCAGTGACCATTGCCATTACAGATTGTTGAAAAAGAAAAAAAAAAGTCTGATGTCATTTCCTTCTTCCATATGTTCTTCATTCTCCACTAGTGTATGCAGGAGAGCAGATAGCTGCAGAACTACAAGTCTCAGCATGCTCCATCCACTAGTGGATGCAGGAGATCAGACAGCAGCTGCAGAACTACAAGGCTCAGCATCCTCCATCCAATAGTGTATGCAGGAGAGCAGACAGCAGCTGTCGAAGTACAAGGCTCAGCATCCTACTTCCAGGACTGTATGCAGGATTTCTTTGCCCCCCCAAACAAAAAAAATGACGTGGGCTTCGCCATATTTTTGTATGATAGCCAGGTACAGTAGGCAGGTACGGGCTGCCCCCAACCCCCAGCTGCCTATTTGTACCCGGCTGGGAACCAAAAATATAGGGAAGCCCTTTTTTTTTTTTTTTTAATTTCATGAAATAATTAAAAAAAAAATTACGTGGGCTTCGCACAATTTTTGAGTCCAGCCAGGTACAACTAGGCAGCTGGGGATTGGAATCCACAGTGCAGGGTGCCCATGCTTTCTGGGCACCCCCGCTGCGAATTGCAGTCCACAGCCACCCCAGAAAATGGCGCTTTCATAGAAGCGCCATCTTCTGGTGCTGTATCCAACTCTTCCAGCTGCCCTGGTGACGGGTGGTTCGCTGGGTAATAATGGGGTTAGGGCTAGCTGTATATTATCAGCTGACCCTAAGTTTGAAATTCATGGTGTCACGCCAATATTAGACATGGCCACCATGAATTTCTAGTAAAGATAAAAAAAAACACAACACACAGAAAAATATTTTTATTAGAAATAAAACACAACACAATTAGTGACTCCATCTTTATTGAAATAAAGAACCCCCCTCCGCAGTAATCCTTGGTCAAGAGTCCCGCGTCGTCCAATCCGGATCCCATATCGTCTGATCGGTTTGCTGGAAGGCAAAGCGATCAGATGTGTCAGGTTAAAGGACGTGAATCACATGACACATCAGCTGATTGTATAAAAGCCGTTTATACAATCAGATGATGCATCAGTGCAAAAAAAAAAAAATACTTATGTGCTGATTACCGGCAGCTCCTGGAGCGGAGTTTGATCCCGTCCGATCGCTGCAGGAGCTGCCGGTAATCAGGGGTGAAGTCTCCTGACGGCATCCGCTGACAGGTTAAGCCGGCCAGGCGCCGGCGTCACCGTGAGACTTACGATCAGCTGACGCGTCAGGTGACTGCATCAGGTGATCCATCGCCAGGTCCTTCAGCTATCGGAGGTGTCCCGGCCGTCTGCACACAGCCGGAGCGGCGGTACCGGGAGAGGAGCTTGGAGCGGACATGGCACCGGGAGTCTGCAGACACATGAGTATGACTTTTTTTTTTCTACTGTTCACTTTTGTTTTCGCAGCCACTTCCACCTTCTGCCCAGACATGGCGCCGCACGGGAGCGGACATGCACAGGACGGGAGGTGGACGCAGCGGTGACGATACCGGGAGGATTCACGCTTCTGTATTTACTGACAGAAGGAATCCTCTTCCTGTACATGTCACTTTACTGCCCACCCCTTGCGTTTATAGCTGCGTTTTTAGTCATAGAAAAGCACTAAAACGCAGCTATATTTTCAATTTCCAGTTTTCATTGCGTTTTTGAACATCTCATTGAACTCAATGGGTGGAAAACGCAGTGAAAAACGCAAAAATAATTGACATGCTGCGTTTTTGTGGGCACCACAAAAACGCAGCTGAAAAAAACGCTGTGTGCAGACAGCAAAAAATGAAAACTCAGACTTTGCTGGGGAAGCAATGTCATAGCATTTTCTAGCAAAAACGCACCCGAAAAACGTGCAAAAACACAGTGTGAACTTACCCCTATTGTGTTTTAGAGATTGCTTGCTCCTCAGTTTATGGCACACAGAAGGCCAGGCATAAGATTGGTAATTAGAGTAAAGCAATAATTCCATTACTCTCATTAGTGCCTCAGGGCCCTCAATTAAGTCATTACTCTCTCAGCCACTAGACCACCATTGTGTGGATGGTGATTGTAGACCCAGTGGAGCTGTGATCACAGGGGGTCTCATACAGTCCCAGGTGAGGGGCTCGACCTCAGAAAAATACTTCTACCAATGTACAGATAGCATTGGGGGTGTTTCCTGGGGGAGGGGGGGCAGTTTGGGGTTCTTAAGACAGGGCTGAATCTGGATACCCGTGCTACCGTCATGATAACAGTCGTCTGGATTTGATGAACTATCCTAAGGACTAATGTAAATAAAATTGTTTCATCCTTAACCTGTCTAGGTGATGGATCCAGCCCACAAACTCGGATCTTCACAAACCAACAGGGTTCAAGTAAAACTCTCCTACAAAAAAGCATGTTGTTCACCATGCCCCTCTCACAAAATTGCAACTGATAGTCAAACGTTTGGAAAGTATATTGGAAAAAGTGGAGGATTTGCATCTTTGTTACTATTTGCACAAAATGTAACTTGTTGGGCCTTTTTATGCCAAAAATAAATGTGAGCAGTGTTCACTAGAATCAGCCTGTATCACTGATCGCTCAGTGTGCATGTTCAATGTGTATCTGACCGGGGGCTGCTTGTGGGCATGTGTGCGCTCACCTCCCCGCTAACCTGTGTGTATTACTGATCGCTCAGTGTGCATGTTCAAGGTGTATGTGATCGGGAGCCGCTAGTGGCATGTGTGCGCTCACCTCCCCGCTAACCTGTGTGTATCAATGATCGCTCAGTGTGCATGTTCAATGTGTATCTGATCGGGGGCTGCTAGTGGACATGTGTGCGCTCACCTCCCCACTGGCCTGTGTGTATGTACATGGTCAATGTGTATCTGATCGGGGGCTGCTAGTGGACATGTGTGCGCTCACCTCCCCACTGACCTGTGTGTATGCACATGGTCAATGTGTATCTGATCGGGGGCTGCTAGTGGGCATGTGTGCGCCCACCTCCCCACTGGCCTGTGTCTATGCACATGTTCAATGTGTATCTGATTGGGGGCTGCTAGTGGGCATGTGTGCGCCCACCTCCCCACTGGCCTGTGTCTATGCACATGTTCAATGTGTATCTGATCGGGGGCTGCTAGTGGGCATGTGTGCGCTCACCTCCCCGCTGGGCTGTGTGTATTGCTCTCCTGTCCGCTCTCTTTTCCTGAGCTTCGGCATCTTCCCTGCTTGTGAATAAGCAGATTATGATGTGTAAGACTCTTGGTTGTTGGGGTCATTCAGGAATTGTGGGGCTGATTGCAGCCTCGGTGCTGGTGACTGCAGTTGCTTCTAGTGCTGATACAAGCAGGATTCGTGCATTGTAACATCTCCTGCCGCTTTATCCTTGAAAAACATCCTAATCCTCGGGACTTCTCTGGGACTCGGAGATAACTCTACAACTGAAAGGAAATGTTTCTACTTCAATATAATGTTTACTGCAAAATTTCTTCCTTTCTGTCCCGAAGGAAGAAAATAAAAATGCAGAGATTTAAAAAATAAGAAATGTATATATTTTACTAACAAATCCGTGGTTGCATATAAATGCGAATCTGTAATGAGGCTTTTCAGCAGCCGTCTTATATCAGACAAGTCCACATCTGACAGATTAATCCTTAGAAGATGCGGTCTCCATCACACGATACGATTAGCACAGATAAAGCGGGATAACGGGGATTTCTGCCTTCATAATGGCCGCGCTCCGGCTCTCGGGTCAGAGGGTTTCTCACCTGCACAGAGGCTCCTTTCTCTGGTCACAGGATTTTCTTGCTGTGATGGGTTCACCTTAGAGAATGTAAAGTTCTGTGCCGCTTATCATTTAATAAGATATGGGCCGGTCACACACGACAGGGAAGCGGCAGAAGCAATCCGGAACGGGGACTGTTACATCTGCTGGTGAAGACATCGCACAGATCTTCCATTTATGTGGATAATGTGTGGTGGAGCATATGGGGGAAATTGCGTCCTATTGGGGTTAACAGACCTTTCCCACAAAACAACACAGTCACCACTGGTGCATGTAGCGCTTGTACCAAAATTATCATCACATGTAGCGCTTGTACTACAATTACCGCCATCGCTTGTAGCGCTTGTACCACAATTACCGCCATCGCATGCAGCTCTTGTCCCACAATTACCGCCATCGCATGTAGTGCTTGTACCACAATTACCGCTATCACATGTAGCGCTTGTACCACAATTACCGCCATCGCATGTAGTGCTTGTACCACAATTACCGCTATCACATGTAGTGCTTGTACCACAATTACCGCCATCACATGTAGTGCTTGTACCACAATTACCGCCATCGCATGTAGTGCTTGTACCACAATTACCGCCATCGCATGTAGTGCTTGTACTACAATTACCGCCATCGCTTGTAGCGCTTGTACTACAATTACCGCCATCGCATGTAGTGCTTGTACCACAATTACCGCTATCACATGTAGCGCTTATACCACAATTACCGCCATCGCATGTAGTGCTTGTACCACAATTACCGCTATCACATGTAGTGCTTGTACCACAATTACCGCCATCACATGTAGTGCTTGTACCACAATTACCGCCATCGCATGTAGTGCTTGTACCACAATTACCGCCATCGCATGTAGTGCTTGTACTACAATTACCGCCATCGCTTGTAGCGCTTGTACTACAATTACCGCCATCGCATGCAGCTCTTGTCCCACAATTACCGCCATCGCATGTAGCGCTTGTACCAAAATTATCATTACATGAAGCGCTTGTACAATTACCGCCATCGCTTGTACCACAATTACTGCCATCACATGTAGCGCTTGTACTACAATTATCGCCATCGCATGTAGCGCTTGTACCACAATTACCGCCATCGCATGTAGCGCTTGTACCACAATTACCGCCATCGCATGTAGCGCTTGTACCACAATTACCGCCAGGGCCGCCACTAGGAATTTCAGGGCCCCATACTGGCAAAATTATCATGACATGTAGCGCTTGTAGTAGAATTACCGCCATAGCATGTAGCACTTGTACCACAATTACGGCCATCGCATGCAGCGCTTGTACCACAATTACCGCCATCGCATGCAGCTCTTGTCCCACAATTATCGCCATCGCATGTAGTGCTTGTACCACAATTACCGCCATCACATGTAGCACTTGTACCACAATTACTGCCATTGCATGTAGTACTTGTACCACAATTACCGCCATCACATGTAGCGCTTGTGCCACAATTACCGCCATCGCATGTAGCACTTGTACCACAATTACCGCCATCACATGTAGCGCTTGTGCCACAATTACCGCCATCGCATGTAGCACTTGTACCACAAATATTGCATGTAGCACAAATACCGCCATCACATGTAGCTCTTGTACCACAATTTCCGCCATCGCATGTAGCGCTTGTACCACAAATATCATCGCATGTAGTGATTGTACCACAATTTCCGCCATCACATGTACACCGTGTGCAGAATTATTAGGCAAGTTGTATTTTAGAGGATTTTTTTATTATTGATCAACAACTATGTTCTCAATCACCCAAAAGTCTCATAAATATCAAAGCTTAATATTTTGGCAGTTGGAGGGGTTTTTAGATTTGGCTACCTTAGGAGGATCTGTTTGTGCAGGTGACTATTACTGTGCAGAATTATTAGGCAACTTAATAAAAATCTATTCCCATCTCACTTGTTTATTGTCACCAGGTAAACCAATATAACTGCACAAAATATAGAAATAAACATTTCTGACATGATAAAACAAAACCCAAAAAAATGAGTGCCCAATATATATATATATATATATATATATCGCCCCCTTTCTTTCTGATGACACTCAGCAGCCGACCATCCATAGATTCTATCATTGCTTGATCTGTTTATGATCAACATTGCGTGCAGCAGCCACCACAGCCTCCAGACACCACAGCCTCCAGACACTGCTCCCAGAGGTGAAGTGTTTTCCCTCCCTGTAGAGCTCACATTTTATGAGGGACCACAGGTTCTCTATGGGGTTCAGATCAGGTGAACAAGGGGGCCTTGTCATTGTTTTTTTTATCTTTTAGACCTTTACTGGCCAGCCACGCTGTGGAGTAGTTGGATGCATGTGATGGAGCATTGTCCTGCATGAAAATCATGTTTTTCTTGAGCGATAGCGACTTCTTCCTGTACCAAGTTTGGCAATTTCCAGACTGCTGCATCCCTCTGCAAGACATCTCACAATTCTGGACATTTCAGAGCCTGTCAAATCTCTCTTCTGACCCATTTTGCCAAAGGAAAGGAAGTTGCCTAATAATTAAGCACCCCTTATATAGGGTGTTGTGTCATTACACCGCACCCCGCCTCATTACAGAGATGCACAGCACCGGATTTACTTACCGTAATTGGTAGTTGGCTCTCAGCCTATACAGCTTGGAGTAGGACGACATGTATAAAAAGCATCATGTGATCAACATACTCATTTGCCTAATAATTCTGCACACAGTGTACATATATATATATATATATATATATATAAACATTTTTTGTGTGTGCATTAATACTTTGAGTAAAGCTCTTTATGGGTATAATAAATTGGGGTGTCACAATTGAAATGACCTTTCTGTTTTCTTTCCAATCTTTGCGTACAGAACACTTTGGAAAGTATTACTGCCTGATTACAGCTGATTTTTCGGCCATGGCAGAGGCATGTGCCTGCGACAGATCTCGGGGCCAGTTGGGTCTTTCGCCGCCATAGTAAATGATTGACCACCAGACACAGAGAGCCCCTTCTCCTCACTTATGATTGCTGTTGCGCGCAGCCTCTAAGGCGTTGCCTGCTCCTCTCTGGACCTTCTCACTTCATTTTTTTCTGACAAGTAGAGATTTTACTTTTTTTTTACAGTTTTACGAAATAACTCAATCATTTGTTTTTTTTTTGTTTTATGCATTAAAACTCCCAATATAAAAATGATACTTTTTCCCATAAAACAACATTTTATTTTATTATTTCATTTTTTACCTTATTTCTTGCATGTGTCCTAGAGAAGATTCATTCGCTACAGCTTGTTGGAGGACTTTGTCGTTTTATTAACAGTGTAAATTTGGCTGGGGTCGGCGCCTCAGTGGAGCTGCCGGACTGTGCTGTAGCCTCAGCTTTGCGGAATTGGTGCTGTTGTCATATCCCATGTGGTGACATCAGGCTGATAATACGCACTCCCGCTCAGTGACGGTCAGTGACGGCGAGCTCCTGGCACTATCAGTGATGGCAGCACTGAGTGACAGCGGGCTCCTAGCACTATCAGGGATGGCAGCACTGAGTGTTGGTGGGCTCCTGACACTACCATTGATGGCAGCACTGAGTGACGGCGGACTCCTGACACTATCAGTGATGACAGCACCGAGTGACGGCGGGCTTCTGGCACTATCAGTGATGACAGCACCGAGTGACGGCGGGCTCCTGGCACTATCAGTGATGACAGCACTGAGTGACAGCGGGCTCCTGGCATGGTCAGTGATGACAGCACTGAGAGATGGCGGGCTCCTGGCACGATCAGTGATGACAGCACTGAGTGACAGCGGGCTCCTGACACTACCAGTGATGACAGCACTGAGTGACGGCGGGCTCCTGGCACGATCAGTGATGACAGCACCGAGTGACGGCGGGCTCCTGGCACGATCAGTGATGACAGCACCGAGTGACGGCGGGCTCCTGGCATGGTCAGTGATGACAGCACTGAGTGACAGCGGGCTCCTGACACTACAAGTGATGACAGCACTGAGTGACGGCGGGCTCCTGGCACGATCAGTGATGACAGCACTGAGTGACAGCGGGCTCCTGGCATGGTCAGTGATGACAGCACTGAGTGACAGCGGGCTCCTGACACTACCAGTGATGACAGCACTGAGTGACGGCGGGCTCCTGGCATGGTCAGTGATGACAGCACTGAGTGACGGCGGGCTCCTGGCATAGTCAGTGATGACAGCACTGAGTGACGGCGGGCTCCTGGCACGGTCAGTCAGCCATTGTGTGTCGGCTCACAGCGAGGCTTAACACTTATGTCACAGTTGTCTCTCTATTTTTGGAGACTTGTGATGGGTTAATCATTGAGATCCCCCTTTTCCATCTTGGACTCTACATTTAGATAGTTTTGTTTTTCTTGGTGATGAAACAGTTAATGTCAGATTTTCTGCCAGCAGCTCCCCAGCAGTGCATGTCAGCTGCTGCTGCTCTGTAGCCACACCCCTTTATGTAGCCACTCCCCTTTTATGTAGCCACACCCCTTTGTTTATGTAGCCACACCCCTTTATGTTTATGTAGTTACTCACCTTTATGTTTATGTAGCCACTCCCCTTTGTTTATGTAGCCACACCCCTTTGTTTATGTAGCCACACCCCTTTGTTTATGTAGCCACACCCCTTTATGTTTATGTAGCAGGGTTCTCAGCAATCTTTGCTGATTATACAGATCCATTTGTATTCTGGCCTCCTTGGTGGAAGATCCTGTGAAGGAGTGTTTCTGAAGTTGGATTTATCTGTCTGTTGCTGTCTTCTTTGTTTGTCTTACCTTTCCTTCTGTCATCTTAGGGCAGCGATGGGGCTAGCGTCTCCCACCGGCCAACACTACAGGGGTTTTTTAGGGTCTCAGGTTCCTGTTCGGCGACAGTTGAGGAAACTGTTTAGAGCCTGGCTAGGAGAGTAGGACCAGCAGCAGGTGAGGATAGGCCGTGTCCCATCTACCCATCTCACGAGAGCTAAGGCCCACCATTATTATTGTGTCTCCGCTGTTTCCCCTTACTTGTCGTATTGTTTTGTTGTATTTTTGTCGTGCGTCACACATCATTTGGTCTAAACGCGCATGCCACGTCTAAAAACGTGACAGATTATGGGAGTTACAGCTCCAAATTGGGAACTTCAACATCTGGCTGACAGAAAACACTAACGTGAGAGCGCTGGGCAACATCACGAAAGCAGACAGGTGCGCGACAAGTCAATGGCTGACATGACTTTATGATCTAAAATTCAGCAAAAAAAAAAGGGATAAATGAAAAATATCGCGAGCATTTGTGATTTTGCACAACATACATGACTCCATGTGTGCCATTTTAGAGAATAAAAAATGCAATGCACAAGACAAAAAAGTGACTTGTGAATGGAGCGTGGTACTGACTGAGCGCACGTGTGAATGGAGCGTGGTACTGACTGGACACATGTGTGAATGGAGTGTGGTACTGACTGGACACACGTGTGAATGGAGCGTGGTACTGACTGGACACACGTGTGAGTGGAGCGTGGTACTGACTGGGCGCACGTGTGAGTGGAGCGTGGTACTGACTGGGTGCACGTGTGAATGGAGCGTGGTAAAGACTGGACACACGTGTGAATGGAGCGTGGTACTGACTGGGTGCACGTATGAGTGGAGCGTGGTACTGACTGGGTGCACGTATGAGTGAAGCGTGGTACTGGCTGGGTGCACACGTGAATGGAGCATGGTACTGACTGGGCACACGTATTAATGGAGCGTGGTACTGACTGGGCACACGTGAGTGGAGCGTAGTACTGACTAGGTGCATGTATGAGTGGAGCGTGGTACTGACTGGGCGCACGTGTGAGTGGAGCGTGTTACTGACTGGCGCACGTGTGAATGGAGCGTGGTAAGCGTGGTACTGACTGGACACACGTGTGAATGGAGCGTGGTAAAGACTGGACACACGTGTGAATGGAGCGTGGTACTGACTGGGTGCACGTATGAGTGGAGCGTGGTACTGACTGGGCACACGTATTAATGGAGCATGGTACTGACTGGGCGCACGTGAGTGGAGCGTAGTACTGACTAGGTGCATGTATGAGTGGAGCGTGGTACTGACTGGGCGCACGTGTGAGTGGAGCGTGGTACTGACTGGCGCACGTGTGAATGGAGCGTGGTAAAGACTGGGCGCATGTGTGAATGGAGCGTGGTACTGACTGGACACACGTGTGAATGGAGTGTGGTACTGACTGGACACATGTGTGAATGGAGTGTGGTACTGACTGGACACATGTGTGAATGGAGCGTGGTACTGACTGGACACATGTGTGAATGGAGTGTGGTACTGACTGGACACACGTGTGAATGGAGCGTGGTACTGACTGGACACATGTGTGAATGGAGTGTGGTACTGACTGGACACACGTGTGAATAGAGCGTGGTACTGACTGGACACACGTGTGAGTGGAGCGTGGTACTGACTGGGTGCACGTATGAGTGAAGCGTGGTACTGACTGGGTGCACGTGTGAATGGAGCGTGGTAAAGACTGGACACACGTGTGAATGGAGCGTGGTACTGACTGGGTGCACGTATGAGTGGAGCGTGGTACTGACTGGGTGCACGTATGAGTGAAGCGTGGTACTGGCTGGGTGCACACGTGAATGGAGCATGGTACTGACTGGGCACACGTATTAATGGAGCGTGGTACTGACTGGGCACACGTGAGTGGAGCGTAATACTGACTAGGTGCATGTATGAGTGGAGCGTGGTACTGACTGGGCGCACGTGTGAGTGGAGCGTGTTACTGACTGGCGCACGTGTGAATGGAGCGTGGTAAGCGTGGTACTGACTGGACACACGTGTGAATGGAGCGTGGTAAAGACTGGGCGCACGTGTGAGTGGAGCGTGGTACTGACTGGGTGCACGTATGAGTGAAGCGTGGTACTGGCTGGGTGCACACGTGAATGGAGCATGGTACTGACTGGGCACACGTATTAATGGAGCGTGGTACTGACTGGGCACACGTGAGTGGAGCGTAGTACTGACTAGGTGCATGTATGAGTGGAGCGTGGTACTGACTGGGCGCACGTGTGAGTGGAGCGTGTTACTGACTGGCGCACGTGTGAATGGAGCGTGGTAAGCGTGGTACTGACTGGACACACGTGTGAATGGAGCGTGGTAAAGACTGGACACACGTGTGAGTGGAGCGTGTTACTGACTGGCGCACGTGTGAATGGAGCGTGGTAAAGACTGGACACACGTGTGAATGGAGTGTGGTACTGACTGGACACACGTGTGAATGGAGCGTGGTAAAGACTGGACACACGTGTGAATGGAGCGTGGTACTGACTGGGTGCACGTATGAGTAGGTCACTTCCATCATGGGAGCATTATAATGTAGCACTCAAGTAGTGTTTGTTGATAAGAATTTTTTTTTTTTTTATGCAATTATAGTTCTTGCTCTGGTGATACAGATAAGGTATATAAACCCACCAAAACCCTTTTTTTTTTTTTTTTTTTTTTTCCTCCTTCTCTGGACTAAATTGTATTTGTGCACTGATCATTGGGTACTTGCTACATAAGCTATTGCATCACTCCTAAGAAGTAGGGCAATTATAACAATGCATTTGTACGGTGATACACTCCTCTGGGCAAAGATTCATATCACTATGTTTGTCATACATTCATGTACTTTTCATGTAATAATTTTTATTGTATGAATATTATCATGTAATTTACAAGCAATGTATTTTGATATGGAAGTAATGTCATATAATGTGCATATCGTTTGTTTTCTTCATATTGTATTTTAACCCATGTACCTGCAATGTGCTGTGATATATTCGAAGCCAGTGGATCAAGAGTTAATTCTGAGGATCTCAGCAAGAATCTACACCTGTTTGTTTTAGAGGACTTTTTCATGTATGGGTATAAAGAGGACTCAGTTCACATAGTAAAGCCACTTGACAAAGGCTACACTCCTGTAGCCGAAACGCGTCGCTGTTGTGTCAGTATCCATGGAGGACATTGTCTTAACTGTTCATATGTTTATATGATCGTTTTACTGGAAACCAAGCAGAATAAAGCATCTGGAAATTTACTGGCATATTTCTCCTTCTTGCGCTGGGCAGAACTCTTCTTTCTTGATTTTAAGGATGTGTCACTTTTTAGGCTGTGTGCTGTAGTTTCAATAAAATGAGTGTTTTATCAGGAGGACATTATCACTGCTGGACTAGGTGTCTTGTGCAAGGCAGTCATGCTAATCTGTGTAACTCTAACCCCAGCACTGATTGGCAGCTTGCTCACAATACACAAGAAGCTGCCAATCAGTGGTATGGCTGGGGTTATAGAGGGATCAGCAATTTAAGCTCTACTATATCCACAGCACAAAAAACAGGGATTCTAGCAAAACTGCAGCAAGCAGCCCAGTAAGTGACACATCCCTGGAATCAGGCTCCTGCCGCTACCTCATGCTGCTCTCAGATTCTATGGCATAGGCCTGCTGACAGCTTCATTTTCTCTTGAGCTGAAGGGGGTTTTGTCACCTCTCTTCTGGAGCCCATGGCTGCTCGCCTCCTGTGTGACTGACAGTTCGGCCTGTGGCATCGTCACACCCTTAGCATGAACTGGGCGCTTTCTCATAGTCAGTCAACTTTGCCTCTGCCGCATTGGACAGGAGTCGTTCTGAAGCCCAGAAACAGTGCAAATTCAGAGAGGCGCTTACAAGCTCCGTGTTTGGCCACCACGTTTAGACCGCAGCAGGCAAGAGCCGTGAAAAATCCAATAACAAAATCCCTCCATTGAGGAGAAGAGAGGATTTATATTAACAAGTACCACACAGAGTTGGTTGGTTTTACAACATCGGGTGATTGTGGCCTGTCCCCGCTCCTCAGCCTTCATGGCTCCTGGCTGCTGGGGAGGAAGGTGACTGTTTTGGCCATCAGCATTGCCGCACCGCTGGCCTGAAATGTATGAGCGAGCCCAGTATCTGCACCATGAGCCCGGGGTCTACAGCTGGCCAGGGGAGCCTAAGCACTGCCAAGTCCGGCCACCACTCCTAGGCAGCAGCAGTGGCCGGTTCCCTTGGCAACCGTAGTAAACAATAAAAGGAATGTAGGATACTTTGTAACAGAGCACTATGGCAGCGCTCCTCAGCGATGGTGGCTGTACGCTGCTGCAGTGTGCGCGTCATCCTCGGGCCTGGAAAGAACAGACGGGGAACATTTTATTTTACTGTTTTGTTTTATTTTTCAGATAAGATTAAAAAAAAAAAGTAAAAGAAATTTGATAAAGAAATTCTTTACACGTACACAGCAATGACATTACGATCCATTGAAAAGTAAAAGCGCACGCACACAAGTCCCTTTAGTGGTCTCTTCATTCTCTTTGTTAGAAGTGACATTAAAAAAAGAAAACACTTTTCTCTGATTGGAGTTTGGCAAAAAGGTTTGTGAAATGCCACATAAATACTAAGCGCTGATCTTTCTGTGTAGAGCTTTAACTGTGGCGGAAAAGGAAGAAAGCAAACCTCACACGGCGCGGACGCGCTCCTCGGGGCCAGGACACTATGCACGGCGGCGCACAACCACCGCCTAGAACGCTTGATGAGCGGCGCTGTCTGTCCGGAGCCATTACTGAGCGGTGCACCAGTGGCAGCATGGACGGACCCCAGCCATTCATAAAGCATTGAGTGTACAGAATATAGAATACCATCACATGGTCGCCCCTGTACCAGGAGGGAACGTCTCTGTGCATCATAAGGAAGGAGCTGGAGAGCTCTGGACGATGAGACACACGGAGATGGCGCTCACTGGTAAAGCACAGGGATAGGTTTGGGCAGATTTTTCACCTAAATGCATGTATTTTTGAAATGATAATAATTTGTGCAATAGGGTTTTCTTGCCAATTTTGCTTCTCCAGTCTCCGAAACTCTAAAGTGTCATCCGTGCGTCCCGCTTCTTATAGACTTCAAAGCAAGGTGAACTCGACTGTGGTTTGGCTTATGTTGTGACAGCAAAATCTAAGCTCTAAAATAGTCGCGAGGCACGAACTGTCCAAGCGGTTTTGGTCACGTGCCACGGAATAGCCCCGGATACCTTACCAGTGAATTTGTCAGTGAGCTCGTCCCATGGCAGGGTCTGTGACACGCGTCATAAATCAGCATAGACGGCAAAGAGGGAGGAGTGTCACGACCCTCCGGTCAGGAGGAGCTCACTGAGGTGTTTAGTGGTAACTAGTGGTGATGAGCTAGCCTGCTCACCGGGCGCTCCAGTACCTATGGTGCTCGGCTGAAAATCGCTAATAGAGGTGTCATCCATGAAACAAGAACACAAAGAGCTGGCTCACTTCACTGAATGAGGGGAGCCGGCACCCCTGTGCGAGCCATGTGCAGTGTCTAAAAGAACATAGTGGGGGGAAAACCAAACAAACCGCCCTCCCTTCCCCCAGAAATGCTTGGTATATGGCTGGCTGTATGTGGGCGGAGAGCTTCCATAATGCTGGTTACTCCAGTGGAGTCCTTTCAGAGCGTCTGACCTGCTCGACTCCAGTGACAAGCACCCGAGCATTTTAGTGCTCACCCATCTCTAGTAAATAGCGATAAGTGAGCTCATGACGACTAGTGATGAGTGAGCACTACCATGCTCAGGTGCTCATAACGTCTAGTGATGAGTGAGCACTACCATGCTCGGGTGCTTATAGCGACTAGTGATGAGTGAGCACTACCATGCTCGGGTCCTTATAACGACTAGTGATGAGTGAGCACTACCATGCTCGGGTCCTTATAACAACTAGTGATGAGTGAGCACTACCCTGCTCGGGTCCTTATAACGACTAGTGATGAGTGAGCACTACCATGCTCGGGTGCTCATGACGTCTAGTGATGAGTGAGCACTACCATGCTCGGGTCCTTATAACAACTAGTGATGAGTGAGCACTACCCTGCTCGGGTCCTTATAACGACTAGTGATGAGTGAGCACTACCATGCTCGGGTGCTCATGACGTCTAGTGATGAGTGAGCACTACCATGCTCGGGTCCTTATAACAACTAGTGATGAGTGAGCACTACCATGCTCGGGTCCTTATAACCAGGGCTGTGGAGTCGGAGTCGGAGTCGTGGAGTCGGAGTCGGAGTCGGAGCTCATTTTGGTGGAGTCGGAGTCGGAGTCGGTATAAAATGCACCGACTCCGACTCCTAAAATATATAATAAATTGGGGACAGGAGTGCAATGCAGAATGTGCTGAATATTTTACTAAATAATAACATTTAGTATAATGCTTATATTTAAGTGAAACATTTATTGTAGTACAATGTGAACATCAGACATTTAATTGTTTTTATGATACAATAATCAAGATATTTGGATAGAACATAAAATATTTATTGGAATACAACTTTAGAACACAAAAAACTAATAAATTGTAAATATGTAATATATATATATATATATATATATATATATATATATATATATACACACAGTGTATATACACACACAAGATATATATGTAATCTACTGTATATTACATAGTGTATTACATATTTACAATTTATTACAGTTTTTTGTGTTCTAAAGTTGTATTCCAATAAATATATTTTATGTTCTATCCAAATATCTTGATTATTGTATCATAAAAATTATTAAATGTCTGATGTTCACATACACATATTCATGTACTACAATAAATTTTTCACCTAACTATAAGCAATATATGTAGGAGTCGGAGCCGGAGTCGGAGTCGGAGCCGGAGTCGGTGCAAGAGAATTTGAGGAGTCGGAGTCGAAGGTTTGGCTTACCGACTCCACAGCCCTGCTTATAACGACTAGTGATGAGTGAGCACTACCATGCTCGGGTGCTCATGACGTCTAGTGATGAGTGAGCACTACCATGCTCGGGTCCTTATAACAACTAGTGATGAGTGAGCACTACCATGCTCGGGTCCTTATAACGACTAGTGATGAGTGAGCACTACCATGCTCGGGTCCTTATAACAACTAGTGATGAGTGAGCACTACCATGCTCGGGTCCTTATAACGACTAGTGATGAGTGAGCACTACCATGCTCGGGTGCTCATGACGACTAGTGATGAGTGAGCACTACCATGCTCGGGTGCTTATAACATCTAGTGATGAGTGAGCACTACCATGCTCGGGTGCTCATAAGGTCTAGTGATGACTGAACACTACCATGCTCGGGTGCTCATAACGTCTAGTGATGAGTGAACACTACCATGCTCAGGTGCTCATAACGTCTAGTGATGACTGAACACTACCATGCTCGGGTGCTCTGTACTAGTGATAAGTGAGCACTACCATGCTCGGGTGCTTATGACGACTAGTGATGAGTGAGCACTACCATGCTCAGGTGCTCATGATGACTAGTGATGAGTGAGCACTACCATGCTCGGGTGCTCATGACGACTAGTGATGAGCGAACACTACCATGCTCAGGTGCTCTGTACTAGTCATGAGCGAGCACTACCATGCTCGGATCCTCAGTACTTGTAATGAGCAGTTGGACGTTCGGATGGGTGTGACTAGACTACCTGAGAGTAATGGAAGTCAATGGGGGACTCGAGCATTTTTCTGAAAAATCTTATTCCCTATTGACGTCCATTACACTCGGTACTCGAGTTGTATCTGAGTATTAAATGCTGGTTACAAGTACCGAGCATGGTAGTGCTCACTCATCACTAGTCGTTATCAGCACCCAAGCATGGTAGTGCTCGCTCATCTCTAGTCATTACGAGTACCAAGCATAGTAGTGCTCGCTCATCTCTAGTCACTACGAGTACCAAGCATAGTAGTGCTCGCTCATCTCTAGTCACTACGAGTACCAAGCATAGTAGTGCTCGCTCATCTCTAGTCACTACGAGTACCAAGCATAGTAGTGCTCGCTCATCTCTAGTCACTACGAGTACCAAGCATAGTAGTGCTCGCTCATCTCTAGTCACTACGAGTACCAAGCATGGTAGTGCTCGCTCATCTCTAGTCGTTACGAACACCCGAGCATGGTAGTACTCGCTTATCTCTAGTCGTTACGAGCACCCGAGCATGGTAGTGCTCACTTACCTCTAGTTGTTACGAGCTCCCAAGCATAGTAGTGCTCGCTGATCGCTAGTCATTACGAGTACTAAGCATGTTAGTGCTCGCTCATCGCTAGTCATTACGAGTACCGAGCATGATAGTGCTCGCTTACCCCTAGTCGTTACGAGCACCCGAGCATGGTAGTACTTGCTTGTCTCTAGTCGTTGCGAGCACTCAGCATGGTAGTGCTCGCTCATCTGTAGTCTTTACAAGCACCTGAGCATGGTAGTGCTCGCTCATCGCTAGTCATTACGAGTACTAAGCATGTTAGTGCTCGCTCATCGCTAGTCATTACGAGTACCGAGCATGATAGTGCTCGCTTACCCCTAGTCGTTACGAGCACCCGAGCATGGTAGTACTTGCTTGTCTCTAGTCGTTGCGAGCACTCAGCATGGTAGTGCTCGCTCATCTGTAGTCTTTACAAGCACCTGAGCATGGTAGTGCTCGCTCATCGCTAGTCATTACGAGTACTAAGCATGTTAGTGCTCGCTCATCGCTAGTCATTACGAGTACTAAGCATGTTAGTGCTCGCTCATCGCTAGTCATTACGAGTACCGAGCATGATAGTGCTCACTTACCCCTAGTCGTTACGAGCACCCGAGCATGGTAGTACTCGCTTGTCTCTAGTCGTTACGAGCACCCGAGCATGGTAGTGCTCGCTCATCTGTAGTCTTTACAAGCACCTGAGCATGGTAGTGCCCGCTCATCACTATTGGTAACTCAGTGGGCAGTTGTGTACTGCAGTGCGCAGACACTGGTGAAACCCAAAGATCCAACATTTTTATGGAACACCAGTCCACGGTCTGAAACATCATAATTATCCTAGATCTTCCAGAAATTGTGAAAAGTCACCAAGATTAAAAAGAGAAGACGACTAGACAAATCTACAGATTGGGGGCAGGTTTTGGACTTGGCGGTGGTTTGGTCGGTGGGATCTTGCAGACACGTTCATCTACTGCAGGTGGGGTCCCTGCTGAGATCCTGCCGTGTTCATCTACATCAGCCGCAGATAAGATTGCAGAGATGTAAAAGCCGGGGCCACATCTTTCTTCCAAATACAATTATGTAAAAGTACAAGTCACAAACATGGGAGATAAAGATGTGTAGATCAAAAGCCAAAGTGTCTTACGGCCCTTTTACACACTGAGACTTTCTAGCGATCCCACCAGTGATCCGACCTGGCCGGGATCGCTGGAAAGTCGCTGGTGAGCTGTCAAACAGCAGACCTGGCCAACGACGCAGCAGCTATCCGGACCTGCAGAACGACCTCGCTGGTCGTTGGGGACGTGACAAAGCAGCTATTAGAAAGGGAAGTCGCTAACGAAGTCATTGTAACAGTGTCAAACACACCGATGCATGCTGCGCAGCGGGAAACAAAGGACTAAAATGTTCCTGAGAGATGTGCAGCGATCAGCGACCTCACAGCGGGGCCAGGTACTGATGCGTGTCACACACTGCAATGTCGCTGGGGAGGTCGCTATTACGTCACAAAACCGGTGACGTTACAGCGATGTCGCTAGCGATGTGCAGTGTGAAAAGGGGCCTTAAGAAAACATCCACATCCTCCTGGTGTCATCGGCTCTATGGTAATAATCCGAAGCCAGCTGCACACACGACCGATGGCGGACTATTGTCTGAGCACGCAGGCTGAAGATGGTTACAGGGTTATCCCCAATAACTTGATTTTTTGGTAATAAGTAGCTGGAGGTCTGACCGTTGAGATCTCCTGTGATCCCTCGATTGGGGCTCTGCAGCCCCACCGTGAATGGAGACACAATACACTCATGTGGCCTCTGCTCTATTCATTGTCTATTGGCTCTTTCCTGCAGGACCATAGATGATGAATAGAGAGGGCATCACAGGGGTTCCAGTGCTCAGACCTCTATCAGCAAGTTATTCCCTATCCTATATATGGGGATAACAAGATTAGTCTATTCTTCTATGAGGCCAAACACTTATCAGTAGGTAGCTGATAACAGTCTTCTCTGCGTGGTCCTGTGCTCGCTCCTGGCTCAGCGTCGTCCTGTGCTCGCTCCCGGCTCAGCGTGGTCCTGTGATCGCTCCCGGCTCAGCGTGGTCCTGTGCTCGCTCCTGGCTCAGCGTGGTCCTGTGCTCGCTCCTGGCTCAGCGTGGTCCTGTGCTCGCTCCTGGCTCAGGGTGGTCCTGTGATCGCTCCCGGCTCAGCGTGGTCCTGTGATCGCTCCCGGCTCAGCGTGGTCCTGTGATCGCTCCCGGCTCAGCGTGGTCCTGTGATCGCTCCCGGCTCAGCGTGGTCCTGTGATCGCTCCCGGCTCAGCGTGGTCCTGTGATCGCTCCCGGCTCAGCGTGGTCCTGTGATCGCTCCCGGCTCAGCGTGGTCCTGTGATCGCTCCCGGCTCAGCGTGGTCCTGTGATCGCTCCCGGCTCAGCGTGGTCCTGTGATCGCTCCCGGCTCAGCGTGGTCCTGTGATCGCTCCCGGCTCAGCGTGGTCCTGTGATCGCTCCCGGCTCAGCGTGGTCCTGTGCTCGCTCCTGGCTAAGCGTGGTCCTGTGCTCGCTCCTGGCTCAGCGTGGTCCTGTGCTCGCTCCCGGCTCAGCGTGGTCCTGTGCTCGCTCCCGGCTCAGCGTGGTCCTGTGCTCGCTCCCGGCTCAGCGTGGTCCTGTGCTCGCTTCTGGCTCAGCGTGGTCCTGTGATCGCTCCCGGCTCAGCGTGGTCCTGTGATCGCTTCTGGCTCAGCGTGGTCCTGTGATCGCTCCTGGCTCAGCGTGGTCCTGTGCTCGCTCCTGGCTCAGCGTGGTCCTGTGCTCGCTCCTGGCTCAGCGTGGTCCTGTGATCGCTCCCGGCTCAGCGTGGTCCTGTGATCGCTCCCGGTTCAGCGTGGTCCTGTGATCGCTCCCGGCTCAGCGTGGTCCTGTGATCGCTCCCGGCTCAGCGTGGTCCTGTGATCGCTCCCGGCTCAGCGTGGTCCTGTGATCGCTCCAGGCGGCAATTCTCCTATTTCCTGTGACATTGTGAGGACAGAGCTGCTCCTTCTCTTCTGTTGATGGTTCCCCGCTGACTAATTCCCCACAGGTGCACAGAACGAGTGCAATTAACTTTGCATGAGCAGTATAATGAGATAAAGGTGTTTGTGACGGATACCCGGCATGGGTGCTGGAAATCAGTCACCTGCAAAGCTCTGTGCTCATGAATTCAGCGCAGTCGTCTGTCAATCAACATGACTGCAGCACTGATGTCTTGATAACAGAGCAAAGCAGAAGAGAAAGAACTGCTCTGTCCACGTCACAAGAAGGAGAATGGCCACCAGGAACAAGACGTTATCAACTACCTACCAATAACTGCTTAGCCACACAGAGGAAGAAAGCCTGGACAATTCCTTGAAGTGTTTATAATGGAAGAAATATTTGTGGCATGGTTCATCTCTCACGGGAGAGATCGGCTTCCCCCATACATGTTGGATGTGAACGTGTTGTGTACAGAAGCGATTAGCGCAGCATGATACACGACAGTAAACATCAACATAGACCCCATACAAGTTAGTATGGCTCTCAATCCAGTGTGAGCACAAAGCTTCACACACCAGGGTCTGAATGACAGGTGTGAACTGTGCCCAATCTCCCTTCCCTGCTTGCTCGGGCATCCGTCATGATTGGCAGAGTGCGCAGCACCTTGACCGTCATTACAGCGGTGTCTGGATGGATTTGGTTGGTTTCCTGAAGCCTCCTGTTGCGGGTGATAAGTTGAATGCTGCAGATTACTCAGTGACTGCTGTCCCCTGGATCGGTGCTTGGTTCCCGGCTAGTGATGAGTGGGCACTACCATGTTCTGGTCAGACACTTGTACAGGCTTGACTCGTGTACCAAGTATAATGGAAGCCAATGGGGAACTCCAGCATTTTTTTCGGAAGATCTTCAGGAAAAATGCTGGCGTTTCCTACTGACTTCCATTATGCTCGGTACTTGAGTCGAGCCCGTACGACTTCTGGTTTTGAGTACCGTGCATGGTAGTGCCCGCTCATCACCATTCCCCGCCCCTCATTACTCGGAGTGTCTCACCGCTCAGTACTTCAGCCCAGCCAATATTCCTTATAGATGCACAGATTACAAGAATAGAATCAAAGCAGAAAAGCAAAAAAAACACATTACAAAATAGAAATAATCTGAAGTGTTTTTCACAGGGCGCTATTAGCCCCTTCACCTCCACGACAAGCTCTAGATATGGGCAGGAGGTGAGCCACGAGGGCCCCAAAAATGGTTTGTGCTTACAAAGAGGAGAGTCGATGCAATAACCAAACACCCATCATGTGTCGGGTCGCTCCGGGCGCTGTACAATAACGACCAGTGTGAACGAGCGTGTAGGAACAGTCTCCTCCGCTCACGACACGTAGCCTGGGCCCCATCAGCACGTTACAAAACAGAGAATACCGGGTGAAAGGGTTAATAGACTATTTTGTCATGAACCCCCGACAGAGCGGGCAGGGTTAACATCATTGTCTTGAGGGATTTAAGGTTTGGTAACTCTTAATACAAAGGCACAAATTCTGTAGTGAAGCGTTTAGCAGCAGCAGCGTCCTGGCTACACGGCCATCTCTGGGGACACAGACACTTCCGGCGGCTGCAGGGAGAAATCGCACATTTTTTGACGCTAAATCTTCCTGATGTGGATAAAGTGCATTTAGGTTAAAGATAAAGGGTTTTTTTGGTTGGGCATCCTTCATTTTACACTGTGTGCGGGAAGCCACAGGTCGGCCATTGTGGTGACGCCGCCGCCCGTCACCGAGTCTTACTATACGGAAAAATAGACTTTATCATTAAGGGACTGTCACGCCTTAACCTGCACGGCCGCCAGCACTGAGGGGGTTAATGACAAAATATTCCATTAAAACACTGATGTCTTGTACCAATAAACAAATAGCAGTCCTCTGAATAAATCTCTGCATATTTATATATGTATATATAGACTCTACTGTAATAAAAGCCTTTCTTCACGCGGTGTCATCACCGGCTGAACCCCGACACCTCGCTCTTCATGGTCACACGTACAATCTGACAACGTCTCGTCAGCTCAGAACCAGTTCTATATTTTTATGGTTTTTCTTTTTACTTTTTTTTTTTTACAATTTCACTTTTTTTTGTTTTGCATGCATTTCAGGAAGTCACAAAACCAGAACTCAAAGAAAACGTCTCTGTTCCTCCCTCTGCGGAAGTCTTGTGTTTCGTATAAATATGTCTCCCGTTTCCGGCTGACTTAATTGCTGATGTTTGGCTGTAAGGACAGAGGCTCGGTGGGCCCGGTCTCCCAGCAGATTTGGCCTTGTGACGTATTCTGCATGTCTACAAATGCTGGGCAGATCTCTCAACAGACCCGAGCCCTCGGCAATCCTGCAAACAATATGTTGTATGGACACCACAAGCGGCTATGAAAAGAGCACACACCATGATTCGCATATGGCCGCAGTCGTCACCCACTCCGCTCAGGCACTCGGCGCACACACCACCTATTGTACATGAAGTCTACAGTTCCTTGGCTGTACATGGCTACATCGGGCCATGTGGTGTATATCATTAAGATGGGAGACACTGAACAACAAAAAGGAATCAAGGAAAAGAAAGCAACCTCCCATAGTACAAAATAAACTAAGAAATTAAAGAAGTGTTCACTTCAGAGTCTTTGACTTATTTTTGATCTGTCTTGAGTATTTTAAGGCTCTCTCAGAGCGGTGACGTGATGGATCCCAGGGCTCCTCTGACCTGGATCCACACGAATGGAGAAGAGAGCCCTAGAACTGGTCAGCTGGAGTTCACATACCCTTCATGTTTGTGTGTATATATATATATTTATGTTTCTATATTCTCTTTCTGTTGTTCGTACAGAATAGTAAGTGTGCTTTATACAGTTGAGCAGAAAGTGAGCGGTGTCCGCCTGGATGGACAGCTCCCCCGGTCTTACACCGGCCTCCGGCAGTCACGGTCGGCACACCGCTGCTTGTCCTTGGTGGTTATGCTACTATACATCAATAGCAATGTATGTTTTGCCGTTGCTGATTGAGTTTTTTGATAGTTCACATCTGTATTTGCTTTGATTACATATATTAATATTTATCTTATTTTACACATAATACTCTTTGTCCTTATTTTTCTGCTTCTTGTGGCCTCCCTTAGAGCTGTGCTGCTTCTCCTTCACCAGGGCCCCATTGCTCTGAGCAGAGTTGCTGATGTAATTCCTGGTCTCATCCACCTGGTAGGACCCCTCGTCCCTGTTTCTGTACTTGTACATGGCGTACAGGAGGATCAGGATGCAGAGAGCAGCGGCTGCCACAATCCCGACCACCATCCCCGTCGTGCTGCTGGACTCCCGGACCACCTCGGAAGGTCCAGGGACCCGTCTGCTTCCTGGCATCGTGGGGTTTGCTGTGGGCACATTACGGAACATGGGGGATGTTATTAGTGGACTCCTGAGCTTTGTGCTGTCTAGCTCGTAGGCAGTGGGCAACGGTAGCAACACTATATCGGGCTGGGGTTTGAGCTCATGGTGATTCATTTTGCCAGCTGGCACCATGGGCACCATCCCAGATGCAGATGTGGAGCGTATCAGCTCAGGGGGCAAACTTGTGGAAGAAGTCCTACTAGGTTCGAAGGCTTTGTTAGGTCTAAAGTCCTTTGATCCCCATTTGGGCGCCTGTGATTTGAAGCCACCATCGAAGAATGATGTGGAAAAGCTCTTATCTGTTACCAAGGAGAGGGTGGTGTAAAAATCTTCATCATCGGTAGGGGGCAGGTTAGAGTCAAAGGTTTCCCCTGAGCCATACCCCGACATCACCAAGCCATCATCATCACAACCATCGCTGCCTTGGTCCGACAAGCAAGGTAACCCCGCCTCAGGGGTCACAGACAGGGAATCTTTGGTGGTCTCAATTATGGTGAGAAGTGGTCGGAAGCTAGGGGAGAGAGTGATGGAGGGTGTACGTGTAGCTATTGACGGGGTATCTAAGGGATCCTCTACTAGGACAGGAATAACTAATTCACCTCCTGTGGAGAGAAAATAGAGAAAAAACCAGAGGAACAGAATTATTACCGGATTGTACATAAAAGCAAACATGGGGGTCTGGAGAAAACCTATCCTCGCCTGTCTCCTTGGGTCATCTACTTAATAACATGGTGTCTTAGGACAGTGGGACGCTATCTGGGAAGGGTCCCTGCCTAATGACCACAGATGCTGCGTGTTCAGGCCCAGAGTCCTCATGTAGGTGGTCGTCTGGAAGACAGAACAGGGCGGGGGTCCTGGCACTACAGGGGGTCCTAGAATGGGCTATTGCTAGATTACACATATATATATATATATATATATATATATATATATATATATAGATATATCACTATGAATGTCTTCCATGGTTTGGGGAATGTGGACCTCGCCTTTACAACAAGCTTTGTCTGTAGCATTCATGGGTTAGGGGACACAGAATCCTTTACATTTACCCCATGTCATGATAATAATTGTGAAACACCCTCCACCCCCGACAAATCCCAAAAATAATAATTCAAACAAAGAAATAAATCACTGCAAATGCAAAGAAATAAAATGTCTGAACCACAGAAAACGAAACAGAAAGTTTGAAAAAACAGATGTAACGTAAGAAACTGAAAAAAAGGCGAAATAAAGAGCCCCAACCAAAGAATAAAAAATGAGAACCAAAAATACCACGGACAAAAAATGGAAGAATTAGAAGTTAAAAAATACTTTACTGTGCAGTCGACTTACATCCACAAATTGCCCGCGTGTTTTTGGCATGTAAAAAAAAATTTACAGAACAGAGTTGTATAAGAATCAGAGACACGGTCTCGTCACGAGGTTTGTATCAATGCAGACGAGCGATAACCTGGAGCGTCTCTTATCATAAATGACACAGGACAGGACGCACGGCACAAACACAGAACGGTCCTGTAGGAGAGAACCACACACCACTCCGGCCGGCTGCGCTCAGACCAGGACGGGACGGAGGACAGACCTGAGCACAGAAGCTTGCTTGCTTTTTGATAGTCGTATGAATTATTACTGGGGGCGGCCGCTTTGTCGCTATTCAATTCATAGCAGGTTCTAAAGCTCGCAGAAAATGAGGACGGTCGGATTAGTCACTTATTTAGTTTTGAAAAAATAAAACACCTAAAGAATGGGACAAAGGGGGGCGGGGGAGGGGCATTTATAAAGAAAGGAGTCAAATCTATGAGGAGGCTAGACACTGGATGAAAATGAGGAGGCCGAAGGTGTGAGTCAGGTGCCATGTCCATGATAAGGCGTTACGGAGGGATCTAGCAGCTTTTGAACTTCTGGCTGTAAGGAAGGGACAGGCAATATACAAAAAACAGAAAAAAAAAACAAAAAAACAAACAAAATGAACATTGGCATGCCCATCTAGGAAAAGAAAAAGCAAAACTCTAAACACTGACAGATATTACAAACCCTAAACTGCAACTTGTCCGACATGCAAACTCCTTCACCGCCCACCCAGAACCAGCAAATCCACATCAAACAGTAGCAAGAAAAAGATCACACAGCATTAAAAAAGCAGGAAATCAACCTCAAAAAGTGTTTTTTTTCTTCTACTAAAAAAAAAAAATAAAAAAAAAAATAGAAGTGAAAAAAATCTGAAAGTGAGATCACAACAAATAGAGCAAAATTAAGTGACAACAGACGGCGTCCGAGGGTCTGTGCAGGCGGAACAAGTTTAGCTGCAGGCGGGGGGCTCCATGTAGACGATGGGGGCGCATGGGGCGGGGGAGGGTCAGTGACATCACAGGTCACCGTCCACACACCTCAATGTAGCACACAAAGCAGCTAAAGTTGTTCCTTTATAGAAAAAATAGCAGCGTGGCTGGCGGCTTCAATGCAGGGAGGGAGAATTTTAGAAACAAACCAAGCATCAAATAAAGGACAGAAGATTGGAGAATTACACTGACAAAACCACACAGAGGGGCAAAAAACATTCTTATCCCACAGGAGGAGGCGCCCGGCCTCTGATGTCAGAACATTGGCAATGCTTGACACCATTTTCCAGTCGATGCACACACAGACGGCCTGGGTGCTGCAGCGCCTCTTGGGCGGACGGCTGGCGTGAGCCTTCAGGTCAGGAGTGGGCAGCAGGCTGCTCTGCAGATTTGTGCTCTGGACAGCAGGTCCACGTGTCGGGAAGCGGTTTTGGGGTGCACCTGACACCGCCGTCTGTTTGTGCATGGTAAATAAACAGGAAAAAAACAAAGAAAGTTGCTATCAATTGACAGTGGGTCAGTTTTTGGCTGCAGGATGTCGATGCATGCTTAAAGTTGCATTTAGGGAAAGTATACAAGAAAGAACAACTAAAAATCCCAGCAAGCTGTAGGAGGGTGGAGGGGTGCATCAAAGTAAGACAAGGTGGAGGGATGAGTGAAGGCAGCATTGACCAAACCATTGCTAGATGCTTTACACACAACACTGGATCTTCTCCTCTCCGCCGGCCCGGACCTCAGTGACCTCTGCTGTCCATCCAGTGCCACCTCCTAGAGCAGCGCAGGACTGGAGAACTCATTCCACCACCCCACCCTCACTAGCAAGACGACTAATGGGCCAAGAGACAGGTGAGGAGATGGCAGCAGTATAGGTAATGCCCATAGGCAACTATAGGGGGAGGGCACCCAA
Organism: Anomaloglossus baeobatrachus; assembly: GCF_048569485.1. Lineage (NCBI taxonomy): Eukaryota > Metazoa > Chordata > Amphibia > Anura > Aromobatidae > Anomaloglossus > Anomaloglossus baeobatrachus. The sequence goes on along the minus strand of NC_134364.1, from coordinate 4,214,300 downwards.
TAAAATCCCCCATACCTGTGCCATCACCCCGGAGCTGTCCTCCTGGTATGCCTGTGTATGTGGAACACGTAATCATCATGTATGAAGAGCTGGGGTGAAAGCGATCACCGACCCTGCACTCCCGGATATTCAGGGAGACCGAACATCACAAGATGTCCCCATCTCCACAGCCAACCCCAATGAAAGCACGAAGCCAAAACTCCCAGATCATCAGTACCGCAGCCCCTCAGACTGAGGACGCGGCCCCCAATGGCTCTGGACAAGACAAGAAGTATTGTCATAGGGACACAGGCTCAGGCTGCATTTACATCGGCCCACACAGCAATTAACTAACAGTGTAAACAGGTGAGCGCAGGCACAGTCCAGAACCATGTGCTCATAGAAGGATCAATGTCCCCAGCAGCACCCTACAATGGACCAGTCCTAACCCCTTGTACACCGAGCACACACCTCAAATACCGCGTGCACACACCTCAAATACCGCGCGCGCGCACACACACACACACCTCGTACACTGTGCCAGAGACCTCTCCTCCAACTGCACACACACCTCAAATACCGCGCACACACACCTTGTACGTCGAGCACACACACCTCGTACACTGTGCACCACACCTTGTACACTGTGCCAGAGACCTCTCCTCCAACTGCACACACACCTTGTACACTGCGCACACACCTCGCACACTGCATCAGAGACCTCTCCTCACACCTCGTATGCCGCGCACACCTCATACACTGTGCCAGAGACCTCTCCTTACATCTCAAACACTGTCAAAGACCTCTCTTCACACTGCACACACACCTCATACACAGCACATACCTTGCACATTGTGTCAGAGACCTCTCCTCACACTGCACATACACCTCATATACTGCACACACACCTCTTACACTGCACACACACCTCTTACACTGCACACACTTCGCACATTGTGCCCGAGACTTTTCCTCACACCTCATACACTGTGCTACAGACTTCTCACACGACACATACACCTAATACACTGCACACACACCTCTTACACTGCACACACCTCATACACTGCACACACCTCGCACATTGTGTCAGAGACGTCTCCTCACACTGCGCACACACCTCATACACTGCACACACACACCTCATACACTGCACACACTTCGCACATTGTGCCAGAGACCTTTCCTCACACCTCATACACTGTGCTAAAGACTTCTCACACGACACACACACACCTAATATACTGTGCACACACTTCGCACACTGCGTCAGAGACCTCTTCTCACACTGCACACACACCTCTTACACTGCACACACACCCCTCATACACCGCATACACACACACCTCATACACCGCACACACACACCTCATACATCACACACACCCCCCTCATACACCGCACACACACACACCTCATACACCACACACACACCCCTCATACACCGCACAAACACACACCTCATACACCGCACACACCCCAAACACCACACACATACCCCTCATACACCGCACACACTCACCTCATACACTGCACACACACCCTTCATACACTGCACACACACACCTCATACACCACACACACCCCTCATACGCCGCACACACACACCTCATACACCACACACACACCCCATACACCGCATGCAGACACCTCATACACCACACACACACCCCTCATACACTGCACACACACACCTCATACACTGCACACACACACCTCATACACCACACACACACCCCTCATACACCGCACACACACACCTCATGCACTGCACACACCCCTCATACACCGCACACACACACCTCATACACCGCACACACACCCCTCATACACCGCACACACACACCTCATACACCACACACACACCCCTCATACACTGCACACACACACCTCATACACCACACACACACCCCTCATACATCGCACACACACACCTCATACACCACACACACACCCCTCAAACACCGCACACACACACCTCATACACCACACACACACCCCTCATACACCACACACACACCCCTCATACACCGCACACACACACCTCATACACCACACACACACCCCTCATACACCGCACACACACACCTCATACACTGCACACACCCCTCATACACCGCACACACACACCTCATGCACTGCACACACCCCTCATACGCTGCACACACCTCGCCCACTCTCACACAGGATGATGTGCTGCCAGAAATGATGATTATTCAGCAAGCTTAAAAATCATTGCGCCTGATGAGCTATTGTTTTGCTGGTTTGTTGTGAGATTCACCGGCAGTTTACTAAGGCTTCACTTTGGGAAACAAATGTTCCCAAAAAAATAGTTCCCGATTATTGGCTGGTGTAAACGCTCCCTTAGGCTGCTGTCGTAACAAGGCGAAAACACAAGGCTACTTTATACAAATTCCCACAGCATGAATTTTCCAGAAGTAGGTTCCCCCCTCCCCAGAAAGGTCTTCACCGCTGTGTCCAGGTCTTTGGTCTTATCGTTCTCATTCAAGTGAACACTGGACAGAGCGGTGGACAGGAGAGGTGGCGTTTTCTGGGGGTGGTGGATCTGGGAGTTCTCCCTTATTGGATTTTGATAACTGGCAGAGATACCGCGTCTATAGCGGTGACAGGGATGATCAGGCAGAAGCTCCTGAGGGTTACAGCCCGTCATATAAGTACTGAGGTGCGGACCCCCCTCACCAACACATGGCGGTGTTATAGATCCTATAAGACTTCTGGTGGCCTGGAAGACGTGAACCTACTGTGCGCTCCTGGGTTGTATTCCTAGCAATGAGTCAAATGCTGCTTTCATTCATTGGAGTAGGGGGATCAGCCACACACAGAAGGGTCATCACCACAAGACGGTTATTAGGCTAGAAAAGACCAGACGCTCGGCTTTTTCTATCCACAATTCCAGTAAGAGAGAAATGTCTGAGTTGCCAGGTGCCCGTCTAGAAGATTCCACAATGTGGGGCAGCACACATCTCAGTATCATTCCTAGCCGGGCTTTTCTAAAAATTTAACATTGCAGCTCTGATACCACCGGAGGCATCTTCAGCCACAGATGTCGCCTCAGGCCCCCCTAATGCAATCTGGGTCACTGATTAATTTTAGACAAGTAGATGCCATGCACTCTGGATATGAAGGTATACAGAGATGGTGCCGTGTAAATGGTTAACCGTCCCCAAAAGGCAAAGTCCAAAGTGGTTTGGACATGAAGAAGTCCAACTGCAGAACCAAAAACATGGCGCTCATTAAGATATGTAACATCACCATAAATCCTGCCTGGGGACTCCAGACCCGGCGGCCACAGACCCGGCGGCCACAGACCCGGCGGCCACAGACCCGGCGGCCACAGACCCGGCAGCCCCCACACACAGACCGCTGACAACCCCTTGTATCCCACTACAATGCTCTGTAAAGCCCCCTATGGCTGGACTTCATAAGAGACTGTAATTTTTGTGACATTCTGCAATACTTAGGTAACACACAGTAAAAAAAATATAAAAAGTTTAAGACTTTTTTCTTAAAATCCAAGTTTGAATTGTCATTTTTGTTTATTAAAAATAAAGAACTACAACTTTTTATAAGTTGTGTTCTTAAAGGTTGGTCTAACAAAATATGGTAATTGACCAAAATCAGTAAACACCTAAAAGTAAAAAAAGATAAATGATTGTAACTCCAAAATCGCAGGTTTTTTTCTGTCCACCATAACAAATGCATTAAGAGGTGATCACAATGTTGTATCTACCCCAAGATGGCAAAAATAACATCATCCTCTTGAAAGCAAACCAAAGAAGCAAAAACTCCCCGCAGCTCCACTGACCAGAGAACGACATCGGCACAATGTCAACAAAGGTCAACACAACAAATAGATTTTTTCCTTGGAATTTCCAAAATTGAAGACTCTTATTGCCAGGTCGTTTATACTGCACAATGAAAGCCGCAAAAAATGAATTGTGGAATTCCACTTTTTCCAAAATTTTCAATTCATCGTGTGGTAAAATAGTGTCACTGAAATGTACAACTCGTCCCACAAAAAAAAACAAGCCCTCATATAGCGATGTGAGGAAAAAAGAAGAATTATGGCTTCTGGATGGAGACAAAACGACAAGAAGAAAAATTGCCATGTCCGGGGTGAGTCCATCTGTTCTGTGACACAGGCCCCCCGAGCATTAGATCATCAGACGGCGGACACCGCCGGTCACCAGCAATCCACGACCAGGAATCCACGCCGCCGGTCACCAGCAATCCACGACCAGGAATCCACGCCACCGGTCACCAGCAATCCACGCAGCACTTAGGCCACTTTGCAGACTTGTCTTAGTACAAGGAGAACGAAGCTTTGGCTCCATAATTACGGATTCTTAATGAGAAGCTTCTCAGGGCTTTGATTTGGATGTTGTGGGTAAAGAATGCAGATTTAATAGCTGTGCCGACCCACTCAGGACAGAGACTTCAGAAAGAAGAAAGGGCCGGTGACGCTGGCTTTAGTGGAAGGTTTGAAAAGCCTAATTAACTTGTGCGCGGAATCTGGGACACAACAAATGAAAGGATTTCTGCAGTTTGAAGTCGACGTGAACTTTCCTCATGAGCGGCGTCCTCCCCTCCCGTCCTCTCCATTTCATTAAAAAAATAACATCTCAATTAGCAGAACAGTCTTGAAGCCGCCATACGAATATCTCCTTGCCTTATTTTTAGCGGCGGCGCAGACTCGGGAATCACTCGCTTCCCATTTAACACTCAGGGACCCTTTAATCTTCAAACAGCGGCTTGTTGGAGGCAGATGTGCTGCGGGCTCCAGATTCTTCACAGTAATGTTACAAGCTGCCGGAGTGAAATTGAAGCAATTTCTGAATGTTCCTTCCTAAATGAACCTGCTGTAATGGGGCACATTTCTTGTCACGTAAAATCTGGACATGATGGTCTTGTTAGCGGCACGGTGTTGGCTACCTTGGAGGCAGCGCGCTTATTTGTCCTGAATTTCGGCCTCACTCTGATTGGTGGAGGGTGTCATTTGATTATATTTTGGGCAGTGGTGGGATCACAGCGATGTGATGTGGAGGAGCCAAAAAAATCAGTGTATTGCAGGGTTTAGACCCAGGAAAACCTGAGAACCAGCGTGAGTGCAGATCTACAAGCCATCGCCATCGTCTCGGTCTGTACAAAATTTGTGACTGAAGCAAATCAAGCAGAGAACGCAGAAACAAGCATCGGAGCTTTACTGGGTTTCTTGGTTAATTGTTTTTTTGTGTTCGTTTTTTAGTAATGTCTGTAAATTAAAGCTTAGTGGTCGTATGGTGAAGAGTTCGGCAATTTTTTTGGGAGAGTACATGGAAATGAAGTGTGATTGCTGAGCATTCCCCGTTGTACAGACCTTTCTTCTGTCACTGACTTTACATAAGTGTCAAGTCGGGACGTCTGCCCAGCCAGTGAATGGCGATTCCTAATCTAGATCTATTGGTAGATTTAGCTGCACTACAAATCCCAGGTGTAAAGAACGGTGTCATGAATGTGATGGAAATTCTCCGAGGCTCCGGTCACAATCAGTAGCAATGTAGACGGAGAGGTTTTCTTCTTACTGCTATGCTGCCATGTGCATAATGGCAGCTCCCGCATCCTGCACCCGGAGGCCTGCACCCGGAGGCCTGCACCCAGAGGCCTGCACCCGGAGGCCTGGACCCGGAGGCCTGGACCCGGAGGCCTGGACCCAGAGGCCTGCACCCAGAGGCCTGCACCCGGAGGCCTGCACCCAGAGGCCTGCACCCGGAGGCCTGGACCCGGAGGCCTGGACCCGGAGGCCTGCACCCAGAGGCCTGCACCCAGAGGCCTGCACCCAGAGGCCTGCACCCAGAGGCCTGGACCCAGAGGCCTGCACCCAGAGGCCTGTACCAAAGGCCTGCACGCCAGGACAGCACTTCAGCTTTGCTCCTGAGAGGTGACCCTCCGTGTCTCCATCACCTAACCACAGGCTTTGGTGGTTCCATGGAGGCCAAATAAGGACACCATGCTCCACAAATGAAAATAGGGACTCGGCAATGGTTTACTGATTCCCACATAGCACCATCATCTCGCCTTTAGGTCTCTTTCACACGTCAGTGAAAAACACAGATGTTTTTGACTGACGTGTTACAAACACATATGTCTCTCCGTGTGCTGTGATACATGTGCAATCCGTGATCCGTGATCCGTACTCCGTGATTGCACATGGAGATAAACTCACCTGCCCCCGTTCCTGCTGTCCATGGTGCTGAACTCTCTGGCTCTGCTGCATCTCTGCAGCTACTTCCGAGTTGGCTGTGCCTGCATAAATGAATATGCATGACAGTAATGGGCCGGGCAGGAAGCTGCAGAGAGCAGAGGCAGAACACAGCGTCGCTGGAGAAGGTGAGTTAAAAATGCTTTTTATTTTCAATGTCCATATTTTTGTGGTACGTGTTTTATAGATCACACCATAGTGTGGTCCGTGGGACATCAGTGATGCCAAAAAAAACGGACATGTCTCCGTGCGGCAATCACGGACATGCGTGTACGCCGCACGGAGACATGATCAGTGAAAAATCACTGATGTGTGCGCAGACCCATTGATTATAATGTGTCTGCGTATGTCTGTGATTCTGGTACGTATAAAAACTGTCACATACATATTAGAATCACTGACGTGGGAAAGAGGCCTTAGACTGTTGGTCTTGAAATCTATTTCTTCTGTGCATCTGAAGCCACATGCTTTCTCTGAATGTGGACAAGCAACAAGTCAGAGCTGTCATTATGGCCATTACTAAAAGGAAGTAAATGTCTTCAATAAGCCCGCGGTGTGGGCGAGGCTGCCGTTCACTGATGACACCACTGATACTACTCTCCAGTTTGGTTCATTATCCTGAGCACCAATAGCACAGTCTATAGACTCATCCGGGGAAATTTTTCTCAATTTGTACCAAAAAACTGGTAAACAAACCTCATACCAGATTTATTATGCGTTTAAAAAAAGTGAATACCCAAGAGCCAAAAATGTCTAAAAGCATTTCATTACATTTCATGTGTCACAAAATATTTGTGTAAAGAAAGCGAACCAAGAAGTGGGGTAAGAAGAGTGTCTCCGGAGGTGGTAGAAGCCTCCAGTAATCCAGGGCCTGGTACCAGGATCTTATATGTTTCTGTAATTATTCTGCAACACACCCAACCACAAGTCCAGCCAAATATACGTGACCCCCGGAGCCGTTCTGTGGTTCTGCAGTTGGAAATCCTCTGGATGAGAGGCGGTCATTCTGGATAGGAGGCAGCCCTCGTAGAGGTCCTCGGTTGGCTACAATAAAACTACAGCTGACACGGCATTACCATCCCATTAGGGCTCTGTTCACATCTGCGTTCTGTTGTCCAACCACAAAAATGTGAACAGATGTATCCCATGCAGGGCTCAGACAGAACCGGGCCCCATGGACTACATATAATGAGGTCTGTCAGTTTCCCGCTGTGTTACAACCTTTCCTACAGTAAAAATGATGGACTGAAGAATCCATGTGAACATCGACCAACTGCCGAAGTGAGACTTCAGTAACCTGTGCTCCTGGTCAGAGCTCCTCATGGCGACGTCCCCACATTATCTGTGGAATCTTCTAGTATGGGGATGATAAAAAACAATCAGCCATATAGACCATTGGAGCAGTGCAAAGAGGCAGACAGCAAACCATAAAGCAGCTTCAGGCCGAATCTGCAGCCCACAACAAGAGCAGGGCACCGGCACAGAAAAGCATCAGCAGTTACAGCCTCCGGAGCCGGCAGCACAGGGCTCCGGCAGCACAGCGCTCCAGCAGTACAGCACTCTGGCAGCACAGCGCTCCGGCCACTGCGGCAGCACAGTGCTCCGGCAGCACAGCACTCCAGCAGCACAGCGCTCTGGCCACTGCGGCAGCACAGCGCTCCGGCAGCAGAGCACTCCGGCCACTGCTGCAGCACTGAGCCAGGTAATGAGCGCTTCGCTACATATCAAATGGTCAGACATGAAGATGACACAATAAACATGGCAATAAAACTCTCATTTGTGCCATCTAGACGTTTGGACTGCGCGATTCCGTCATAAACCATGCAGATAAGAGTCATATGGTGTATGAGTGTAACAGTGTATATGTGCGGCCGTATCTCAGCCATGGGGGCATGCTGACCGGCCACTGCTTCTCGGGGGGCGTGCTGACCGGCCACTGCTTCTCGGGGGGCGTGCTGACCGGCCACTGCTTCTCGGGGGGCGTGCTGACCGGCCACTGCTTCTCTACATTACATGTTTCGAGATGAAAGGATGGAGCTGCTGGATGTTAACCTGCCCCATCCTTCCATTCTCCCTGGAGATCAGCTTTGTATCTGCCATTGAGTGGCTCTCACTACAGTTATTATTCTAGACTCCATTCGCACAATGGCACGAGGACAATTTTACTGCCTATGTTCAGAAGTCGGATATAATGAAATTAGGAAAAGTGGATTAAAAGGTAGAAACGAGCAGAAAATGTGTAAACACCGGGTGACATCCACAGATGCAACGTATGGAAGGTGGTCAGAATCACATACAGTCATGCAGCACATTATGGGGTGGAGGTCGATAAATATATACAAATGCTGCATATATTTCATCCATACAGGAAAGTAGTCACCTATATACAGGGACAACAAACATTACACTTTGTGGTATTGACAGGGATTTACAGACAGAAAAGTTAGCACAGGCTGGGCTGCCGCTCACAGCATGCTCTGTAGAGCCAGGAGGTCCGGCTGCACAGATAGTGACCGGCTGCACGGACACTCACCCGCTCCCATGTCACCATGTTGCAGGCCTCTCTGGAGTTTTAGGGCTAAATGGTCCGATGTTTTGGGAGGTTTAGTAAGTACCAGCTCCTGTATATTCAGCATTGGCTGGTAGTGCAACTGACGGGCCTGCAGGGTCCTCTGTGGAGGGACCGGGTGTCCCTACCTAAAGGATTCTGGTGTATTTATCATGGGTTTTACAGCATTTTAATTCTTGTGAATATATCCAAAATGTTAAAGACACTAAACCTGAAAAGGGGTGAAAATGAGGAAAATGCTGCCAGATTTATCCATCAGAAGTCCTGAAAACGGAATCAGACCTGCAGAAATCCAAGAGAAAACGGGGTCCATCTCCCCACAATGGGTCCTTTTCAGCTCGGGACTATGGCGGCACTGCGGGGCTTGCATTGGAGTAGGGGTTTCCTGTCTATTTTGTCAGGCTTCTGGTTATAAGACTATCCTTCCTCTTTCGGAGGACGTGCAGATTTGTTAGTGTCCCTTTAATGCATGTTGGAATTAGAGTTAACTGGTCCAGTCCAACTCTTGCAGACTGCTGTATGGCGCGCCCCTTCTGGGGTGACCATACGGAGACCCTGTCCTTCACTAGGTCACACATGGAGAAGGGAGACTGCGGCATCTGGGGGTCCCAGGCTGTGGATAGTGACAAGCCCTTGTGATACTGGGCCCAGTACTGTTTAGCGTATGTAGAAATGATCTGGACAACAAAATTATTGGGGAAATCAAAAAAAAAAAACAAAACACATGATACGAAGCTAAAAGGAATCACCAACACTAGAAAAGAAAGAACGGATTCAAAAGGATCTACACACCCGAACAATGGGCCGAGGAGAACGGATCGGGTTTACCAGGGACAAATGCAAAGTCCGACATCTGGTTAACAGAAATGTAAAAAGCAAATATAGTATGGGAGGAATAAAGCTAAGCGATAGCACGGGGAAAAGGGCCGGAGCATAAAACTAACTAATATTACCGGGGAAAAGGGCCGGAGCATAAAACTAAGAGATAGCACCGAGGACCGGAGCATACAACTAAGAGATAGCACCAAGGAAAAGGACCGGAGCATAAAACTAACCAATATTACCGGGGAAAAGGGCCGGAGCATAAAACTAACCAATATTACCGGGGAAAAGGGCCGGAGCATAAAACTAAGAGATAGCACCGAGGACTGGAGCATACAACTAAGAGATAGCACCAAGGAAAAGGACCGGAGCATAAAACTAACCAATATTACCGGGGAAAAGGGCCGGAGCATAAAACTAACCAATATTACCGGGGAAAAGGGCCGGAGCATAAAACTTACTAATATTACCGGGGAAAAGGGCCGGAGCATAAAACTAAGAGATAGCACCGAGGACCGGAGCATACAACTAAGAGATAGCACCAAGGAAAAGGACCGGAGCATAAAACTAACCAATATTACCGGGGAAAAGGGCCGGAGCATAAAACTAACCAATATTACCGGGGAAAAGGGCCGGAGCATAAAACTAAGAGATAGCACCGAGGACTGGAGCATACAACTAAGAGATAGCACCAAGGAAAAGGACCGGAGCATAAAACTAACCAATATTACCGGGGAAAAGGGCCGGAGCATAAAACTAACCAATATTACCGGGGAAAAGGACCGGAGCATAAAACTAACCAATATTACCGGGGAAAAGGGCCGGAGCATAAAACTAACCAATATTACCGGGGAAAAGGGCCGGAGCATAAAACTAAGAGATAGCACCGGGAAAAAGGGCCGGAGCATAAAACTAAGAGATAGCACCGGGGAAAAGGACCAGAGCATAAAACTAACCAATATTACCGGGGAAAAGGGCCGGAGCATAAAACTAAGAGATAGCACCGAGGACCGGAGCATAAAACTAAGAGATAGCACCGGGAAAAAGGACCGGAGCATAAAACTAAAAGATAGCATCGGGGAAAAGGACTGGGGCATAAAACTAACCAATATTACCGGGGCAAAGGGCCGGAGCATAAAACTAAGAGATAGCACCGAGGACCGGAGCATAAAACTAAGAAATGGCACCGGGGAAAGGAACCGGAGCATAAAACTAAGAGATAGCACCGGGAAAAAGGGCCGGAGCATAAAACTAAGAGATAGCACCGGGGAAAAGGACCAGAGCATAAAACTAACCAATATTACCGGGAAAAAGGACCGGAGCATAAAACTAACCAATATTACCGGGGAAAAGGACCGGAGAATAAAACTAACCAATATTACCGGGGTAAAGGACCGGAGCATAAAACTAAGAGATAGCACCGGGGAAAAGGACCAGAGCATAAAACTAAGAGATAGCACCGGGGAAAAGGACTGGGGCATAAAACTAACCAATATTACCGGGGAAAAGGGCCGGAGCATAAAACTAAGAGATAGCACCGGGAAAAAGGACCGGAGCATAAAACTAAGAGATAGTTTTATGCTCCGGTCCCTTTCCCCGGTGCTATCTCTTAGTTTTATGCTCCGGTCCTTTTTCCCGGTGCTATCTCTTAGTTTTATGCTCCGGTTCTTTTCCCCGGTAATATTGGTTAGTTTTATGCTCTGGTCCTTTTTCCCGGTGCTATCTCTTAGTTTTATGCTACGGTCCCTTTCCCCAGTGCTATCTCTTAATTTTATGCTACGGTTCCTTTCCCCGGTGCTATCTCTTAGTTTTATGCTCCGGTCCCTTTCCCCGGTGCTATCTCTTAGTTTTATGCTCCGGTCCCTTTCCCCGGTGCTATCTCTTCGTTTTATGCTCCGGTCCTTTTTCCCGGTGCTATCTCTTAGTTTTATGCTCCGGTCCCTTTCCCCGGTGCTATCTCTTAGTTTTATGCTCCGGTCCTTTTTCCCGGTGCTATCTCTTAGTTTTATGCTCCGGTCCTTTTCCCCGGTAATATTGGTTAGTTTTATGCTCTGGTCCTTTTCCCCGGTGCTATCTCTTAGTTTTATGCTACGGTCCCTTTCCCCGGTGCTATCTCTTAGTTTTATGCTACGGTCCCTTTCCCCGGTGCTATCTCTTAGTTTTATGCTACGGTTCCTTTCCCCGGTGCTATCTCTTAGTTTTATGCTCCGGTCCCTTTCCCCGGTGCTATCTCTTAGTTTTATGCTCCGGTCCCTTTCCCCGGTGCTATCTCTTAGTTTTATGCTCCGGTCCTTTTTCCCGGTGCTATCTCTTAGTTTTATGCTCCGGTCCTTTTCCCCGGTAATATTGGTTAGTTTTATGCTCTGGTCCTTTTCCCCGGTGCTATCTCCTAGTTTTATGCTACGGTCCCTTTCCCCGGTGCTAAGAGATAGCACCGGGGAAAAGGACCAGAGCATAAAACTAACCAATATTACCGGGGAAAAGGACCGGAGCATAAAACTAACCAATATTACCGGGGAAAAGGGCCGGAGCATAAAACTAAGAGATAGCACCGAGGACCGGAGCATAAAACTAAGAGATAGCACCGGGAAAAAGGACCGGAGCATAAAACTAACCAATATTCCCGGGGAAAAGGACTGGGGCATAAAATTAACCAATATTACCGGGGAAAAGGACCGGAGCATAAAACTAACCAATATTACCGGGGAAAAGAACCGGCGCATATAACTAACCAATATTAACGGGGAAAAGGACTGGAGAATAAAACTAACCAATATTACCAGGGAAAAGGACTGGAGGATAAAACTAAGAGATAGCACCGGGAAAAAGGACCAGAGCATAAAACTAACCAATATTACCGGGGAAAAGGGCCGGAGCATAAAACTAAGAGATAGCACCGGGAAAAAGGACTGGAGCATAAAACTAAGAGATAGCATCGGGGAAAAGGACTGGGGCATAAAACTAACCAATATTACCGGGGAAAAGGACTGGAGGATAAAACTAACCAATATTACCGGGGAAAAGGACCGGAGCATAAAACTAACCAATATTACCGGGGAAAAGGGCCGGAGCATAAAACTAAGAGATAGCACCGGGAAAAAGGACTGGAGCATAAAACTAAGAGATAGCATCGGGGAAAAGGACTGGGGCATAAAACTAACCAATATTACCGGGGAAAAGGACTGGAGGATAAAACTAACCAATATTACCGGGGAAAAGGACCGGAGCATAAAACTAAGAGATAGCACCGGGGAAAAGGACCAGAGCATAAAACTAACCAATATTACCGGGGAAAAGGACCAAGGCATAATACTAAGCGATAGCACTGGGGAAAAGGACCGAGGCATAAAACTAAGCGATAGCACCGGAGAAAAAGACCAGAGCATAAAACTAAGCGATAGCAAAGGACTGGAGGATAAAACGAAGCGATAGCTCCGAGGAAAAGGACTGGGGCATGTAACTAAGTGATAACTCCAAGGAAAAGGACTGGAGGAATATACAAATATCGGAGAGGAGATCACATTGCAGAGGGGACCACCCAATTATCATTAGCACAAGGAAGTACAATAAGCAATGAGAGGAAACTAACTAGAAGAAAATGCAGATTGGACATAAGGATATGCTTTCCGAGAGTGAGGGCAGTCACAGAGTGGAACAGGCGACCACGGGACGAAGTGAGGGCAGTCAGAGAGTGGAACAGGTGACCAATGGAGGAAGTGAGGGCAGTCAGAGAGTGGAACAGGTGACCACTGGAGGAAGTGAGTGCAGTCAGAGAGTGGAACAGGCGGCCATGGGAGGTAGTGAGCTCTCCCATCAATGGAAATCTTCGAGAAGAAGTTGGAGAAACATGTAGCTGGAATGATATAGGAAAACCTGCACTCACAGGTGGTGGACCCGATGGCCCCTGAGGTCCCTTCCAACTCCAATATTCTATGATACAGGATATGGAGATATTGGCTCCAGGGATATCGGAGGCAGAGCGGCTGGCAACACTTAATGAGCAGCAAGGAAAGGGCAGCACAAAGCTTTCCACGAGCACTACCACCAGCTGAGTGTTAAAGAGGCTCAATGTTTTCTTAGCGGGGGTTGTTTTTTTTTTTTTTGTTTTTTTTTTAGTAAGAAGAAAAAAAATATGATAAAACCTAAACACACTATCCAATATTTCTTTCTCTTGATCTCAGCTTCATAGAAGAGGGACGGGGTCTGCTCTGTGTCCACAAAGTGCTGGTCAGCAGAATCCCTCACTACATTCAGAAAGAAGTCAAGGAAGAGCTAAATCTGGCAGGATAACACCCACATCTGAGCCGGGCGGCCGGCTGTAAGACGAGTCTGATGCCACCGTCACCATCCCACAAACTGAGGCTTCTTCTGAATGCACGGCCTGGTCTCCTCTTTATGGGATGGTATTTTAGAGAGATACTGGACCTACATCTATCATAGGCAGCTGCAGAATACCGCAGGCACCTGTTCACATGCAATAAATAATTTAGACTTACGAGAATTAGCAAGCAGAAAGTACACTGACCTGACGTACCTGTGCCAGTTTCACATTCTGCCGCATCTTCATCATCACTGCCGATAGAACATTCTGCAGACGACACAATGTCATCCGTTGGCTGTGAAGAAAAAAAGACTCAATTGTTAGCAAGACAAGCAGGAGACCACTTCAGAGTCTACGGGAAGTGAAGAAGAAGCACAGGCACTTGTGAGCCGGGAAACATTAATGGCAGCACAATTGGCAAAAAAGCACATGGCGGGAGCAGTCACTAGGAATCAATGATGCTCCTACAACCGTCAGCGAGGGTCATTAGAATAGATAGGAACCTCCTATCCTCACTGCGAGACCTTCAGATCCTCACTGCGGGGCCAACCAGAGAGGGCCATAAGAAAAGAGGGGACCCTTCAATCCTCACTGTGGCATCAACCAGTGAGGGCCATTAGAATAGAGGGGACCCTCTGATCCCCACTGCGGGGCCAATCAGCAAGGGTCATCAGAATAATAGGACCTTCCAATCCCAACTATGGAGCCAACCAGCAAGGGTCATCAGAATAGAGGGGATCTGCCAACCCTCACTGTGGGATCAACCAGCGAGGGTCATCAGAATAGAGGGGATCAACCAGCGAGGGTCATGAGAATAGAGGGGACCCACTGATGCCCACTGTGGGGCCAATCAGCAAGGGTCATCAGAATAAAAAGACCTTCCAATCCTAACTATGGAGCCAACCAGCGAGGGCCATCAGAAAAGAGGGGACCCTTCAATCCTCACTGCTGGGCCAACCAGCAAGGGTCATCAGAATAGAGGGGCTCCTCTGAACCACAGCGGGGCCAATCAGCAAGGGTCATCATCATAAAAGGACCTTGCAATCCTAACTATGGAGCCAACTAGCGAGAATCATCAAAATAGATGGGACCCTTCAATCCTCACTGTGGGATCAACCAGTGAGGGCCATTAGAATAGAGGGGACCCTCTGATCCTAACTATGGAGCCAACCAGCGAGGGTCATCAGAATAAAAGGACCTTCCAATCCTAACTATGGAGCCAACCAGCGAGGGTCATCAGAACAGAGGGGATCCTCCAATCCTCATTGTGGGATCAACTGGTGAGGGGTATTAGAATAGAGGGGATCTGCCAACCCTCACTGTGGGATCAACCAGCGAGGGTCATGAGAATAGAGGGTACTATTCGATCCCCGCTGTGGACTTGTTTCCTTCTTCAGGGCCTTTACTCTTTTATATCACAAGAATCAGAGTAATCATAACTGTGGTTTCCTCAGGACCTGCGCCCATTACTGGAGCAGATTAACCCCTCTCCTCATTTCATTTCATATTGCGAAGCATTCTGATCATCATTCACATGCGTTATTTTCACGTGTATTTTTATTGTTGATTTGTTCCAAACCATCAATACTGTCTCATGTAGGACGCCTCTTTCCAACACCAACAACAATCATATCAGAACCCCGGGGGTGTAGATGGTGCTGCGCGTGGTGGGGAGGGCAGATGGTGCTGCGCGTGGTGGGGGAGGGCAGATGGTGCTGCCCGTGCTGGGGAGGGCAGCTAGTGCTGCGCATGCTAGGGAGGGCAGCTAGTGCTGCGCATGCTGGGGAGGGCATCTAGTGCTGCATGTGCTGGGGAGGGCAGCTAGTGCTGCGCGTGCAGGGGAGGGCAGCTGGTGCTGCGCTTGCTGGGGAGGGCAGCTGGTGCTGCGTGTGGTGGGTAGGGTAGATGATGCTGTGCGTGGTGGGGAGGGCAGATGGTGCTACGCATGGTGGGGAGGGCAGATGGTGCTGCGCATGGTGGGGAGGGCAGCTGGTGCTGCGTGTGGTGGGTAGGGTAGATGATGCTGCGCGTGGTGGGGAGGGCAGATGGTGCTACGCATGGTGGGGAGGGCAGATGGTGCTACGCATGGTGGGGAGGGCAGATGGTGCTGCGCGTGGTGGGGAGGGCAGCTGGTGCTGCGCATGGTGGGGAGGGCAGATGCTGCTGCGCGTGCTGCGGAGGGCAGCTGGTGTTCAGGGCCAGCGCTGAGTCGGCACTGGGCTGTATTCCCACCTGCTTCCGGAGCGCTCCTCGGCAAAGCTTTCGTGTAGGACAAGCACAGTCTCCCTGAAGGTAATCGCTTTACATAAATGTTCTTTAACAAGGGCTGCTGCAATTACCACTTTAGTCATTCCTTGTAATGTAGGAAGAAAAACACATCTCTTAATATTCACATGATGGCATTACTCCGCTGCTCTGGCCGCGCTGTGATTAGTGCGCATTCACAGCTAATTCCCCATAAGAAGATCCCAGCAAAGCCCACATGTAGTGGGGCCACATTACAGCCAGACACAAGCTGCGTTAATCAGTCGCCTGCTGCAATAAGCCGTCACATATAGTATTAATCAGCCATTCCCTGCAATAACCCGCCGTACCAACCATTAACCATTTGTGTTCAACAATTCTGCCACATCCCATCCAGTAACATCCGACTCATTCACAGCTCAAGGCCTTCCCTCGGACTGACTCACTTTGCTCCTGAAATACTCTGTGCTGCTGCAGAGCCTCTTTCTATTAGTGGTCACCTCCCACTTGCTTCCATTCTCTTACTTGCGCTGTCATTAAGTAAATCACTGGAGGGGGTGACAGATCCTGGCAGACACTAGGTTTCTTAGCTTCACATACATCCTGTTCACAAGGAGTTAAAAGGTTTGTGAAATGCTCCACCTAGAGGAGGCGCGGGCTCCACCAAGAGGAGGCGTGGGCTCCACCTAGAGGAGGCGTGGGCTCCACAAAGAGGAGGCGTGAGCTCCACAAAGAGGAGGCGTGGGCTCCACAAAGAGGAGGCGTGGGCTCCACAAAGAGGAGGTGCCAGCTCCACCAAGAGGAGGCGTGGGCTCCACAAAGAGGAGGCATAGGCTCCACCTAGAAGAGGCATGGGCTCCACCTAGAAAAGGCGTGGGCTCCACCTAGAAAAGGCGTGGGCTCCACAAAAGAGAGGCCCGTGGCACCTGCCACCAGTACATTGTGACTGCACACTCCATGGATCCGACTTATTTTTCAGAACATCCCCAAAATGATTCTCATTATTTGTTACTATGTGCCGCACACCTTTTTTGAGCCATTTTAGCATTACAAAATATCCTGTGGGAAGCACCATGGCCATCAGATAATGTCACTGCCATGAAGGGGGCACTTAGATAGAACGGGTCACATCCACACGACACCAGAACTTTAAAGGGCTGCAATCCAAACAGCTGCCTGGAGACTAGGAAACAGACCCCAGAGAGTCGCTGTGCTGGAACGATAACGACATATGATTTATCAAAACCAGCCCCTTTGGTGTATCACTCCACGACCAGATCTGGTGGTCACGTCATGGTGCCTACTCTGCAGTGAATTTCTCTATAATGCTCTGCATGTCCTGAAACCGGTCTAATGTAGATAATTTATTAGCCATTTCTGCTATGGTAGCTCCCTATAGTGCTCCGTAGAACTCCTCCAAGACCTGTTCTCGGCAATCACCAGCCCTCTTAGATCCTTACACTTGCTCATTTTTCCTGCTGTTGGGCATCACAAGCCCTCTGAGAGTCATACACTTAGCCAACAGCATAACAAATGGCCAAGTGTAAGGATCTCAAAGGCCTTGTGATGGCCAAAAGCAAGAAAAATGGACAAGTGTAAGGATCTCAGAGGCCTTGTGATAGCCAACAGCATAAAAAATGGACATCACAAACCCTCTGAGATCCTTACACTTGTCCATTTTTACTGCTTTTGGCCATCACAAGCCTTCTGAGATCCTTACACTTGTCCATTTTTACTGCTTTTGGCCATCACAAGCCCTCTGAGATCCTTACACTTGCCCATTTTTCTTGCTGTTGGCCATCACAAACCCTCTGAGCTTCTTACTCTTGGCCATTTTTCCTCAGTGGTACTGAGCAATCTCGGTGTCCCCATGTCAGGTTATACATTGTGATCGTTCTGCCTGCAGCGGTGAATTCGCTTTCTGTCTTACATATAAGACCCAATGTCTTACTGCAGCCCCTGCCCCTTCCCTTCATGGTGTTTTATTCAGTGCTGACAGTTATTACTGGTGATGTGATGTATTGCCTGCAATAGACCAAGATAATAGACTTCGCTCCTCAAACAAACCCCCAGCCGGACGTTAACCCTTCACAGAACACTGGGGTTATTCACAATATACGAACAAAAGTGATGACAAGAGGAAAGACAAGAGGAGAAGTAGGATCACGTATTACCAAGAGAACCACACAGCGGAATGTGATGGAGCGCGGTGACCCATCATCACACTGAGGATGGAGCAGGGTAGTATGGAACCTCTACAGCCACTACCGAGCCTCTAACCCAAACCTCCGCCTGAAGCACAAGTGGCTGAAGCTTTATCCTGTGCGGATGAGACGGATTCACTGGAGAGCGGAGTGGTGGAGCAGAGGCCGGACTGCATCGGAGGGACCTGCGGAGTGGTGGAGCAGAGGCCGGACTGCACCGGAGGGACCTGCGGAGTGGTGGAGCCCAGGCCGGACTGCACCGGAGGGACCTGCGGAGTGGTGGAGCCGAGGCCGGACTGCACCGGAGGGACCTGCGGAGTGGTGGAGTCGAGGCCGGACTGCACCAGAGGAACCTGCCGAGTGGTGGAGCCGAGGCCGGACTGCACCGGAGGGACCTGCGGAGTGGTGGAGCAGAGGCCGGACTGCACCGGAGGGACCTGCGGAGTGGTGGAGCCGAGGCCGGACTGCACCGGAGGGACCTGCGGAGTGGTGGAGCCCAGGCCGGACTGCACCGGAGGGACCTGCGGAGTGGTGGAGCCGAGGCCGGACTGCACCGGAGGGACCTGCGGAGTGGTGGAGCCCAGGCCGGACTGCACCGGAGGGACCTGCGGAGTGGTGGAGCCGAGGCCGGACTGCACCGGAGGGACCTGCGGAGTGGTGGAGTCGAGGCCGGACTGCACCGGAGGAACCTGCCGAGTGGTGGAGCCGAGGCCGGACTGCACCGGAGGGACCTGCGGAGTGGTGGAGCAGAGGCCGGACTGCACCGGAGGGACCTGCGGAGTGGTGGAGCTGAGGCCGGACTGCACCGGAGGAACCTGCGGAGTGGTGGAGCTGAGGCCGGACTGCACCGGAGGGACCTGCGGAGTGGTGGAGCAGAGGCCGGACTGCACCGGAGGGACCTGCGGAGTGGTGGAGCTGAGGCCGGACTGCACCGGAGGGACCTGCGGAGTGGTGGAGCTGAGGCCGGACTGCACCGGAGGGACCTGCGGAGTGGTGGAGCAGAGGCCGGACTGCACCGGAGGGACCTGCGGAGTGGTGGAGTCGAGGCTGGACTGCACCGGAGGGACCTGCGGAGTGGTGGAGCTGAGGCCGGACTGCACCGGAGGGACCTGCGGAGTGGTGGAGCTGAGGCCGGACTGCACCGGAGGGACCTTCTCTCCCGGTTCACCTCATACTTCAGCCACATTTTCACATCTACGTCTTCTTACGTCTGTGTAGAAATGATCATTTTCTCTTGTGTCATCTGTTTTACCTCCTTGTTTTTCTCATCTATTTTTAAAAACTGAGGGATGAGGACAGTGTGCGCTTTTATCAATTCATGAATTCTTCACAGTGGGTCAGAGAACGCTGAAGGAAGACGTCTGCCGCATGTCATCCACATTTAACACGTCCCCATAGACTTGCATACAAAGTGGATGAACAGGACGAGCTCAGAGGCTCATGGATGAGGATTTGCCCTACAGGTCCGTGTGCTGTCAGATTAAAAAGAAAGGATAAACACGGACGTTTTTCGGCGAGTGTGAACGCAGCCTTAGGCAGAGCCGGTGTCTGCAGATCTCTGCACTGTGGAGCCATAAACCGGCATTAAACCTTCACATAGTAACAACCATAAAACAATGTGAAGGATGACAATGGTCCATTGTGCTCTTCCGCGTCCTCACATCTGCAGAGCTGTGTCTTGTGCCCCAGTGAGCAGTAAGTAGAGGGCTCCTTTATGAGGGGCTCAATGTGTCCAGGAGCTGGTGGAAGGAGCCATCCCTCATATTAATGCTCTGAGAACTTCTCCGCAGCCTCCTGAAAGCCGGAGATAAATCTGCACCTCCAGGTCTGGCCAAGTCCTTGTGTCAGGCGGTGATTTGCGTTCTGTCAGCACTGACTTATGGCTTCTTTAATGCGCTCTTTCACCATTCATTCCTTCGTTAAGTTTTATCCTCTTCATTTCCTTTTAATAGAGAATACATGAAGGCGGCCTCATTAGCTGCAAGTCTCCGTGTGCACGGGCCGGCACTGATTACTGCACAGCAGAGACAACGCCGAGGGCATCTGTAACCAGCCCCAATATGCTGTGCAAAAGTGATAGGCAGCTGGGAAATGAAGGTGCGATCTAGGAATACATCCAATAAAAGAAGGGTTAGTTTATGTTAATCAATTACCAAACATACCACCGAGGACGGAAGGGAGAGGTAGTCATCGAGGATGGAGGAGATGGGCAGTCACCGAGGACAGAGGAGACGGGCGGTCACCGAATACTGAGGACGGAGGAGACAGGCGGTCACTGAATACTGAGGATGGAGGAGATGGGCAGTCACTGAATACTGAGGACAGAGGAGACGGGCGGTCACTGAATACTGAGGACGGAGGAGACGGGCGGTCACTGAATACTGAGGACGGAGGAGACGGGCGGTCACCAAATACTGAGGACGGAGGAGACGGGCGGTCACTGAATACTGAGGACAGAGGAGACGGGCGGTCACTGAATACTGAGGACGGAGGAGACGGGCGGTCACCAAATACTGAGGACGGAGGAGACGGGCGGTCACTGAATACTGAGGATGGAGGAGACGAACGGTCACTGAATACTGAGGACAGAGGAGACGGGCAGTCACTGAATACTGAGGACAGAGGAGACGGGCGGTCACTGAATACTGAGGATGGAGGAGACGAACGGTCACTGAATACTGAGGACAGAGGAGACGGGCAGTCACTGAATACTGAGGACAGAGGAGACGGGCGGTCACTGAATACTGAGGATGGAGGAGACGAACGGTCACTGAATACTGAGGACAGAGGAGACGGGCAGTCACTGAATACTGAGGACAGAGGAGACGGGCGGTCACTGAATACTGAGGACGGAGGAGACGGGCGGTCACCAAATACTGAGGACGGAGGAGACGGGCGGTCACTGAATACTGAGGATGGAGGAGACGAACGGTCACTGAATACTGAGGACAGAGGAGACGGGCGGGCACTGAATACTGAGGATGGAGGAGACGAACGGTCACTGAATACTGAGGACGGAGGAGACGGGCGGTCACTGAATACTGAGGATGGAGGAGATGGGCAGTCACTGAATACTGAGGACAGAGGAGACGGGCGGTCACTGAATACTGAGGATGGAGGAGACGGGCAGTCACTGAATACTGAGGACAGAGGAGACGGGCGGTCACTGAATACTGAGGATGGAGGAGACGAACGGTCACTGAATACTGAGGACGGAGGAGACGGGCGGTCACTGAATACTGAGGATGGAGGAGACGGGCGGTCACTGAATACTGAAGACAGAGGAGACGGGCAGTCACTGAATACTGAGGATGGAGGAGACGGGCAGTCACTGAATACTGAGGATGTAGGAGACGGGCGGTCACTGAATACTGAGGACGGAGGAGACGGGAGGTCACTGAATACTGAGGATAAAGGAGACGGACGGTCACTGAATACTGAGGACGGAGGAGACGGGCGGTCACTGAATACTGAGGATGGAGGAGACGGGCGGTCACTGAATACTGAGGACAAAGAAGACGGGCGGTCACTGAATACTGAGGATGGAGGAGACGGGCGGTCACTGAATACTGAGGACAGAGGAGACGGGCAGTCACTGAATACTGAGGATGGAGGAGACGGGCAGTCACTGAATACTGAGGATGTGGGAGACGGGCGGTCACTGAATACTGAGGACGGAGGAGACGGGAGGTCACTGAATACTGAGGATAAAGGAGACGGACGGTCACTGAATACTGAGGACGGAGGAGACGGGCGGTCACTGAATACTGAGGACGGAGGAGACGGGAGGTCACTGAATACTGAGGATAAAGGAGACGGACGGTCACTGAATACTGAGGACGGAGGAGACGGGCGGTCACTGAATACTGAGGATAAAGGAGATGGGCAGTCACTGAATACTGAGGACGGAGGAAACGGGCAGTCACTGAATACTGAGGACGGAGGAGACGGGCGGTCACTGAATACTGAGGATGGAGGAGACGGGCAGTCACTGAATACTGAGGATGGAGGAGATGGGTAGTCACTGAATACTGAGGACGGAGGAGACGGGCAGTGACTGAATACTGAGGACGGAGGAGACGGGCGGTCACTGAAAACTGAGGACGGAGGAGACGGGCGGTCACTGAATACTGAGGACGTAGGAGACGGGCGGTCACTGAATACTGAGGACGTAGGTGATGGTCACTGAATACTGAGGGGATTTACTCTTTTATTTTTCATTATGTATTTTTTAGTTGATAGTGAACCTTTAAACTCACGTATATACAGTATGTTCAGTCTCAGACTAAAGCTTGAACACCCCCTGTTCATGCAGTGGTTTTCTATGTTCTTATTGTGCACAAAACCATGAAGGACAAATATGGAATCAACAAGTAAAGAAACTTGAGGGAATAAACCAGAATACAAGTTTCATCTTAAATTCCTCAATGTTCCCCCATGTTATAAGAGCTTTACACCCTCCCGGCTTCTCTCCACATCTTTGTTGAATCATCACCTGGAAAGGCTTGAGACAGTCCTGAAGGATGTCCCAGAGTTGCTGAGCGCTTGTTGGCTGCTTTGAGTTCATTCTCCACACAACGTATCCATGTCAGTTGGTTTGAGGTCGGGAGGTTGTGGAGACCGTGTCCTCTCACGCAGCCTCCATCCCGGTTCTTCTTGGCTACATCACATTTACATTGCCTGGAGGTGTAGTCACTGGGATCCTGGTCTGGAGGCCACAGATTACGGTCTTGGCCTCTGGACCGGGTCCTGCACCTTCTCTGCCTAGCTGTGCATGGAACGATCAATGCTGTCTACAAAACACACCTCAAGGTCACAAACTCTTTCTGATAGCCAGTGAGCTCACAAACTAACATGGCGACCTGTTCATTGGAAGCCATTCCAGGAGATGAGTGATGAAGCTGTGGAGAGAATGCCGGGGGGGGGCGTAAAGCCGTAATCAGTAACCGTACACTCCTCACAGTCCACATCTACTCATATTTTACCTCTTGTTTCCGTATATACAGCTTCATAGTTTTGCTGCCTTCAGTCTGAATCTGCAATGTGCACACTCCACTAAGAACAAGGTAAACCATTGTAGGAACAGGTGTATGCAAACTGACGGGTACATGTAATTATGCACGGAATGTGGCAATGTTTAGGAGCATTTACAAGGTGGCAGCCGCTCATTACCATAGAAATAGCCGACACCCTGCATGGTGCACACAAGGATCCCACAGCGCATTCGTTTTCTTCACACTTCCCTTCAGCTGTCCTCCAGGACCACAATGGGAGATCCTTCATATAATAACACTAATCCACAGCACCTCGACCTCTTCCCGCGCAGCTCAGCGGCATCCATCACTGGTAAGCGGGCCCGAGACGAGAGCGGACGCTGTGTCCTAAACACCGATAACAACACACAACTGACAATGTGCCGTCCCCGGCATTTATACAGCTGTGATCCAGGACAACGCTGCTCTGCAGATTATAACCACTGCCAGAGCAATGAAGGTCACCTCTGCACAAAGCAGCCGGGACACAATGCCCTGGACTTGTCGTATACCACAATGAGCAGTTTATGCCACAGAACGCCGGCCATGCTCATGTGCATGTAAAGGATGATCGTAACCCTCCTGCAGGCGAGCACCACTGCTCTGTGTCCCGGCCTCATGCTTGTCGGCAGTGACGGGGGGTGCGCTCCGGAGGGGGGTGCGCTCCTGAAGATTCAGTGTGTGCCGGCGGTCTGGATGAGCCACCAGCTTCATCTGTGCTCCTCTTATGCAAGCAGCGGCAGCTGTGAAGGACGGCAGGGGCAGACCGGCGGGCAGGGGCAGAGCAGCCGGCAGGGGCACAGCAGGGGCAGAGCGGCGGGCAGGGGCAGAGCAGCCGGCAGGGGCACAGCAGGGGCAGATCGGCAGGCAGGGGCAGAGCAGCCGGCAGGGGCACAGCAGTGGGCAGGGGCAGAGCGGTGGGCAGGGGCAGAGCAGCCGGCAGGGGCACAGCAGGGGCAGATCGGCGGGCAGGGGCAGAGCAGCCGGCAGGGGCAGAGCGGCGGGCAGGGGCAGAGCGGCGGGCACGGGCACAGCAGTGGGCAGGGGCAGAGCAGCCGGCAGGGGCATAGCAGCCGGCAGGGGCACAGCAGGGGCAGATCGGCGGGCAGGGGCAGAGCAGCCGGCAGGGGCACAGCGGCGAGCAGGGGCAGAGCAGCCGGCAGGGGCACAGCAGGGGCAGAGCAGCCGGCAGGGGCACAGCAGGGGCAGAGCAGCCGGCAGGGGCACAGCAGGGGCAGATCGGCGGGCAGGGGCAGAGCAGCCGGCAGGGGCACAGCAGGGGCAGAGCGGCGGGCAGGGGCAGAGCGGCGGGCAGGGGCACAGCAGCGGGCAGGGGCACAGCAGTGGGCAGGGGCAGAGCGGTGGGCAGGGGCAGAGCAGCCGGCAGGGGCACAGCAGGGGCAGATCGGCGGGCAGGGGCAGAGCAGCCGGCAGGGGCAGAGCGGCGGGTAGGGGCACAGCAGCGGGCAGGGGCAGAGCGGCGGGCAGGGGCACAGCAGCGGGCAGGGGCAGAGCGGCGGGCAGGGGCAGAGCAGCCGGCAGGGGCACAGCAGGGGCAGATCGGCGGGCAGGGGCAGAGCAGCCGGCAGGGGCAGAGCGGCGGGCAGGGGCACAGCAGCGGGCAAGGGCAGAGCGGCGGGCAGGGGCACAGCGGCGGGCAGGGGCAGAGCGGCGGGCAGGGGCACAGCGGCGGGCAGGGGCACAGCGGCGGGCAGGGGCACAGCATTGGGCAGGGGCAGAGCGGCGGGCAGGGGCAGAGCAGCCGGCAGGGGCACAGCAGGGGCAGATCGGCGGGCAGGGGCAGAGCAGCCGGCAGGGGCACAGCAGGGGCAGATCGGCGGGCAGGGGCAGAGCAGCCGGCAGGGGCACAGCAGGGGCACAGCATTGGGCAGGGGCACAGCAGCGGGCAGGGGCACAGCAGCGGGCAGGGGCACAGCAGCGGGCAGGGGCAGAGTGGCGGGCAGGGGCACAGCATTGGGCAGGGGCAGAGCAGCCGGCAGGGGCACAGCAGGGGCAGAGCGGCGGGCAGGGGCACAGCAGCGGGCAGGGGCAGAGCGGCGGGCAGGGGCAGAGCAGCCGGCAGGGGCACTGCATTGGGCAGGGGCACAGCGGCTGGCAGGGGCACAGCAGCGGGCAGGGGCAGAGCGGCGGGCAGGGGCACAGCATTGGGCAGGGGCACAGCGGCGGGCAGGGGCAGAGCGGCGGCAGGAACGAACTTTAGAGCAGAGGAGGCATGTGCTTCTCCTAGGAAACCAGCCACCTCTGTCTGGCTGCAGAAGTAGCTGGTGATCTAGGCAACAAATAGGGAACAAGTCACACATCCCTCCATTCTTGAGACTGCAGACAACATTTAATAAGACGCCTTGCAAAGTTCCTAGTTTATACAAGCAGTTTGAAATGTTAATTTCTGATTGTGATAAAAGTGCAGGAGAAACCTCGCTTCTTCCTACACAACTGCTGGCTGCCTATCTGGAGCCGCTCTACAAAGGCTGACACATGGATGGCATCTCTTCAGCTTCCAGCATATCCCCTCACCATGGGACATTGCTAGTGAGAGGCAAGGAAGCCGTTACCATAGACCAAAACATCAGGGAGAGCCACTGCCAAGGAAGGGTCAGCGAGCGGAGCAATCCATGTTTCTCCAGGAGACAATCACTTCTGATGAGAAGACCTGAGCCTTCAGATGAAGGGGCTGCGTGATGGCCACCGATAAGGAGCAAACTCATGTCTGCACTCAGGTAATCAGCATCTGCTCACACACATCAGTGTAACACACACATTGCCTCAGAAGAGGACCCAACATTTTCTACTATAGCATGCACATTCTGTCAAGAAAAAAAAATGTACTAAAAGGTGTGTGTGTGTCTGCAAGTCTAGAGCCACAGCCTGCCCGACACTGATCCACTGATGTGTGCAGGAGCTAAACGTGCCAGGACCTGCAGGCCCAAGAGCTGAAGGACCTGCCAGGTCATGTGACCAATCACATGTGAATGAAACGTCAAGGTAGTGTATATATAATGTATATAGTATATATAGATGTAGTAGTGTATATACTATATATAGATGTGGTAGTATGCACAGTGTGTATATAGTATATATACAGTAGATGTAGTAGCGTATACAGTGTGTATATAGTATGTATAGATGTGGCAGTATACACAGTGTGTATACAGTATAGTCTTTGCTATTTTGTGCATTTATCCCTCCTCGCGGGTCATGTGCATATAGTCTTTCCTATATTCTGCAGTTATCCCTCCTTGCGGGTCATGTGTATATAGTCTTTCCTATATTCTGCCAGTATCCCTCCTCGCGGGTCATGTGTATATAGTCTTTGCTATTTTGTGCATTTATCCCTCCTTGCGGGTCATGTGCATATAGTCTTTCCTATATTCTGCAGTTATCCCTCCTTGCGGGTCATGTGTATATAGTCTTTCCTATATTCTGCCAGTATCCCTCCTCGCGGGTCATGTGTATATAGTCTTTGCTATTTTGTGCATTTATCCCTCCTTGCGGGTTATGTGTATATAGTCTTTCCTATATTCTGCTGGTATCCCTCCTCGCGGATCATGTGTATATAGTCTTTCCTATATTCTGCCAGTATCTCTCCTCGCGGGTCATGTGTATATAGTCTTTCCTATATTCTGCAGTTATCCCTCCTTGCGGGTCATGTGTATATAGTCTTTCCTATATTCTGCCAGTATCCCTCCTCGCGGGTCATGTGTATATAGTCTTTCCTATATTCTGCCAGTATCCCTCCTCGCGGGTCATGTGTATATAGTCTTTCCTATATTCTGCCGGTATCCCTCCTCGCGGGTCATGTGCATATAGTCTTTCCTATATTCTGCCGGTATCCCTCCTCGCGGGTCATGTGCATATAGTCTTTGCTATATTCTGCCGGTATCCCTCCTCGCGGGTCATGTGTATATAGTCTTTCCTATATTCTGCTGGTATCCCTCCTCGCGGGTCATGTGCATATAGTCTTTCCTATATTCGGCTGGTATCCCTCCTCGCGCGTCATGTGTATATAGTCTTTCCTATATTCTGCCGGTATCCCTCCTCGCGGGTCATGTGTATATAGTCTTTCCTATATTCTGCCGGTATCCCTCCTCGCGGGTCATGTGTATATAGTCTTTCCTATATTCTGCCGGTATCCCTCCTCGCGGGTCATGTGTATATAGTCTTTCCTATATTCTGCCGGTATCCCTCCTCGCGGGTCATGTGTATATAGTCTTTCCTATATTCTGCCGGTATCCCTCCTCACGGGTCATGTGTATATAGTCTTTGCTATATTCTGCCGGTATCCCTCCTCGCGGGTCATGTGTATATAGTCTTTCCTATATTCTGCCGGTATCCCTCCTCGCGGGTCATGTGTATATAGTCTTTCCTATATTCTGCCGGTATCCCTCCTGCGGGTCATGTGTATATAGTCTTTGCTATATTCTGCCAGTATCCCTCCTCGCGGGTCATGTGTATATAGTCTTTGCTATATTCTGCCAGTATCCCTCCTCGCGGGTCATGTGCATATAGTCTTTCCTATATTCTGCCGTATCCCTCCTTGCGGGTCATGTGTATATAGTCTTTCCTATATTCTGCCGTATCCCTCCTCGCGGGTCATGTGCATATAGTCTTTCCTATATTCTGCCGGTATCCCTCCTGCGGGTCATGTGTATATAGTCTTTCCTATATTCTGCCGGTATCTCTCCTCGCGGGTCATGTGTATATAGTCTTTACTATATTCTGCCGGTATCCCTCCTCGCGGGTCATGTGCATATAGTCTTTCCTATATTCTGCCGGTATCCCTCCTCGCGGGTCATGTGTATATAGTCTTTACTATATTCTGCCGGTATCCCTCCTCGCGGGTCATGTGTATATAGTCTTTCCTATATTCTGCCAGTATCCCTCCTCGCGGGTCATGTGTATATAGTCTTTCCTATATTCTGCCGGTATCCCTCCTCGCGGGTCATGTGCATATAGTCTTTCCTATATTCTGCCGGTATCCCTCCTCGCGGGTCATGTGTATATAGTCTTTACTATATTCTGCCGGTATCCCTCCTCGCGGGTCATGTGTATATAGTCTTTCCTATATTCTGCCAGTATCCCTCCTCGCGGGTCATGTGCATATAGTCTTTCCTATATTCTGCCGTATCCCTCCTCGCGGGTCATGTGTATATAGTCTTTCCTATATTCTGCCGTATCCCTCCTCGCGGGTCATGTGCATATAGTCTTTCCTATATTCTGCCGGTATCCCTCCTGCGGGTCATGTGTATATAGTCTTTCCTATATTCTGCCGGTATCTCTCCTCGCGGGTCATGTGTATATAGTCTTTACTATATTCTGCCGGTATCCCTCCTCGCGGGTCATGTGCATATAGTCTTTCCTATATTCTGCCGGTATCCCTCCTCGCGGGTCATGTGTATATAGTCTTTACTATATTCTGCCGGTATCCCTCCTCGCGGGTCATGTGTATATAGTCTTTCCTATATTCTGCCGGTATCCCTCCTCGCGTGTCATGTGTATATAGTCTTTCCTATATTCTGCCGGTATCCCTCCTCGCGGGTCATGTGTATATAGTCTTTCCTATATTCTGCCGGTATCCCTCCTCGCGGGTCATGTGTATATAGTCTTTCCTATATTCTGCCGGTATCCCTCCTCGCGGGTCATGTGCATATAGTCTTTCCTATATTCTGCCGGTATCCCTCCTCGCGGGTCATGTGCATATAGTCTCTCCTATATTCTGCCGGTATCCCTCCTCGCGGGTCATGTGCATATAGTCTCTCCTATATTCTGCCAGTATCCCTCCTCGTGGGTCATGTGCATATAGTCTTTGCTATTTTGTGCCAGTATCTCTCCTCGCGGGTCATGTGTATATAGTCTTTCCTATATTCTGCCGGTATCCCTCCTCGTGGGTCATGTGCATATAGTCTTTGCTATTTTGTGCCAGTATCTCTCCTCGCGGGTCATGTGTATATAGTCTTTCCTATATTCTGCCGGTATCCCTCCTCGCGGGTCATGTGCATATAGTCTCTCCTATATTCTGCCGGTAGCCCTCCTCGCGGGTCATGTGCATATAGTCTCTCCTATATTCTGCCAGTATCCCTCCTCGTGGGTCATGTGCATATAGTCTTTGCTATTTTGTGCCAGTATCTCTCCTCGCGGGTCATGTGTATATAGTCTTTCCTATATTCTGCCGGTATCCCTCCTCGTGGGTCATGTGCATATAGTCTTTGCTATTTTGTGCCAGTATCTCTCCTCGCGGGTCATGTGCATATAGTCTTTCCTATATTCTGCCAGTATCCCTCCTCGCGGGTCATGTGTATATAGTCTTTCCTATAGTCTGCCAGTATCCCTCCTCGCGGGTCATGTGTATATAGTCTTTCCTATAGTCTGCCAGTATCCCTCCTCGCGGGTCATGTGTATATAGTCTTTCCTATAGTCTGCCAGTATCTCTCCTCGCGGGTCATGTGTATATAGTCTTTCCTATATTCTGCCGGTATCCCTCCTCGCGGGTCATGTATATATAGTCTTTCCTATATTCTGCCAATATCCCTCCTCGCGGGTCATGTGCATATAGTCTTTTCTATATTCTGCCGGTATCCCTCCTCGCGGGTCATGTGCATATAGTCTTTCCTATATTCTGCTGGTATCCCTCCTCGCGGGTCATGTGCATATAGTCTTTCCTATATTCTGCCGGTATCCCTCCTCGCGGGTCATGTATATATAGTCTTTCCTATATTCTGCCAGTATCCCTCCTCGCGGATCATGTGTATATAGTCTTTGCTATATTCTGCCAGTATCCCTCCTCGCGGGTCATGTGTATATAGTCTTTCCTATATTCTGCCAGTATCCCTCCTCGCGGATCATGTGTATATAGTCTTTGCTATATTCTGCCAGTATCCCTCCTCGCGGGTCATGTGTATATAGTCTTTCCTATATTCTGCTGGTATCTCTCCTCGCGGGTCATGTGTATATAGTCTTTCCTATATTCTGCCGGTATCTCTCCTCGCGGGTCATGTGTATATAGTCTTTCCTATATTCTGCCGGTATCCCTCCTCGCGGGTCATGTGTATATAGTCTTTCCTATATTCTGCCGTATCCCTCCTCGCGGGTCATGTGTATATAGTCTTTCCTATATTCTGCCGTATCCCTCCTCGCGGGTCATGTGTATATAGTCTTTGCTATATTCTGCTGGTATCCCTCCTCGCGGGTCATGTGTATATAGTCTTTCCTATATTCTGCTGGTATCCCTCCTCGCGGGTCATGTGTATATAGTCTTTCCTATATTCTGCCAGTATCTCTCCTTGCGGGTTATGTGTATATAGTCTTTCCTATATTCTGCTGGTATCCCTCCTCGCGGGTCATGTGTATATAGTCTTTCCTATATTCTGCTGGTATCCCTCCTCGCGGGTCATGTGTATATAGTCTTTCCTATATTCTGACAGTATCTCTCCTTGCGGGTTATGTGTATATAGTCTTTCCTATATTCTGCTGGTATCCCTCCTCGCGGGTCATGTGTATATAGTCTTTCCTATATTCTGCCAGTATCTCTCCTTGCGGGTCATGTGTATATAGTCTTTCCTATATTCTGCCGGTATCCCTCCTCGCGGGTCATGTGTATATAGTCTTTCCTATATTCTGCCGGTATCCCTCCTCGCGGGTCATGTGTATATAGTCTTTCCTATATTCTGCCAGTATCTCTCCTTGCGGGTTATGTGTATATAGTCTTTGCTATTTTGTGCCAGTATCCCTCCTCGCGGATCATGTGTATATAGTCTTTGCTATATTCTGCCAGTATCTCTCCTCGCGGGTCATGTGTATATAGTCTTTCCTATATTCTGCTGGTATCCCTCCTCGCGGGTCATGTGTATATAGTCTTTCCTATATTCTGCTGGTATCCCTCCTCGCGGGTCATGTGCATATAGTCTTTCCTATATTCTGCTGGTATCCCTCCTCGCGGGTCATGTTCATATAGTCTTTGCTATATTCTGCTGGTATCCCTCCTCGCGGGTCATGTGCATATAGTCTTTCCTATATTCTGCTGGTATCCCTCCTCGCGGGTCATGTGTATATAGTCTTTCCTATATTCTGCCAGTATCTCTCCTTGCGGGTCATGTGCATATAGTCTTTCCTATATTCTGCTGGTATCCCTCCTCGCGGGTCATGTGTATATAGTCTTTCCTATATTCTGCCGGTATCCCTCCTCGCGGGTCATGTGTATATAGTCTTTCCTATATTCTGCCGGTATCCCTCCTCGCGGGTCATGTGTATATAGTCTTTCCTATATTCTGCCAGTATCTCTCCTTGCGGGTTATGTGTATATAGTCTTTGCTATTTTGTGCCAGTATCCCTCCTCGCGGATCATGTGTATATAGTCTTTGCTATATTCTGCCAGTATCCCTCCTCGCGGGTCATGTGTATATAGTCTTTCCTATATTCTGCTGGTATCCCTCCTCGCGGGTCATGTTCATATAGTCTTTGCTATATTCTGCTGGTATCCCTCCTCGCGGGTCATGTGCATATAGTCTTTCCTATATTCTGCTGGTATCCCTCCTCGCGGGTCATGTGTATATAGTCTTTCCTATATTCTGCCAGTATCTCTCCTTGCGGGTCATGTGTATATAGTCTTTCCTATATTCTGCTGGTATCCCTCCTCGCGGGTCATGTGTATATAGTCTTTCCTATATTCTGCCAGTATCTCTCCTTGCGGGTTATGTGTATATAGTCTTTGCTATTTTGTGCCAGTATCCCTCCTCGCGGATCATGTGTATATAGTCTTTGCTATATTCTGCCAGTATCTCTCCTCGCGGGTCATGTGTATATAGTCTTTCCTATATTCTGCTGGTATCCCTCCTCGCGGGTCATGTGTATATAGTCTTTCCTATATTCTGCCAGTATCTCTCCTTGCGGGTCATGTGTATATAGTCTTTCCTATATTCTGCTGGTATCCCTCCTCGCGGGTCATGTGTATATAGTCTTTCCTATATTCTGCCAGTATCTCTCCTTGCGGGTCATGTGTATATAGTCTTTCCTATATTCTGCTGGTATCCCTCCTCGCGGGTCATGTGTATATAGTCTTTCCTATATTCTGCCAGTATCTCTCCTTGCGGGTCATGTGTATATAGTCTTTCCTATATTCTGCTGGTATCCCTCCTCGCGGGTCATGTGTATATAGTCTTTCCTATATTCTGCCAGTATCCCTCCTCGCGGGTCATGTGCATATAGTCTTTCCTATATTCTGCCGTATCCCTCCTCGCGGGTCATGTGTATATAGTCTTTCCTATATTCTGCCGTATCCCTCCTCGCGGGTCATGTGCATATAGTCTTTCCTATATTCTGCCGGTATCCCTCCTGCGGGTCATGTGTATATAGTCTTTCCTATATTCTGCCGGTATCTCTCCTCGCGGGTCATGTGTATATAGTCTTTACTATATTCTGCCGGTATCCCTCCTCGCGGGTCATGTGCATATAGTCTTTCCTATATTCTGCCGGTATCCCTCCTCGCGGGTCATGTGTATATAGTCTTTACTATATTCTGCCGGTATCCCTCCTCGCGGGTCATGTGTATATAGTCTTTCCTATATTCTGCCGGTATCCCTCCTCGCGGGTCATGTGTATATAGTCTTTCCTATATTCTGCCGGTATCCCTCCTCGCGGGTCATGTGTATATAGTCTTTCCTATATTCTGCCGGTATCCCTCCTCGCGGGTCATGTGTATATAGTCTTTCCTATATTCTGCCGGTATCCCTCCTCGCGGGTCATGTGCATATAGTCTTTCCTATATTCTGCCGGTATCCCTCCTCGCGGGTCATGTGCATATAGTCTCTCCTATATTCTGCCGGTATCCCTCCTCGCGGGTCATGTGCATATAGTCTCTCCTATATTCTGCCAGTATCCCTCCTCGTGGGTCATGTGCATATAGTCTTTGCTATTTTGTGCCAGTATCTCTCCTCGCGGGTCATGTGTATATAGTCTTTCCTATATTCTGCCGGTATCCCTCCTCGTGGGTCATGTGCATATAGTCTTTGCTATTTTGTGCCAGTATCTCTCCTCGCGGGTCATGTGTATATAGTCTTTCCTATATTCTGCCGGTATCCCTCCTCGCGGGTCATGTGCATATAGTCTCTCCTATATTCTGCCGGTAGCCCTCCTCGCGGGTCATGTGCATATAGTCTCTCCTATATTCTGCCAGTATCCCTCCTCGTGGGTCATGTGCATATAGTCTTTGCTATTTTGTGCCAGTATCTCTCCTCGCGGGTCATGTGTATATAGTCTTTCCTATATTCTGCCGGTATCCCTCCTCGTGGGTCATGTGCATATAGTCTTTGCTATTTTGTGCCAGTATCTCTCCTCGCGGGTCATGTGCATATAGTCTTTCCTATATTCTGCCAGTATCCCTCCTCGCGGGTCATGTGTATATAGTCTTTCCTATAGTCTGCCAGTATCCCTCCTCGCGGGTCATGTGTATATAGTCTTTCCTATAGTCTGCCAGTATCCCTCCTCGCGGGTCATGTGTATATAGTCTTTCCTATAGTCTGCCAGTATCTCTCCTCGCGGGTCATGTGTATATAGTCTTTCCTATATTCTGCCGGTATCCCTCCTCGCGGGTCATGTATATATAGTCTTTCCTATATTCTGCCAATATCCCTCCTCGCGGGTCATGTGCATATAGTCTTTTCTATATTCTGCCGGTATCCCTCCTCGCGGGTCATGTGCATATAGTCTTTCCTATATTCTGCTGGTATCCCTCCTCGCGGGTCATGTGCATATAGTCTTTCCTATATTCTGCCGGTATCCCTCCTCGCGGGTCATGTATATATAGTCTTTCCTATATTCTGCCAGTATCCCTCCTCGCGGATCATGTGTATATAGTCTTTGCTATATTCTGCCAGTATCCCTCCTCGCGGGTCATGTGTATATAGTCTTTCCTATATTCTGCCAGTATCCCTCCTCGCGGATCATGTGTATATAGTCTTTGCTATATTCTGCCAGTATCCCTCCTCGCGGGTCATGTGTATATAGTCTTTCCTATATTCTGCTGGTATCTCTCCTCGCGGGTCATGTGTATATAGTCTTTCCTATATTCTGCCGGTATCTCTCCTCGCGGGTCATGTGTATATAGTCTTTCCTATATTCTGCCGGTATCCCTCCTCGCGGGTCATGTGTATATAGTCTTTCCTATATTCTGCCGTATCCCTCCTCGCGGGTCATGTGTATATAGTCTTTCCTATATTCTGCCGTATCCCTCCTCGCGGGTCATGTGTATATAGTCTTTGCTATATTCTGCTGGTATCCCTCCTCGCGGGTCATGTGTATATAGTCTTTCCTATATTCTGCTGGTATCCCTCCTCGCGGGTCATGTGTATATAGTCTTTCCTATATTCTGCCAGTATCTCTCCTTGCGGGTTATGTGTATATAGTCTTTCCTATATTCTGCTGGTATCCCTCCTCGCGGGTCATGTGTATATAGTCTTTCCTATATTCTGCTGGTATCCCTCCTCGCGGGTCATGTGTATATAGTCTTTCCTATATTCTGACAGTATCTCTCCTTGCGGGTTATGTGTATATAGTCTTTCCTATATTCTGCTGGTATCCCTCCTCGCGGGTCATGTGTATATAGTCTTTCCTATATTCTGCCAGTATCTCTCCTTGCGGGTCATGTGTATATAGTCTTTCCTATATTCTGCCGGTATCCCTCCTCGCGGGTCATGTGTATATAGTCTTTCCTATATTCTGCCGGTATCCCTCCTCGCGGGTCATGTGTATATAGTCTTTCCTATATTCTGCCAGTATCTCTCCTTGCGGGTTATGTGTATATAGTCTTTGCTATTTTGTGCCAGTATCCCTCCTCGCGGATCATGTGTATATAGTCTTTGCTATATTCTGCCAGTATCTCTCCTCGCGGGTCATGTGTATATAGTCTTTCCTATATTCTGCTGGTATCCCTCCTCGCGGGTCATGTGTATATAGTCTTTCCTATATTCTGCTGGTATCCCTCCTCGCGGGTCATGTGCATATAGTCTTTCCTATATTCTGCTGGTATCCCTCCTCGCGGGTCATGTTCATATAGTCTTTGCTATATTCTGCTGGTATCCCTCCTCGCGGGTCATGTGCATATAGTCTTTCCTATATTCTGCTGGTATCCCTCCTCGCGGGTCATGTGTATATAGTCTTTCCTATATTCTGCCAGTATCTCTCCTTGCGGGTCATGTGCATATAGTCTTTCCTATATTCTGCTGGTATCCCTCCTCGCGGGTCATGTGTATATAGTCTTTCCTATATTCTGCCGGTATCCCTCCTCGCGGGTCATGTGTATATAGTCTTTCCTATATTCTGCCGGTATCCCTCCTCGCGGGTCATGTGTATATAGTCTTTCCTATATTCTGCCAGTATCTCTCCTTGCGGGTTATGTGTATATAGTCTTTGCTATTTTGTGCCAGTATCCCTCCTCGCGGATCATGTGTATATAGTCTTTGCTATATTCTGCCAGTATCCCTCCTCGCGGGTCATGTGTATATAGTCTTTCCTATATTCTGCTGGTATCCCTCCTCGCGGGTCATGTTCATATAGTCTTTGCTATATTCTGCTGGTATCCCTCCTCGCGGGTCATGTGCATATAGTCTTTCCTATATTCTGCTGGTATCCCTCCTCGCGGGTCATGTGTATATAGTCTTTCCTATATTCTGCCAGTATCTCTCCTTGCGGGTCATGTGTATATAGTCTTTCCTATATTCTGCTGGTATCCCTCCTCGCGGGTCATGTGTATATAGTCTTTCCTATATTCTGCCAGTATCTCTCCTTGCGGGTTATGTGTATATAGTCTTTGCTATTTTGTGCCAGTATCCCTCCTCGCGGATCATGTGTATATAGTCTTTGCTATATTCTGCCAGTATCTCTCCTCGCGGGTCATGTGTATATAGTCTTTCCTATATTCTGCTGGTATCCCTCCTCGCGGGTCATGTGTATATAGTCTTTCCTATATTCTGCCAGTATCTCTCCTTGCGGGTCATGTGTATATAG
The DNA here is from genome assembly GCF_048569485.1 of Anomaloglossus baeobatrachus. Lineage (NCBI taxonomy): Eukaryota > Metazoa > Chordata > Amphibia > Anura > Aromobatidae > Anomaloglossus > Anomaloglossus baeobatrachus. Next base: position 4,177,855 of record NC_134364.1, on the reverse strand, counting down.
TCTTTCCTATATTCTGCTGGTATCCCTCCTCGCGGGTCATGTGTATATAGTCTTTCCTATATTCTGCCAGTATCTCTCCTTGCGGGTCATGTGTATATAGTCTTTCCTATATTCTGCTGGTATCCCTCCTCGCGGGTCATGTGTATATAGTCTTTCCTATATTCTGCCAGTATCTCTCCTTGCGGGTCATGTGTATATAGTCTTTCCTATATTCTGCTGGTATCCCTCCTCGCGGGTCATGTGTATATAGTCTTTCCTATATTCTGCCAGTATCTCTCCTCGCGGGTCATGTGTATATAGTCTTTCCTATATTCTGCCGGTATCACTCCTCGCGGGTCATGTGTATATAGTCTTTCCTATATTCTGCTGGTATCCCTCCTCGCGGGTCATGTGTATATAGTCTTTCCTATATTCTGCTGGTATCCCTCCTTGCGGGTCATGTGTATATAGTCTTTCCTATATTCTGCCGGTATCCCTCCTCGCGGGTCATGTGTATATAGTCTTTCCTATATTCTGCCGGTATCCCTCCTCGCGGGTCATGTGTATATAGTCTTTCCTATATTCTGCCGGTATCCCTCCTCGCGGGTCATGTGTATATAGTCTTTCCTATATTCTGCCGGTATCCCTCCTCGCGGGTCATGTGTATATAGTCTTTCCTATATTCTGCCGGTATCCCTCCTCGCGGGTCATGTGTATATAGTCTTTCCTATATTCTGCCAGTATCTCTCCTTGCGGGTTATGTGTATATAGTCTTTGCTATTTTGTGCCAGTATCCCTCCTCGCGGGTCACGTGTATATAGTCTTTCCTATATTCTGCCAGTATCTCTCCTCGCGGGTCATGTGTATATAGTCTTTCCTATATTCTGCCGGTATCCCTCCTCGCGGGTCATGTGTATATAGTCTTTCCTATATTCTGCTGGTATCCCTCCTCGCGGGTCATGTGTATATAGTCTTTCCTATATTCTGCCGTATCCCTCCTCGCGCGTCATGTGTATATAGTCTTTCCTATATTCTGCCGGTATCCCTCCTCGCGGGTCATGTGTATATAGTCTTTCCTATATTCTGCCAGTATCTCTCCTTGCGGGTCATGTGTATATAGTCTTTCCTATATTCTGCCAGTATCTCTCCTTGCGGGTCATGTGTATATAGTCTTTCCTATATTCTGCCAGTATCTCTCCTTGCGGGTCATGTGTATATAGTCTTTCCTATATTCTGCCGGTATCCCTCCTCGCGGGTCATGTGTATATAGTCTTTGCTATTTTGTGCCAGTATCCCTCCTCGCGGGTCACGTGTATATAGTCTTTGCTATATTCTGCCAGTATCTCTCCTTGCGGGTCATGTGTATATAGTCTTTCCTATATTCTGCCAGTATCTCTCCTTGCGGGTCATGTGTATATAGTCTTTCCTATATTCTGCTGGTATCCCTCCTCGCGGGTCATGTGTATATAGTCTTTCCTATATTCTGCCGTATCCCTCCTCGCGGGTCATGTGTATATAGTCTTTCCTATATTCTGCCGTATCCCTCCTCGCGGGTCATGTGTATATAGTCTTTCCTATATTCTGCCAGTATCTCTCCTTGCGGGTTATGTGTATATAGTCTTTGCTATTTTGTGCCAGTATCCCTCCTCGCGGGTCACGTGTATATAGTCTTTCCTATATTCTGCCAGTATCCCTCCTCGCGGGTCATGTGTATATAGTCTTTCCTATATTCTGCCGTATCCCTCCTCGCGGGTCATGTGTATATAGTCTTTCCTATATTCTGCCGTATCCCTCCTCGCGGGTCATGTGTATATAGTCTTTGCTATTTTGTGCCAGTATCCCTCCTCGCGGGTCATGTGTATATAGTCTTTGCTATATTCTGCTGGTATCCCTCCTCGCGGGTCATGTGTATATAGTCTTTCCTATATTCTGCCGGTATCTCTCCTCACGGGTCATGTGTATATAGTCTTTCCTATATTCTGCCGGTATCCCTCCTCGCGGGTCATGTGTATATAGTCTTTCCTATATTCTGCCAGTATCTCTCCTTGCGGGTTATGTGTATATAGTCTTTGCTATTTTGTGCCAGTATCCCTCCTCGCGGGTCACGTGTATATAGTCTTTCCTATATTCTGCCAGTATCCCTCCTCGCGGGTCATGTGTATATAGTCTTTCCTATATTCTGCCGTATCCCTCCTCGCGGGTCATGTGTATATAGTCTTTCCTATATTCTGCCGTATCCCTCCTCGCGGGTCATGTGTATATAGTCTTTGCTATTTTGTGCCAGTATCCCTCCTCGCGGGTCATGTGTATATAGTCTTTCCTATATTCTGCCGGTATCCCTCCTCGCGGGTCATGTGTATATAGTCTTTCCTATATTCTGCCAGTATCTCTCCTTGCGGGTTATGTGTATATAGTCTTTGCTATTTTGTGCCAGTATCCCTCCTCGCGGGTCACGTGTATATAGTCTTTCCTATATTCTGCCAGTATCCCTCCTCGCGGGTCATGTGTATATAGTCTTTCCTATATTCTGCCGTATCCCTCCTCGCGGGTCATGTGTATATAGTCTTTCCTATATTCTGCCGTATCCCTCCTCGCGGGTCATGTGTATATAGTCTTTGCTATTTTGTGCCAGTATCCCTCCTCGCGGGTCATGTGTATATAGTCTTTCCTATGTTCTGCCGGTATCCCTCCTCGCACGTCATGTGTATATAGTCTTTCCTATATTCTGCCGGTATCCCTCCTCGCGGGTCATGTGTATATAGTCTTTCCTATATTCTGCTGGTATCACTCCTCGCGGGTCATGTGTATATAGTCTTTCCTATATTCTGCCGTATCCCTCCTCGCGGGTCATGTGTATATAGTCTTTCCTATATTCTGCCGTATCCCTCCTCACGGGTCATGTGTATATAGTCTTTGCTATTTTGTGCCAGTATCCCTCCTCGCGGGTCATGTGTATATAGTCTTTGCTATTTTGTGCCGGTATCCCTCCTCGCGCGTCATGTGTATATAGTCTTTCCTATATTCTGCCGGTATCCCTCCTCGCGGGTCATGTGTATATAGTCTTTCCTATATTCTGCCGTATCCCTCCTCGCGGGTCATGTGTATATAGTCTTTCCTATATTCTGCCAGTATCTCTCCTCGCGGGTCATGTGTATATAGTCTTTCCTATATTCTGCCAGTATCTCTCCTTGCGGGTCATGTGTATATAGTCTTTCCTATATTCTGCCAGTATCTCTCCTTGCGGGTCATGTGTATATAGTCTTTCCTATATTCTGCCAGTATCTCTCCTTGCGGGTCATGTGTATATAGTCTTTCCTATATTCTGCCAGTATCTCTCCTTGCGGGTCATGTGTATATAGTCTTTCCTATATTCTGCCAGTATCTCTCCTTGCGGGTCATGTGTATATAGTCTTTCCTATATTCTGCCGGTATCCCTCCTCGCGGGTCATGTGTATATAGTCTTTCCTATATTCTGCCGGTATCCCTCCTCGCGGGTCATGTGTATATAGTCTTTCCTATATTCTGCCAGTATCTCTCCTTGCGGGTCATGTGTATATAGTCTTTGCTATTTTGTGCCAGTATCCCTCCTCGCGGGTCACGTGTATATAGTCTTTCCTATATTCTGCTGGTATCACTCCTCGCGGGTCATGTGTATATAGTCTTTCCTATATTCTGCCGTATCCCTCCTCGCGGGTCATGTGTATATAGTCTTTCCTATATTCTGCCGTATCCCTCCTCACGGGTCATGTGTATATAGTCTTTGCTATTTTGTGCCAGTATCCCTCCTCGCGGGTCATGTGTATATAGTCTTTGCTATTTTGTGCCGGTATCCCTCCTCGCGCGTCATGTGTATATAGTCTTTCCTATATTCTGCCAGTATCCCTCCTCGCGGGTCATGTGCATATAGTCTTTGCTATTTTGTGCCAGTATCCCTCCTCGCGGGTCATGTGTATATAGTCTTTGCTATATTCTGCTGGTATCCCTCCTCGCGGGTCATGTGTATATAGTCTTTCCTATATTCTGCCGGTATCTCTCCTCGCGGGTCATGTGCATATAGTCTTTTCTATATTCTGCCGGTATCCCTCCTCGCGGGTCATGTGTATATAGTCTTTCCTATATTCTGCCAGTATCCCTCCTCGCGGGTCATGTGTATATAGTCTTTCCTATATTCTGCTGGTATCCCTCCTCGCGGGTCATGTGTATATAGTCTTTCCTATATTCTGCTGGTATCCCTCCTCGCGGGTCATGTGTATATAGTCTTTGCTATATTCTGCCAGTATCCCTCCTCGCGGGTCATGTGTATATAGTCTTTCCTATATTCTGCCGGTATCCCTCCTCGCGGGTCATGTGCATATAGTCTTTTCTATATTCTGCCGGTATCCCTCCTCGCGGGTCATGTGTATATAGTCTTTGCTATATTCTGCCAGTATCCCTCCTCGCGGGTCATGTGCATATAGTCTTTTCTATATTCTGCCGGTATCCCTCCTCGCGGGTCATGTGTATATAGTCTTTCCTATATTCTGCCGGTATCCCTCCTCGCGGGTCATGTGTATATAGTCTTTCCTATATTCTGCCGGTATCCCTCCTCGCGGGTCATGTGTATATAGTCTTTCCTATATTCTGCTGGTATCCCTCCTCGCGGGTCATGTGTATATAGTCTTTGCTATATTCTGCCAGTATCCCTCCTCGCGGGTCATGTGTATATAGTCTTTCCTATATTCTGCCGGTATCCCTCCTCGCGGGTCATGTGCATATAGTCTTTTCTATATTCTGCCGGTATCCCTCCTCGCGGGTCATGTGTATATAGTCTTTGCTATATTCTGCCAGTATCCCTCCTCGCGGGTCATGTGCATATAGTCTTTTCTATATTCTGCCGGTATCCCTCCTCGCGGGTCATGTGTATATAGTCTTTCCTATATTCTGCCAGTATCCCTCCTCGCGGGTCATGTGTATATAGTCTTTCCTATATTCTGCCGGTATCCCTCCTCGCGGGTCATGTGTATATAGTCTTTGCTATATTCTGCTGGTATCCCTCCTCGCGGGTCATGTGTATATAGTCTTTCCTATAGTCTGCCGGTATCCCTCCTCGCGGGTCATGTGTATATAGTCTTTCCTATATTCTGCCAGTATCCCTCCTCGCGGGTCATGTGTATATAGTCTTTGCTATATTCTGCCGGTATCCCTCCTCGCGGGTCATGTGTATATAGTCTTTCCTATATTCTGCCGTATCCCTCCTCGCGGGTCATGTGTATATAGTCTTTGCTATATTCTGCCGGTATCCCTCCTCGCGGGTCATGTGTATATAGTCTTTCCTATATTCTGCCAGTATCTCTCCTCGCGGGTTATGTGTATATAGTCTTTCCTATATTCTGCCGGTATCCCTCCTCGCGGGTCATGTGTATATAGTCTTTCCTATATTCTGCTGGTATCCCTCCTCGCGGGTTATGTGTATATAGTCTTTCCTATATTCTGCCGGTATCCCTCCTCGCGGGTCATGTGTATATAGTCTTTCCTATATTCTGCCAGTATCTCTCCTCGCGGGTTATGTGTATATAGTCTTTCCTATATTCTGCCGGTATCCCTCCTCGCGGGTCATGTGTATATAGTCTTTGCTATATTCTGCCGGTATCCCTCCTCGCGGGTCATGTGTATATAGTCTTTCCTATATTCTGCTGGTATCCCTCCTCGCGGGTTATGTGTATATAGTCTTTCCTATATTCTGCTGGTATCCCTCCTCGCGGGTCATGTGTATATAGTCTTTCCTATATTCTGCCGGTATCCCTCCTCGCGGGTCATGTGTATATAGTCTTTGCTATATTCTGCTGGTATCCCTCCTCGCGGGTCATGTGTATATAGTCTTTGCTATATTCTGCTGGTATCCCTCCTCGCGGGTCATGTGTATATAGTCTTTCCTATATTCTGCCGGTATCCCTCCTCACGGGTCATGTGTATATAGTCTTTCCTATATTCTGCCGGTATCCCTCCTCGCGGGTCATGTGTATATAGTCTTTCCTATATTCTGCTGGTATCCCTCCTCGCGGGTCATGTGTATATAGTCTTTCCTATATTCTGCTGGTATCCCTCCTCGCGGGTCATGTGTATATAGTCTTTGCTATATTCTGCTGGTATCCCTCCTCGCGGGTCATGTGTATATAGTCTTTCCTATATTCTGCCGGTATCCCTCCTCGCGGGTCATGTGTATATAGTCTTTCCTATATTCTGCTGGTATCCCTCCTCGCGGGTCATGTGTATATAGTCTTTGCTATATTCTGCTGGTATCCCTCCTCGCGGGTCATGTGTATATAGTCTTTGCTATATTCTGCTGGTATTCCTCCTCGCGGGTCATGTGTATATAGTCTTTGCTATATTCTGCCGGTATCTCTCCTCGCGGGTCATGTGTATATAGTCTTTGCTATATTCTGCTGGTATCCCTCCTCACGGGTCATGTGTATATAGTCTTTCCTATATTCTGCCGGTATCCCTCCTCGCGGGTCATGTGTATATAGTCTTTCCTATATTCTGCTGGTATCCCTCCTCGCGGGTCATGTGTATATAGTCTTTCCTATATTCTGCTGGTATCCCTCCTCGCGGGTCATGTGTATATAGTCTTTCCTATATTCTGCCGGTATCCCTCCTCGCGGGTCATGTGTATATAGTCTTTCCTATATTCTGCCGGTATCCCTCCTCGCGGGTCATGTGTATATAGTCTTTCCTATATTCTGCCAGTATCCCTCCTCGCGGGTCATGTGTATATAGTCTTTGCTATATTCTGCCAGTATCCCTCCTCGCGGGTCATGTGTATATAGTCTTTCCTATATTCTGCCAGTATCTCTCCTCGCAGGTCATGTGTATATAGTCTTTCCTATATTCTGCCGGTATCCCTCCTCGCGGGTCATGTGTATATAGTCTTTCCTATATTCTGCTGGTATCCCTCCTCGCGGGTCATGTGTATATAGTCTTTGCTATATTCTGCCGGTATCCCTCCTCGCGGGTCATGTGTATATAGTCTTTCCTATATTCTGCCGGTATCTCTCCTCGCAGGTCATGTGCATATAGTCTTTGCTATTTTGTGCCAGTATCCCTCCTCGCGGGTCATGTGTATATAGTCTTTGCTATATTCTGCTGGTATCCCTCCTCGCGGGTCATGTGTATATAGTCTTTGCTATATTCTGCTGGTATCCCTCCTCGCGGGTCATGTGTATATAGTCTTTGCTATATTCTGCTGGTATCCCTCCTCGCGGGTCATGTGTATATAGTCTTTGCTATATTCTGCTGGTATCCCTCCTCGCGGGTCATGTGTATATAGTCTTTGCTATATTCTGCCGGTATCCCTCCTCGCGGGTCATGTGTATATAGTCTTTCCTATATTCTGCCGGTATCCCTCCTCGCGGGTCATGTGTATATAGTCTTTCCTATATTCTGCCGGTATCCCTCCTCGCGGGTCATGTGCATACAGCAGAGCGATGGTGAACATCCAGCAGAAAGCTGCACATCGGCGGCCTGCGCTTCATCTCCTGACATCTCCTCATTGTGGAGACAACAGGAGAGCACACGGAATAATTACTCAGCGACCGCAAACCTGTTTAATGTGTTATTTATCTGCACAGAAATGTGTAACTTGCCAATAAAACGCTAAAGCTAAGAAGCAATTTACTGCGCTCTTGACCTGTGTAACGGGGCCGCTCGCAGCGGCTTATTATTCTCCTGTTTGTGGATCTTTCCGGAGACAAGCCTTGTAATTAAGATGTTATTTCTGAAAGAGATTTTCGTGCTCAGTTCCAGTCGCCGGTGCTTAGTGTCACCTTGTGAAGTCACATCCAGTTTACTGTGTGCAAATCTGAGGAGACATGCTCCGATAACGCAAAATTAAAGGGGGGAACGTGGGGTCGAGAGGAAATAATTCAGGTAAAAGCATTACAAATACAGACAACCTACAACAGCGCTACAAGTGCACACCCGAAACACGCAGCCCCAGGTGTCCTACAAGGATACAGCCCAGATTCCCGCTCAGAAAGCCACACAATCCCCGACATCACCGAAAACAGATCTTGCAACAACCAGTCCCACAGGAGCTCTCAGAGGTGTTCAGCTTTTGCAGAAATGAAAGCCGAGTTGTAGGTCTACAGCAGTCGCCACAGCAGCACTATGTCTGTTCTCACCCGGGCTGCGCGGTCCAGGACAGATACTTGCACCACATGCAGCCTGTTCCAGCTGTCCCCAAAAACTCTATCTACATATCCATGCTACAGATACAGTATAATACAAAGGAGAAAGCCATCAATCCCAGCACAGGAACGATCTAAGGACATTGCTACTGTGCTGAGATTCATCAGTCCAAACCGCACAGAGCAGGGAAAGGAGGCCGGCAAGTTTGTTTTTTAGCTATTGTTTGCCGGCACTTGTGGGGGAAAGCTGTGTGGGCATTATACTGTGTGTGGGGGGGCCTGTCGGGGCCATTATACTGTGTATAGGGGAGCTGTGGGGCACATTATATGGTGTGTGGAGGAGCTGTGTGGCCATTACACTGTGTGTGGAAGAGCTGTGTGGCCATTAAACTGTGTAAGGTGGATCTGTAAGGGCCATTATACTATGTGTGGGGGAGCTGTGTGGTCATGATACGGTGTGGGGGAGCTGTAGGGGCCTTTATACTGTGTGTGTGGAGAAGATGTAGGAGCCAACATACTGTGTGTGGGGAAGCTGTGGAGCAATTATACTGTGTCTGGGAGAGCTGTGGGGGCCATTACATTGTGTGTGGGGGAGATGTGGGGCCATTATACAGTGTATATGGGAACTGTGGGGCATTTATACTGTGTAAAAGGGGCCATTATACTATGTGGAGGAGCTGTGGGGGCATCATGCTTTGTGTGTGAGAGCTCTAGGGCCATTATACTGGCCATTATACTGTGTGTGGGAGAGTTGTGGGGAACTATACTGTGTGGGGGCAGCTGTGGGGGCATTATACTATGTGTTAGGGAGCTGTGGGGCCACTATACTGTGTGTGGGGGAGCTGTGGGACCATTATACTGTGTGTGGGAGAGCTGTGCGGCCACTATACTGTGTGTGGGGGAGCTGTGGGACCACTATACTGCGTGTGGGGGAGTGAAGGGGCCATTATAATGTGTGTGGGGGAACTTTGGGGCCACTATACTGTGTGTGGGGACCATTATAATTTGTGTTGGAGGCTGTGGGGGGCCATTATGTGTGTGTGGGGGGGGCAATTATACTGTGTGTGAGGGAGCTGTGGGGCCATTATACTGTGTGTGAGGGAGTTGTGGGGCCATTATACTGTGTGTGAGGGAGTTGTGGGGCCATTATACTGTGTGTGAGGGGAAGCTGTGGGGCTATTATAGTATGTGGAGGCTGTGGGGCCATTATACTTTGTGTGGGGGAGCTGTGTGGCCATTATACTGTGTGGGGGAGCTGTGTGGCCATTATACTATGTGTGGGAGCTGTGGTGTTATTAAACTATGTGTGAGGGACCTGTAGGGGCCATTATACTGTGCATAGGGGAGCCGTGCGTGGGGGAGCTGTAGGGGGAATTATATTGTGTGGGGTCATCATACTGTGTGTGTGAGAGCTGTAGGACCATTATACTGTGTGTGTGGGAGAGTTGTAAGGCCATTATACTGTGTATAGGGGAGCTGTGGGGGCCATTATACTATGAATAGTGGAGTTGTGGAGTCATTATACTGTGTGTGGGAGCTGTGGGTCCATTAGACTATGTGTGGGGAACCTGTAGGGGCCATTATACTATGTGTGGGGGACCTGTAGGGGCCAGTATGCTGTGTATAGGGGAGCTGTGGGGAGATTATACTGTGAGGGAGCTGTGGGGGAATCATTATACTGTGAGTGAGGGAGCTGTGGGGCCCATTAGACTCTGTGTCTATGGGAGCTATAGGGCAATTATACTATGTGTAGGGCAGCGGTAGGGGTCAGTATACTGTGTATAGGGGAGTTGTGGGGGCATTATACTGTGTGTAGGAAAATGTGGGGTCATTATACTGTTTGTGGGGAGCTGTGCGGCCATCACTCTGTGTATAGGGGAGTTGTGGGGGCATTATACTGTCTTATACTGTTTGTGGGGAGCTGTGGTGCCATTATACTGTGCAGAGGGGAGTTGTGGGGTCATTATACTGTTTGTGGGGAGCTGTGGGGCCATCACTCTGTGTATAGGGGAGTTGTGGGGGCATTATACTGTCTTATACTGTTTGTGGGGAGCTGTGGGGCCATTACTCTGTGTATAGGGGAGTTGTGGGGGTATTATACTGTCTTATACTGTTTGTGGGGAGCTGTGGGGCCATTACTCTGTGTATAGGGGAGTTGTGGGGGCATTATACTGTCTTATACTGTTTGTGGGGAGCTGTGGGGCCATTACTCTGTGTATAGGGGAGTTGTGGGGGCATTATACTGTGTGTGGGGAGCTGTGGGGCCATCACTCTGTGTATAGGGGAGTTGTGGGGGCATTATACTGTTTGTGGGGAGCTGTGGGGCCATCACTCTGTGTATAGGGGAGTTGTGGGGGCATTATACTGTCTTATACTGTTTGTGGGGAGCTGTGGGGCCATCACTCTGTGTATAGGGGAGTTGTGGGGGCATTATACTGTCTTATACTGTTTGTGGGGAGCTGTGGGGCCATTACTCTGTGTATAGGGGAGTTGTGGGGGCATTATACTGTTTGTGGGGAGCTGTGGGGCCATCACTCTGTGTATAGGGGAGTTGTGGGGGCATTATACTGTTTGTGGGGAGCTGTGCGGCCATCACTCTGTGTATAGGGGAGTTGTGGGGGCATTATACTGTCTTATACTGTTTGTGGGGAGCTGTGGGGCCATTACTCTGTGTATAGGGGAGTTGTGGGGGCATTATACTGTCTTATACTGTTTGTGGGGAGCTGTGGGGCCATTACTCTGTGTATAGGGGAGTTGTGGGGGCATTATACTGTTTGTGGGGAGCTGTGGGGCCATTACTCTGTGTATAGGGGAGTTGTGGGGGCATTATACTGTTTGTGGGGAGCTGTGGGGCCATTACTCTGTGTATAGGGGAGTTGTGGGGGTATTATACTGTGTGTGGGGAAGCTGTGGGGGCTCTGCAACAACCAGACAAATATCCCCGCTTGGCAAAATGCTTTTCAGCTGCATGGCAGCGTTTTCTCCATAGCAGTGCTGTGCAGTGCCCCTAGGAATACGACCTCACAGCACTGTACCTTACTGTACACAACCTTATAGTGGAGGTGACCCAGCCGAGGATTCACAGAATGAATATCCTCTCCTCTGATCCACAAGTCACACGATCACTCCAGAGTCCACGTCTGATTCTATGGACACTACAGGGGGCGCAGATCCCAGGATGAACCTTTCCCTGACGAGATCACATGACTGACTGATCACACGATCCCCAGAAACGTGTAGTCAGAGATGACATATTGTGTGAAAAGATCCCTTTACAATAAGCTGCAGCCAGATCCCGGCCCCCTTCCCCCTGCAGACAGATCCCGGCCCCCTTCCCGCTGCAGACAGATCCCGGCCCCCTTCCCCCTGCAGACAGATCCCGGCCCCCTTCCCCCTGCAGACAGATCCCGGCCCCCTTCCCCCTGCAGACAGATCCCGGCCCCCTTCCCCCTGCAGACACATCCCGGCCCCCTTCCCCCTGCAGACACATCCCCTTCCCCCTGCAGACACGTCCCGGCCCCCTTCCCCCTGCAGACACGTCCCGGCCCCCTTCCCCCTGCAGACACGTCCCGGCCCCCTTCCCCCTGCAGACACGTCCCGGCCCCCTTCCCCCTGCAGACACGTCCCGGCCCCCTTCCCCCTGCAGACAGATCCCGGCCCCCTTCCCCCTGCAGACAGATCCCGGCCCCCTTCCCCCTGCAGACAGATCCCGGCCCCCTTCCCCCTGCAGACAGATCCCGGCCCCCTTCCCCCTGCAGACACATCCCCTTCCCCCTGCAGACAGGTCCCGACCCCCTTCCCCCTGCAGACAGGTCCCGGCCCCCTTCCCCCTGCAGACAGATCCCCTTCCCCCTGCAGACAGATCCCCTTTCCCCTGCAGCCAGATCCCGGCCCCCTTCCCCCTGCAGACAGATCCCCTTTCCCCTGCAGACAGGTCCCGGCCCCCTTCCCCCTGCAGACAGATCCCCTTCCCCCTGCAGACAGGTCCCGGCCCCCTTCCCCCTGCAGACAGGTCCCGGCCCCCTTCCCCCTGCAGACAGATCCCCTTCCCCCTGCAGACAGATCCCCTTTCCCCTGCAGCCAGATCCCAGCCCCCTTCCCCCTGCAGACAGATCCCCTTCCCCCTGCAGACAGATCCCGGCCCCCTTCCCCCTGCAGACAGATCCCCTTTCCCCTGCAGACAGGTCCCGGCCCCCTTCCCCCTGCAGACAGATCCCCTTCCCCCTGCAGACAGGTCCCGGCCCCCTTCCCCCTGCAGACAGATCCCCTTCCCCCTGCAGACAGATCCCGGCCCCCTTCCCGCTGCAGACACACAAGGCCGTCAGTTCGGACACTCTGAAGATACTGAATATTCACAATCGCTTTTACATTATTAAATGCGTCTTATATTTTCTTTATTATTGAAGAATTAAAAACAAAGACTGAAAAGTAGAAGAAACCCTGGGACTATGCCCACCGCACAGCACACATCTGACCCTGGGACTATGCCCGCCGCACAGCACACATCTGACCCTGGGACTATGCCCGCCGCACAGCACACATCTGACCCTGGGACTATGCCCACCGCACAGCACACATCTGACCCTGGGACTATGCCCGCCGCACAGCACACATCTGACCCTGGGACTATGCCCGCCGCACAGCACACATCTGACCCTGGGACTATGCCCGCCGCACAGCACACATCTGACCCTGGGACTATGCCCACCGCACAGCACACATCTGACCCTGGGACTATGCCCGCCGCACAGCACACATCTGACCCTGGGACTATGCCCACCGCACAGCACACATCTGACCCTGGGACTATGCCCACCGCACAGCACACATCTGACCCTGGGACTATGCCCGCCGCACAGCACACATCTGACCCTGGGACTATGCCCGCCGCACAGCACACATCTGACCCTGGGACTATGCCCGCCGCACAGCACACATCTGACCCTGGGACTATGCCCGCCGCACAGCACACATCTGACCCTGGCAGAGACTATGCCCGCCGCACAGCACACATCTGACCCTGGCAGAGACTATGCCCGCCGCACAGCACACATCTGACCCTGGCAGAGACTATGCCCGCCGCACAGCACACATCTGACCCTGGCAGAGACTATGCCCACCGCACAGCACACATCTGACCCTGGCAGAGACTATGCCCGCCGCACAGCACACATCTGACCCTGGCAGAGACTATGCCCACCGCACAGCACACATCTGACCCTGGCAGAGACTATGCCCGCCGCACAGCACACATCTGACCCTGGGACTATGCCCGCCGCACAGCACACATCTGACCCTGGCAGAGACTATGCCCGCCGCACAGCACACATCTGACCCTGGCAGAGACTATGCCCGCCGCACAGCACACATCTGACCCTGGCAGAGACTATGCCCGCCGCACAGCACACATCTGACCCTGGCAGAGACTATGCCCGCCGCACAGCACACATCTGACCCTGGCAGAGACTATGCCCGCCGCACAGCACACATCTGACCCTGGCAGAGAAAGCAACATGGTCCACGTACCATAGATCCGGGGGATGAGCGGTTCTTTCGGGTCGTGGTAGTGGCCAAGGTTGTGGTGGTCTCCATGATGGTGGTGGATAATTCCGGAGGCATGGACGTGGTGGGCGTCGTGCCCAGGATGGACGGGACCGCTCCCACCAGCCTCACACTTCCGCTGATGTTGATGTGGGGGTTGTGCTCGGCCGCCATATTGAGAACTTTCAGGCCGTTATAGTAGATTCCCGATAGCTGCCCCTGGAATGGCCGGCCTCTGTCATTTCCACCAATGGCTATCTGCGCTTGGGTATTGAAGATAGTCAGGGGTCGCCCTATAGAGACACATTAAAAGAAATGTCACAATCTCAAAGCCACATAAAAAAACATGGAAAGTCTTCTGTGACAACAGGGAGTGGTCTGAAGAGACTGGCTTCATCAGTGACGCCCAATCACCTATATACAACATCCGGGCCCTAACGCCAGGGCCCCGACTAGTGTCTGTGCCCCCGTCCTTCCTCCGGATCTTCTGCTCCGAGGTATCCGGCACATTAAGAGGATGCCCCGAGTCTACAGGGGGCGCCACTGGCACCCGCATACTTTACTGGACGCGGCTGCAGTCACTGGACGCGGCTGCAGTCACTGGACGCGGCTGCTCTGAATTATTGATCCACTTAATCACGTAGTGACATTAGGACACCGCCATTTACTCTGTCCCTGCGTCTATAAACCTGGTGAGAGGACGGCCAGGATTCATTAACAGATCGTGCATCACACAGACACCAATCAATAGCTTCCATTGACCTCGTGCCCCGGGCTCCTCCACAGACCGCGGGTTCTTGCTTGTTTTTCGGTTTCCCCTTCCTACTGTTAACTTTAAGTAATTTGGTCGTTTGAAAAGAAATAGAAAAGAAGCGGCAGAGTATAACATGAGATTACAGCAGAAACCGGCGCTGTGAAGGCACGGGCGAGGCAGGACATTGCTGTGCAGCTTCACTCCCCGCACACCACCGATCCCCAGACTGACTCACACTCTGCACATGGGCTTTCCGGGCTGGAGATAATGGCTACACCGTGTCTGCCGAGGAGATCGCCCATCCCTCGCCAGCCGCTCATCATTGGGGCTTTACAGCAGCAACCTGACACGTTTCACCCTAAGGACAGATAATAGTAAGTACCTTTTGCAACGCCAGTTCCCACTCTCTTGAACTCAGGACTCAGAAGTCTTGTGCCATCTTCCATTCCTGAGATACTGAGCCCTGAAAAACAGGGACCCCGGTATGGATATAAAAAATGAAAAAAAATCTGCAGGTAGTTTCCAGTGAAACCTCAGCAGCCAGAAGAAAATGAAAAAACAGCAGCCATCCTCCTACCACGAGCAATGTTAGGAAAATGCAGAGGATGGGTCAGCAGGTGCTGCTGGTAGTGCGGGGACCGCTGCCTGACACCAGCTCATATATATACGCTTATACAGTGGAAACCCTTAGTTTCCCTCCGCTCTCTATACAGACACATCTACAGGTTTTTCCCTCACTCTCTATACAGACACATCTGCAGGTTTTTCCCTCCGCTCTCTATAGACACATGTACAGGTTTTTCCCTCACTCTCTATACAGACACATCTGCAGGTGTTTCCCTCCGCTCTCTATACAGACACATCTGCAGGTTTATCCCTCACTCTCTATACAGACACATCTGCAGGTTTATCCCTCACTCTCTATACAGACACATCTGCAGGTGTTTCCCTCCGCTCTCTATACAGACATCTGCAGGTTTATCCCTCCGCTCTCTATACAGACACATCTGCAGTTTTTTCCCTCCCTCTCTATACAGACACATCTACAGGTTTTTCCCTCACTCTCTATACAGACACATCTGCGGGTGTTTCCCTCCGCTCTCTATACAGACACATCTGCAGGTTTATCCCTCTGCTCTCTATACAGACACATCAGCAGGTTTTTCCCTCCGCTCTCTATGCAGACACATCTACAGGTTTTTCCCTCACTCTCTATACAGACACATCTACAGGTTTTTCCCTCACTCTCTATACAGACACATCTGCAGGTTTTTCCCTCCGCTCTCTATACAGACACATCTGCAGGTTTATCCCTCCGCTCTCTATACAGACACATCTGCAGTTTTTTCCCTCCCTCTCTATACAGATACATCTGCAGATTTTTCCCTCCGCTCTCTATACAGACGCATCTGCAGGTTTTTCCCTCAGCTTTGTATACAGACATCTGCAGGGTTTTTCCCTCCGCTCTTTACAGATACATCTGCAGGTTTATCCCTCCGCTCTCTATACAGACACATCTGCAGGTTTTTCTCTCCGCTCTCTATACAGACATCTGTAGGTTTATCCCTCCACTCTCTATACAGACACATCTGCAGGTTTTTCCCTCTGCTCTCTATACAGACACATCTGCAGGTTTATCTCTCCGCTCTCTATACAAACACATCTGCAGGTTTTTCCCTCCACTCTCTATGCAGACACATCTGCAGGTTTTTCCCTCTGCTCTCCAGAATAATGAGGGAGAATGTTTTCAGGCATTTTTCTTCCTTTCTGCACAGTGACGTGTCATTAGTATTTGGTGGTGTTGCCCTTACACTGTGTGACTTGGCGGAAACGTTTTTGATCCTTCCAGAAGCTTCTCACAATAGTTGGTGGAATTTGGCCCCTTTCTCCTGACAGACCTGGTGGAGCTTAGCCATATTTGTAGGCTGTCGCTTGCACCGGCCTTTTCAGCATTGCTCATAAATTTTCAATAGAACTGAGATCAGGGCTTTGTGATGGCCACTCCAAAACATTGACTTTATTATCCTTAAGCCCCTGTGTAACCAGTTTGGCAGTATACTTTGAGTCATTGTCCAATTGGAAGACCCATTTCCGCCCAAGCTTTAAGTTCCTGGCTGATGTCTTGAGATGTTCTTCAGGATTGCCACATAATCTTCTTTCCTCATGATGCCATCTATTTTGTGAAGTCACCAGTCCCTCCTGCAGCAGAACACCCCCACACCATGATGCTGCCCGTGTGTGACAGTTGGATATTCTTAGGCTAAGATCACACTTTACGTTCTCCTACTTGCAGTTCTAAACGCACGTTTTGGGCTTAATTGATTTGACCAAAGTTGCCTTTTTCAGAAATTTAGCGCTGAAAACGCATGCGTATTTACGGCGTTTTAAGCGCTTTTTACATGCTTTTTCACCTGCGTTTTGA
The DNA here is from genome assembly GCF_048569485.1 of Anomaloglossus baeobatrachus. Lineage (NCBI taxonomy): Eukaryota > Metazoa > Chordata > Amphibia > Anura > Aromobatidae > Anomaloglossus > Anomaloglossus baeobatrachus. The sequence continues at coordinate 4,160,994 of NC_134364.1, read as the reverse complement.
CAGATGCGTTTTGAACATCAAGACACTGCTAAATAAAGATTAAATAGTCAAACAGAATGAAAAAAAGAGAAAAAAAAAGAGAAAAAAAAAGTAACACAGAATTTTAGAAATAATTAAGGAAATAGAAATATTTAATAAAATTATAGCGCTAATATACTATTTATTGGAAAAATAGCAATAAATTATTATTTTTCTTTAATTTAATTGTCGGACTGTGTGTGTGTGTGTAAAGGGACATATGAAATCATTATTTTAAAGTCCAAAACGCATGTTTTCTGCACATAAAAAGCAGGTAAAAAGCAGGAATTTGCAGGAATCTTTGTTTCTGCCATTTCTCATTGACTTCAATGTTAGCAAAACGCACCCAAAATGGCAAAAACAACTGCTTCTTTGAACGCATGTTTTTACCACAAAATATGCACATTAAACGCAGCATTTGGAAACGCAAAGTGCGGTCTAGAAATCCACATTTTCCATAGACTTTGCCTGTGAAATCCAAACGCATGCCTTTTGGCATGAAAAAGGTGCTTCTCAAAACGGACCTAAAAAGCACCTGAAACGCAAAGTGGGGTCTTAGCATTAGGCTTCAAAGCTTCTCCCTTTTTCCTCTAAACATAAAAATGGTCATTATGGCCAAACAGTTCAATTTTAGTTTTGTCAGACCACAGGACATATTAGGCTAGTTTCACACTTGCATTGAATGGTATCCGTTGCATTGCGTTGTGTGACGGATGCAACGGATGTGTTGCATATAGTGGCACAACGGATCGTACAAAACAACAGAATCAGCCTTTTTTTTTTTTTTAACACAGTTTCACCGGCGACAGACTATTGTGAACGATCAGCTGATCGCTCCCAGCGCCGGGTGACCAGCTGATCGCTCCCAGCGCCGGGTGACCAGCTGATCGCTCCCAGCGCCGGGTGACCAGCTGATCGCTCCCAGCGTCGGGTGACCAGCTGATCGCTCCCAGCGTCGGGTGACCAGCTGATCGCTCCCAACGCCGGGTGACCAGCTGATCGCTCCCAGCGCCGGGTGACCAGCTGATCGCTCCCAGCGCCGGGTGACCAGCTGATCGCTCCCAGCGCCGGGTGACCAGCTGATCGCTCCCAGCGCCGGGTGACCAGCTGATCGCTCCCAGCGCCGGGTGACCAGCTGATCGCTCCCAGCGTCGGGTGACCAGCTGATCGCTCCCAGCGCCGGGTGATCAGCTGATCGCTCCCAGCGCCGGGTGATCAGCTGATCGCTCGGCCGCCGAGAATGTGTGCGGAGTGCGTGGAGCCGAGCGGGGCCATGGCACTGAGGACAGGTGAGTGTGAGTGTGTGTGTGTATATATATATATATATATATATATACACATGAGGAGTGGAGTGCACGAGAAGGCGGAGCCGAGCGGGGAAGTGTCGGGCTCCCTGCACACGTGGCCAGGGTAAATATCGGGTAAAGCACTTTACTTGGTTACCCGATATTTACCTTAGTTACGAGTGCAGGGAGCCAGAGAGAGCATGCGCAGTGAAATCCTAAGGAAGCAACGCAGCGTCGCCCAGCGGAAGCAACGCAGGTCCTTTTGACACAATCCGTCATCCATACAAGTCTATGGGAAACAGCGGAATCCGTTAACGGATTCCGCTGTTTTCCAAAAGGGCGGATTGTGACGGAAGGAAAACAACGCAAGTGTGAAAGTACCCTTACAGTATTTGTTCCTGTGCATTTGCAAACATGAATCTGGCTTTTTTCCTTTATCTTTTGGAGATATGTCTTCTTCCGGGCAGAGCGGCCTTTCAGCCCATGTTGATACAGGACTCGTGTCACTGTCGATAATGACACAATCTTACCAGCTTCCACCAGCATCTTCACTTTTGCTTTCGTTCTTGGGTTGATCTGCACATCTCACATTTGTTGGTCTGACCAAAGCACGTTCATCTCTGGTACACAGAGCTCATCTCCTTCCTGAGCGGTATGATGGCTGGACATTCCCATCTTGTGTGTACTTGTGTATAATTGTTTGTACAGATGAATAAGGCACCTTCAGGAATCTGGAAATTCCACCCAACGATGAACCAGACTTGTACAAATCCACAATTCTCTTCCTGAGATCTTGGCTGATTTCTTTAGACTTTCCCATGATGTTACACAGAGAAGCCGTGTGATTCAGGTGTGCATTACAATACATCCACAGGTGTGTCTCTAACTCAGATGTTGTCAGTAAACCTATCAGAAGCTTCCAAAGACATGACATAATCATATGGGCGGTCCCATATTGTTTAAAGGCACAGTACTCTTAGTGTATGGAAACTTCTCACTTTGCAGAAAGTAATAAAAAACCTTGAAAACATTCTCTCTCTCATTATTCCGGTATTTGGCAAATAGAAATAATTTTGGTGCCCAATTGGCCTAAAATGGGAAAGGTTTATTCTGATTTCATCCGGCTTTTACTCAGCGCTGTGCCTGTTCAGCACAATGTGAATAGGTGTGTGGGTATTTTACACAAACATTTTTTCACTTGTTCGCTACAAATCACAAACAGGGAGCGTTTTCCTTTTATTCTGATTTCATGTCAGATAGTAAGAAAAACCTGCAGATGTTTCTTTTTAGATCGTGGAGGGAAACTAAGGGTTTCAACTGTGTGTGTGTGTACATTATATATACATACATACAGTATATACTGTCTATATATATATATATATATATATACACACCAGTGTGGATTGGCAGACACTGCACTGACCATCAGGAGGCCGCCCATGGCCAGTGGTGGCAGCCACACGTGACGTGCCAAGCACCGTCACAGCTGGATTTTCAGGCAGTTGCGTATCAGAGTCTATAGATTACAGAGCCGGCGTGGAGACCATACAGAAAAGTGGCGGCATAGGAGTGGAAAATGTTAAGGCCTCAGATGCAGCCGGCTCAAATGGTGGCAGCCTCCACAAACCAACATCCACTGCAGCCATTTCTACCCAGAAGTGGGAGGAGGACAACAAGTGTCAGATGCGGTTAGTGGTGACATCAGGCAATGAGCTCCCGGGGGTGGAGAGCGGTTGGTGTGATGGGTAAGAACCGGCTTCAACGTCACGCTGCTCAGGGTCACAATTCCCACTATGTTTCTCCATCATTTTATCACATGGATTAAGGAACTAGCAGTAAAGTGTGACTCTGAGGAAGAAGTAAAGTCAGAGCCAGGTCTCCCTGTGCAAGCTCATGCAAACTAGGTTGGAAAGACAGGAAAAGAAGGCGTTAGAGGTGCTGGATGACAGAAGTGTCTGCCGTTTGCGGACATTATAGGTGGGGGATAGTGACGCATCATTTTGGTTACACCCGATAAGCTTGTGCCTGCGCCCTCCGCTGGCCCTTGTCCTGACCCTCACCGACATCTGACTGCCCTGACAAATCGGTAGCATTCGTGTACAGACAGAAAGAAAGGTCAATGTGTCACAGGATCACACAACGCCTCTTACTACTGTCTTTTCAGAAAATATTCCCTTCAATTATTAGGAAGGAGCATGGATGATCCAGTGTTCAGAGATCTCATGCATCAATGGAGATGGATGGCAGGCAGAGGCATGCAGGTGTCCGGTGTCGCCCATCACCACCATCCAGGGGACATTCAGGCGGATCAGTCTTCCCCATATATTCTCTTCTTGATCACACCACATAACAGCAGCTGTATATTATACATGGCGGTAGCTGAGCAGCCTCTGTATACAGCATCGCAGAGGAGCCATGTATGAAGGCTCCGCACGCAGTGCCATGATGGATCTGAGCCTGCGGAGCAGACAGTGCACGGCACATCAGCATGCAGCATGGATCATGCAGGGCTCCAACAATCTACTTACCTTTGTCTTGCTGCCCGTCGTCTGGGTTCCGGGGCAATTTATAGGACAGTTTCGGCTTTTGGTGTAGCTCTGTATTGCCTTAAGGTTTAAAAGACAATGTTATTAGGGGTTAGAGTCGGCAACATGTGGGTCTACAATGCCTCAAGAGCTTTCAGTGTTCATGCTCCTCACATCACAATTATACAGCATGGCATTAGCTCATTATCATGTGCTCCAGCACGGCTGTGCGTGACCCGGTGACATCACCAGTGCGTAAGATACAGAGTGTGACCCAGTGACATCACTATAGTGTAAGATACAGAGTGTGACCCAGTGACATCACCAGTGCGTAAGATACAGAGTGTGACCCAGTGACATCACCAGTGCGTAAGATACAGAGTGTGACCCGGTGACATCACCAGTGCGTAAAATAAAGAGTGTGACCCGGTGACATCACCAGTGCGTAAGATAAAGAGTGTGACCCAGTGACATCACTAGTGTGTGAGATACAGAGTGTGACCCAGTGACATCACTATACTGTAAGATACAGAGTGTGACCCGGTGACATCACTCGTGTGAGAGATACAGAGTGTGACCCAGTGACATCACCAGTGCGTAAGATACAGAGTGTGACCCAGTGACATCACTATACTGTAAGATACAGAGTGTGACCCGATGACATCACTATACTATAAGATACAGAGTGTGACCCGGTGACATCACTAGTGTGTAAGATACAGAGTGTGACCCGGTGACATCACTAGTGTGTAAGATACAGAGTGTGACCCGGTGACATCACTAGTGTGTGAGATACAGAGTGTGACCCAGTGACATCACTATAGTGTAAGATACAGAGTGTGACCCGGTGACATCACTAGTGTGTAAGATACAGAGTGTGACCCAGTGACATCACCAGTGCATAAGATACAGAGTGTGACCCAGTGACATCACCAGTGCGTAAGATACAGAGTGTGACCCAGTGACATCACCAGTGCGTAAGATACAGAGTGTGACCCAGTGACATCACCAGTGCATAAGATACAGAGTGTGACCCAGTGACATCACTATAGTGTAAGATACAGAGTGTGACCCGGTGACATCACCAGTGCGTAAGATACAGAGTGTGACCCGGTGACATCACTAGTGTGTAAGATACAGAGTGTGACCCGGTGACCTCACTAGTGTGTGAGATACAGGGTGTGACCTGGTGACCTCACTAGTGTGTAAGATACAGAGTGTGACCCGGTGACATCACTAGTGTGTGAGATACAGAGTGTGACCTGGTGACATCACTAGTGTGTAAGATACAGAGTGTGACCCAGTGACATCACCAGTGCGTAAGATACAGAGTGTGACCCGGTGACATCACTAGTGTGTAAGATACAGAGTGTGACCCGGTGACATCACTAGTGTGTGAGATACAGAGTGTGACCCGGTGACATCACTAGTGTGTAAGATACAGAGTGTGACCCAGTGACATCACCAGTGCGTAAGATACAGAGTGTGACCCAGTGACATCACCAGTGCGTAAGATACAGAGTGTGACCCAGTGACATCACCAGTGCGTAAGATACAGAGTGTGACCCGGTGACATCACTATAGTGTAAGATACAGAGTGTGACCCGGTGACATCACCAGTGCGTAAGATACAGAGTGTGACCCGGTGACATCACTAGTGTGTAAGATACAGAGTGTGACCCGGTGACCTCACTAGTGTGTGAGATACAGGGTGTGACCTGGTGACCTCACTAGTGTGTGAGATACAGGGTGTGACCCGGTGACATCACTAGTGTGTGAGATACAGAGTGTGACCCGGTGACATCACTAGTGTGTGAGATACAGGGTGTGACCTGGTGACCTCACTAGTGTTTGAGATACAGGGTGTGGCCCAGTGACATCACTAGTGTGTGAGATACAGAGTGTGACCCAGTGACATCACTATACTGTAAGATACAGAGTGTGACCCGGTGACATCACTCGTGTGAGAGATACAGAGTGTGACCCAGTGACATCACCAGTGCGTAAGATACAGAGTGTGACCCGGTGACCTCACTAGTGTATAAGATACAGAGTATGACTCGGTGACATCACTAGTGTGTAAGATACAGAGTATGACCCGGTGACATCACTAGTGTGTGAGATACAGAGTATGACCCGGTGACATCACTAGTGTGTAAGATACAGAGTGTGACCCGGTGACATCACTAGTGTGTGAGATACAGAGTGTGACCCAGTGACATCACTAGTGTGTGATATACAGAGTGTGACCCGGTGACATCACTATAGTGTAAGATACAGAGTGTGACCCAGTGACATCACTAGTGTGTAAGATACAGAGTGTGACCCAGTGACATCACTAGTGTGTGAGATACAGAGTGTGACCCGGTGACCTCACTAGTGTGTAAGATACAGAGTGAGACCCGGTGACATCACTAGTGTATGAGATACAGAGTGTGACCCAGTGACATCACTAGTGTGTGAGATACAGAGTGTGACCCGGTGACATCACTATAGTGTAAGATACAGGGTGTGACCCGGTGACATCACTAGTGTGTAAGATACAGAGTGTGACCCGGTGACCTCACTAGTGTATAAGATACAGAGTATGACTCGGTGACATCACTAGTTTGTAAGATACAGGGTGTGACCCAGTGACATCACTAGTGTGTAAGATACAGAGTGTGACCCGGTGACATCACTAGTGTGTGAGATACAGAGTGTGACCCGGTGACCTCACTAGTGTGTAAGATACAGAGTGTGACCCAGTGACATCACTAGTGTGTAAGATACAGAGTGTGACCCGGTGACATCACTAGTGTGTGAGATACAGAGTGTGACCCGGTGACCTCACTAGTGTATAAGATACAGAGTATGACTCGGTGACATCACTAGTTTGTAAGATACAGGGTGTGACCCAGTGACATCACTAGTGTGTAAGATACAGAGTGTGACCCGGTGACCTCACTAGTGTATAAGATACAGAGTGTGACCCGGTGACATCACTAGTTTGTAAGATACAGGGTGTGACCCAGTGACATCACTAGTGTGTAAGATACAGAGTGTGACCCGGTGACATCACTAGTGTGTGAGATACAGAGTGTGACCCGGTGACCTCACTAGTGTGTAAGATACAGAGTGTGACCCAGTGACATCACTAGTGTGTAAGATACAGAGTGTGACCCGGTGACATCACTAGTGTGTGAGATACAGAGTGTGACCCGGTGACCTCACTATTGTGTGAGATACAGAGTGTGACCCGGTGACCTCACTAGTGTGTGAGATACAGAGTGTGACCCGGTGACCTCACTAGTGTGTGAGATACAGAGTGTGACCCGGTGACCTCACTAGTGTGTAAGATACAGAGTGTGACCCGGTGACCTCACTAGTGTGTAAGATACAGAGTGTGACCCGGTGACCTCACTAGTGTGTAAGATACAGAGTGTGACCCGGTGACATCACTAGTTTGTAAGATACAGGGTGTGACCCGGTGACATCACTAGTTTGTAAGATACAGAGTGTGACCCGGTGACCTCACTAGTGTGTAAGATACAGAGTATGACCCGGTGACATCACTAGTGTGTAAGATACAGAGTATGACCCGGTGACATCACTAGTGTGTGAGATACAGAGTGTGACCCGGTGACCTCACTATACTGTAAGATACAGAGTGTGACCCGGTGACCTCTCTAGTGTGTGAGATACAGAGTGTGACCCGGTGACATCACTATAGTGTAAGATACAGAGTGTGACCCGGTGACATCACTAGTGTGTAAGATACAGAGTGTGACCCGGTGACCTCACTATACTGTAAGATACAGAGTGTGACCCGGTGACATCACTAGTGTGTGAGATACAGCGTGTGACCCGGTGACCTCACTAGTGTGTAAGATACAGAGTGTGACCCGGTGACATCACTAGTTTGTAAGATACAGGGTGTGACCCGGTGACATCACTAGTTTGTAAGATACAGAGTATGACCCGGTGACATCACTAGTGTGTAAGATACAGAGTATGACCCGGTGACATCACTAGTGTGTGAGATACAGAGTATGACCCGGTGACCTCACTAGTGTGTGAGATACAGAGTGTGACCCGGTGACCTCACTATACTGTAAGATACAGAGTGTGACCCGGTGACATCACTAGTGTGTAAGATACAGGGTGTGACCCGGTGACCTCACTAGTGTGTGAGATACAGAGTGTGACCTGGTGACCTCACTAGTGTGTGAGATACAGAGTGTGACCCGGTGACCTCACTAGTGTGTGAGATACAGCGTGTGACCCGGTGACCTCACTAGTGTGTAAGATACAGAGTGTGACCCGGTGACCTCACTAGTGTGTGAGATACAGCGTGTGACCCGGTGACCTCACTAGTGTGTAAGATACAGAGTGTGACCCGGTGACCTCACTAGTGTGTGAGATACAGAGTGTGACCCGGTGACCTCACTAGTGTGTGAGATACAGAGTGTGACCCGGTGACCTCACTAGTGTGTGAGATACAGAATGTGACCCGGTGACATCACTAGTGTGTGAGATACAGCGTGTGACCCGGTGACCTCACTAGTGTGTAAGATACAGAATGTGACCCGGTGACATCACTAGTGTGTGAGATACAGAGTGTGACCCGGTGACCTCACTAGTGTGTGAGATACAGAGTGTGACCCGGTGACCTCACTAGTGTGTGAGATACAGCGTGTGACCCGGTGACCTCACTAGTGTGTAAGATACAGAGTGTGACCCGGTGACCGCACTATACTGTAAGATACAGAGTGTGACCCGGTGACCGCACTATACTGTAAGATACAGAGTGTGACCCGGTGACCTCACTAGTGTGTAAGATACAGAGTGTGACCCGGTGACCGCACTATACTGTAAGATACAGAGTGTGACCCGGTGACCGCACTATACTGTAAGATACAGAGTGTGACCCGGTGACCGCACTATACTGTAAGATACAGAGTGTGACCCGATGACCGCACTATACTGTAAGATACAGGGTGTGACCCGGTGACATCACTATAGTGTAAGATGGGTGCAGGCACCGCCTGCCCTGCACGGCTGCTACCCCAGCACAGACACTTACAGCTCCACTGGGAAATCCTCAGAAGGAGCCAATGCTGCAGCAAATCGTGACATCAAACTGCAAAATTATTCCCACCACAAATCAATAACAGAAAGGAAAAGAAGCCCCAAAACGCCAGATATCCCCAACCGCGGACCCTGGACATGTGATCAACTCGATTCAACAAGCTGGTAATAAGTTCTCGGACTGGAGCTGAAGTCTCGGGGGTCCGCCAGTCACCTCCAGACTAGGAGAAGACAAGGATAATGTCTGCGAGGAGCGGCTGAGAAGCTGGACTGCCGGCTTCACTCCCATAGGGACCGCTAGAAACTGATGCTGTGACAGATGGATGCTCCTCACTGTCAAAGTCACTTACAAGAAAAGCAGCTAAAAGCCGCGGGTTATTGTTGTAGAGGGCTCCACGTCTGCATGCTGATCTAATGGGAGCGCGCGGCTGCGAGTACACGATCACACACACAATCTAATGTGCACACGATCACACACACAATCTAATGTGTACACGATCACACACACAATCTAATGTGTACACGATCACACACAATCTAATGTGCACACGATCACACACACAATCTAATGTGCACACGATCACACACAATCTAATGTGCACACGATCACACACACAATCTAATGTGCACACGATCACACACAATCTAATGTGCACACGATCACACACACAATCTAATGTGTACACGATCACACACACAATCTAATGTGTACACGATCACACACACAATCTAATGTGTACACGATCACACACACAATCTAATGTGTACACGATCACACACACAATCTAATGTGCACACGATCACACACACAATCTAATGTGCACACGATCACACACACAATCTAATGTGCACACGATCACACACAATCTAATGTGCACACGATCACACACACAATCTAATGTGCACACGATCACACACACAATCTAATGTGCACACGATCACACACAATCTAATGTGCACACGATCACACACACAATCTAATGTGTACACGATCACACACACAATCTAATGTGTACACGATCACACACACAATCTAATGTGTACACGATCACACACACAATCTAATGTGCACACGATCACACACACAATCTAAGGTGTACATGATCACACACAATCTAATGTGTACACGATCACACACACAATCTAATGTGTACACGATCACACACACAATCTAAAGTGCACACGATCACACACAATCTAATGTGCACACAATCACACACACACTCTAATGTGTACACGATCACACACACAATCTAATGTGCACACAATCACACACACACTCTAATGTGCACACGATCACACACACAATCTAATGTGTACACGATCACACACACAATCTAATGTGCACACGATCACACACACAATCTAATGTGCACACGATCACACACACAATCTAATGTGCACACAATCACACACACACTCTAATGTGTACACGATCACACACACAATCTAATGTGCACACAATCACACACACACTCTAATGTGCACACGATCACACACACAATCTAATGTGTACACGATCACACACACAATCTAATGTGTACACGATCACACACACACTCTAATATGCACACAATCACACACACACTCTAATGTGTACACGATCACACACACAATCTAATGTGCACACAATCACACACACACTCTAATGTGCACACGATCACACACACAATCTAATGTGTACACGATCACACACACAATCTAATGTGCACACGATCAAACACACAATCTAATGTGTACACGATCACACACAATCTAATGTGCACACGATCACACACACAATCTAATGTGTACACGATCACACACACAATCTAATGTGCACACGATCACACACACAATCTAATGTGCACACGATCACACACACAATCTAATGTGCACACGATCACACACAATCTAATGTGTACACGATCACACACAATCTAATGTGTACACGATCACACACACAATCTAATGTGCACACGATCACACACACAATCTAATGTGTACACGATCACACACACAATCTAATGTGTACACGATCACTCACACAATCTAATGTGTACACGATCACTCACACAATCTAATGTGCACACGATCACACACACAATCTAATGTGCACACGATCAAACACACAATCTAATGTGTACACGATCACACACAATCTAATGTGCACACGATCACACACACAATCTAATGTGTACACGATCACACACAATCTAATGTGCACACGATCACACACACAATCTAATGTGCACACGATCACACACACAATCTAATGTGCACACGATCACACACAATCTAATGTGTACACGATCACACACACAATCTAATGTGTACACGATCACACACACAATCTAATGTGTACACGATCACACACACAATCTAATGTGCACACGATCACACACACAATCTAATGTGCACACGATCACACACAATCTAATGTGTACACGATCACACACACAATCTAATGTGCACACGATCACACACACAATCTAATGTGTACACGATCACACACACAATCTAATGTGTACACGATCACTCACACAATCTAATGTGTACACGATCACTCACACAATCTAATGTGCACACGATCACACACACAATCTAATGTGTACACGATCACTCACACAATCTAATGTGTACACGCTCACACACAATCTAATGTGTACACGATCACACACACAATCTAATGTGCACACGATCACACACACAATCTAATGTGTACACGATCACACACACAATCTAATGTGCACACGATCACTCACACAATCTAATGTGCACACGATCACTCACACAATCTAATGTGCACACGATCACACACAATCTAATGTGCACACGATCACACACAATCTAATGTGCACACAATCACACACACAATCTAATGTGCACACGATCACACACACAATCTAATGTGTACACGATCACACACAATCTAATGTGCACACGATCAAACACACAATCTAATGTGCACACGATCACACACACAATCTAATGTGCACACGATCACACACAATCTAATGTGCACACGATCACACACACAATCTAATGTGCACACGATCACACACACAATCTAATGTGCACACGATCACACACAATCTAATGTGCACACGATCACACACACAATCTAATGTGCACACGATCACACACAATCTAATGTGCACACGATCACACACAATCTAATGTGCACACGATCACACACAATCTAATGTGCACACGATCACACACACAATCTAATGTGTACACGATCACACACACAATCTAATGTGCACACGATCACACACAATCTAATGTGTACACGATCACACACAATCTAATGTGCACACGATCACACACACAATCTAATGTGCACACGATCACACACACAATCTAATGTGCACACGATCACACACAATCTAATGTGCACACGATCACACACACAATCTAATGTGCACACGATCACACACACAATCTAATGTGCACACGATCACACACAATCTAATGTGCACACGATCACACACACAATCTAATGTGTACACGATCACACACACAATCTAATGTGCACACGATCACACACAATCTAATGTGTACACGATCACACACAATCTAATGTGCACACGATCACACACACAATCTAATGTGCACACGATCACACACAATCTAATGTGCACACGATCACACACAATCTAATGTGTACACGATCACACACACAATCTAATGTGCACACGATCACACACAATCTAATGTGCACACGATCACACACACAATCTAATGTGCACACGATCACACACACAATCTAATGTGCACACGATCACACACAATCTAATGTGCACACGATCACTCACACAATCTAATGTGCACACGAACACTCACAATCTAATGTGCACACGATCACACACACAATCTAATGTGCACACGATCACACACACAATCTAATGTGCACACGATCACACACAATCTAATGTGTACACGATCACACACACAATCTAATGTGCACACGATCACACACAATCTAATGTGCACACGATCACACACACAATCTAATGTGCACACGATCACACACACAATCTAATGTGCACACGATCACACACAATCTAATGTGCACACGATCACTCACACAATCTAATGTGCACACGATCACTCACAATCTAATGTGCACACGATCACACACACAATCTAATGTGCACACGATCACACACACAATCTAATGTGCACACGATCACACACAATCTAATGTGCACACGATCACTCACACAATCTAATGTGCACACGATCACTCACACAATCTAATGTGCACACGATCACTCACACAATCTAATGTGCACACGATCACACACAATCTAATGTGCACACGATCACACACACAATCTAATGTGCACACGATCACACACACAATCTAATGTGCACACGATCACACACAATCTAATGTGCACACGATCACACACACAATCTAATGTGCACACGATCACACACAATCTAATGTGCACACGATCACACACACAATCTAATGTGCACACGATCACTCACACAATCTAATGTGCACACGATCACTCACACAATCTAATGTGCACACGATCACTCACACAATCTAATGTGCACACGATCACAAACACAATCTAATGTGCACACGATCACACACACAATCTAATGTGAACACAATCACACACACAATCTAATGTGTACACGATCACACACACAATCTAATGTGCACACGATCACACACACAATCTAATGTGCACACGATCACACACACAATCTAATGTGCACACGATCACACACACAATCTAATGTGCACACGATCACACACACAATCTAATGTGCACACGATCACACACAATCTAATGTGCACACGATCACACACACAATCTAATGTGCACACGATCACACACAATCTAATGTGCACACGATCACACACAATCTAATGTGCACACGATCACACACAATCTAATGTGCACACGATCACACACACAATCTAATGTGTACACGATCACACACACAATCTAATGTGCACACGATCACTCACACAATCTAATGTGTACACGATCACTCACACAATCTAATGTGCACACGATCACACACACAATCTAATGTGCACACGATCACACACACAATCTAATGTGCACACGATCACACACACAATCTAATGTGCACACGATCACACACAATCTAATGTGCACACGATCACACACAATCTAATGTGCACACGATCACACACACAATCTAATGTGCACACGATCACTCACACAATCTAATGTGCACACGATCACACACAATCTAATGTGCACACGATCACACACAATCTAATGTGCACACGATCACACACAATCTAATGTGCACACGATCACACACAATCTAATGTGCACACGATCACACACAATCTAATGTGCACACGATCACACACACAATCTAATGTGCACACGATCACTCACACAATCTAATGTGTACACGATCACACACACAATCTAATGTGCACACGATCACACACACACTCTAATATGCACACGATCACACACACAATCTAATGTGCACACGATCACACACACAATCTAATGTGTACACGATCACACACAATCTAATGTGCACACGATCACTCACACAATCTAATGTGCAGAGACGTGACACCGAAGAGTTTACAGGTGAGATCTCTGCGCTGCAGATCACTGGAGAAGTGCCTGCCGGTGGGGAGCTGCTGAACATCGGGGGCTCGGACACTGCCAGCACGCCTGCCGGTGAGGAGCTGCTGAACATCGGGGGCTCGGACACTGCCAGCACGCCTGCCAGTGAGGAGCTGCTGAACATGGGGGGCTCGGACACTGCCAGCACGCCTGCCGGTGGGGAGCTGCTGAACATCGGGGGCTCGCACACTGCCAGCACGCCTGCCGGTGAGGAGCTGCTGAACATCGGGGGCTCGGACACTGCCAGCACACCTGCCGGTGAGGAGCTGCTGAACATCGGGGGCTCGGACACTGCCAGCACGCCTGCCAGTGAGGAGCTGCTGAACACCGGGGGCTCGGACACTGCCAGCATGCCTGCCGGTGAGGAGCTGCTGAACATTGGGGGCTCGCACACTGCCAGCACGCCTGCTGGTGAGGAGCTGCTGAACATCGTGGGCTCGCACACTGCCAGCATGCCTGCCGGTGAGGAGCTGCTGAACATCGGGGGCTCGCACACTGCCAGCACGCCTGCCAGTGAGGAGCTGCCGAACATCGGGGGCTCGGACACTGCCAGCATGCCTGCCGGTGAGGAGCTGCTGAACATCGGGGGCTCGCACACTGCCAGCATGCCTGCCGGTGAGGAGCTGCTGAACATCGTGGGCTCGCACACTGCCAGCATGCCTGCCGGTGAGGAGCTGCTGAACATCGGGGGCTCGCACACTGCCAGCACGCCTGCCGGTGAGGAGCTGCTAAACATCGGGGGCTCGCACACTGCCAGCATGCCTGCCGGTGAGGAGCTGCTGAACATCGGGGGCTCGCACACTGCCAGCATGCCTGCCGGTGAGGAGCTGCTGAACATCGGGGGCTCGCACACTGCCAGCACGCCTGCTGGTGAGGAGCTGCTGAACATCGGGGGCTCGGACACTGCCAGCATGCCTGCCGGTGAGGAGCTGCTGAACATCGGGGGCTCGCACACTGCCAGCATGCCTGCCGGTGAGGAGCTGCTGAACATCGTGGGCTCGCACACTGCCAGCATGCCTGCCGGTGAGGAGCTGCTGAACATCGGGGGCTCGCACACTGCCAGCACGCCTGCCGGTGAGGAGCTGCTAAACATCGGGGGCTCGCACACTGCCAGCATGCCTGCCGGTGAGGAGCTGCTGAACATCGGGGGCTCGCACACTGCCAGCATGCCTGCCGGTGAGGAGCTGCTGAACATCGGGGGCTCGCACACTGCCAGCACGCCTGCTGGTGAGGAGCTGCTGAACATCGGGGGCTCGGACACTGCCAGCACGCCTGCCGGTGAGGAGCTGCTGAACATCGGGGGCTCGGACACTGCCAGCATGCCTGCCAGTGAGGAGCTGCCGAACATCGGGGGCTCGGACACTGCCAGCATGCCTGCCGGTGAGGAGCTGCTGAACATCGGGGGCTCGCACACTGCCAGCACGCCTGCCAGTGAGGAGCTGCTGAACATCGGGGGCTCGGACACTGCCAGCATGCCTGCCGGTGAGGAGCTGCTGAACATCGGGGGCTCGCACACTGCCAGCATGCCTGCCAGTGAGGAGCTGCTGAACATCGGGGGCTCGGACACTGCCAGCATGCCTGCCGGTGAGGAGCTGCTGAACATCGGGGGCTCGCACACTGCCAGCACGCCTGCCGGTGAGGAGCTGCTGAACATCGGGGGCTCGCACACTGCCAGCACGCCTGCCGGTGAGGAGCTGCTGAACATCGGGGGCTCGCACACTGCCAGCATGCCTGCCGGTGAGGAGCTGCTGAACATCGGGGGCTCGCACACTGCCAGCATGCCTGCCGGTGAGGAGCTGCTGAACATCGGGGGCTCGCACACTGCCAGCACGCCTGCCAGTGAGGAGCTGCTGAACATCGGGGGCTCGCACACTGCCAGCACGCCTGCCGGTGAGGAGCTGCTAAACATCGGGGGCTCGCACACTGCCAGCATGCCTGCCGGTGAGGAGCTGCTGAACATCGGGGGCTCGGACACTGCCAGCATGCCTGCCGGTGAGGAGCTGCTAAACATCGGGGGCTCGCACACTGCCAGCATGCCTGCCGGTGAGGAGCTGCTGAACATCGGGGGCTCGCACACTGCCAGCACGCCTGCTGGTGAGGAGCTGCTGAACATCGGGGGCTCGGACACTGCCAGCATGCCTGCCGGTGAGGAGCTGCTAAACATCGGGGGCTCGCACACTGCCAGCATGCCTGCCGGTGAGGAGCTGCTGAACATCGGGGGCTCGCACACTGCCAGCATGCCTGCCAGTGAGGAGCTGCTGAACATCGGGGGCTCGGACACTGCCAGCACGCCTGCCAGTGAGGAGCTGCTGAACATCGGGGGCTCGCACACTGCCAGCACGCCTGCCGGTGAGGAGCTGCTGAACATCGGGGGCTCGGACACTGCCAGCACGCCTGCCGGTGAGGAGCTGCTGAACATCGGGGGCTCGCACACTGCCAGCACGCCTGCCGGTGAGGAGCTGCTGAACATCGGGGGCTCGCACACTGCCAGCATGCCTGCCGGTGAGGAGCTGCTGAACATCGGGGGCTCGCACACTGCCAGCACGCCTGCCGGTGAGGAGCTGCTGAACATCGGGGGCTCGCACACTGCCAGCACGCCTGCCGGTGAGGAGCTGCTGAACATCGGGGGCTCGCACACTGCCAGCACGCCTGCCGGTGAGGAGCTGCTGAACATCGGGGGCTCGCACACTGCCAGCACGCCTGCCAGTGAGGAGCTGCTGAACATCGGGGGCTCGGACACTGCCAGCATGCCTGCCGGTGAGGAGCTGCTGAACATCGGGGGCTCGCACACTGCCAGCACGCCTGCCGGTGAGGAGCTGCTGAACATCGGGGGCTCGGACACTGCCAGCACGCCTGCCGGTGAGGAGCTGCTGAACATCGGGGGCTCGGCCACTGCCAGCACACCTGCCGGTGAGGAGCTGCTGAACATCGGGGGCTCGGACACTGCCAGCACGCCTGCCGGTGAGGAGCTGCTGAACATCGGGGGCTCGCACACTGCCAGCACGCCTGCCGGTGAGGAGCTGCTGAACATCGGGGGCTCGGACACTGCCAGCACGCCTGCCAGTGAGGAGCTGCTGAACATCGGGGGCTCGCACACTGCCAGCACGCCTGCCGGTGGGGTGCTGCTGAACATGGGGGGCTCGGCCACTGCCAGCACACCTGCCGGTGGGGTGCTGCTGAACATCGGGGGCTCGGACACTGCCAGCATGCCGGCCAGCCTCAGACTTCCTGATCCCCGGCTGCAGCTGTTACAGATGGGCCGGTGTGACTGACAGGAGGGGGACCTGCGCTACTCAGGGGGAGTCACAAGTCGCACATGGCTATGGAACCTACAGGTTACTCTGGGCTTTCAGTCACAGAATAGCAGTTTTTCTTTTAATTGCTGTTTTTTTCAGTTTTAAAATGCATCTCCTGTACTAGTCATGTTAAACCGTATGTTTTCTGCCTCTGCTGGTCAGGGACACAACCTGCATGTGTGAACATACCCCAAATCCAGTCAGGTACATAGTCTGAGCCACAATGACTGTCCCCAGGACAATGGATGACGGACAAGTCCCACTGTGATCAAAGAAGGCAAAAGAAAACAGTCTGACCCCATGGATGGGAACATGAGCTCCCCTCTCCAGAGAGGAAAAAATATGAAGGAGCAGATCCCTGTCTGGATGTGATCTCCGCAGCTCATCCTTTGCACATCACCTGCCCCGGTCCATACGGACTTTTCCTCGCAGCTCACCCTTGGGACGTCACCAGTCCCGGTCCATACGGACTTTTCCTCGCAGCTCACCCTTGGGATGTCACCTGCCCCGGTCCATACGGACTTTACCTCGCAGCTCACCCTTGGGACGTCACCTGTCCCGGTCCATACGAACTCGTCCTCGCAGCTCACCCTTGGCACATCATCTGCCCCGGTCCATACGGACTCGTCCTCGCAGCTCACCCTTGTGACGCCCCCTGCACTGGTCCTTACGGACACGTTCTCGCAGCTCACACTTGGGACGTCACCTGCCTCGGTCCATACGGACACGTTCTCGCAGCTCACACTTGGGACGTCACCTGCGCTGGTCCTTACGGACACGCTCTCGCAGCTCACACTTGGGACGTCACCTGCCTCAGTCCATACGGACACGTTCTCGCAGCTCACACTTGGGACGTCACCTGCCTCGGTCCATACGGACTCGTCCTCGCAGCTCACCCTTGTGACGCCCCCTGCGCTGGTCCTTACGGACACGTTCTCGCAGCTCACACTTGGGACGTCACCTGCCTCGGTCCATACGGACTCGTCCTCGCAGCTCACCCTTGTGACGCCCCCTGCGCTGGTCCTTACGGACACGGTCTCGCAGCTCACACTCGGGATGTCACCTGCCTCGGTCCATACGGACTCGTCCTCGCAGCTCACCCTTGTGACGCCCCCTGCGCTGGTCCTTATGGACACGGTCTCGCAGCTCACACTCGGGATGTCACCTGCCTCGGTCCATACGGACTCGTCCTCGCAGCTCACCCTTGTGACGCCCCCTGCGCTGGTCCTTACGGACACGGTCTCGCAGCTCACACTCGGGATATCACCTGCCTCGGTCCATACGGACTCGTCCTCGCAGCTCACCCTTGTGGCGCCCCCTCCGCTGGTCCTTACGGACAAGTTCTCGCAGCTCACACTCGGGACGTCACCTGCCTCGGTCCATACGGACTCGTCCTCGCAGCTCACCCTTGTGACGCCCCCTCCGCTGGTCCTTACGGACAAGTTCTCGCAGCTCACACTTGGGACGTCACCTGCCTCGGTCCATACGGACACGTTCTCGCAGCTCACACTTGGGACGTCACCTGCGCTGGTCCTTACGGACACGCTCTCGCAGCTCACACTTGGGACGTCACCTGCCTCAGTCCATACGGACACGTTCTCGCAGCTCACACTTGGGACGTCACCTGCCTCGGTCCATACGTACTCGTCCTCGCAGCTCACCCTTGTGACGCCCCCTGCGCTGGTCCTTACGGACACGTTCTCGCAGCTCACACTCGGGACGTCACCTGCCTCGGTCCATACGGACTCGTCCTCGCAGCTCACACTTGGGAAGTTTAATCTCAGGATTATTCAGAAGGTTACAAAGCTCGTCAGCTCCAGGAGAGAAGCTTTCATCCTCATTGTATTCTGCTGGCCAGATCAATGATCTGTGAGATCAGGAGAGAGCAGCAAAGTCTTCAGACACCGTTGCTCTGCATCTTAAGATCCATTTATACTGCAATGTGCGCGTTGTCACATGATGACAGGGAACATGTCTGCCGACCGGTGGGCACTTACTGCCTGTTTACGTAGCCCACCCCGCCTCAGGTGTGCACCGAGCCACACAGGCTGCCAATGTTCTCGACAGCGAGGCCTGTTTGCATAGACAATGACCTGCCAAGAAGGAAATGAGCAAAATGTTGAGTATATAAATTGTAAGACTACGGCGAGGGGAGCGTCCGGGAACAATTGCTCATGAGACTTGTGCAGTGCAGATGGCGGCACAACGTCACCGCTATAGTCCTGTGAACACGTGGCTCCAGGGAGCAGCACGGCCTTGTATTACCTCTCAGTATTGTGGGTTACTTGGGCCTCAGCAGCCCCTCAAGGAGATCACTAGTCCCCTAAATATCAGTGTGTGGCACTTATTCTCCTATAATAGGATGAGTCCCACCTGCCATTCTCTATCCAAAGCATGTAATTTCCGCTGCCCGTCCGGTAATTCACCAACCACACTGCAGACAGATGAAACCTGGACAAACCCTCTAAAGGGTCAGGGCTAAGGCCGCCCTCCTGGTTCTCGGCCTAACTGCTCATTATTTGCCCCCTGGAGTACACAGAGCCCCCACCCGACACTTGTATGTAGCGTCTGTGCAGTGCAGATACCTCCTGGGTAGTATTCATTCACAGGCCGCGTATCCACTTGTAAAGTTGCATTCCCTCCATTCCGGGTGTATTTCACCACATGGTATTGGCCATCATTCACCAGGGTACTGTCCTCACGTATAGAGATATCCATCAGTCCAATGTTAAATGTCACCCCAACCTTCCCTTGTTCCTGTAGGGAAAAAAAAGAGAAAGGAAAGATGAGAGAAATGCATGTGAGAGACCGGCGACACCTCCCCCGATGTCTCCCTACAGGCAGAAGCAGCAAGCAGCAGAAGTCTCAACCGTCTGCGCAGTCTGGGAATGTGCTCACATATAGCGGTATTGTTACCCATCCACAAATCATGGTGATTATTGGAGCAGTCAGCACAGAACGACTGTCCACACCACGCACAGGCACTCGCTAGGCACTGCCACATAATGAAGGGAGCCCTGTGCTTGGTTTGGACAGTCGTTCTGTGCGGACTGCCCAATCTCACAGAGCAAAAACCTGAATACATTAATTCTGATGGAGAAGGAAAGCTGCTGCAATTTAATCCTCAGCTCTGCAATGGCTACGGCTGCTGCGACAGATTCACCCTCGGCTGCTGCGACAGATTCACCCTCGGCTGCTGCGACAGATTCACCCTCGGCTGCTGTGGCAGATTCACCCTCGGCTGCTGTGACAGATTCACCCTCGGCTGCTGTGGCAGATTCACCCTCGGCTGCTGTGACAGATTCACCCTATGCTGCTGCGACAGATTCACCCTCGGCTGCTGTGACAGATTCACCCTCGGCTGCTGTGACAGATTCACCCTATGCTGCTGCGACAGATTCACCCTCGGCTGCTGTGGCAGATTCACCCTCGGCTGCTGTGACAGATTCACCCTCGGCTGCTGTGACAGATTCACCCTCGGCTGCTGTGACAGATTCACCCTATGCTGCTGTGGCAGATTCACCCTCGGCTGCTGTGGCAGATTCACCCTCGGCTGCTGTGACAGATTCACCCTATGCTGCTGCGACAGATTCACCCTCGGCTGCTGTGACAGATTCACCCTCGGCTGCTGTGACAGATTCACCCTATGCTGCTGCGACAGATTCACCCTCGGCTGCTGTGACAGATTCACCCTCGGCTGCTGTGACAGATTCACCCTATGCTGCTGCGACAGATTCACCCTCGGCTGCTGTGACAGATTCACCCTATGCTGCTGCGACAGATTCACCCTCGGCTGCTGTGACAGATTCACCCTATGCTGCTGCGACAGATTCACCCTCGGCTGCTGTGACAGATTCACCCTCGGCTGCTGTGACAGATTCACCCTATGCTGCTGCGACAGATTCACCCTCGGCTGCTGTGACAGATTCACCCTCGGCTGCTGTGACAGATTCACCCTATGCTGCTGCGACAGATTCACCCTCGGCTGCTGCGACAGATTCACCCTCGGCTGCTGTGACAGATTCACCCTCGGCTGCTGCGACGGCTACCCTGCTGTGCTACCAATCTAGGAACATTTGGCAGATGAGATTCAAGAGACAAAGAGCACCATGGATCACAAATGCAAAAAGGAACCATCTTCTGAACTTTCCAAATAAAAGTAAAAGCAAGACGAAAAAGATAAACCATGTGATGTCTGATCAGAGTTAGGGAAGATGGCTCCACATCACGCCTCCCTCCATACTGCCCTTTATGTCCCTCCTGTGATATCCCCACGCGGCTGTGTATCCCGACCATACTAAGGCCTTGTGCATATGTTGAATATTTCGTGACCAAGGAAAAATAGAAACTCGGGCAACACTTCTGTATTTTTCACCCACTACTGGTTTTGGCTACAAATACTGAAGAAAAAAAAAAAAAAATCACCAAATATTGAACATGTGCACGAGGCTGAAGATCACCCTATATCCCCGCTCTAGCTTTTCTTAATGCCAGTAATTTATTTAGACTCTTACGATGGCGGGAGATGGGGTCTTCATGCGCGGTTCACACAGAGGAACAGTCATACGGCTCCTCTCTGCTGTGGGGGTACACGACTGTGACAATCACTGCCCGGCCTGACGCCTTTCTGTACAGGTTCTGAGAACGAGGAGCTGCTCGGGTCTCTCATGGAGCATCGTTATGACTGGGGACTCGGGGAAAACACAGGCAGCGGGTGCTCCAGAGTCTCTGCTGTAGGAGAGGTGTGGAAAGCACAGATGATGGAACATCTCTCAGAAGAGCTGGACCTGTAACCTCTGCCACTGAGCATGAAAGAGCAGGGAAGTATGTCTCTGGCATCAGACGTGGATTACATATGATTATGGGATATTTGTCAGTCTTCTGATCAGCGCCCATCCAGCCGCCCACGCTCTAAACTTCAGGAGAAGGAATCCTGCTAGAAGCCTTCACTGCCGTCTCCTATCCATCTGCTCCCCACAGCTGGAACAGATGAGATTGGAAGCCAAGGTCACAATGGAGGACCAGAAGCCGGGTCATTGGGGAGAGGAAGGAAGGGATGACATGCGGATGGCTGTGGCTGCCGGAGTGTCCGGGGTCTACGCACAGTCGGCCTCATTATAATTCTCAGCAGCCCATGCACAGACGTCCCTTGCTGGTGCATGAGATGATCCTGGTACATGGTGACTGGTCAGGAGGCCGAGGTCAGGATGGGCCGCCATATTGGAGGTCACACTGGAGTAACGAT
Source organism: Anomaloglossus baeobatrachus (assembly GCF_048569485.1). Classification (NCBI taxonomy): domain Eukaryota; kingdom Metazoa; phylum Chordata; class Amphibia; order Anura; family Aromobatidae; genus Anomaloglossus; species Anomaloglossus baeobatrachus. The sequence goes on along the minus strand of NC_134364.1, from coordinate 4,137,924 downwards.
GAAATGGTTTCTTCCTGGACCTGACAATAAGGAGATGGATCCGACCATCACATTTGCACAAATTTCTCCCACAATTAAGCAACGAATGTTCATTTTTTCTAGTAAACAAGTCATTAAAACGGGCCGGCCCCATGGTCTGCCGCTGAGTGACTGATGTGTGGCCATCGGCCAGGTTTGGCAGTGCTCGCTCCGTAGATTGTTTCCTGAAGTTCCCTGTAATCAGCGCCCGACCATCCACTGATGACGGAGGTCACAGGCTCCTACTGGAAGAGAACAGTCGCCGCGCTCTCCACACCCCGCTAAACTTTCTTCTTTCATCCAGCGGCATCCAGCCAAACACCGGGGTGCCGAGACTCTGTAAAGGGAGCGCTGCCTACCTGCCTCACAGGACACGCCGTCTGCAGCGCCTCCATCAATCCCCAATAGCGTCTGGCAGGAATCCATTTCTCATTAAACACATAAGCACTGGCAGGACAACAGTGCAGCTCGCGGCTTATCACCGACTGCTCAGTCATTAACGAGAGCTCGTCACCAGATCATGATGAATCTGCCTGGAATTAGGCACTTTTGGATTAATCAATTTCAATTTCTACCTTGACTGCAGCCGGAGAAATCAGTGCGGGCGAATGAAGGCCCCTGGAGTGTGGTCACAGGGAGATCTTAGGAGGGGCACGGACAGACGTGAGGCCTGCACAGGCCACTGCTCGTCCCCATGTGCAGACACACGAGCGGCCTAGTCAGAGATAGACCCACAGATCAATAGCAGCAGCGGGTGGTAAATGCTCTCCGACCTCAGGCTGAGGAATGGCCCTGTGTAATATTGGCAGGTTATGAGTGCATGAATCCCGGAAGTTGAAGGCTTCTGCACAATAATAATTCTCATGTATTGTTTTTATTATAAGTAGTGGCAGAAATATTGCGGCGTTCTGAGGGGGAATCTGCAGCCCCCCCGGATCCCCCCGCACGGTGCTCCACCCTCTCTGCGCAGTCATTACTGTAGTCCAATACTAGAACAATATTGTAGAACAATACATTGCAGTAGTCCATACTGGTCGCACCTACGATACTGGCTGCTGTATCCATCCGTCCTGGCTACACCTACGATACTGGCTGATGTATCCATCCGTCCTGGCTACACCTACGATACTGGCTGCTGTATCCATCCGTCCTGGCTACACCTACGATACTGGCTGCTGTATCCATCCGTCCTGGCTACACCTACGATACTGGCTGCTGTATCCATCCGTCCTGGCTACACCTACGATACTGGCTGCTGTATCCATCCGTCCTGGCTACACCTACGATACTGGCTGCTGTATCCATCCGTGCTGGCTACACCTACGATACTGGCTGCTGTATCCATCCGTCCTGGCTACACCTACGATACTGGCTGCTGTATCCATCCGTCCTGGCTACACCTACGATACTGGCTGCTGTATCCATCCGTCCTGGCTACACCTACGATACTGGCTGCTGTATCCATCCGTCCTGGCTACACCTACGATACTGGCTGCTGTATCCATCCGTGCTGGCTACACCTACGATACTGGCTGATGTATCCATCCGTCCTGGCTACACCTACGATACTGGCTGCTGTATCCATCCGTCCTGGCTACACCTATGATACTGGCTGCTGTATCCATCCGTCCTGGCTACACCTACGATACTGGCTGCTGTATCCATCCGTCCTGGCTACACCTACGATACTGGCTGCTGTATAATAATAATAATAATTTATTCATTTATATAGCGCTATTAAATCCATAGCACTTTACATACATTGGCAACACTGTCCCCATTGGGGCTCACAATCTAAGGTCCCTAACTGTATGTTTTTGGAGTGTGGGAGGAAACCGGAGTACCCGGAGGAAACCCACGCAAACACGGGGAGAACATACAAACTCCTTGCAGATGGTGTCCTTGGTGGGAATTGAACCCAGGACCCCAGCGCTACAAGACTGCAGTGCTAACCACTGAGCCACCGTGCCATCCGTCCTAGCTACACCTACGATACTGGCCACGCCAGTATCAGAGACTGGTCACGCTACTATCAGAGACTGTCTGTGCACATTCCTCTTGCGCCAACTGCTGAGAAACTGCTGAGATACCCTGACGCTACCTTAGTGGCTACCTACCAGCACTAACCTACAGTACAGACCAAAAGTTTGGACACACCTTCTCATCTCTAGAACAACTGTTAAGAGGAGACTTTGAGCAGCAGGCCTTCATGGTAAAATAGCTGCTAGTAAACCACTGCTAAAGACCGGCGACAAGCAGAAGAGACTTGTTTGGGCTAAATAACACAAGGAATGGACATTAGACTAGTGGAAATCTGTGCTTTGGCCTGATGAGTCCAAATTTGAGATCTTTGGATCCAACCACCGTGTCTTTGTAGAAAAGGTGAACGGATGGACTCTACATGGCTGGTTCCCACCGTGAGGCATGGAGGAGGAGGTGTGATGGTGTGGGGGGGCTTTACTGTTGACACTGTTGGGGATTTATTCAAAATTGAAGGCATACTGAGCCAGCATGGCTACCACAGCATCTTGCAGCGGCGTGCTATTCCATCCGGTTTGCGTTTAATTGGACGATCATTTATTTTTCAACAGGACAATGACCCCAAACACACCTCCAGGTTGTGTAAGGGCTATTTGACTAAGAAGGAGAGTGATTGGGTGCTACACCAGATGACCTGGTCTCCACAGTCACCAGACCTGAACCCAATCGAGATGGTTTGGGGTGAGCTGGACCGCAGAGCGAAGGCAAAAGGGCCAACAAGTGCTAAGCATCTCTGGGAACTCCTTCAAGACTGTTGGAAGACCATTTCCGGTGACGACCTCTTGAAGCTCAAGAGAATGCCAAGAGTGTGCAAAGCAGTAATCAAAGCAAAAGGTGGCTACTTTGCAGAACCTACAATATAAGACATATTTTCAGTTGTTTCACACTTTTTTAAGTATTTCATTCCACATGTGTTAATTCATAGTTTTGATGCCTTCAATGTGAATCTACAATTTTTAGTCATGAAAATAAAGAAAACTCTTTGAATGAGAAGGTGTGTCCAAACTTTTGGTCTGTACTGTATCTCCACCACCTGTGGCCTTAGCGAAGACTCGATAGCCATACAGGTATGCTCCTCCAGGTCAGAGATCGGTGCCTTGGTCCAGTGGGTCCGCTATCCTTTTTCTCGACTCATCGCGCGTTACAGTTTGCCCAGGTCATTTATCTCGCTGGCCACAGTGCTGTCCGGCTTACCGGCCTGCAGCAACAGGTAGATAAGCAACAAGAACAACAGCACCGAATCCTGACTCATCTTCAGTCACTGGATACCCGTTATCAAACCTAATCTTTACCTGCCACGGTTCTTACTCTGGCAGCAATTCCAGCTCCAACCCCCGATCCCCGTTTACTGTCTCATCCACGGTTTCAAGGTGACCTGCAACTATGCAGGGGCTTAATAAATCAGTGCTCCCTGCACTTCAAACTTTTGCCACATCTGTTCATCTCGGACCGGACCAAAGTGGCCTTCATGATGTCGCACCTGACTGGCGAGGACCTCTCCTGGATCAGCCTCGCTGTGGGAGAGGAATGATCCAATCATCCTGAGCCTGCACGCCTTCCAGGAGACATTCCTCAAGGTATTCAATGAACCGGATTGAGTCTCCTCGGTGGCATTCTTGCTTCTTAGATTCCTCCAAGGGAGGCTCACCATAAGCCAATAAGCTGTCTGTTTCTGCACCTTGTCCTCTGAACTAGGCTGGAATAATGAAGCACGTGGCTATATTCTGTGAAGGATTGTCTGAAGGATAACGGACGAGCTGGCTGGTCGAGATGTGCCATCTTCTTTGAACAACCTAGTATCACTGACTATTTGCATCAACCTTCGGTTCCAAGAATAATCCAGAGAGGCGTACCGAGAGAACAGCTTATTGCACCTGGCTCCTTCATTTCCAGGGGCCCATTATGCAAATACTTGTTGCCCCTGTGACTCCTTCTGAGCACACGGAGGTTGATCTAGGTCATCTGGCGAAGCTCCGCCCGGAGGTCCATCACACCGGGGAGAGGTGCTTCTACTGCAGAAGTCCTATGTACTTAATTCTCTTCTGTTCTAAGAAGCCTGGAAACTGCTCTGCCTAGGGTCAGTAGGAGGGGTTACCCTAGGTGAGAGCAAGTCCTCATCATCACTATATATGACAGTGTCCGTAACTAATGGCGATACCTGTTACACCAAAACGGCCTTACTGGACTCTGGTTCCGCCAGGAATTTCATACAACAGGCCATAGTGGATCGTTAGTAGATTCCCATCTATCAGCTTCAAACTCCCACTGCTGTGTTGTCCATGGATGTAAAGCCCCTGTCAGTGGCTATCCAGTTAGTCACCGAGAAAGTTGACCTTCCGGTAGGAATGCTGATCACCTTCCACTTATTACCAGAATGTCGCATCCTCTGTTACCGGGTCTGCCATGGCTTCAGAAGCATGAACTGGTTTTGGACTGGAGATGTGCTCAGATGAGGTCACTCCTGCCTTGACAGCGGTCTCATTTCCGTGCAACCTGCTTGGCCACCTGTTAGACCCTCTAATCTTCTGGGTCCGCCACGCGCCTACTGGACCTATGCGGATGTCTTTGACAAAAAGGAGGCAAAGACTCTGCCACCACTTAGGCTAGTTTCACACTTGCGTTGGACGGCTTCCGTAGCATTGCGTTGTGTGACAGATGCAACGGATGCGTTGCATATAGTGGCACAACGCAATGCTACAGATCGTACAAAACAACGAAAAGCTTTATTTTTTTTTTTCTTCTTCTTCTTTACAATTTACCGGCAGCCGACTATTGTGAACGATCAGCCGATCGCTCTCAATAGCCGGCGGCCGAGCGCTCAGCTGGGCGCCCTCACATGCCGGCGGCCGGGCAATCAGCTGAGCACCCTGACATGCCGGCGGCCGAGCTTGCCGGCGGCCGGTCGCTCAGCTGAGCGCTGTCACTTGTCGGCGGTCGGGCATGCCGGCGGCCGGTCGCTCAGCTGAGCGCTCTCACTTGGGCGCTCAGCTGAGCGCTCTCACTTGGGCGCTCAGCTGAGCGCTGTCACTTGCCGGCGGCCGGGCATGCCGGCGGGCGGGTGCTCAGCTTCGCCACCGAGAGACAACAAAAATAAAGTTTGTGATTAAAAAAAAAAAAAAAAAAAAGAGCATGCGCAGTGAAATCCTACGGATTGCGCTGCTCAAAAAAAACGTTACATGCTGCGTTCCTTCCGCCCAACGCAGCGTCAAAATAACGACGCTGCGTCGTCCAGCGGATGCAACGCAGACACTTGCGTTACAGTGCGTCATCCATACAAGTCTATGGAGAATAGCAGAGTGCGTTAACGGACTGCGCTATTCTCCATAGTGACGGAATGCGCTGAACGCAAGTGTGAAAGTAGCCTTAGGCTGTATAACTGCCCCACAGACCTCTTTCCTGGTTCCACTCCTCCTCGCAATCATATTTACTTTCTGGCGCAGGCTAAAACCAAAGCCATGTCTGAGTACATAAAAGAGAACCTGGCAAGAGAATTAATCCAAACGTTATCCTCACCGGCCAGAGCTGGATTCTTCTTTGTGAAGAAAAAGGACGGTTCTCTTCAGCCTTGTATAGACTATAGAGGTCTCAACCAAATCACGATAAAAAATAAATATCCGCTGCCACTTATACCGGTATTATTCGATCGGCTCAGAGGTTCCAGAATCTTCCCCAAACTACCTCCGTGGTGCATACAACCTTGTCCGGACACAGTCAGACTGCCTGCAATACCTGTGACAGCCACTATGAGTATCGGGTAATGCCATTCGGACTCAGCAATGCTCTGGCGGTCTTCTAGAAATTTCTCAACGGTATATTCCAAGATCTGCTCTACACATGCGCGGTGGTGTACCTGAACGACATTCTGGTTTTCTCTCCCGATCTGCCGCAGGTCGAATGTTAGCCAGGTGCGGCAGAGATGTAGGGAGAATCGTCTCTACTACGTCAAATTCAAGAGTCTCTTTGAACGGTCTTCCCTGCCTTTCCTAGCCTACATAACATTGCACACTGGCTTGGGAATAGATCCAAACAAGGTATCGGCGATACTAAAGTAGCCTTAGCCAAACAGATTAAAAGCAATCCAGCAGTTCCTCGGTTTAACCAACTATTATCCTCAGTTCAGTCCACAATTCTTGTCCCAAATTCTCCCCATCTCGGCCCTGACCCTGGTGGTCGTTATTTTTCACCTGGTTCGGGAGACAAGAACATCAAGTTGGATGCACTGTCTAGGTTCTGTTGGTTGATCAAGAAGAGGAGCCTCAGCACATTATTGAGCCCTCTGAGATGTTCACGGTGGCTCCAGTTGACGTGTCTCAAAGTCCTCCAGGTAAGATGTTCGCCGCTGAAGCACACAGGAAACATGTTCTTCAGTGCGGTCATTCTTCGGTGTCCCTCATGTGCTAGCAACAAAACCCTTAAGAAGTTTCCTGCTGGATTACTACTGCCCCTACCGGTGTCTTCGACTCCTTGGCATCATATAGCGATGGACATTATCACCGACCTGCCAAAGTTCTCCAACTGCCCGGTTATCTGGGTAGTAGTGGACAGGTTTTTCAGAATGGCTCATTTCACCAAGCTCACTGGTTTTCTCTCTGCGCCAGTGCTCACGAGCACTTCGTCCAGCACATCTTCCGGTTTCACCGACTACCGCTACACATAGTGTCTGACAAAGCTGTCCAGTTCATGTCTCGGTACTGAAGGGCCACCTGTAAGTTGCTGGACATCATCTTGGAGTTCTCATCGGCCTTCCATCCGCATACCAATGGCGAGGTAGAATGGGTCAACCAGATCCTAAAACTTTTTGCAGCACTTCATCAACGAGCACCACAGCAATTGGGCCCAGTTCCTTCAATGGGCGAAGTTCTCATACAATAACCAAAAGTAAATCCTCCGCTTAGTCTCCAATTCACATAATGTGTGGACAGCAGCCCCAAATCCTGTTCCCAGTAGTGGTCATCTCCAGCAACCCAGCGACCCAGGCTCTCATCAAGACTTTATCCAAAATCTGGGCGGAGACCAAGACCTCCCTGGAGCATGCGGATAAGAGACACCTAGACTCGCCTTCATTCCGGCAAGGTACGACTCTCTTCTAAATATGTCTGCCTCAAGTTGCCATTCTACAAGTTGGGTCCCCACTTTATCCATTCCAGGTGCTCCAGTGGATTAATGAAGTGTCCAATAAGTTAAAGTTCCGACTGCCTTACGAAATCCCAAATAATTCCATTTGTCCCTCATCAAACCAATCATCGTGATCTGTTACTACAGGGATCCAGGGACTTCGCCTCCCCTGGTCAGTGATGAAGACATCTTTGAGGCAAAAAAAAAAAAAAAGCCATCCTTGCTATAAAAAGGATTTGAGGTAAAACCATCTTTTTAGTGGACTAGAAGGGATTTTGTCCTGAGGAGAATTCGTGAGCCAAGGGAGAATATTAATGCTCCTCTTCTCCTTAAGAGATTCTTGTACGAGGGGAGGGGTAATGTATCAACCCTTACTGGTGTCTCCTGGCAGGGATGTCAGCACTCTCACCTTCTCTGCCGATCAGCGGTGCCTTCTCTGTCCCCGGTCCCTGCCTCCCAGGTCTGCACGGGCCTCCTGGGAGTACGCCCTAACCCGGAAGTGTCTGTCAGCTGTAGGAGGTGGGTAGAGAGGTGCCTGGGTATCGAGGTCTATGTTACTAGTTGACAGGTCCCTAGTGCTGCTGTTACTGTGCTGTATTGCTGATACTTAAGTGTTCCCGTGCATTATGTATCCGCTGCTGCTGCACCTATCCCAACCAGTCGCACCTACAATACTGGTCGCTGCATCCATCCGATCTGGCTGCACCTACGATACTAGTCATTGCATCTAGTATCAGAGACTGTCTGTGCCAGCTGTTGAGGTACAGTGATCCCCCTGGTGCTGTATTGATGGCTACCTACCAGCACTAGTCTATCTCCCCCACCTGTGGCTTTAGCAAAGCCTCGGTAGCCATACAGATACGCTCTTCCAGGTCAGAGACTGGTGCCTTGGTCCAGAGGGTCCACTATCCCTTCACTCGACTCGTTGAGCGTTACAGTTTACCGAGGCCATGGATCCCGCTGGCCACAGGCCTGTCCGGCTTACCGGCCTGCCGCAACAGCAAGAACAACCGGCTCCTGACTCATCTACTGTCACTGGATACCAGTTATTGAGCGTTACAACTGGTTTCCGAAGAGGAGATTCCACGAGGAAATCCAAAAGAATGTCAGTCATCAGTTTTGGAAAATTCTTGTAAAAAGGCTCTCAACCTCTGGGGATTTGTTTTATTGCTTTTACTTGCGTACGTATAATTAAAGCAAAAACTTTTTTTTTACAATTACGTTACATTAAAACTTTTGCATTATTTGCCCTTAATTATTTAGCATAAATCCCAAACACCGGCGCAGATTAGGCGAGAACTAGAGGCGAAATCTCAATTATAATGCAGCACGGAAGACGTGGACATGAAAAAAATATCCAACGAGAGGATAAAAAAAGCCAAAAACACTTCACTACATAAAAGTCTGCAAAATACTGGATATCACCGGGATAAGAGAAAAACATCCGGCCACAGGGAGAGGAGGATATCTGTACTATACAGAGGATAATGTCTGTACTATACAGAGGATAATGTCTATACTATACAGAGGATAATGTCTGTACTATACAGAGGATAATGTCTATACTATACAGAGGATAATGTCTGTACTATACAGAGGATAATGTCTGTACTATACAGAGGATAATGTCTATACTATACAAAGGATAATGTCTATACTATACAGAGGATAATGTCTATACTATACAGAGGATAATGTCTATACTATACAGAGGATAATGTCTATACTATATAGAGGATAATGTCTGTACTATACAGAGGATAATGTCTATACTATATAGAGGATAATGTCTGTACTATACAGAGGATAATGTCTATACTATACAGAGGATAATGTCTGTACTATACAAAGGATAATGTCTATACTATACAGAGGATAATGTCTATACTATACAGAGGATAATGTCTATACTATACAGAGGATAATGTCTATACTATACAGAGGATAATGTCTGTACTATACAGAGGATAATGTCTATACTATATAGAGGATAATGTCTGTACTATACAGAGGATAATGTCTATACTATACAGAGGATAATGTCTATAATATACAGAGGATAATGTGAGGATAATGTCTATACTATACAAAGGATAATGTCTATACTATACAGAGGATAATGTCTATACTATACAGAGGATAATGTCTATACTATACAGAGGATAATGTCTATACTATACAGAGGATAATGTCTATACTATACAAAGGATAATGTCTATACTATACAGAGGATAATGTCTATACTATACAGAGGATAATGTCTATACTATACAGAGGATAATGTCTATACTATATAGAGGATAATGTCTGTACTATACAGAGGATAATGTCTATACTATACAAAGGATAATGTCTGTACTATACAGAGGATAATGTCTATACTATACAGAGGATAATGTCTGTACTATACAGAGGATAATGTCTGTACTATACAGAGGATAATGTCTATACTATACAGAGGATAATGTCTATACTATACAGAGGATAATGTCTATACTATACAGAGGATAATGTCTATACTATACAGAGGATAATGTCTATACTATACAGAGGATAATGTCTATACTATACAGAGGATAATGTCTATACTATACAGAGGATAATGTCTGTACTATACAGAGGATAATGTCTATACTATACAGAGGATAATGTCTATACTATACAGAGGATAATGTCTGTACTATACAGAGGATAATGTCTGTACTATACAGAGGATAATGTCTATAATATACAGAGGATAATGTCTATACTATACAGAGGATAATGTCTATACTATACAGAGGATAATGTCTGTACTATACAGAGGATAATGTCTGTACTATACAGAGGATAATGTCTGTACTATACAGAGGATAATGTCTATAATATACAGAGGATAATGTCTATACTATACAGAGGATAATGTCTATACTATACAGAGGATAATGTCTGTACTATACAGAGGATAATGTCTATAATATACAGAGGATAATGTCTATAATATACAGAGGATAATGTCTGTACTATACAGAAGATAATGTCTATAATATACAGGGAGAGGATAATATTTATAATATACAGGAAGATGATAATATCTATAATATACAGAGGATAATATCTATAATATACAGAGGATAATATCTATAATATACAGAGGATAATATCTATAATATACAGGGAGAGGATAATATCTATAATATACAGGGAGAGGAGGATATCTATAATATACAGGGAGAGGATAATATCTATAATATACAGGGAGAGGAGGATATCTATAATATACAGGGAGAGGATAATATCTATAATATACAGGGAGAGGATAATATCTATAATATACAGGGAGAGGAGGATATCTATAATATACAGGGAGAGGATAATATCTATAATATACAGAGGATAATATACAGAGAATAATATCTATAATATACAGGGAGAGAATAATATCTATAATATACAGTGAGAGGATAATATCTATAATATACAGGGAGAGGAGGATATCTATAATATACAGGGAGAGGATAATATCTATAATGGCAGGCACGATACTGCTTAAGGAACGTGTCTCTGACTGTGGAGCCCACCTGACCAATCCTAAAGGAAGCAAGGGTCGTGCCCATATCCCCTCTTTCCACCATTCCCTAGGTGAGCCACTAATTGGGATGCCCAGCTGACCAACGGGATGACAAGGGAAAGGGGGGCCCAGCCACACCTACAAGGGTTAAATTCAGTGCCCGGGGTCAGTGACTTCCTCTTTCCCTCTGGCTGCCCCCCTAGAAGCTTTTGCCCTTATTTCTGGCCTCAGCGCTCCCCTCCCTGCGCCCTCTCCGGCTTCTCAGGGAATACTATCCATCCCTGGGACTCCGTCCACCGCAGCCCCTCCGGACCTCCCCATAGATCAGTATGCCCAGGCCTCAGCCTCACTGGCCCCCACCGCAGCCCCTCCGGACCTCCCCATAGATCAGTATGCCCAGGCCTCAGCCTCACTGGCCCCCACCGCAGCCCCTCCGGACCTCCCCATAGATCAGCCCGAGTGCTCGCTAGCCTCCCCCGCAGCCCCACACTCCAGCACTAGCTCCCCCGGGATCCCAGCCACATATCCTACGTCCTTCCAGCCGGTCACTAGCCCCCTGCACACGCAGCTCTCAGCCCAAACCAAGCCTGGGGAGCTGCCGGCCCAGGGAGACCGACGCTCCCAGCGCTGCTCTCGCCCCCCACAGCGCCTCCGGGTCACCGGTGAACCCCTGCATCACCGGCGCCGGACAGCACAAGCTGTGCCCCACGTGCAAGCGCCCCGCCCCCTCCAGAGATCCAGAGCCAGGAGACAAGTCACCGCCTCCTCTTCCAGGCCGAGCGTCCTGGCTCCGCCCACCATGCAGCGTCATTCCCGGGCACCGCCCACTCCCCTGTTGCAATGCCAGCAGGCGAGCACCTCCCCTCCTACAGGCTCCGCCCCTCCAGCAGGCTCCGGTGTGATGCCTACACAGGAAGCGGAGATCACCAGTGTAATGTCCACAGCTGCGGGTTCCTCTGCTCGGTCTCTCCTGACCGATCAGCGCTCCCTGCAGCAGGGCTATAACGTTACATAGAGTGCACCAATCACCACTGACACACACACCACAGCCCCACTAACAGCCCCCCCTCACACAGCCCTTACCAGACATACAATGCCCCCTATACTCCTGCCCCCCAGCAATGCTCAGCACACCAGTAACCACGTAATCCCCACTAACTCTCCACAATCAGTGCACATCCCAACATTAACCAGCGGAAACCACTTAGTTACTGCACATAACCCGCCCTGCGAAATGATTAGTACACGTTATAATGTCCCCTCGGTCGCCCCCCAGCGCACCCATAGCCACAGCAGGCGCAGGCATAGGCGCGGCAGGTCCTCCCCAACCTCCTCCGACAAGTCCCGACGCCATTCCCCACATCCCTCTAGAAGGCGATCCCCACATTACCACCGGAGACGCAGCTCCCATAGGAGCCGCCACAGATCGCAGTCCTCTAGATGGCGTTCCCCATCATCATCATCACAATGGTCCGACAAATCCGAGAGTCCCACTAGACTAGCCAGGCCTCTCGACCGACGCCAGCGGTCACGAGCCGCATCCATGGCTGTCAGCCAGGGAGACCGGTCATCTCCCAGGGCGCCCGGCGAAATTTACCAGACCATCATCCAAGCAGGAGTCCCTCCAGCACCCGGAGTCGCTCCTCTAGCCATCATCCCAGCGGGAGCCGGAGTCCCTCCACCACCCGGAGTCGCTCCTCCAGCCATCATCCCAGCGGGAGCCGGAGTCCCTCCATCACATGGAGTCGCTCCTCCAGCCATCATCCCAGCGGTAGCCGGAGTCCCTCCATCACCCGGAGTCGCTCCTCTAGCCATCATCCCAGCGGTAGCCGGAGTCCCTCCATCACCTGGAGTCGCTCCTCTAGCCATCATCCCAGCGGGAGCCGGGGTCCCTCCATCACCCGGAGTCGCTCCTCTAGCCATCATCCCAGCGGGAGCCGGGGTCCCTCCATCACCTGGAGTCGCTCCTCTAGCCATCAACCCAGCGGTAGCCGGAGTCCCTCCATCACCTGGAGTCGCTCCTCTAGCCATCATCCCAGCGGTAGCCGGAGTCCCTCCATCACCTGGAGTCGCTCCTCTGTCCGTCAATAGAGTGGGAGCCGGGGTCCCTCCATCACCTGGAGTCGCTCTTCCTGCATCACACATCGGTGAGTTCTCCGAAGCCAATGCACACGACACTGTACATGATATCGGGCATAACGCAATGGGGAACGAGCTAGCGTCAACCATTAAGGCATTAATTCAACAGCTGACGCGCTCTCGCGCTACACCAGAAGATAAAGCGACACCTCAGCTAGCGAGCCTTCACAAGGACGCATTCTTCTGCGGAATTAGCCCCCTAGGTGCGCACATAGATCAGGAGACAAGAGACAAAATCTGGAACAATGACTATATTGACATATGGTCCTTATTATCCCCCGACCAACTGACTATAGATAAAGAAAGGAGGACAAACGACCGTTCATACGACAGAAATAGACCGAAAATAGCGCAAACGATGAATAATTGGCTACAGGCTTTCGCAGTCTTAGGCTGTATTATGGGCCAGAAGCATCCGGAACGCTGCTCCGAGCTCTATATATATCAGGATCTGATATATAACTCATACAAGGCCCATGGCGGGTCAGCCTGGAGGCGGTATGACGAGGAGTTCCGCAGGCGGCTGGCCCTGCAACCCAGCCTAGGCTGGGGAGTTAAAGCAACAGACGTATGGTTACGACTGATGCTGTCACAGAAGCAGCCCCCCTTTTCATCTACGACCACTAGCTACCCCGCAGCCCAACACTCAGTGGTCGTGCGAAAAAACGGGCCCTGCTGGCAATTTAATGAGGGAAATTGCCGTTTCCACGCGTCGTGCAGATACAGACACGACTGCTCTGCTTGTGGAGGAGGACACCCAGCAGCAAGGTGTACCCGTCCAGCAATCAGGGTGCCTACAAGGCAGAACCCCGGTGAGCGTAACCGCAATGGCCCCCTGGTTAAACCTCTACCCTAATAAAGAAGCTGCAAGGCAATTGCACTCCGGCTTTACACACGGTTTTATTATCCCCTTCAAACCTAATAGAACACCAACCCTGGCGCATAACCTAAAATCCGCTCGCGAATTCCCCGACATCTTGAAACAAAAGATTCAAAATGAAGTAAACCTAGGCCGAATGGCGGGCCCCTTTGAATCAATCCCTTTCCAAAATATCAGGATATCCCCGCTAGGCATTATCCCAAAAAAGGAACCCGGGAAGTATCGTCTAATCCATCATCTGTCCCACCCAAAAGGCGCATCGGTTAACGACGGAATCCCCCCAGAGGAAGCATCGGTAACATACGCGTCCTTTGACAAAGCAGTAGAATTAGTCCGTGCAGCGGGGCCCGGTGCCCTGCTAGCTAAATCTGACATAGAGGCGGCGTTCCGCCTATTACCCGTGCATCCCGACTGCTTCCACCTGCTAGGCTGCAAGGTGAACGAACACTATTATTACGATATGTGTCTGCCAATGGGATGTTCCATCTCATGTCACTACTTTGAGCTGTTCAGTTCCTTCCTGGACTGGGTAGTTCGTTACGAAACAGGCAGCAATTCCCTGATCCATTACCTCGACGATTTTTTATTCGTCGGCCCCGTAAACTCTAAACTCTGCTCCCTCCTCCTCACAAAATTTAAATTTATAGCTCAGCGCTTCGGTGTCCCGCTATCACCCGAAAAAACAGTCGGCCCCTGTAACGTCTTACCTTTCCTCGGCATCGAGATAGACACTAACGCAATGGTTTTTCGCCTGCCAGCAGAAAAAATTCAGAAAACACTGCATATGCTGGAGGGTTTCTGCGAGGCGAAAAAGGTCACCCTCCAACAGATGCAGTCCTTGCTGGGTCTGCTGACATTCGCCAGCCGCGTAATGCCGGTCGGCAGGGCCTTCTCTCGGAGATTATCACTAGCAACAAAGGGCATTTCCCAACCAGGCCATAGAATCAGGCTCACTCGCTCGCTGAAGGCAGACTTACTAGTCTGGAAGACTTTCCTTCAATCCTTCAATGGCCATACCTGCGTCATGGCTAAAGAGACGTCAAGCACAGACCTAGGGCTCACTGTAGGAGGACGTAATAAAAAGAGCTTTGCGGCAATCTACAAGAACCAGTGGTGTACCGGCAGATGGCCGGATCTGTGGGCCACATCAAGCTGGGGAAGTGATCCAGCCCTGCTAGAAATATTCACAATAGTATTGTCCGTAGAGTTATGGGGTCATCAGCTGGAAAACTCAAACATTCGATTTCCAACAAAAAATCTGATAACGGCGAAGAGCTTAAATCACATGTCGTCTGCGTCGCTGCCCTTACTGGCTCTGCTACGCAGGCTCGCCCTTCTGTGCCTGAGACACAACATCTGGTGCCGAGCTCAAATAATGGCAGACATAGACGATAACCTTGTTAACTCTCTTTTATGTTCCGATTGGCAGGCCTTCACAGACCATCTCCCAATGGCGCATCCAGAGGGTATCCCGTGTCCTCCATCGCTATGGGACACCGTAGCCAATCACTAATGCCTCTAATCCGTGCCTCCGTTACACCGGCTACCTGGCAGGTCTATGGTAAGGCTTGGGAGGAGTGGTGTTCACTAATCCAGGGTAGGCCCGTTCATAACTGCGACCGCGCAAGAAGCGAAGTGACGACGGAATTTTTGCTTCGGCTCAAAGAACAAGGGGCGTCGGGCACATCGGCACAACGGCATTTATCGGGGATAGCCTTCTTTTTTCAATTAGCAGGGTGGGTGGATGTGACGAAGTTCTTTGTCATTAAGCAAGCCATTAAAGGCTGGAAAAGGCTTCAACCGAGTCAGGAATGTCGTCGCCCCATGTCATTGAAATTACTACACGACATGATTGCAATATCCCCCTCAATATGCAAGTCTCCATACGAGGCGTCCCTCATATCAGCAGCCTTCGCTATCGTTTTTTTCGGCGCGCTGCGCATTGGTGAATTGTTACCACGCTCAAAAACAGCATCTGAAGGCGGGTTACTCAACGAGGATGTAGTCATATGCAGCAACGCCCTGCGCATTCGCGTGCGTAAATCCAAATGCGACCCCACCGGGAGGGGCACGTGGGTCCTGGTTAACTCAGCAGATGGCCCAGTGTGCCCACTAAAAACAGTCAAACACTACGCGCTGATCAGACACGCAAGCAGATTTTTTCTTTCCCATACGGACGGGTCCCCGCTTACCAAGTATCAATTTCAAGCAATGTTTAAGCAGGGCTTAGCGAAAGCTGGGGAGAATCCGAAGGAATACGGGACCCATTCCTTCCGAATCGGGGCAGCCACTGAGGCAGCTAGGGCAGGAGTAACGGAGGCTGAAGTGCAGAGAATGGGTCGATGGAAGTCCGCTTGCTTTGCCAGATATATAAGACCGGATTTGCTGAAATAACACGTTTATCTATTACAGGCGACTGCAGACCGGCAGTCTGGGTAGTTGGTCACTCTTATATTTACTGGGCAGAAAAAAGAGCCATGATTCGACCAGGAGGAAAGAACCTTGGCTTCAGAAACGTTGAGGTCAATTGGAGAGGCATCAGAGGGCTAAGATGGCAACAAGTTTTCCCGGAGATGGTGGACATCTCCAGGGCGGCCACGGGGCCGTTGGTAGTGGTGATCCATGCTGGTGGCAATGATTTGGTGAAACGCAGTATGGTCGAACTACTAACAGTGATGAAGACGGACATCGAACGTTTGACCTACCTCTTCCCGGATATAGTATGGGTGTGGTCAGAGATAGTACCACGAGCGGTATGGCACGGAGCAAAAAATGCAAATGGCATAGAGCGGTCAAGGAGAAAGATCAATGCGAGAATGGCAAAATTCATGAGAGAAAGATGCGGTTTCGTGGTGCGTCACCACCAGTTGGAAGGCGATAACTCTGCACTGTTGAGGGCAGACGGAGTGCACCTTACGGACATCGGTCAAGACATTTTGTTGTCCGGGATACAGGACGGAGTGGATCAGGCCCTGAAGGTGATGGGTGGGGTCGGAGTCCTGTGTAGGCGGTACACATGATCCTCCGTGGCGGAAAATGGCGGAGAGGGGGCCAAGGTCGTAACAGCTCGTTGGCTGCACGCCGGTCGGTCGCAGACAAGGTTGCGGCGACGAGCTCGTAATGACATGGAAGGCCCCTTCTCTACCTATGAACTTAATAAACTGTGACCGACCTGTTTTCACCCCATCTAGGCCGTCTGTGTTTTCATTTGGGGACTGGGGGGAAGAGGGGAGGGCACCGCTTCAGACATACGGGTCTCCACAGTCTGGCAGGCACGATACTGCTTAAGGAACGTGTCTCTGACTGTGGAGCCCACCTGACCAATCCTAAAGGAAGCAAGGGTCGTGCCCATATCCCCTC
The DNA here is from genome assembly GCF_048569485.1 of Anomaloglossus baeobatrachus. Lineage (NCBI taxonomy): Eukaryota > Metazoa > Chordata > Amphibia > Anura > Aromobatidae > Anomaloglossus > Anomaloglossus baeobatrachus. Next base: position 4,120,822 of record NC_134364.1, on the reverse strand, counting down.
TTTCCACCATTCCCTAGGTGAGCCACTAATTGGGATGCCCAGCTGACCAACGGGATGACAAGGGAAAGGGGGGCCCAGCCACACCTACAAGGGTTAAATTCAGTGCCCGGGGTCAGTGACTTCCTCTTTCCCTCTGGCTGCCCCCCTAGAAGCTTTTGTCCCACCCTCCCTCCCTTATAGTCTCAGCACCCTCTTATTAGTTTTATTGTTTTCTTACCAGAATAATTGTGTGTAACTGAATATATGAATATAGATGCAACCCTAGTATTTGAAATTACGTCACAGCGGAAAATGGCGGAGAGGGGGCCAAGGTCGTAACAGCTCGTTGGCTGCACGCCGGTCGGTCGCAGACAAGGTTGCGGCGACGAGCTCGTAATGACATGGAAGGCCCCTTCTCTACCTATGAACTTAATAAACTGTGACCGACCTGTTTTCACCCCATCTAGGCCGTCTGTGTTTTCATTTGGGGACTGGGGGGAAGAGGGGAGGGCACCGCTTCAGACATACGGGTCTCCACAGTCTATACAGGGAGAGAATAATATCTATAATATACAGGGAGAGGAGGATATCTATAATATACAGGGAGAGGATAATATCTATAATATACAGGGAGAGGAGGATATCTATAATATACAGGGAGAGGATAATATCTATAACATACAGGGAGAGGATAATATCTATAAAATACAGAGCATATTATCTGTAATATACAGGGAGAGGATAATATCTATAACATACAGGGAGATTATAATATCTATAACATACAGGGAGAGAATAATATCTATAATATACAGGGAGAGGATAATATCTATAATATACAGGGAGAGGATAATATCTATAATATACAGGGAGAGAATAATATCTATAATATACAGGGAGAGAATAATATCTATAATATACAGGGAGAGAATAATATCTATAATATACAGGGAGAGGATAATATCTATAATATACAGGGAGAGGATAATATCTATAATATACAGGGAGAGGATAATATCTATAATATACAGGGAGAGGAGGATATTTATAACATACAGGGAGAGGATAATATCTATAATATACAGAGCATATTATCTGTAATATACAGGAAGAGGATATTATCTGTAATATACAGGTAGAGGATATTATCTGTAATATACAGGTAGAGGATATTATCTGTAATATACAGGTAGAGGATATTATCTGTAATATACAGGTAGAGGATAATATCTGTAATATACTGGTCCCCATGTTAAATAAGGAAGTTTATAGTAAGGTTGGGGCGGCCGGACGCAGTGATCACTATTACACCTCACATGTGCGAGCCTTATTTATCATTATGTGCAGTTACATGACTTATTAAATATGGGGACAAGGCTGTAACCCCAGTATATTGCATGTATTATCCTCTATTAGGCTGTATTAATGTCTCGTTTTTAAACGTGTGATATTTATTCTGATGTCTTGTAGCTTTAAATATTAAAGCATTTTTAGCTATTATATACTTTCATTGGAAAGTTTATTTCATGTCCAAGTCTTCAAAGAGCTACCCAACAATATTTACAGCAGATGGAAAACCCCCAGAAAATGTTCAAGTTTCCCGGGATTATGATAACCAGAACCTAAGTCCAATCGAGGAGAACAATACGGGCAGAGGAACAATACGGTGAGAGGAACAATACGGGCAGAGGAACAATACGGTGAGAGGAACAATACGGTGAGAGGAACAATACAGGCAGAAGAACAATACAAGCAGAAGAACAATACAGTGAGAGGAACAATACGGTGAGAGGAACAATACGGTGAGAGGAACAATACGGGTAGAGGAACAATACGGTGAGAGGAACAATACGGACAGAATAACAATACGGTGAGAGGAACAATACGGACAGAAGAACAATACGGTGAGAGGAACAATACGGTGAGAGAAACAATACGGTGAGAGGAACAATACGGTGAGAGGAACAATACGGTGAGAGGAACAATACGGTGAGAGGAACAATACGGTGAGAGGAACAATACGGGGAGAGGAACAATACGGGGAGAGGAACAATACGGGGAGAGGAACAATACGGGGAGAGGAACAATACGGGGAGAGGAACAATACGGGGAGAGGAACAATACGGGGAGAGGAACAATACGGGGAGAGGAACAATACGGGGAGAGGAACAATACGGGGAGAGGAACAATACGGGGAGAGGAACAATACGGGCACAGGAACAATACGGGCACAGGAACAATACGGGCACAGGAACAATACGGGCACAGGAACAATACGGGCACAGGAACAATACGGTGAGAGGGACAATACGGTGAGAGGAACAATACGGTGAGAGGAACAATACGGTGAGAGGAACAATACGGTGAGAGGAACAATACGGTGAGAGGAACAATACGGTGAGAGGAACAATACGGTGAGAGGAACAATACGGACAGAAGAACAATACGGGCAGAAGAACAATACAAGCAGAAGAACAATACAAGCAGAAGAACATTACGGGCAGAGGGACAATACGGGCAGAGGGACAATACGGGCAGAGGGACAATACGGGCAGAGGGACAATACGGGCAGAGGGACAATACGGGCAGAAGAACAATACGGGCAGAAGAACAATACGGGCAGAAGAACAATACAAGCAGAAGAACAATACAAGCAGAAGAACATTACGGGCAGAAGAACAATACGGGCAGAGGGACAATACGGGCAGAGGGACAATACGGGCAGAGGGACAATACGGGCAGAGGGACAATACGGGCAGAGGGACAATAGGGGCAGAGGGACAATACGGGCAGAAGGACAATACGGGCAGAGGGACAATACGGGCAGAGGGACAATACGGGCAGAGGGACAATACGGGCAGAGGGACAATACGGGCAGAGGGACAATACGGGCAGAGGGACAATACGGGCAGAAGAACAAAAAGTGGGCAGAAGAACAATATGGGCAGAAGAACATTGTCCACCGCCAGACAGATCTTATCTAATTTCTAAAGTGTTAGCTGTCCTCACTGATCAAAGATCCAGAATATCACAGCCCAATGGAAGGCCACATCACCTTCAACTGACCAGACATCCAGAATATCACAGCCCACAGGAGGCCACATCGCTTTCATCTGACCAGATATCAAGAATATCACAGTCCACAGGAAGTCACATCACCTTCATCTGACCAGACATCCAGAATATCACAGCCCACATGAGGCCACATCACCTTCATCTGACCAGACATCCAGAATATAACAGCCCAATGGAAGGCCACATCACCTTCATCTGACCAGACATCCAGAATATCACAGCCCACAGGAGGCCACATCACCTTCATCTGACCAGATATCAAGAATATCACAGTCCACAGGAAGTCACATCACCTTCATCTGACCAGACATCCAGAATATCACAGTCCACAGGAAGTCACATCACCTTCATCTGACCAGACATCCAGAATATAACAGCCCAATGGAAGGCCACATCACCTTCATCTGACCAGACATCCAGAATATCACAGCCCACAGGAGGCCACATCACCTTCATCTGACCAGACATCCAGAATATCACAGCCCACAGGAGGCCACATCACCTTCATCTGACCAGACATCCAGAATATCACAGCGCACAGGAGGCCACATCACCTTCATCTGACCAGACATCCAGAATATCACAGCGCACAGGAGGCCACATCACCTTCATCTGACCAGACATCCAGAATATCACAGCCCACAGGAGGCTACATCGCCTTCATCTGACCAGACATCCAGAATATCACAGCGCACAGGAGGCCACATCACCTTCATCTGACCAGACATCCAGAATATCACAGCGCACAGGAGGCCACATCACCTTCATCTGACCAGACATCCAGAATATCACAGCCCACAGGAGGCCACATCACCTTCATCTGACCAGACATCCAGAATATCACAGCCCACAGGAGGCCACATCACCTTCATCTGACCAGACATCCAGAATATCACAGCGCACAGGAGGCCACATCACCTTCATCTGACCAGACATCCAGAATATCACAGCGCACAGGAGGCCACATCACCTTCATCTGACCAGACATCCAGAATATCACAGCGCACAGGAGGCCACATCACCTTCATCTGACCAGACATCCAGAATATCACAGCCCACAGGAGGCCACATCACCTTCATCTGACCAGACATCCAGAATATCACAGCGCACAGGAGGCCACATCACCTTCATCTGACCAGACATCCAAAAAATCACAGCCCACAGGAGGCCACATCACCTTCATCTGACCAGACATCCAGAATATCACAGCCCACAGGAGGCCGCATCACCTTCATCTGACCAGACATCCAGAATATCACAGCCCACAGGAGGCCACATCACCTTCATCTGACCAGACATCCAGAATATCACAGCGCACAGGAGGCCACATCACCTTCATCTGACCAGACATCCAGAATATCACAGCCCAATGGAAGGCCACATCACCTTCATCTGACCAGACATCCAGAATATCACAGCCCACAGGAGGCCACATCACCTTCATCTGACCAGACATCCAGAATATCACAGCCCACAGGAATCCACATAGCCTTCATCTGACCAGACATCCAGAATATCACAGCCCAATGGAAGGCCACATCATCTTCATCTGACCAGACATCCAGAATATCACAGCGCACAGGAGGCCACATCATCTTCGTCTGACCAGACATCCAGAATATCACAGCGCACAGGAGGCCACATCACCTTCATCTGACCAGACATCCAGAATATCACAGCCCAATGGAAGGCCACATCATCTTCGTCTGACCAGACATCCAGAATATCACAGCCCAATGGAAGGCCACATCACCTTCATCTGACCAGACATCCAGAATATCACAGCCCACAGGAGGCCACATCACCTTCATCTGACCAGACATCCAGAATATCACAGCCCACAGGAGGCCACATCACCTTCATCTGACCAGACATCCAGAATATCACAGCGCACAGGAGGCCACATCACCTTCATCTGACCAGACATCCAGAATATCACAGCCCAATGGAAGGCCACATCACCTTCATCTGACCAGACATCCAGAATATCACAGCCCACAGGAGGCCACATCACCTTCATCTGACCAGACATCCAGAATATCACAGCCCACAGGAATCCACATAGCCTTCATCTGACCAGACATCCAGAATATCACAGCCCAATGGAAGGCCACATCATCTTCATCTGACCAGACATCCAGAATATCACAGCGCACAGGAGGCCACATCATCTTCGTCTGACCAGACATCCAGAATATCACAGCGCACAGGAGGCCACATCACCTTCATCTGACCAGACATCCAGAATATCACAGCCCAATGGAAGGCCACATCATCTTCGTCTGACCAGACATCCAGAATATCACAGCCCAATGGAAGGCCACATCATCTTCGTCTGACCAGACATCCAGAATATCACAGCCCAATGGAAGGCCACATCATCTTCGTCTGACCAGACTTGAGGTTTCTCCTCAAAAGTCCTAATTCATTATTTGTGGTTTCTCTTTTTTATGTCTTGTAATATTTGCTGATGTTTTTGGTGCCAAATTCACAAAACGTGGCGCACACCATTGATATATTTAGGAATGATAAAGCAGTGTTCTTTATTTTAGTTTTCTGTTTTGCCACTATTTAGTTCATTTTTCTACAAGTTCTGCTAAAACGAGGCCAGATGTGTCAGGTGTACATACAATCACTCCAGGAAATTGGTGACAAATTTTACGACTTTTCAGAATGTCTCAATGATAAAATCATCTAGAGACCCTAAACTTCGCCCACAGTGGGGAAGGAAAAAAATCAAAACAGGGGAACACATAAAAAGGGCTAAAAAAAAAGATACAAATCAAAAGAGGAATATGTAAGAGAAAAAAAAAAAGGCTAAACACGAAAAAGTCCTCAAAAACCAGACACAATAATAATGAATAGTGACCAATATATTGAGCAGCCGGTATATAACCAGGCGGTGTATGCAGGTAAGTGACGGGCACAACCTGGGCGGCCATCATAGCTCCAGGTGAAGGACAGATTCTGCTGCGTCCAGGGCTCGTCCGTCCAGCAGTCATTACCGCCGCTCAACTCTTAATCACATGTGGACGTGACAGACGCTGCATCCACAGCACATCAGTGGCGAATGATTGTGACAGTCATGGAGCAGCGCCGGGTGTCAGCCCTTCTGCCCTCTCGCCAGCATTAATTATTCACCATGCTTCCAGGTCTCCCCATGGTGGAGCCGGCAGCAGCCTCGTATCCTGCACAACGTACAGCTATTTTAGGCTCGTCTGTCAGCCGACCTTGTGCTGCATCGTCATTGCCTGCGCAGAGCTCCACGGATGAGCGTTCAATGCAGAGTATATAGTGCATGGACTAGAGGGAAAGATGGTGTGGAGATACGAGGGTCAGTGGGTGCTGGCAGAATTAAGAATATCTCGCCCCCACGCAAGTGGTCAAATATTTCTTGAGGCCAGCACAGTGTTTCAGTGGTTAGCACTGCATGGGGGGCTTTGTGGTTAGCTCTGCACGGTGTTTCAGTGGTTAGCATTGCACGGTGGCTCAGTGGTTAGCACTGCATGGGGGCTTTGTGGTTAGCTCTGCACGGTGTCTCAGTGGTTAGCACTGCACAGGGGCTCAGTGGTTTGCACTGCTCAGTGGATAGCACTGCACGGGGGCTCAGTGGTTAGCACTGCACGGGGGCTCAGAGGTTACCACTGCACGGGGGCTCAGAGGTTACCACTGCACGGGGCTCAGAGGTTAGCACTGCACGGGGGCTCAGAGGTTAGCACTGCACGGGGGCTCAGAGGTTAGCACTGCACGGGGGCTCAGAGGTTAGCACTGCACGGGGGCTCAGAGGTTAGCACTGCACGGGGGCTCAGAGGTTAGCACTGCACGGGGGCTCAGAGGTTAGCACTGCACGGGGCTCAGAGGTTAGCACTGCACGGGGGCTCAGTGGTTAGCACTGCACGGGGGCTCAGAGGTTAGCACTGCACGGGGGCTCAGAGGTTACCACTGCACGGGGGCTCAGAGGTTACCACTGCACGGGGCTCAGAGGTTAGCACTGCACGGGGCTCAGAGGTTAGCACTGCACGGGGGCTCAGAGGTTAGCACTGCACGGGGGCTCAGAGGTTAGCACTGCACGGGGGCTCAGAGGTTAGCACTGCACGGGGGCTCAGAGGTTAGCACTGCACGGGGGCTCAGAGGTTAGCACTGCACGGGGGCTCAGAGGTTAGCACTGCACGGGGGCTCAGAGGTTAGCACTGCACGGGGGCTCAGAGGTTACCACTGCACGGGGGCTCAGAGGTTAGCACTGCACGGGGGCTCAGAGGTTAGCACTGCACGGGGGCTCAGAGGTTAGCACTGCACGGGGGCTCAGAGGTTAGCACTGCACGGGGGCTCAGAGGTTAGCACTGCACGGGGGCTCAGAGGTTAGCACTGCACGGGGGCTCAGAGGTTAGCACTGCACGGGGGCTCAGAGGTTAGCACTGCACGGGGGCTCAGAGGTTAGCACTGCACGGGGGCTCAGAGGTTAGCACTGCACGGGGGCTCAGAGGTTAGCACTGGAGTCTTGCAGCGCTGGGGTCCAGTGATCAATCCCTACAAGAACAACATCTGCAGGTGTTTGTAGTTTCTCCCAGTCTTTGTTGGGTCTCCCCCAGGGTCTCTGCGTCTTCCCACACTCCAAAGACATAAGGATAGGGGATGTAGATTGTGAGCCCCGATGGGGACAGTGACGGTCACATCTGTAAAGCTTGATGGAAATAATGGCGTTATATAGGTGATAAATATTATTACTATACTGACCGTCCATGACAGTGTGTGAGAGACACCACATTCACTTGCCGATTATTTTTTTATTCTTATTAAAACATCACGTTTATTCCACAGTTGAGAACGGAATAATAACACGGGCCTCACCTCAGGACCCGCACCACTTTTTAACTTTGGAATAAACGTGATCTTTTAATTACAGCATTTCTTGGTTAGGCGGACGCTGGTTTCTTTTCCACACTTTCATGGACTTCGATTAGTCAGGTTTCGGGCTGATGCCCCCGAGCGCCGCACCCTATTGGAATACCCCACTGTCCGGTGATCTGATGTGAAGTTTTCCCTATTTGTTCTTTATTGATGTGGAGTCATCACAATGGGACCTGAAATTATGGGAAACCCGTGACCAGTTTCATTGGTTTCCATTACACGTGTCAGCAGGCATTGCCGAGTGTTTGGCTGCAGCCACGCCAGGGGCATGCAAACCTGCGAGGGAGGCAACATGTCCGCTATTATATAAGGAAGCTGCAGTTGTGAAGCCGGGGTGCTGGCGAGTACGGTTCGGTGCCAGGATTTCTGTGCTATCACCATGTGGGTGTGGAGCTCCGGCCTCGGAGTCAGGTCTGAGCACAGACCGAACAGACCGGATCGCAGCGAAAGGAGGCAGATACCAGGCCGGTTTAGTGCCACAAATCAGCCACGTTACCGGCCACACGGCAGAGTTTGCCTACATCGTTGGACTAGAATAAACTGAATATGCAATAAATTTCTCTCAGCAAAGTATCGCACAAGCCACAAGTCAACAGACAAGCCCCAGACGAGCCTTCTCCTCTCCGGCTCCTGTGAAAATCAATTTGAGTCTGTTCCGCACTATGCGAGTCTTTGAAGTGGAGCCGGGGCATGCGAGCCACGTCTGAGCCGGGACGGAGCTGCTGTCTAGATGCCAATTATCCTAGAGGGCTGTGGAGTCAGGGTGGCACAGGGGGTCAGCCAGGCACACACCAACTCAAAGAGCTCTGCGTTTAATGGAAATACCCTTCAGAAGGGAAAGTGGAGCAGAACGGCTTCAATTCAATTATCAGCTCAGGGCAGAGCGATGCAGAAAACACAGCGCAAAAGACACCGCATACAGAACCGCCGAGCACACCAACGCGAGGACAACCGATGGGAACGAATGCTAATACACGGAACCTCGGAGAACAACAGGATGGAGGACAGCGGGAACGGGGGCAGCGGAACGGGGGCAGCAGGACAGGGGAGCAGCGGGACGGGTGACAGCAAGACGGGGGACAGCAAGATGGGGGAGCAGCGGGACGGGGGACAGCAAGACGGGGGACAGCAAGACGGGGGACAGCAAGACGGGGGACAGCAAGACGGGGGACAGCAACACGTGACAGCAGGACGGGGGACAGCAAGACGGGGGACAGCAAGACGTGACAGCAAGACGTGGGAGCAGCAGGACGGGGACAGCAAGACGGGGGACAGCAAGACGTGACAGCAAGACGGGGGACAGCAAGACGGGGGACAGCAAGACGTGGGAGCAGCGGGACGGGTGACAGCAGGACGGGGACAGCAAGACGGGGGACAGCAAGACGGGGGACAGCAAGACGGGGGACAGCAAGACGGGGGACAGCAAGACGTTGGAGCAGCGGGACGGGTGACAGCAAGACGTGGGAGCAGCAAGACGGGGGACAGCAAGACGGGGGACAGCAGGACGGGGGAGCAGCGGGACGGGGGACAGCAGGACGGGGGACAGCAGGACGGGGACAGCAAGACGGGGGACAGCAGGACGGGGACAGCAAGACGGGGGACAGCAAGACGGGGGACAGCAGGACGTGGGACAGCAGGACGTGGGAGCAGCAAGGCGGGGGACAGCAAGACGGGGGACAGCAAGACGGGGGACAGCAAGACGGGGGACAGCAAGACGGGGGACAGCAGGACGGGGGACAGCAGGACGTGGGGACAGCAAGACGGGGGACAGCAAGCCGGGGGACAGCAAGACGGGGGACAGCAAGACGGGGGACAGCAGGACGGGGGACAGCAGGACGGGGGACAGCAGGACGGGGGAGCAGCAGGACGGGCGAGCAGCGGGACGGGGGAGCAGCGGGACGGGGGACAGCAAGACGGGGGACAGCAAGACGGGGGACAGCAAGACGGGGGAGCAGCGGGACGGGGGGACAGCAGGACGGGGGACAGCAGGACGGGGGACAGCAGGACGGGGGACAGCAGGACGAGGGACAGCAAGACGGGGGACAGCAAGACGGGGGACAGCAAGACGTGGGAGCAGCGAGACGGGTGACAGCAGGACGGGGACAGCAAGACGGGGGACAGCAAGACGGGGGACAGCAAGACGGGGGACAGCAAGACGGGGGACAGCAAGACGGGGGACAGCAAGACGGAGGGCAGCGGGAACGGGGGACAGCAGGACGGGGGAGCAACGGGACGGGGGACAGCAGGACGGGGGACAGCAGGACGGGGGAGCAACGGGACGGGTGAAAGCAAGACGGGGGACAGCAAGACGGGGGACAACAGGACGGGGGCCAGCAAGACGGGGGACAACAGGACGGGGGAAAGCAAGGCGGAGGGCAGCAAGATGGAGGACAGTAGGACGGGGGCAGCAAGACGGGGGGACAGCAGGACAGAGGGCAGCGGGATGGGGGGCTGCGGGATGGAGGACAGCAGGACGGAGGGCAGCGGGATGGGGGGCTGCGGGATGGAGGGCAGCAGGACAGGGGGCAGCGGGACGGGGGACAGCAAGACGTGACAGCAAGACGTGGGAGCAGCAGGACGGGGACAGCAAGACGGGGGACAGCAAGACGTGACAGCAAGACGGGGGACAGCAAGACGGGGGACAGCAAGACGTGGGAGCAGCGGGACGGGTGACAGCAGGACGGGGACAGCAAGACGGGGGACAGCAAGACGTTGGAGCAGCGGGACGGGTGACAGCAAGACGTGGGAGCAGCAAGACGGGGGACAGCAAGACGGGGGACAGCAGGACGGGGGAGCAGCGGGACGGGGGACAGCAGGACGGGGGACAGCAGGACGGGGACAGCAAGACGGGGGACAGCAGGACGGGGACAGCAAGACGGGGGACAGCAAGACGGGGGACAGCAGGACGTGGGACAGCAGGACGTGGGAGCAGCAAGGCGGGGGACAGCAAGACGGGGGACAGCAAGACGGGGGACAGCAAGACGGGGGACAGCAAGACGGGGGACAGCAAGACGGGGGACAGCAGGACGGGGGACAGCAGGACGTGGGGACAGCAAGACGGGGGACAGCAAGCCGGGGGACAGCAAGACGGGGGACAGCAAGACGGGGGACAGCAGGACGGGGGACAGCAGGACGGGGGACAGCAGGACGGGGGACAGCAGGACGGGGGAGCAGCAGGACGGGGGAGCAGCGGGACGGGGGAGCAGCAGGACGGGGGAGCAGCGGGACGGGGGACAGCAAGACGGGGGACAGCAAGACGGGGGACAGCAAGACGGGGGAGCAGCGGGACGGGGGGACAGCAGGACGGGGGACAGCAGGACGGGGGACAGCAGGACGGGGGACAGCAGGACGAGGGACAGCAAGACGGGGGACAGCAAGACGGGGGACAGCAAGACGTGGGAGCAGCGAGACGGGTGACAGCAGGACGGGGACAGCAAGACGGGGGACAGCAAGACGGGGGACAGCAAGACGGGGGACAGCAAGACGGGGGACAGCAAGACGGGGGACAGCAAGACGGAGGGCAGCGGGAACGGGGGACAGCAGGACGGGGGAGCAACGGGACGGGGGACAGCAGGACGGGGGACAGCAGGACGGGGGAGCAACGGGACGGGTGAAAGCAAGACGGGGGACAGCAAGACGGGGGACAACAGGACGGGGGCCAGCAAGACGGGGGACAACAGGACGGGGGAAAGCAAGGCGGAGGGCAGCAAGATGGAGGACAGTAGGACGGGGGCAGCAAGACGGGGGGACAGCAGGACAGAGGGCAGCGGGATGGGGGGCTGCGGGATGGAGGACAGCAGGACGGAGGGCAGCGGGATGGGGGGCTGCGGGATGGAGGACAGCAGGACGGAGGGCAGCGGGATGGGGGGCTGCGGGATGGAGGGCAGCAGGACAGGGGGCAGCGGGACGGGGGGCAGCAAGACGGAGAACAGCAGGAGGGAGGACAGCAGGATGGAGGACAGTGGGACAGGGGGCAACAGGAGGGAGGACAGCGGGACGGGGGGCAGCGGGACTGGGGACAGCAGGACGGGGGACAAAAAGACGGAGGGCTGCGGGATGGAGGACTGAGGGCAGCAGGACGGAAAGCAGCAGGACAGGAGGACGGGGACAGGAGGACGGGTGGCAGCAGGACGGAGGACAGCAGGAGGGAGGACAGTGGGACAGGGGGCAGCAGGACGGGGGACAGCAGGACGGAGGACAGCAGGAGGGAGGACAGGGGGCAGCAGGAGGTAGGGCAGGACGGAGGACAGCGGGATGGGGGGCAGCAAGACGGAGGACAGCAGGACGGAGGACAGCAGTACAGGGGGCAGAGGGACGGGGGACAGCAGGACAGGGGATAGCAGGACAGGGGACAGCAGGACAGGGGACAGCGGGACGGAGGACAGCGGGAAGGAGGACAGCGGGAAGGAGGACAGCGGGAAGGAGGACAGCGGGATGGGGGGCAGCAAGATGGAGGACAGCAGGAGTGAGGACAGCAGGACAGGGGGCAGAGGGACAGGGGACAGCGGGATGAGGGTACAGCAGGACGGGGGACAGCAGGAGGGAGGACAGCGGGATGGGGGACAGCAGGACGGGGGACAGCAGGACGGGGGACAGCAGGATGCCTGCCCAAAGGGAAACCAAGGCCAAACCGCAGTCCTAAAACCAGGAGACAACTCTGCTTTACAGTCAGAGGAATGGAGATAAAAGAGTTTCCAGCCAATTTCTACAATTCCAGCCTCATCCAGGTTACCTCACCCAAGGCTCTCTAGCCTTGTGATGTGTGGACAGAGGGAGAACAGAAATGAGAAGCGGTCATTTTGTCTACAAGCAGTTAGAGAGGAAAGGAAGGGTTATCAGCAGGAAGTTCTTGAGAAAAGGTGGAGAGAACGGGAGAGAGGTTGCCTAAGGGAATTCTTGGAAAAGAAAACGGGAGAGGTTGTCTGTAGGAAGTCCTCTAGAACCTTTAGAAGAGGAGAGTAGGACTTGTCTACAAGAGGCCCTGGAGAAAAGGCAGGCTTGCCTATGGGAGGCCCAGGAGAAGAGGAAGGCTTGCCTACGGGAGGCCCTGGAGAAGAGGCAGGGTTGCCTACGGGAAGTCCTGGAGAAGAGGCAGGCTTGCCTACAGGAGTTCCTGGAGAAAAGGCAGACTTGCCTACAGGAGGCCCTGGAGAAGAGGAAGGCTTGCCTACAGGAGGCCCTGGAGAAGAGGCAGGCTTGCCTACAGGAGGCCCTGGAGAAAAGGAAGGCTTGCCTATGGGAGGCCCTGGAGAAGAGGCAGGCTTGCCTACGGGAGGCCCTGGAGAAGAGGCAGGGTTGCCTACGGGAAGTCCTGGAGAAGAGGCAGGCTTGCCTACAGGAGTTCCTGGAGAAAAGGCAGACTTGCCTACAGGAGGCCCTGGAGAAGAGGAAGGCTTGCCTACAGGAGGCCCTGGAGAAGAGGCAGGCTTGCCTACAGGAGGCCCTGGAGAAAAGGAAGGCTTGCCTACGGGAGGCCCTGGAGAAGAGGCAGGCTTGCCTACGGGAGGCCCTGGAGAAGAGGCAGGGTTGCCTATGGGAAGTCCTGGAGAAGAGGCAGGCTTGCCTACAGGAGTTCCTGGAGAAAAGGCAGACTTGCCTACAGGAGGCCCTGGAGAAGAGGAAGGCTTGCCTACGGAAGGCCCTGGAGAAGAGGCAGGCTTGCCTACGGGAGGCCCTGGAGAAGAGGCAGGGTTGTCTACGGGAGGCTCTGGAGATCTTGTATGAAATTTTAATATTATTGTAAAATTTGTTTTCTTATCCTCTACGCCAGACCTGTGCAAAGTGCGTTTCGCAGGCCACATCCGTCCCTCTGGCTGTTCCTGTCTGGCTAAAGGCTTAAAAACAGTGGCCCATGGGACGCACCATGCGACTGCCTAACCCTGTGTTCCAATTTCGGTATCCTCAGCAAAAGACGGAGCAGAGCAACAGAAGCAAGGAAAATCTTCTTTTTGCTGTGTGAATGTGTGGTCTCATACTGTATATAGGGATGCGGTGTATGGGAACATACCATCTGACGAGCTGTATTCCACCTCATACTTTATGTAGGGGGCTGTGTGGGGACACACAGCAAATAACGGGCTCTGGTGGCCATCATACTGTGTGTGGGACTATGAGCACCATGATTAATGTCTGTGGAGGCTATAACACTGTCTATGGAGAAATATGGTGCTCATCATTCTGTGTAGAAGGCTGTCTGATGGGGCTGTGGGAGATCAAACTACTGGAAGACTGTAGGGCCATCATATTGGATGTGAGGGTCATCGAATTATCATACGGAAGCTGAATTACCCCAGCAGGTGACATCATACACTGTATTATCCCCAGCAGGTGACATCATACACTGTATTATCCCCGCAGGTGACATCATACACTGTATTATCCCCAGCAGGTGACATCATACACTGTATTACCCCAGCAGGTGACATCATACACTGTATTACCCCAGCAGGTGACATCATACACTGTATTATCCCCAGCAGGTGACATCATACACTGTATTATCCCAGCAGGTGACATCATACACTGTATTATCCCCAGCAGGTGACATCATACACTGTATTATCCCCAGCAGGTGACATCATACACTGTATTACCCCAGCAGGTGACATCATACACTGTATTACCCCAGCAGGTGACATCATACACTGTATTATCCCCAGCAGGTGACATCATACACTGTATTACCCCAGCAGGTGACATCATACACTGTATTACCCCAGCAGGTGACATCATACACTGTATTACCCCAGCAGGTGACATCATACACTGTATTATCCCCAGCAGGTGACATCATACACTGTATTATCCCCAGCAGGTGACATCATACACTGTATTATCCCAGCAGGTGACATCATACACTGTATTACCCCAGCAGGTGACATCATACACTGTATTATCCCCAGCAGGTGACATCATACACTGTATTATCCCCAGCAGGTGACATCATACACTCTATTATCCTCAGCAGGTGACATCATACACTGTATTACCCCAGCAGGTGACATCATACACTGTATTATCCCAGCAGGTGACATCATACACTGTATTACCCCAGCAGGTGACATCATACACTGTATTATCCCAGCAGGTGACATCATACACTGTATTATCCCCAGCAGGTGACATCATACACTGTATTATCCCAGCAGGTGACATCATACACTGTATTATCCCCAGCAGGTGACATCATACACTGTATTATCCCCAGCAGGTGACATCATACACTGTATTATCCCCAGCAGGTGACATCATACACTGTATTACCCCAGCAGGTGACATCATACACTGTATTACCCCAGCAGGTGACATCATACACTGTATTACCCCAGCAGGTGACATCATACACTGTATTATCCCCAGCAGGTGACATCATACACTGTATTATCCCCAGCAGGTGACATCATACACTGTATTATCCCCAGCAGGTGACATCATACACTGTATTACCCCAGCAGGTGACATCATACACTGTATTATCCCCAGCAGGTGACATCATACACTGTATTACCCCAGCAGGTGACATCATACACTGTATTATCCCCAGCAGGTGACATCATACACTGTATTATCCCAGCAGGTGACATCATACACTGTATTATCCCAGCAGGTGACATCATACACTGTATTACCCCAGCAGGTGACATCATACACTGTATTATCCCCAGCAGGTGACATCATACACTGTATTATCCCAGCAGGTGACATCATACACTGTATTACCCCAGCAGGTGACATCATACACTGTATTACCCCAGCAGGTGACATCATACACTGTATTACCCCAGCAGGTGACATCATACACTGTATTATCCCAGCAGGTGACATCATACACTGTATTACCCCAGCAGGTGACATCATACACTGTATTATCCCCAGCAGGTGACATCATACACTGTATTATCCCCAGCAGGTGACATCATACACTGTATTACCCCAGCAGGTGACATCATACACTGTATTACCCCAGCAGGTGACATCATACACTGTATTACCCCAGCAGGTGACATCATACACTGTATTATCCCCAGCAGGTGACATCATACACTGTATTATCCCCAGCAGGTGACATCATACACTGTATTACCCCAGCAGGTGACATCATACACTGTATTATCCCAGCAGGTGACATCATACACTATTATCCCCAGCACGGTTCCCAAAGCTGGTCCATACATGTGGATGGAGCCCCCCGTCATGTCTGCATCCTTGTATGAAGACCCCACATTTGGTGACAGACGGACCTGCACATTGTGTGACTGCGGCTTCCAATTAAACAATCTGTTGCCGATTGCCCGACACAAACCCGGGGCGATGGCCGGTCTGTGTCTATGTTCTCAAGCAAATTACACCCTTTCAGGCCCTCTGCAGGGGGAGCGGGGGAGTGATTGAAGATTACAAGCCCTGGACTACACAAAATGGCTTTAACCACATCAACGCCAGCACGGTGCGGAGCAGCTGATGGCTTCATGGCCGCCTCCTGAGCTGGCGCCCGTTTTCCTTTCTGTTTGGAGCGTACAGCACATGGGTTGTGCTCATTACAGATCAAACGGAGTAAGAACTGAAGCTGCTAATGGCTCGGTGGGTAAAGGTCTTCAGAATGTAATCTGCATCATGAGCTAGCACAAATTACAGCTCCATCAGCTACAAGGCATCAGACAAGAAAAGGAAGCACAAGTCCCGACATCACACGACTGGAAAGTGTCTGCATTGGGGCCTCCTCCTTACTTGTATATCGTGCCCCCTAGACTGTCCCAACAACAAACTACTGCAATCACACTGACGAAGGACAAAAGACATATCCAGGCAAACCCAGTGGTACGCCGAGTCCACACGCCCGGAGACTGCCAGAACGGACATCGGCACCGCGCAGGCAGATGCCGCAGCAGGTATCCCTGCGACTGTCGGCTGTGACGAGGGCGTCACATCCTCCACACTCCCTGCACTGCAGATTCTTGGTGGCTGGACGCGGAGCAATGCTAGGCCAATTCTTTGCAAATATTTGGTCAATGGGCCCTTCCTGACTGCCAGAAATGAATCGAGCCGGGAGCTGCTGGAAGGCAAGTCTACGGAAAAACTCATTACAGACAGAAAAACACATTAATTCCTGCAGCTCGCAGCAATGCAAAGTGACAGGTAAAAACAACCAAAAGAAAGGATGGAGCTTCAGCAAAGGACGAGGGACATCTCACATGGACTGCACCGAAAACACTGCACCCAAAGGGTTCATGAGCGGTGACGGCCGGCAGAGACACCACACCGCACATGGCAAATAAATGCTCCTCTAAAATCTATCATTACCGAAAACAATCAGCCAAGAAGTGATTACCCCACACAGGGGCCAGCGGGAGCAGCCATGTCAAGAGCCGCAGGACAGAGCTGGGGGCGCCATCATCGGGGACCACAGCCAAGGGACGGAGGAGTCGCCACCTAACACTAGACCCAACCATCATCATGTTCATCTGAGCGACCGCTGCTCCGGGGGCTCCACAGCAGAGCCCCCACCTCAAACATGATTGAAGGGATAGCGGCACAGTCCCCCGGAGCTGAGCGAATCAGCCGGGAAAGGTTGCTGTGTCCCACAGGCTTCCAACAGATGCTTTTCTGAGTATAAATCATACAGAGCGCAGAAGGCTCATAATTAGAGAATGCAGAATGATACATAAATTACCACAACAGCGAGCGGCGCGCGACGGGACAAAGACACCAAGCCCGGCTGCAGCTCCGCAGAGGAAACGCCACCACCAGAAACGGCACAAAACACCGACCCCGGCTGCAGCTCCGCAAAGGAAACGCTACCGCCATAAACGGCACAAAACACCGACCCCGGCTGCAGCTCCGCAGAGGAAACGCCACCACCAGAAACGGCACAAAACACCGACCCCGGCTACAGCTCCGCAGAGGAAACGCCACCACCAGAAACGGCACAAAACACCGACCCCGGCTGCAGCTCCGCAGAGGGAACGCCACCGCCAGAAACGGCACAAAACACCGACCCCGGCTGCAGCTCCGCAGAGGGAACGCCACCGCCAGAAACGGCACAAAACACCGACCCCGGCTGCAGCTACGCAGAGGGAACGCCACCGCCAGAAACGGCACAAAACACCGACCCCGGCTGCAGCTCCGCAGAGGAAACGCCACCGCCAGAAACGGCACAAAACACCGACCCCGGCTGCAGCTCCGCAGAGGAAACGCCACCGCCAGAAACGGCACAAAACACCGACGACGGCTGCAGCTCCGCAAAGGAAACGCTACCGCCAGAAACGGCACAGAACACCGACCCCGGCTGCAGCTCCGCAGAGGGAACGCCACCACCAGAAATGGCACAAAACACCGACCCCGGCTGTAGTTCCGCAGAGGGAACGCCACCGCCAGATAAGGCACAAAATACCGACCCCGGCTGCAGCTCCGCAGAGGAAACGCCACCTCCAAAAAACGGCACAAAACACCGACCCCGGCTGCAGCTCCGCAGAGGGAACGCCACCACCAGAAATGGCACAAATCACCGACCCCGGCTGCAGTTCCGCAGAGGGAACGCCACCGCCAGAAACGGCACAAAACACCGACCCCGGCTGCAGCTCCGCAGAGGGAACGCCACCACCAGAAACGGCACAAAACACCGACCCCGGCTGCAGCTCCGCAGAGGGAACGCCACCACCAGAAATGGCACAAAACACCGACCCCGGCTGCAGCTCCGCAGAGGAAACGCCACCACCAGAAACGGCACAAAACACCGACCCCGGCTGCAGCTCCGCAGAGGGAACGCCACTGCCAGAAACGGCACAAAACACCGACGACGGCTGCAGCTCCGCAAAGGAAACGCTACCGCCAGAAACGGCACAAAACACCGACCCCGGCTGCAGCTCCGCAGAGGGAACGCCACTGCCAGAAAAGGCACAAAATACCGACCCCGGCTGCAGCTCCGCAGAGGAAACGCCACCTCCAAAAAACGGCACAAAACACCGACCCCGGCTGCAGCTCCGCAGAGGGAACGCCACTGCCAGAAACGGCACAAAACACCGACCCCGGCTGCAGCTCCGCAGAGGAAACGCCACCGCCAGAAACGGCACAAAACACTGACCCCGGCTGCAGCTCCGCAGAGGGAACGCCACCGCCAGAAACGGCATAAAACACCGACCCCGGCTGCAGCTCCGCAGAGGAAACGCCACTGCCAGAAACGGCACAAAACACCGACCCCGGCTGCAGCTCCGCAGAGGGAACGCCACTGCCAGAAACGGCACAAAGACACCAAACACTGACCCCGACTGCAGCTCCACAGAGGGAATGGCACCCCCAGAAAAGGCACAAAGATACACACCAACCCCGGCTTCAGCTCCACAGCGGGAACGCCACCGCTAGAAACAGCACAAAGACACCAAACACCAACAAGGCTGCAGCTCCTCAGAGGGAACGCCAACTCCAGAAACGGCACAAAACACCGACCCCGGCTGCAGCTCCGCAGAGGGAACCCCACCTCTAAAAACGGCACAAAGACACAAAACACCGACCTCGGCTGCAGCTCCGCAGAGGGAACATCAAGAGGACTGCCAGAAACGGCACAAAACACCGACCCCGGCTGCAGCTCCAGAGAGGGAATGCCACCGCAAGACACAAAACACCGACCCCAGCTGCAGCTCTGCAGAGGGAACGCCACCATCTGAAACGGCACAAAAACACAAAACAGCAACCCCGGCTGCAGCTCTGCAGAGGGAACGCCACCGCCAAAAACGTCACAAAGACACCAAACACCGACCCCGGCTGCAGCTCCGCAGAGGGAACGCCACCGCCAGAAACGGCACAAAGACACAAAACACAGACCCCGACTGCAGCTCCGGAGAGGGAACGCCAGAAACTGCACAGGCAGAGGGAACGCCACCATCTGAAACGGCACAAAAACGCAACACACCAACCCCGGCTGCAGCTCTGCAGAGGGAACGCCACCGCCAAAAACGTCACAAAGACACCAAACACCGACCCCGGCTGCAGCTCCGCAGAGGGAACGCCATCGCCAGAAACGGCACAAAGACCGAAAACACCAACCCGACTGAAGCTCTGTAGGGGGATTGCCACCGCCAGACATGGCACAAAGACACAAAACACTGACCCCGGCTGCAGCTCCGCAGAGGGAACACCACCGTCTGAAGCGGCACAAAGACACAAAACACTGACCCCGGCTGCAGCTCTACAGAGGGAACGCCAAGAGAAACGCCAGAAATAGCACAAAGACACCGACCCCAACTGCAGCTCTGGAGAGGGAACACCAGAGACGGCACAAAGACTGAAACCACCAACACGACTGCAGCTCTACAGAGGGAACGCCAAGAGGACCATCAGAAATGGCACATATGGATCATCCGGCTGTACATCCAAAACACTGAAGCCCTACACATTACAAGTCATCCACTACATACAGAGCCCACTAAAAGACACACAACCCATCCCCCGCCACGGCTGGAAATCACTGCGGAACAGCACCATCCAACTCAGAAATAAAGCTGCAGCTGGAGGCTGCGCCCCGCAGACCAATCCTGCTCATATCCACTCCCCAGATAAAAGCTGGAAGTCGTCAGCATGGCTGCGCCTGTACACACGGCCTGCAACCATCAGCCCGAGAAACCTGCCCCAAGTGACTTCATTACACTTTTCTTACTATTGCAAAAGTCTTCCTTTAAACTCCTCTGCAGAGACCGTCTGTCTATAGAGAACTGTGCTGCTCCAGAGCCGCCTCCTCTCATACATTACACTGCACCAGAGCCGCCTCCTCTCATACATTACACTGCTCCAGAGCCGCCTCCTCTCATACATTACACTGCTCCAGAGCCGCCTCCTCTCATACATTACACTGCTCCAGAGCCGCCTCCTCTCATACATTACACTGCTCCAGAGCCGCCTCCTCTCATACATTACACTGCTCCAGAGCCGCCTCCTCTCATACATTATACTGCTCCAGAGCCGCCTCCTCTCATACATTACACTGCTCCAGAGCCGCCTCCTCTCATACATTACACTGCTCCAGAGCCGCCTCCTCTCATACATTACACTGCTCCAGAGCCGCCTCCTCTCATACATTACACTGCTCCGGAGCCGCATCCTCTCATACATTACACTGCTCCAGAGCCGCCTCCTCTCATACATTACACTGCTCCAGAGCCGCCTCCTCTCATACATTACACTGCTCCAGAGCCGCCTCCTCTCATACATTACACTGCACCAGAGCCGCCTCCTCTCATACATTACACTGCACCAGAGCCGCCTCCTCTCATACATTAGACTGCTCCAGAGCCGCCTCCTCTCATACATTACACTGCTCCAGAGCCGCCTCCTCTCATACATTACACTGCTCCAGAGCCGCCTCCTCTCATACATTACACTGCTCCAGAGCCGCCTCCTCTCATACATTACACTGCTCCAGAGCCGCCTCCTCTCATACATTACACTGCACCAGAGCCGCCTCCTCTCATACATTACACTGCTCCAGAGCCGCCTCCTCTCATACATTACACTGCTCCAGAGCCGCCTCCTCTCATACATTACACTGCTCCAGAGCCGCCTCCTCTCATACATTACACTGCTCCAGAGCCGCCTCCTCTCATACATTACACTGCTCCAGAGCCGCCTCCTCTCATACATTACACTGCTCCAGAGCCGCCTCCTCTCATACATTACACTGCTCCAGAGCCGCCTCCTCTCATACATTACACTGCTCCAGAGCCGCCTCCTGTCATACATTACACTGCTCCAGAGCCGCCTCCTCTCATACATTACACTGCTCCAGAGCCGCCTCCTCTCATACATTACACTGCTCCAGAGCCGCCTCCTCTCATACATTACACTGCTCCAGAGCCGCCTCCTCTCATACATTACACTGCTCCAGAGCCGCCTCCTCTCATACATTACACTGCTCCAGAGCCACCTCCTCTCATACATTACACTGCACCAGAGCCGCCTCCTCTCATACATTACACTGCTCCAGAGCCGCCTCCTCTCATACATTACACTGCTCCGGAGCCGCCTCCTCTCATACATTACACTGCTCCGGAGCCGCCTCCTCTCATACATTACACTGCTCCAGAGCCGCCTCCTCTCATACATTACACTGCTCCAGAGCCGCCTCCTCTCATACATTACACTGCTCCAGAGCCGCCTCCTCTGATACATTACACTGCTCCAGAGCCGCCTCCTCTCATACATTACACTGCTCCAGAGCCACCTCCTCTCATACATTACACTGCTCCAGAGCCGCCTCCTCTCATACATTACACTGCTCCAGAGCCGCCTCCTCTCATACATTATACTGCTCCAGAGCCGCCTCCTCTCATACATTACACTGCTCCAGAGCCGCCTCCTCTCATACATTACACTGCTCCAGAGCCGCCTCCTCATACATTACACTTTGCTCTTTACATCCCCATTTTTAGGACATCTCAGCGACACTTTTCTTTCTGGAGCCCCAGTTCAGGATTGTGGAGGTGCTGGGAGGTATCTGGTAGCACATGGCCACACAGCAGGTGACTTTGTTCTTTCCCAGTGGTGATCTACGTCCTGGCAGTCTCGTGCATGGTAGAGGAGATTTGTTATTCCACACAGACAGGCGGGTGTGCACCGAGGTGTCCGCAGCACGCGGTGGCGGCTGGCAGGTGTCACCAGAGACGGTGTGTAGAGAAGGAGCCTTCCTGGTGTGTGACTGGAATCGGGCTGTCAGCAGCCTCATCTCACGCATGAACTACCAATGTCATGGATGAGGCAAGCACAGACGCAGCCATTAATCTTACTCTGAGGGAGCGCGCTGCCGAGTGTCAGGTATGAACGTAACATCTGTTCCACTGTCACGTCTGCTGGCGTACATGCCCTGAAAATGTGCCCACAGAGTGACGGGCCGGGACTGATGCCTCACACCGGAGCACGACAGCACGGACCAGCATGGCTGGAGAGGAGGTGCCTGCACCGCGAGAACCGCGCAACCTGCACCGCGAGAACCGCGCAACCTGCACCGCCAGAACCGCGCAACCTGCACCGCCAGAACCGCGCAACCTGCACCGCCAGAACCGCGCAACCTGCACCGCCAGAACCGCGCAACCTGCACCGCCAGAACCGCGCAACCTGCACCGCCAGAAACGCGCAACCTGCACCGCCAGAAACGCGCAACCTGCACCGCCAGAAACGCGCAACCTGCACCGCCAGAAACGCGCAACCTGCACCGCCAGAAACGCGCAACCTGCACCGCCAGAAACGCGCAACCTGCACCGCCAGAACCGCGCAACCTGCACCGCCAGAACCACGCAACCTGCACCGCCAGAACCACGCAACCTGAACCGCCAGAACCACGCAACCTGCACCGCCAGAACCACGCAACCTGCACCGCCAGAAACGCGCAACCTGCACCGCCAGAAACGCGCAACCTGCACCGCCAGAAACGCGCAACCTGCACCGCCAGAACCGCGCAACCTGCACCGCCAGAACCGCGCAACCTGCACCGCCAGAACCGCGCAACCTGCACCGCCAGAAACGCGCAACCTGCACCGCCAGAAACGCGCAACCTGCACTGTCACACTTATGTATTTTATTGTTTTACTGATGGCAGATACCATTCTGTTTTCTATCTGGATAAAGGACGGCAATCTTAATTTAACTTCTGTTTCCAGCATTTTATGGGCAACGGGAAGGTCTCTCCTGAGCCCTCTGTACGGGTGGCGGGATGGTCCCTCCTGAGCCCTCTGTACGGGCGGCGGGATGGTCCCTCCTGAGCCCTCTGTATGAGCGGGATCGTCCCTCCTGAGCCCTCTGTACGGGCGGCGGGATGGTCCCTCCTGAGCCCTCTGTACGGGCGGCCGGGATCGTCCCTCCTGAGCCCTCTGTACGGGCGGCCGGGATCGTCCCTCCTGAGCCCTCTGTACGGGCGGCGGGATGGTCCCTCCTGAGCCCTCTGTACGGGCGGCGGGATGGTCCCTCCTGAGCCCTCTGTACGGGCGGCCGGGATGGTCCCTCCTGAGCCCTCTGTACGGGCGGCGGGATGGTCCCTCCTGAGCCCTCTGTACGGGCGGCGGGATGGTCCCTCCTGAGCCCTCTGTACGGGCGGCGGGATGGTCCCTCCTGAGCCCTCTGTACGGGCGGCGGGATGGTCCCTCCTGAGCCCTCTGTACGGGCGGCGGGATGGTCCCTCCTGAGCCCTCTGTACGGGCGGCGGGATGGTCCCTCCTGAGCCCTCTGTACGGGCGGCGGGATCGTCCCTCCTGAGCCCTCTGCACGCACGGTGGGATCGATTGCGCCGCATCCCCCCCCTCCCTCGTCCTGAGCCGCCTGCACGCGCGGCGGGATTTCTATTAGACTGTTGTGATCTGTGCAGGGGGGAAGTGAGCTGTGATATCTATAGATTTCTATTGCAGTATTGTGGGTGTGCCCAGTGCAGGGGGGGGGGTGAGCTGTGATATCTATAGATTTCTATAGCAGTGTTGTGGGTATGCCCTGTGCAGGTGGAGGTGAGCTGTGATATCTATAGATTTCTATTGGAGTGTTGTAGTCTTGCTCTGTGACATGTGCAGGGAGAGGTGAGCTGTGATATCTATGGATTTCTGTTGCAGTGATGTGGGCATGCCCTGTGACATGTGCAGGGATGGGGAGAAGGTGAGCTTATCTATTGTGAATGGTGGATCCTGTGCTCTCTATGAATGCTGAGGAAGCACAACCATCCCCTCCCCCGAGTTTATCCAGAATCTGGAGTGTAACTTACTATGTGCATCTGCAGAAAGTCCATCAGGCCGGCGGCGCTGTCAATCCGCACCAGGATCCCGTCTTTCACGGTTGTACTGAAGCCCACGGCCAGGCGGTCAGTGCGGGTGCTCGGCCGGTCGTTATGAGGCCACGTGTACAGGATCAGTCCTCCGATCTTCCCAAATATGTAAGTTGCACCAGCTGGAAAACAGAACAGCTCCGTGTCAGACATCCTCGTCATCAATGACGGCTCCTCCTGCAGACGGCAGCCGCCACTCAAGACGGGGCGACGCTCACTGCCATCTCCACCGTATCCACACTAAACCTTCACCGTGTATACAGCACTGACGCAGACCTATGTGTCTCCGTGGTTACCAGCCACGCCTGGTGACATCTGATGCATCCCTCCGGGGTCAGACAAAATGACGGACACACATGGGTCTGCACAGGAGCTGTGTACACAAAACGGAGACTCCTCACCATTAGTAATGGAGAATGGTTTTCTCTCTAATTCCAGATATAATGAAGCGATTAATGCCAAGAAGAGACGTTCCCCGAGATCTGCCGAGAGCTCCCTCACATCCAGCGGCTCCACCTGGTGTACCCCCCAACATTACCCACACAAAGCAAGGACAAGCACGCCATCTATCCTCCAGAGCTGCACTCACTATTCTGCTGTTATATTGTGTCTTATCCTCTGGTCTCCTCCAGAGCTGCACTCACTATTCTGCTGCTAAATCATGTCTTATCCTCCAGTCACCTCCAGAGCTGCGGTTACTATTCTGCTGTTACACCGTGTCTTATCCTCCAGAGCTGCACTCACTATTCTGCTGCTAAATCATGTCTTATCCTCCAGTCACCTCCAGAGCTGCGGTTACTATTCTGCTGTTACACCATGTCTTATCCTCCAGAGCTGCACTCACTATTCTGCTGTTACACCGTGTCTTATCCTCCAGAGCTGCACTCACTATTCTGCTGCTAAATCATATCTTATCCTCCAGTCACCTCCAGAGCTGCGGTTACTATTCTGCTGTTACACCGTGTCTTATCCTCCAGAGCTGCGGTCACTATTCTGCTGCTATATCAGGTCTTATCCTCCAGAGCTGCGGTCACTATTCTGCTGTTACACCGTGTCTTACCCTCCAGAGCTGCGGTCACTATTCTGCTGTTACACCGTGTCTTACCCTCCAGAGCTGCGGTCACTATTCTGCTGTTATATTATGTCTTATCCTCCAGTGCTGCACTCACTACTCTGCTGCTAAATCATGTCTTATCCTCCAGTCACCTCCAGAGCTGCAGTTACTATTCTGCTGTTATCCTCCAGAGCTGCAGTCACTATTCTGCTGTTATATCAGGTCTTACCCTCTAGAGCTGCGGTCACTATTCTGCTGTTACATTGTGTCTTATCCTCCAGAGCTGCGGTCACTATTCTGCCGTTATATCAGGTCTGATCCTCCAGAGCTGCGGTCACTATTCTGCTGTTACATCGTGTCTTACCCTCTAGAGCTGCAGTTACTATTCTGCTGTTATATGAGGTCTTATCTTCCAGAGCTGCGGTCACTATTCTGCTGTTACACCGTGTCTTATCCTCCAGAGCTGCGGTCACTATTCTGCTGTTACACCGTGTCTTATCCTCCAGAGCTGCGGTCACTATTCTGCTGTTACATCGTGTCTTATCCTCCAGAGCTGCGGTCACTATTCTGCTGTTATATCAGGTCTTATCCTCCAGAGCTGCGGTCACTATTCTGCTGTTACACCGTGTCTTATCCTCCAGAGCTGCGGTCACTATTCTGCTGTTACACCGTGTCTTATCCTCCAGAGCTGCGGTCACTATTCTGCTGTTACATTGTGTCTTATCCTCCAGAGCTGCGGTCACTATTCTGCTGTTACATTGTGTCTTATCCTCCAGAGCTGCGGTCACTATTCTGCTGTTACACCGTGTCTTACCCTCCAGAGCTGCGGTCACTATTCTGCTGTTACACCGTGTCTTACCCTCCAGAGCTGCGGTCACTATTCTGCTGTTATATTATGTCTTATCCTCCAGAGCTGCACTCACTACTCTGCTGCTAAATCATGTCTTATCCTCCAGTCACCTCCAGAGCTGCAGTTACTATTCTGCTGTTATCCTCCAGAGCTGCAGTCACTATTCTGCTGTTATATCAGGTCTTACCCTCTAGAGCTGCAGTCACTATTCTGCTGTTACATTGTGTCTTATCCTCCAGAGCTGCGGTCACTATTCTGCCGTTATATCAGGTCTGATCCTCCAGAGCTGCGGTCACTATTCTGCTGTTACATCGTGTCTTACCCTCTAGAGCTGCAGTTACTATTCTGCTGTTATATGAGGTCTTATCTTCCAGAGCTGCGGTCACTATTCTGCTGTTACACCGTGTCTTATCCTCCAGAGCTGCGGTCACTATTCTGCTGTTACACCGTGTCTTATCCTCCAGAGCTGCGGTCACTATTCTGCTGTTACATTGTGTCTTATCCTCCAGAGCTGCGGTCACTATTCTGCTGTTATATCAGGTCTTATCCTCCAGAGCTGCGGTCACTATTCTGCTGTTACACCGTGTCTTATCCTCCAGAGCTGCGGTCACTATTCTGCTGTTACACCGTGTCTTATCCTCCAGAGCTGCGGTCACTATTCTGCTGTTACATTGTGTCTTATCCTCCAGAGCTGCGGTCACTATTCTGCTGTTACATCGTGTCTTATCCTCCAGAGCTGCGGTCACTATTCTGCTGTTACACCGTGTCTTATCCTCCAGAGCTGCGGTCACTATTCTGCTGTAGTATGTGCATTGTCTGGGTAGAGATGTGAGGCTTGTCCAGTATCAGCAGTAGCAGAACGTCTGGTGTCTCCGATTCTATGTGAAGTGAAGCAGAATCACTGGAAAACCTTCAGCAAATGCGACATAATAAATGGAATAGAGCTCATCGGTGACAGGACGGGGGGTCTGTAACCAGGGACCGGCGTCATCCAGACCCACAGCTCAGAGGCTTCATCCCCCCAACAATGAGGCACTGGCTCACTCTTCTCAAGCACAACCCGAATTGTCAGGATGAGACGGCGAGAGAAGCTGTGACACAGCAAGGGTGGCGACAGGTGACCGGGGGGTGTGGGGGACACGTGACGACGGTGACCGGGGAGGTGGGGGGGGGGGGGACACACATGATGACAGTGACCGGGGGGTGTGGGGGACACATGACGACGGTGACCGGGGGGTGTGGGGGACACATGACGACGGGGGGTGGGGGGGGGCACACATGATGACAGTGACCGGAGGGGTGGGTGAGGGACACGTGACAACGGTGACCGGGGGGGTGGTGGGGGGACACACATGATGACAGTGACCGGAGGGGTGGGTGAGGGACACGTGACGACGGTGACCGGGGGGGGTGGGGGGGGGACACACATGATGACAGTGACCGGGGGGTGTGGGGGACACATGACGACGGTGACCGGGGGGGTGTGGGGGACACATGACGACGGGGGGTGGGGGGGCACACATGATGACAGTGACCGGAGGGGTGGGTGAGGGACACGTGACAACGGTGACCGGGGGGGGGTGGTGGGGGGACACACATGATGACAGTGACCGGAGAGGTGGGTGAGGGACACGTGACGACGGTGACCGGGGGGGTGGTGGGGGGACACACATGATGACAGTGACCGGGGGGGAGTGAGGGACACACGTGACGACGGTGACCGGAGGGGTGGGTGAGGGACACGTGATGACGGTGATCAGAGGGGTGGGTGAGGGACACGTGACGACGGTGATCGGAGGGGTGGGTGAGGGACATGTGACGACGGTGATCGGGGACACGTGACGACGGTGACCGGAGGGGTGGGTGAGGGACACGTGATGACGGTGACCGGAGGGGTGGGTGAGGGACACGTGATGACGGTGATCAGAGGGGTGGGTGAGGGACATGTGACGACGGTGATCGGAGGGGTGGGTGAGGGACACGTGACCGGTGGGAGTGGGGGACACGTGACGACGGTGACCGGAAGGGTGGGTGAGGGATATGATGACGGGTAACAGGAGGGATGGGTGGGAAGCATGTAACTGCTCCGGCCAGTGACCGGAGGGGACACGCACGGCTCCGGCCAGTGACCGGACGGGACACGCACGGCTCCGGCCAGTGACCTCAGGGGACACGCACGGCTCCGGCCAGTGACCTCAGGGGACACGCACGGCTCCGGCCAGTGACCTCAGGGGACACGCACGGCTCCGGCCAGTGACCTCAGGGGACACGCACGGCTCCGGCCAGTGACCTCAGGGGACACGCACGGCTCCGGCCAGTGACCTCAGGGGACACGCACGGCTCCGGCCAGTGACCTCAGGGGACACGCACGGCTCCGGCCAGTGACCTCAGGGGACACGCACGGCTCCGGCCAGTGACCTCAGGGGACACGCACGGCTCCGGCCAGTGACCTCAGGGGACACGCACGGCTCCGGCCAGTGACCTCAGGGGACACGCACGGCTCCGGCCAGTGACCTCAGGGGATACGCACGGCTCCGGCCAGTGACCTCAGGGGACACACACGGCTCCGGCCAGTGACCTCAGGGGACACGCACGGCTCCGGCCAGTGACCTCAGGGGACACGCACGGCTCCGGCCAGTGATCGGGGGGGGACACGCACGGCTCCGGCCAGTGACCTCAGGGGACACGCACGGCTCCGGCCAGTGATCTCAGGGGACACGCACGGCTCCAGCCAGTGATCTCAGGGGACACGCACGGCTCCGGCCAGTGATCTCAGGGGACACGCACGGCTCCGGCCAGTGACCTCAGGGGACACGCACGGCTCCGGCCAGTGACCTCAGGGGACACGCACGGCTCCGGCCAGTGACCGGAGGGACATTGCAGCTTCTCATTAAGAAGGCAGCAGGCTCGGGTACTGCGCTGCTACATGCAGGGTGTGAATACAACACTCAGCCGTAACAGACATTCATCCTCTCATTACAATGTCTGGCGCTGCAGTTGATTATGCAGAAGGTGTGTGGGAATCAGGAAAAATATGAGAGCACACGTATGACCAGCGAGTGTGCAGCCAACCCACCCCATCCAAGGTCTGTGGGAGGAGTGGAAATAACACCGGTCCATGGAGGGTGTAAGGAGCCTGCCAATAACCAGAGCTGTGGAGTCCGTAAGCCAAACCTCCAACTCATCATACAGTGTAAATCCTCAGTTTCCCTCCGCTCTCTATACAGACACATCTGCAGGTTTTCCCCTCCGCGCTCTATACAAACACATCTGCAGGTTTTTCCCCTCCGCGCTCTATACAGACACATCTGCAGGTTTTCCCTCCGCTCTCTATACAGACACATCTGCAGGTTTTTCCCTCCCTCTCTATACAGACACATCTGCAGGTTTTTCCCTCCCCTCTCTATACAGACACATCTGCAGGTTTTCCCCTCCGCGCTCTATACAGACACATCTGCAGGTTTTCCCCTCCCCTCTATACAGACACATCTGCAGGTTTTTCCCTCCTCTCTCTATACAGACACATCTGCAGGTTTTTCCCTCCACTCTCTATACAGACACATCTGCAGGTTTTTCCCTCCGCTCTCTATACAGACACATCTGCAGGTTTTTCCCTCCCCTCTCTATACAGACACATCTGCAGGTTTTTCCCTCCGCTCTCTATACAGACACATCTGCAGGTTTTCCCCTCCTCTCTCTATACAGACACATCTGCAGGTTTTTCCCTCCACTCTCTATACAGACACATCTGCAGGTTTTCCCCTCCTCTCTCTATACAGACACATCTGCAGGTTTTTCCCTCCACTCTCTATACAGACACATCTGCAGGTTTTCCCCTCCGCTCTCTATACAGACACATCTGCAGGTTTTCCCCTCCCCTCTATACAGACACATCTGCAGGTTTTTCCCTCCTCTGTCTATACAGACACATCTGCAGGTTTTTCCCTCCACTCTCTATACAGACACATCTGCAGGTTTTCCCCTCCGCTCTCTATACAGACACATCTGCAGGTTTTCCCCTCCGTGTTCCATACAGACATCTGCAGGTTTTTCCCTCCGCTCTCTATACAGACACATCTGCAGGTTTTTCCCTCCACTCTCTATACAGACACATCTGCAGGTTTTTCCCTCCGCTCTCTATACAGACACATCTGCAGGTTTTTCCCTCCGTTCTCCAGAATAATGAGAGAGAGAATGTTTTCAGGCTTTCTGCACAGTGCAGTTTCCTCCAGGTCATTAGTATTTGGTGGCATTGTCCTTACACTGCGTGACTTAGGTGAAACGTTTTGGATCCTTCCAGAAGCTTCTCACAATAGTTGGTGGAATTTGGGCCGATTCCTCCTGACAGATCTGGTGTAGCTGAGCCATGTTTGGAGGTCGCCGCTTGCTCTGGCCTTTTCAGCTTTGCCCATACATTTTCCATAGGATTAAGATCAGGGTTTTGTGATGGCCACTCCAAAACATTGACTTTGTTATCCTTAAAGGCCGCTTTACACGCTACAACATCGCTAAAGCGATCTCGTTGGGGTCACGGAATTGGTGCCGCACATCCGGCCGCTTTAGCGATGTTGTTGCGTGTGCCACCTTTGAGCGATTTTGAATCGTTGCAAAAACGTTCAAAATCGCTCATCGGTGACATGCTCCCCTAATCTCGATTATCGTTGCTAATGCTGCGATGACGTTGTTCGTCGTTCCTGCGGCAGCACACATCGCTCCGTGTGACACCGCAGGAACGAGGAACATCTCCTTACCTGCGGCTGCCGCCAATGCGGAAGGAATGAGGTGGGCGGGATGTTACGTCCCGCTCATCTCCGCCCCTCCGCTTTGATTGGGTGGCCGCTTAGTGACGTCGATGTGACGCCGAATGGACCGCCCCCTTAGAAAGGAGGCGGTTCGCCGGTCACAGCGACGTTGCTAGGCAGGTAAGCAGTGTGACGGGTCCGCGCGATTTTGTGCGCCACGGGCAACGATTTGCCTGTGTCGCACAAACGATGGGGGCGGGTACGCACGCTAGTGATATCGGTAACGATATCGCAGCGTCTAAAGCGGCCTGTACCCAGTTTGGCAGTAGCTTCGGGTCATTGTCCATTTGGAAGACCCATTTCCACCCAAGCTTTAACCCTCAACTTGTGAGGTGGGGTTTGCAACACCCCAGGGAAATTTTGTTCAGCTGGCATTCATTGGAAAATGCTGGTATGAATCATCAATGTATTACATTTTCCGATACTTGTGGGTGTCAAACATTTGGTATACTCATGTGTAATCAATCACCCATAAAAAAACGATTAAAACAAACGTGATCTTAGCATTTTCTGTAAAAATTGGTGATTTCTAAACACTGGGGTATAGGGAGCCCCACACCACAAGTTGCGTGACAAAAAGCCCACCTCACCAGATGAGGGTGAAGCTCCTGGCTGATGTCTTGAGATGTTCTTCAGTATGGCCACATAATCTTCTTTCCTCATGATGCAATCTAGTTTGTGAAGTCAGGGCGCTTTCACACTTGCGTTGTGCGGCTTGCGTCGCTATCCGCTGCCTTGAGGAATTACGGTAACTGTTGCAGGAAACTGTTATATTCCTCATAGACTTCTATTAGCTACGGATAGCAACGGATGGCCTTGCGTTGCATCCGTCAGCCGACGCTGCGTTGCATCCGCCTGGCGGATGGAACGCTGCATGTAGTGTTTTTCTGCGCTTGGCGGGGTGTAAAAAAACCCGCAACCTGCAGGATTCAGTCGGCGTCAGTTGTTTTTATAATGGACGCCTATGGTGGCGGATTCCGTTAACACAACCGTCTTTACACAACTGCGCATGGCCAAATGTGTAAAGTCAAGAAAAAAAAAAAAACTATAACGGATTGCATTATTTTGTACGATCCATTGCATCCGTTGTGCCACTATATGCAACGCATCCAGTGCATCCGTCACACAACGCAATGCAACGGATGCCATTCAACGCAAGTGTGAAAGCGCCCTCACCAGTCCCTCCTGCAGCAAAACACCCCCACAACATGATGCTGCCCCCGTGTGTCACAGTTGGGATGTCGTTCTTAGGCTTCAAAGCTTCTCCCTTTTTCCTCCAAACATAACGATGGTCATTATGGCCAAACAGTTCAATTTTAGTTTCGTCAGACCACAGGACATGTCTTGTTATGTCTCCAAAAATTAAGGTCTTTATTCCTGTGTGTATTTGCAAACATGAATCTGTTTTTTTCTGTTTCTTTTGCAGTAATGGCTTCTTCCTGCAGAGCGGCCTTTCAGCCCATGTTGATACAGGACTCACTTCACTGTGGATAATGACACAATCTTACCAGCTTCCACCAGCATCTTCACAAGGTCTTTTGCTTTTGTTCTTGGGTTGATCTGTACATGTCTGACCAAAGCACGGTCATCTCTGGTACACAGAACCCATCTCCTTCCTGAGCAGTATGATGGCTGCACATTCCCTTCTTGTGTGTACTTGTGTATTATTGTTTTTACAGATGAACAAGGCACCTTCAGGAATCTGGAAATTCCACCCAACGATGAACCAGACTTGTACAAATCCACAATTCTCTTCCTGAGATCTTGGCTGATTTCTTTAGACTTTCCCATGATGCTTCACAGAGAAGCCGTGTGTCAGACGTGCAGCCACAGGTGTAACTCTAATTAACTCAGATGTTGCCAATAAACCTATCAGAAGCTTCCAAAGACATGATATCATCATATAGGCGGTCCCATATTGTTTAAAGGCACAGTACTCAGTGTATGGAAACTTTTCACTTTGCAGACAGTGGTAAAAGTGCTGGATGAGTGCGGCCTGAGGACCACTTTGCCGATATGTTCTGTGATTCTGCAGATTTGCTGAGCCCACCGCTTTTGTTCAATTTTCATTAACATTTTTCCCAGGAACGAATGAAGATAAAACCGCCTAAAATCTGTGCCATCGGCCTTTCAGTTGAGTGGTCCGCACATTTACAGCTCCAGGATGTCTAAACACAGACAAGGGGGATACACTCAAGAGTCCTGGTATAGTGACGGCGTGCCGGACGCCCAGCCCCGGACTACGCCGGCTCCACAGATTGTTCCACATCGCCTGGTCTACTCTGGGTCAGAGATCTGAGAGTGGAGATACCTTCTGCTCCACCAGCACCGCTGGTTATAGTCATTTACACACCGAATCGTCCGTGTCCCTACAACTCCATACAACACAACTCTGGCAGACACTGAGCGCAGCACCGGGGCAGTGCAGCTGGCAGTAGCGCGGGCACCCAGGGCTCCTGCAGGAAGAGCTTTATAGCTAGGGGTCAGGCTTTCTTGAGGCTCTGTGTACGTCAGCGTCCAGCGTAGTGCCGTAGTAGTACTCCTATTATTCCCACTGTATGGCGAGGGGTCGTGTCGCCTGCTGCGCACTCCTCGTCCTCATCCTCGTCCTCACATGACAGATGGAGCTTCATCCTCCAGGAATCGTCTCCTCCCATCAAATTACAAGCTGAGTCCCCCTCCCCCGCTCTGGACGGCCATAAGAAAACCTTGACTTTCTTTACCCAGGTATCTTCTTGCAGTGTCTCCATGGCGACAAGAGACCACCTGAGAGGATAAATAATCCTTAAACTTTCCTGTCAAAGCAGTTTCCAGCTGTTCCAAACTTTCCCATTTATCTCTTCAGAGTCTCAATTAGAGTCATTTCTTTTTTTGGCCTGATTTCTTCTCCTCCCACCACAGAGTCTCCGGGTCCACCTGAGGAAAGGCGTTCGTGCTTCATTAGACGCTGACAGATCCTCCGCACGGCAAATTACCTCTAATCATCACCTTCCTCTGCCGCAAACTCATCAGCTGCTGCTCCCGGCGTCCGGCCCGACCGCGAGTCACAGCCGAGAGCCCCCGACAGAATCCGAGGCGAAGAAGCCCCCAGAACAGACGAACGGTGACTGAGCCCGCCGATATCAATACAGAGGGGCAACGGGAGGGAGGGCTACAAGTATGGGGTCCGGCCCGACCGCGAGTCACAGCCGAGAGCCCCCGACAGAATCCGAGGCGAGGAAGCCCCCACAACAGACGAACGGTGACTGAGCCCGCCGATATCAATACAGAGGGGCAACGGGGGGGGGGCGCTACAAGTATGGGGTCCGGCCCGACCGCGAGTCACAGCCGAGAGCCCCAGACAGAATCCGAGGCGAGGAAGCCCCCACAACAGACGAACGGTGACTGAGCCCGCCGATATCAATACAGAGGGGCAACGGGAGGGAGGGCTACAAGTATGGGGTCCGGCCCGACCGCGAGTCACAGCCGAGAGCCCCAGACAGAATCCGAGGCGAGGAAGCCCCCACAACAGACGAACGGTGACTGAGCCCGCCGATATCAATACAGAGGGGCAACGGGAGGGAGGGCTACGAGTATGGGGTCCGGCCCGACCGCGAGTCACAGCCGAGAGCCCCAGACAGAATCCGAGGCGAGGAAGCCCCCACAACAAACGGTGACTGAGCCCGCCGATATCAATACAGAGGGGCAACGGGGGTGGGGCGCTACAAGTATGGGGTCCGGCCCGACCGCGAGTCACAGCCGAGAGCCCCAGACAGAATCCGAGGCGAGGAAGCCCCCAGAACGGTCAAACGGTGACTGAGCCCGCCGATATCAATACAGAGGGGCAACGGGAGGGAGGGCTACAAGTATGGGGTCCGGCCCGACCGCGAGTCACAGCCGAGAGCCCCAGACAGAATCGGAGGCGAGGAAGCCCCCACAACAGACGAACGGTGACTGAGCCCGCCGATATCAATACAGAGGGGCAACGGGAGGGAAGGCTACGAGTATGGGGTCCGGCCCGACCGCGAGTCACAGCCGAGAGCCCCAGACAGAATCCGAGGCGAGGAAGCCCCCACAACAGACGAACGGTGACTGAGCCCGCCGATATCAATACAGAGGGGCAACGGGGGGAGGGGGGGCGCTACAAGTATGGGGTCCGGCCCGACCGCGAGTCACAGCCGAGAGCCCCAGACAGAATCCGAGGCGAGGAAGCCCCCACAACAGACGAACGGTGACTGAGCCCGCCGATATCAATACAGAGGGGCAACGGGGGGGGGGGGGGGGGTGGAGGCTACGAGTATGGGGTCCGGCCCAACCGCGAGTCTGTTACGTCACCGCCGGAGTCTGCTCCAGCGACTTCTGCTCCGATCGCCAGGCGACGCAGTGTTCCTGCCGTGGATGGTGCTGGTGATGGGAGAGGAGTCGATGCCAGCGGCACCGGTGGGCGCAGGCTCCGATCATCCACTCCACTAGGCTGGGTTATCTTGGGATCTGCAGTACCGCTGGCTGACTGTGGGTGGCATGTGTCTTCCAGCTGAAGTTGCCAGCGTTCAGCTACAGCCAATGGGAAGACACCACACCCTTCTTATTCCCCCTCCTGTCACATGACCTCTGCCAGAGATAGTTCTGATTTTCCTGGCTCCTGGTCCGCCCTATTCTGTTTGGTGATTCCTGTGCGCTGACCTCTGCCTGTTCTCTGACTACCCTTCTGCTGCTGTTTTTGTACCTCGCTGCCCGATCCGGATTTGACCTCTGCTATGTTTGCTGACTACGTCATTGCCTGCCGATTCTGTCCCTGTTCTGCTATTCCTGGTTTGACCCTGCCTGACGACTACTCTCATCGGACTGCAGCCTTCCACAGGTAGTGATCTCCAGGGCCCTGTGTAATTCCAAATCCCTGTATAGGGGTTAAAGGGTTTCAGGGTTCTGGGGGTCCTGCTTGGTGAGTGGCTTCCCTCTAGCCTCCCCATTACAGCCCATCTGAGTCTGTGGATCCAGGCAGGCGTTACAAAGTCACAGCCGAGAGCCCCAGACTCCATCCAAGGCAAGGAAGCCCCCACAACGGACGAACGGTGACTGAGCCCACCAATATTAATTCCCAAGGGCGCCGGCCAACAAGTGGGGATGAGTATGGGACCGCAAATCACAGCAGAGAGCCCCAGACTGAATCCGAGGTGAAGAAGCCCCCATAACGGACGAATAGTGACTGAGCCCACCAATATCAATACAGAGGGGCAACGGGAAGGGGAAGAGGGGGGCGCTTTGAATATGGGGTCCGGCCCGACCGCGAGTCACAGCCGAGAGCCCCAGACAGAATCCGAGGCGAGGAAGTCCCCACAACGGACAAACGGTGACTAAGCCCACCGATATCAATACAGAGGAGCAACGGGGGAAGGGCTATGAGTATGGGGTCTGGTCCAACTGCGAGTCATAACCATGAGCCCCAGACAGATTCCGAGGCGAGGAAGCCCCCACAACGGACGAATGGTGACCGAGCCCGTCGAAATCAATATAAAGGGGCACCGGGGGGGGGGGGGGAATGCTATGAG
Source organism: Anomaloglossus baeobatrachus (assembly GCF_048569485.1). NCBI lineage: Eukaryota > Metazoa > Chordata > Amphibia > Anura > Aromobatidae > Anomaloglossus > Anomaloglossus baeobatrachus. The sequence goes on along the minus strand of NC_134364.1, from coordinate 4,083,842 downwards.
TATGGGGTCCGGCCTGACCTCAAGTCACAACCATGAGCCCCAGACAGAATCAGAGGCGAGGAAGCCCCCACAACGGACGAATGGTGACTGAGCCCGCCGATATCAATACAGAGGGCAATGGGGGGGGGGGGGGGACTATGAGTATGGGGTCCGGCCCGATCGATAGTCACAGCCGAGAGCCTCAGACAGAATCCGAGGCGAGGAAGGCCCCCACAACGGACGAACGGTGACTGAGCCCGCCGATATCAATACAGAGGGGCAACGGGGGGACGGCTATGAGTATGGTGTCCGACCTGACCTCGAGTCACAGCCATAAGCCCCAGACAGAATCCAAGGCGGGGAAGCCCTCACAACGGACAAACGGTGACTGAGCCCGCCGATATTAATACATTTAATACAAAGGGGTGACGGGCGGGAAGAATACGAGTATGGGGTCCGGCCCAACCGCGAATCACAGCTGAGAGCCCCAGACTCCATCCAAGGCGAGGAAGCCCCCACAACGGACGAATGGTGATTGCGTCCACCAATATCGATACACATGGGCGCCGGCTGATGGGCGGGGACGAGTATGGGACCACGTGTCACAGAAGAGAGCCCCAGACTGAATTTGAGGCTAAGAAGCCCCCACAACGGACGAATGGCGACTGAGCCCGCCAATATCAATACACAGGGGTGCCGGCGAAGAGGGGACTACGAGTATCTATGAGTATGGGGTCTGGCCCGACCGTGAGTCACAGCCGAGAGCCCCAGACTGAATCTGAGGCGAGGAAGCCTGCCACAAGTGATGAATGGCGACTGAGTCCGCCGATATCGATACACAGGGGCGCCGGCCAAGGGGGGGGCTACGAGTATGGGTGGGGGGGGGGTGACACAGTTGATGGGTATGGGGGGCAACGAGTATGGGGGGATAGCAACGAGTATGGGGGGTGACGCAGCTGACAAGTAAGGTGGGGGTGACAGGTATTGGTGGGGCGATAGCAACGAGTATGGGGGGGGTGACGCAGCTGACAAGTATGGTGGGGGTGACAGGTATTGGTGGGGCGATGAGTATGGTTGGGGGGGGTGACACGACCAATAGGTATGGGGGCGACGAGTATGGGTGGGGGGGTGACACGGCCGATGGGTATAAGGAGGCGACAAGTATGGGGGAGAGGTCACGCAGCCAACAAGTATGAGAGGGTGACTGGTATGGGGGTGGGTGACACGGCCGATAGATATGGGGGGGATCACATGTCCGACGAGTATAGGGGGGTGACGCAGCCAACGAGTATGGGGAAATCACGTGGCCGACAAGTATGGGGGGGATGGGTATTGGGGTGGGAGGGGTTTACACCGGCCAACGAGTATGGAGGTCGACAGGTATGTGGGGAGGGAAGTATAGGGCTGGGCAACCCAGTCAACAAGCACAAAGAGGAGGCTGGGGCGGCAGACGAGTATGGGGGCAGCGAGCTATGGGGGAGGGCCCTGACAGGTATGGGGGAAGGTTCCAACAAGTATGGGTGGAAGTGAACGTCATCAACGAGTACGGGGGGGGGGAAGCCGGGTCGGCGTCGAGAATGGGGGGGGGGCGAGTATTGGGGCCGGCCCACAGTCTGTGTTGAAGGGGGGGGGGGGCCATCCCACAGTCTGTGGTGCATGGGGGAGGCCGGTCCACAGTCTGAGGTGTACGGAGAATTGGGGGAGACAGGTCCAGTGTCTGATGTATACCGGGGGCGCCTGGCGACTGTGCATGGCCGGCCTTAGTACAACCATGTCCCACAGATTCCACTTTAAGGAGGCAGAACACACATACACATCGTACCTCGTCCCAGCGCCCAGCACCTCGGACAGCTCCTCTACGTGACGCGGCAGCATTGTGCAGAGCTCACGGGCCGACATACAGGAGGACCGAGGCGTCACATATCCGTGTCCTCTCCAGGACATTCAGGTGACTATGGAAATCTGATCTGAGGCGTTGTGGATCACATCCCAGACCCCCTGCCTCACATAAAGGCCACTATCTGGAGTGGTGGCACCTGCGGGAGACGCCTGTTTCTGCAGCTCCATAATAAATAGCATTGTTCTGCTCATTGCCGGGTATTGACAAATGCTGTGGATTTATTGCTCTCATCCATCCACAGCCCCAGAGGTGTAGTAGCCCTGGTGGGCCGCGGCCGCACTGTGCTGACAACGCACTTTACAATTCCCATTAAGAAGGAATCACTTCTCCACTCAAGTAAAACCAAAGCTGCATCAATAGTAGACGGCCTCGTACAGGGGAGAGGGTCCCCCGCTGAAGACCCCAGAAGACGTCCCGGAGGCAGAGGTGGGCTCCCCATGTAGGCTCAGCTTAGGGTAAGCCATGTATTAGAATACCTGCTATAATAATAATAATAATAATAATAATAACTGCTTTCTCGAGGATCTCCATCATGTTTAACCTCCTTTTATGGGAAATTTGGGCTTCAAGGGAACGTACAAGCCCTGTACAGAGTGCACTGGTCAGCACCTGCCAGTACTGTGCCGGGTCCGAGGCTACTGACCCCCTGGGCACAGGTACCTCCGCATGTGCCGGGCACAGATACCTCTGCATGTGCCGGGCACAGATACCTCTACATGTGATGGGTCCCTGGCTAATGACACCTGGGCACAGGTACCTCTACATGTGCCGGGCACAGATACCTCTACATGTGATGGGCCCCTGGCTAATGACACCTGGGCACAGATACCTCCGCATGTGCCGGGCACAGATACCTCTACATGTGATGGGCCCCTGGCTAATGACACCTGGGCACAGATACCTCTACATGTGCCGGGCACAGATACCTCTACATGTGATGGGCCCCTGGCTAATGACACCTGGGCACAGATACCTCCGCATGTGCCGGGCACAGATACGTCTACATGTGATGGGCCCCTGACTAATGACACCTGGGCACAGATACCTCCGCATGTGCCGGGCACAGATACCTCTACATGTGATGGGCCCTTGGCTAATGACACCTGGGCACAGATACCTCCGCATGTGCCGGGCACAGATACCTCTACATGTGATGGGCCCCTGGCTAATGACACCTGGGCACAGATACCTCCGCATGTGCCGGGCACAGATACCTCTACATGTGATGGGCCCCTGGCTAATGACACCTGGGCACAGATACCTCCGCATGTGCCAGGCACAGATACCTCCGCATGTGATGGGCACAGATACCTCTACATGTGATGGGCCCCTGGCTAATGACACCTGGGCACAGATACCTCTGCATGTGCCGGGCACAGATACCTCTACATGTGATGGGCCCCTGGCTAATGACACCTGGGCACAGATACCTCCGCATGTGCCGGGCACAGATACCTCTACATGTGATGGGCCCCTGGCTAATGACACCTGGGCACAGATACCTCCGCATGTGATGGGCACAGATACCTCTACATGTGATGGGCCCCTGGCTAATGACACCTGGGCACAGGTACCTCCGCATGTGCCGGGCACAGATACCTCTACATGTGATGGGCCCCTGGCTAATGACACCTGGGCACAGATACCTCCGCATGTGATGGGCCCCTGGCTAATGACACCTGGGCACAGATACCTCTACATGTGCCAGGCCCAAGGTGAGAACAGACGGGGTTAGCCCGGACCACCCCGACCAGAGAGAACATGAGCAGAATCATCCGGATGGCCTCATTAGGGGCCAGAGATGAGAAATGGAAAGTTCTGTAAAGAGACGTCCACAGCCGAGCGGAGAAGTCACATGAATTAGAGAATGCAGCAGGCCAGCGGCGCGCAGAGCTTAATGCATTGTAACTGCTGGAGCTGCGGAGCCGCAGGACGGAGCGCGGGCTGGAGCCAGATGAGAGGAGAAGGCTGCCCACAGCCCCATACGCTGCTATTTGGAGACGACAGATGAGGTCACCTGCCGCGCGGAGAGTCGCCCGGACCCCCAATGTAATGGCACAGCAGCCCGGCCGCCGGCCACCCCTGCAGGACACCAGCTGTAATACAGCATTAGCTAAATCCAGCAGAAAACAGTCCCTGACTAATCCCCTTATCTGCGGCTGGACAATGAGCGGCGGCAGCGGCTGCGACTCCCGTCACTCGGAGGGACATTCATCCTGCGCACGTGGCCCAATCTCCCCTCTAATTACCGCATTGTACTTTATGTGCAATTAACGATGGTTGTGTATAATCCTGTGTGAATACATATCCCGTGTGTCACCGCCGCAGCGCCCGTAATGCTCCGGAGTAGATCTCCATGTTACATGCTGCCTCCGTCACTGGCAGCGTCTACACAGTTAGGATAAGACCCCCGGGACCCCACAATTACAGCACAGCTCATCTGGTCCCACCACAACGCTGCCCACAAGAGAGGGGCAAAGAAAGTCTTCCTGCACATTCACACGCTGCGGCTTTCATCCCTATTAGCTACTTTCACACATCCGGTTTGAGCTCTGCGGCTCAGTCCGGCTGTGCAAGCTATGCAAAGGATGCGGCGAAAACACCGCATCCTTTGCATAAGTTTTTACATGCGGCCGGTCCGGTTTTTTCCGGTTGCGGCATGCTACTGAGCATGCGCAGTGGAAGAAACCGCATGCGGCGGCCGGATGCGTTTTTTTACGCATCGCGCCGCATCCGGCGTCCATAGGCATGCATTGAAAAATGCGCCGCAGCGTCCGGATGCGGCGCGATGCGGTTTTTTTTGCCGGAGCAAAAAACGTTGCAGGCAACGTTTCATCCGGCCGCGGCATCGGCTAAATCTGCCGCATGCGGCAAAAACCGGACCGACCGCAAGCCCATGCGGCACAATACGGCACTAATGCAAGTCTATGCAAAAAAAAACCACAACCGGCGGCAAAAAAAGTTTGCGGTTTTTCTGCAGAGCGCCGTATTGTGCCGCAGAGCAAATACCGGATTTGTGAAAGTAGCCTTATCTGATTAGCGGAGTCTCGGCAGCGGACGCGGTCAGATGAACCCGACAAAGCTCCGCCAGCTGCTCATATCTGCCCCCCAATGAGCGGAACAGCTAAACGCGTGGACGGATAGCACGATTAGGCTGCTTTCACATCCGGCATCCATAGGCTTGCATTGTAAATCACGACGCATCACGCCTGATCTGGTGCTATGCGGTTTTTCGCCGCACAAAAAAATGTGTCAAGCAACGTTCCATCCGGCTGCCGCATGGGCTAAATATGCCGCATCCGGCAAAAAACGGACGCAACGCAAGGCCATGCGGCACAATACGGCGCTAATGCAAGTCTATGCGGAAAACGCAACCGGCGGCAAAAAAAGGTTGCGTTTTTTCTGCAGAGAGCCATATTGTGCCGCACGGCAAAAACCGGATGTGTGAAAGCAGCCTAAATGGGCGGCAGCAAAACACGTGGGCATCCGGCATCCCTCCTGTGCACAGAAACCTCCCCGCTGACCCTTCCCAGTAATATGAGGGCCATGTCCAGCCCCAAAATCCATCAGCACTGCCCCTGAAATACAACGTTCTGTCAGTGCTGCCCCCCCATGGCCGGCGGAGGGAGCTCAGGGATTCGTTGCCTTCTTCCTCTGTGTGTCTATGTCTCCAGGGGACAGTTCAGCTTTTCCTTATTCACTGCTATCAGCTTCCTCCAAAACTGAAGCATCACCCACTGACACCAACACATGATATAGCAGAAAGAAATGGCAATATGGCACCCAGACCCCCTCCCCCAATCAACTGCAGCCAGAGGGAAACGGACAGGACTTAGCTGCAGTGACTACTGACCCCCGGTCTATACAGGATTGCCAGGGGTCAGCAGCAGAGGGGGACACCACCATAGAGCTCAAGCCTGATCCCCGCCATCCACTCTCAGGCCTGGGGAGGAGACCACCATGGAGCTGAAGCCTGATCCCCGCCATCTACACTCAGGCCTGGGGAGGAGACCACCATGGAGCTGAAGCCTTATCCCCGCCATCCACACTCAGGCCTGGGGAGGAGACCACCATGGATCTGGAGCCTGATCCCCGCCATCCACTCTCAGGCCAGGGGAGGAGACCACCATGGAGCTGAAGCCTGATCCCCGCCATCCACACTCAGGCCTGGGGAGGAGACCACCATGGAGCTGAAGCCTGATCCCCGCCATCCACACTCAGGCCAGGGGAGGAGACCACCATGGAGCTGAAGCCTGATCCCCGCCATCCACACTCAGGCCTGGAGAGGAGACTACCATGGAGCTGGAGCCTGATCCCCGCCATCTACACTCAGGCCTGGGGAGGAGACCACCATGGAGCTGAAGCCTGATCCCCGCCATCCACACTCAGGCCTGGGGAGGAGACCACCATGGATCTGGAGCCTGATCCCCGCCATCCACTCTCAGGCCAGGGGAGGAGACCACCATGGAGCTGAAGCCTGATCCCCACCATCCACACTCAGGCCTGGGGAGGAGACCACCATGGAGCTGAAGCCTGATCCCCGCCATCCACACTCAGGCCTGGGGAGGAGACCACCATGGAGCTGAAGCCTGATCCCCGCCATCCACACTCAGGCCAGGGGAGGAGACCACCATGGAGCTGAAGCCTGATCCCCGCCATCCACACTCAGGCCTGGAGAGGAGACTACCATGGAGCTGAAGCCTGATCCCCGCCATCCACACTCAGCCCTGGAGAGGAGACCACCATGGAGCTGAAGCCTGATCACCGCCATCTACACTCAGGCCTGGGGAGGAGACCACCATGGAGCTGAAGCCTGTTTCCCGCCATCTACACTCAGGCCTGGGGAGGAGACCACCATGGAGCTGAAGCCTGATCCCCGCCATCCACACTCAGGCCTGGAGAGGAGACTACCATGGAGCTGAAGCCTGATCCCCGCCATCCACACTCAGCCCTGGAGAGGAGACCACCATGGAGCTGAAGCCTGATCCCCGCCATCCACTCTCAGGCCTGGGGAGGAGACTACCATGGAGCTGAAGCCTGATCCCCGCCATCCACACTCAGGCCTGGAGAGGAGACCACCATGGAGCTGAAGCCTGATCCCCGCCATCCACACTCAGGCCTGGGGAAGAGACCACCATGGAGCTGAAGCCTGATCCCCGCCATCCACACTCAGGCCTGGGGAAGAGACCACCATGGAGCTGGAGCCTGATCCCCGCCATCCACACTCAGGCCTGGGGAGGAGACCACCATAGAGCTGAAGCCTGATCCCCGCCATCCACTCTCAGGCCAGGGGAGGAGACCACCATGGAGCTGAAGCCTGATCCCCACCATCCACACTCAGGCCTGGAGAGGAGACCACCATGGAGCTGAAGCCTGATCCCCGCCATCCACACTCAGGCCTGGAGAGGAGACCACCATGGAGCTGAAGCCTGATCCCCGCCATCCACACTCAGGCCTGGGGAAGAGACCACCATGGAGCTGAAGCCTGATCCCCACCATCCACTCTCAGGCCAGGGGAGGAGACCACCATGGAGCTGAAGCCTGATCCCCACCATCCACACTCAGGCCTGGGGAGGAGACCACCATGGAGCTGGAGCCTGATCCCCGCCATCCACTCTCAGGCCAGGGGAGGAGACCACCATGGAGCTGAAGCCTGATCCCCACCATCCACACTCAGGCCTGGGGAGGAGACCACCATGGAGCTGGAGCCTGATCCCCGCCATCCACACTCAGGCCTGGAGAGGAGACCACCATGGAGCTGAAGCCTGATCCCCGCCATCCACACTCAGGCCTGGGGAAGAGACCACCATGGAGCTGAAGCCTGATCCCCGCCTTCCACTCTCAGGCCTGGGGAGGAGACCACCATGGAGCTGGAGCCTGATCCCCGCCTTCCACTCTCAGGCCTGGGGAGGAGACCACCATGGAGCTGGAGCCTGATCCCCGCCATCCACTCTCAGGCCAGGGGAGGAGACCACCATGGAGCTGAAGCCTGATCCCCACCATCCACACTCAGGCCTGGGGAGGAGACCACCATGGAGCTGGAGCCTGATCCCCGCCATCCACACTCAGGCCAGGGGAGGAGACCACCATGGAGCTGGAGCCTGATCCCCGCCTTCCACTCTCAGGCCTGGGGAGGAGACCACCATGGAGCTGGAGCCTGATCCCCGCCTTCCACTCTCAGGCCTGGGGAGGAGACCACCATGGAGCTGGAGCCTGATCCCCACCATCCACTCTCAGGCCAGGGGAGGAGACCACCATGGAGCTGAAGCCTGATCCCCACCATCCACACTCAGGCCTGGGGAGGAGACCACCATGGAGCTGGAGCCTGATCCCCGCCATCCACTCTCAGGCCAGGGGAGGAGACCACCATGGAGCTGAAGCCTGATCCCCACCATCCACACTCAGGCCTGGGGAGGAGACCACCATGGAGCTGGAGCCTGATCCCCGCCATCCACACTCAGGCCTGGAGAGGAGACCACCATGGAGCTGAAGCCTGATCCCCGCCATCCACACTCAGGCCTGGGGAAGAGACCACCATGGAGCTGAAGCCTGATCCCCGCCATCCACATTCAGGCCTGGGGAGGAGACCACCATAGAGCTGAAGCCTGATCCCCGCCATCCACTCTCAGGCCAGGGGAGGAGACCACCATGGAGCTGAAGCCTGTCCCCACCATCCACACTCAGGCCTGGGGAGGAGACCACCATGGAGCTGGAGCCTGATCCCCGCCATCCACACTCAGGCCTGGGGAGGAGACCACCATGGAGCTGGAGCCTGATCCCCGCCTTCCACTCTCAGGCCTGGGGAGGAGACCACCATGGAGCTGGAGCCTGATCCCCGCCTTCCACTCTCAGGCCTGGGGAGGAGACCACCATGGAGCTGGAGCCTGATCCCCGCCATCCACTCTCAGGCCAGGGGAGGAGACCACCATGGAGCTGAAGCCTGATCCCCACCATCCACACTCAGGCCTGGGGAGGAGACCACCATGGAGCTGGAGCCTGATCCCCGCCATCCACACTCAGGCCTGGAGAGGAGACTACCATGGAGCTGGAGCCTGATCCCCGCCATCCACTCTCAGGCCAGGGGAGGAGACCACCATGGAGCTGGAGCCTGATCCCCGCCATCCACTCTCAGGCCTGGGGAGGAGACCACGATGGAGCTGGAGCCTGATCCCCGCCATCCACTCTCAGGCCAGGGGAGGAGACCACCATGGAGCTGAAGCCTGATCCCCACCATCCACACTCAGGCCAGGGGAGGAGACCACCATGGAGCTGGAGCCTGATCCCCGCCATCCACACTCAGGCCTGGAGAGGAGACTACCATGGAGCTGGAGCCTGATCCCCGCCATCCACACTCAGGCCTGGGGAGGAGACCACCATGGAGCTGAAGCCTGATCCCCACCATCCACACTCAGGCCTGGGGAGGAGACCACCATGGAGCTGGAGCCTGATCCCCGCCTTCCACTCTCAGGCCAGGGGAGGAGACCACCATGGAGCTGGAGCCTGATCCCCGCCTTCTACTCTCAGACCAGGGGAGGAGACCACCATGGAGCTGGAGCCTGATCCCCACCATCCACACTCAGGCCTGGGGAGGAGACCACCATGGAGCTGGAGCCTGATCCCCGCCTTCCACTCTCAGGCCAGGGGAGGAGACCACCATGGAGCTGGAGCCTGATCCCCGCCATCCACTCTCAGGCCAGGGGAGGAGACCACCATGGAGCGGGAGCCTGATCCCCGCCTTCCACTCTCAGACCAGGGGAGGAGACCACCATGGAGCTGGAGCCTGATCCCCACCATCCACACTCAGGCCTGGGGAGGAGACCACCATGGAGCTGGAGCCTGATCCCCGCCTTCCACTCTCAGGCCAGGGGAGGAGACCACCATGGAGCTGGAGCCTGATCCCCGCCATCCACACTCAGGTCAGATTTACTGCTTCAATATTGTGTAACCCAGCGCCCGAATCCTGTGCAGAAGACGCAGCCTATAAACTATAAAGATGAAATACAGCGCAAAGAGCTGCGAGTGAGGACTGTGCCCAGGACTGCTGCATCCCAGCCCCCGCCAGCCTCGGCCAGCTCCGGCCCCCGCCAGTCCCTGCTACCCCTGTATTTGCCACACACCCCACCTGAATGGCTGGCATTGCAGGGCGCTAAGTGTATAGGGACCGGGCTGAAGCACTGGGGGATGGAGCAGGACAGGCATACACTGATTATGGGGCTTGTGCTTCTACAACAGAGAATGGAGAGCGCTGCTGATAGGACATTAATGAGACATTGCTGGCAGTCATTGTATGTTATAATGGAGACCCCTCTGTACACGCGCCGCTGTCCCACCTCCCCCGCCACACACTCTGCTGTCCCCACCCCTTCCAGTGTCCCCACCCCCTCACACGCTCCACTGTCCCCGCCCCCACGCTCCGTTGTCCCGTTATACACCGATCACCCCATCACTATACAGCAGTGACCATCTACACATAGTGAATACAATATCAACAAAGGCAACACAATATACAAGCAGAGCGCCCACAGTAGAGCGGGGAGCAGAGCGCCCACAGGAGCGCGGGGAGCAGAGCGCCCACAGTAGAGCGGGGAGCAGAGCGCCCACAGGAGAGCGGGGAGCAGAGCGCCCACAGGAGAGCGGGGAGCAGAGCGCCCACAGGAGAGCGGGGAGCAGAGCGCCCACAGGAGAGCGGGGAGCAGAGCGCCCACAGGAGAGCGGGGAGCAGAGCGCCCACAGGAGAGCGGGGAGCAGAGCGCCCACAGGAGAGCGGGGAGCAGAGCGCCCACAGGACAGCGGGAAGCAGAGCGCCCACAGGACAGCGGGAAGCAGAGCGCCCACAGGACAGCGGGAAGCAGAGCGCCCACAGGAGAGCGGGAAGCAGAGCGCCCACAGGAGAGCGGGAAGCAGAGCGCCCACAGGAGAGCGGGAAGCAGAGCGCCCACAGGAGAGCGGGAAGCAGAGCGCCCACAGGAGAGCGGGAAGCAGAGCGCACACAGGAGCGCGGGGAGGAGAGCGCAGACAGGAGCGCGGGGAGGAGAGCGCAGACAGGAGCGCGGGGAGGAGAGCGCCTACAGGAGAGCGGGCAGCAGAGCGCCCACAAGGAGCGGGCAGCAGAGCGCCCACAGGAGAGCGGGCAGCAGAGCGCCCACAGGAGCGCGGGGAGCAGAGCGCCCAAAGGAGCGCGGGGAGAAGAGCGCCCACAGGAGCGCGGGGAGCAGAGCGCCCACAGGAGCGCGGGGAGCAGAGCGCTCACAGGAGCGCGGGGAGCAGAGCGCCCACAGGAGCGCGGGGAGGAGAGCGCACACAGGAGCGCGGGGAGGAGAGCGCACACAGGAGCGCGGGGAGGAGAGCGCACACAGGAGAGCGGGGAGCAGAGCGCACACAGGAGAGCGGGGAGCAGAGCGCACACAGGAGAGCGGGCAGCAGAGCGCACACAGGAGCGCGGGGAGCAGAGCGCACACAGGAGCGCGGGGAGCAGCGCGCCCACAGGAGCGCGGGGAGCAGAGCGCACACAGGAGCGCGGGGAGGAGAGCGCACACAGGAGCGCCCACAGGAGCGCGGGGAGCAGAGCGCCCACAGGAGCGCGGGGAGCAGAGCGCCCACAGGAGCTCGGTGAGGAGAGCGCACACAGGAGAGCGGGGAGGAGAGCGCACACAGGAGAGCGGGCAGCAGAGCGCACACAGGAGAGCGGGCAGCAGAGCGCCCACAGGAGCGCGGGGAGCAGAGCGCCCACAGGAGCGCGGGGAGCAGAGCGCCCACAGGAGCGCGGGGAGCAGAGCGCCCACAGGAGCGCGGTGAGGAGAGCGCACACAGGAGAGCGGGGAGCAGAGCGCACACAGGAGAGCGGGGAGCAGAGCGCACACAGGAGAGCGGGGAGCAGAGCGCACACAGGAGAGCGGGGAGCAGAGCGCACACAGGAGAGCGGGCAGCAGAGCGCCCACAGGAGCATGGGAAACAGTCGCCAAAAAGTGGAGCCTGGAGATCAAACATATCGGGGAGGTAGGCGGACCACTCAGGGGGACCATTTTCCGCCTCCTGTCCTGGGCTCAGGGTGTCATTTTCTGTAGCTCGGCTCATTTATGTTCATAGACTCCGGAAATGAGGCTGACGCCCCCCGGATCCGCAAAGAGGTGCAATGTCAGAAGTACAGAAGCAGAGCGGCGCCCGAGCACAGAGATCGAGCCAACTGCCTGCTCCTAGGACCACCAGAGGGGGGGCTATACCCGGACCACCGCCGGCCTCACAGGGAGGCTGAGTCACAACGGAGGCGGATGTGAGGAGCTGTCATCACCCACCATCCATCTCCAAGAGACGAGGCTGCAAAATGAAGGGTCTTCTGATCGGTCATGTGATGCCCTCAGACTTCCCTTGAGCACTCCAGACCTACACATGGGGGTCTCTGGGGCGAGACGTCAAGAAACAGCAATAACCTAACAACGACCCACCACGATGAGGAGGCAGCTGTGTATACGGCCGACCCCACCACGATGAGGAGGCAGCTGTGTATACGGCCGACCCCACCACGATGAGGAGGCAGCTGTGTATACGGCCGACCCCACCACGATGAGGAGGCAGCTGTGTATACGGCTGACCCCACCACGATGAGGAGGAGGAGGCAGCTGTGTATACGGCTGACCCCACCACGATGAGGAGGAGGAGGAGGCAGCTGTGTATACGGCCGACCCCACCACGATGAGGAGGAGGAGGCAGCTGTGTATACGGCCGACCCCACCACGATGAGGAGGAGGAGGCAGCTGTGTATACGGCCGACCCCACCACGATGAGGAGGAGGAGGCAGCTGTGTATACGGCCGACCCCACCACGATGAGGAGGAGGAGGCAGCTGTGTATACGGCCGACCCCACCACGATGAGGAGGAGGAGGCAGCTGTGTATACGGCCGACCCCACCACGATGAGGAGGAGGAGGCAGCTGTGTATACGGCTGACCCCACCACGATGAGGAGGCAGCTGTGTATACGGCCGACCCCACCACGATGAGGAGGAGGAGGCAGCTGTGTATACGGCTGACCCCACCACGATGAGGAGGAGGCAGCTGTGTATACGGCCGACCCCACCACGATGAGGAGGCAGCTGTGTATACGGCCGACCCCACCACGATGAGGAGGCAGCTGTGTATACGGCCGACCACTCCATGATGAGGAGGAGGAGGCAGCTGTGTATACGGCCGACCCCACCACGATGAGGAGGAGGAGGCAGCTGTGTATACGGCCGACACCACCACAATGAGGAGGAGGAGGCGGCAGCTGTGTATACGGCCGGCCCCACCACGATGAGGAGGAGGTGGCAGCTGTGTATACGGCCGACCCCACCACGATGAGGAGGCAGCTGTGTATACGGCCGACCACTCCATGATGAGGAGGAGGAGGCAGCTGTGTATACAGCCGACCCCACCACGATGAGGAGGAGGAGGCAGCTGTGTATACGGCTGACCCCACCACGATGAGGAGGAGGCAGCTGTGTATACGGCCGACCCCACCATGATGAGGAGCAGGAGGCAGCTGTGTATACGGCCGTCCCCACCACGATGAGGAGGAGGAGGCAGCTGTGTATACGGCTGACCCCACCACGATGAGGAGGAGGCAGCTGTGTATACGGCCGACCCCACCACGATGAGGAGGCAGCTGTGTATACGGCCGACCCCTCCACGATGAGGAGGAGGAGGCAGCTGTGTATATGGCCGACCCCACCACGATGAGGAGGCAGCTGTGTATACGGCCGACCCCACCACGATGAGGAGGAGTAGGAGGCAGCTGTGTATACGGCCGACACCACCACGATGAGGAGGAGGCAGCTGTGTATACGGCCGACCCCACCACGATGAGGAGGCAGCTGTGTATACGGCCGACCCCACCACGATGAGGAGGCAGCTGTGTATACGGCCGACCCCACCACGATGAGGAGGCAGCTGTGTATACGGCCGACCCCACCACGATGAGGAGGAGGAGGAGGCAGCAGCTGTGTATACGGCCGACCCCACCACGATGAGGATGAGGAGGCAGCTGTGTATACGGCCGACCCCACCACGATGAGGAGGAGGAGGCAGCTGTGTATACGGCCGACCCCACCACGATGAGGAGGAGGAGGCAGCTGTGTATACGGCCGACCCTACCACGATGAGGAGGCAGCTGTGTATACGGCCGACCACTCCATGATGATGAGGAGAAGGAGGAGGCAGCTGTGTATACAGCCGACCCCATCACGATGAGGAGGAGGAGGCAGCTGTGTATACGGCCGACACCACCACGATGAGGAGGAGGAGGCGGCAGCTGTGTATACGGCCGGCCCCACCACGATGAGGAGGAGGTGGCAGCTGTGTATACGGCCGACCCCACCACGATGAGGAGGAGGAGGCAGCTGTGTATACGGCCGACCCCACCACGATGAGGAGGAGGAGGCAGCTGTGTATACGGCCGACCCCACCACGATGAGGAGGAGGAGGCAGCTGTGTATACGGCCGACCCTACCACGATGAGGAGGCAGCTGTGTATACGGCCGACCACTCCATGATGATGAGGAGAAGGAGGAGGCAGCTGTGTATACAGCCGACCCCATCACGATGAGGAGGAGGAGGCAGCTGTGTATACGGCCGACACCACCACAATGAGGAGGAGGAGGCGGCAGCTGTGTATACGGCCGGCCCCACCACGATGAGGAGGAGGTGGCAGCTGTGTATACGGCCGACCCCACCACGATGAGGAGGAGGAGGAGGCAGCTGTGTATACGGCCGACCCCACCACGATGAGGAGGAGGAGGCAGCTGTGTATACGGCCGTCCCCACCACGATGAGGAGGAGGCAGCTGTGTATACGGCCAACCCCACCACGATGAGGAGGAGGTGGCAGCTGTGTATACGGCAGACACCACCATGATGAGGAGGAGGCAGCTGTGTATACGGCCGACCCCACCACGATGATGAGGAGGAGGAGGCAGCTGTCTATACGGCCGACACCACCACGATGAGGAGGAGGAGGAGGCAGCTGTGTATACGTCCGACACCACCATGATGATGAGGAGGAGGCAGCTGTGTATACGGCCGACCCCACCACAATGAGGAGGAGGAGGCAGCTGTGTATACGGCCGACCACTCCATGATGATGAGGAGAAGGAGGAGGCAGCTGTGTATACAGCCGACCCCATCACGATGAGGAGGAGGAGGCAGCTGTGTATACGGCCGACACCACCACAATGAGGAGGAGGAGGCGGCAGCTGTGTATACGGCCGGCCCCACCACGATGAGGAGGAGGTGGCAGCTGTGTATACGGCCGACCCCACCACGATGAGGAGGAGGAGGAGGCAGCTGTGTATACGGCCGACCCCACCACGATGAGGAGGAGGAGGCAGCTGTGTATACGGCCGTCCCCACCACGATGAGGAGGAGGCAGCTGTGTATACGGCCAACCCCACCACGATGAGGAGGAGGTGGCAGCTGTGTATACGGCAGACACCACCATGATGAGGAGGAGGCAGCTGTGTATACGGCCGACCCCACCACGATGATGAGGAGGAGGAGGCAGCTGTCTATACGGCCGACACCACCACGATGAGGAGGAGGAGGAGGCAGCTGTGTATACGTCCGACACCACCATGATGATGAGGAGGAGGCAGCTGTGTATACGGCCGACCCCACCACAATGAGGAGGAGGAGGAGGCAGCTGTGTATATGGCCGACACCACCACGATGAGGAGGAGGAGGAGGCAGCTGTGTATACGGCCGACACCACCACGATGAGGAGGAAGAGGAGGAGGCAGCTGTGTATACGGCCGACCCCACCATGATGAGGAGGAGAAGGCGGCAGCGGTGTATACAGCTGTCCCCACCATGATGAGGAGGAGGAGGAGGCAGCTGTGTATACGGCCGACCCCACCACGATGAGGAGGAGGAGGCAGCTGTGTATACGGCCGACCCCACCACGATGAGGAGGCAGCTGTGTATACGGCCGACCCCACCACGATGAGGAGGCAGCTGTGTATACGGCCGACCCCACCACGATGAGGAGAAGGAGGCAGCTGTGTATACGGCCGACCCCACCACGATGAGGAGGAGGAGGCAGCTGTGTATACGGCCGACCCCACCACGATGAGGAGGAGGAGGCAGCTGTGTATACGGCCGACCCCACCACGATGAGGAGGAGGAGGCAGCTGTGTATACGGCCGACCCCACCACGATGAGGAGGAGGAGGCAGCTGTGTATACGGCCAACCCCACCACGATGAGGAGGAAGCTGTGTATACGGCCGACCACTCCATGATGAGGAGGAGGAGGCAGCTGTGTATACAGCCGACCCCACCACGATGAGGAGGAGGAGGCAGCTGTGTATACGGCTGACCCCACCACGATGAGGAGGAGGCAGCTGTGTATACGGCCGACCCCACCACGATGAGGAGCAGGAGGCAGCTGTGTATACGGCCGACCCCACCACAATGAGGAGGAGGAGGAGGCAGCTGTGTATACGGCCGACACCACCACGATGAGGAGGAGGAGGAGGAGGCAGCTGTGTATACGGCCGACACCACCACGATGAGGAGGAGGAGGAGGAGGCAGCTGTGTATACGGCCGACCCCACCATGATGAGGAGGAGAAGGCGGCAGCGGTGTATACGGCCGACCCCACCATGATGAGGAGGAGGAGGAGGCAGCTGTGTATACGGCCGACCCCACCACGATGAGGAGGAGGAGGCAGCTGTGTATACGGCCGACCCCACCACGATGAGGAGGAGGAGGAGGCAGCTGTGTATACGGCCGATCCCACCACAATGAGGAGGAGGAGGCAGCTGTGTATATGGCCGACCCCACCACGATGAGTAGGAGGAGGCAGCGGTGTATATGGCCGACCCCACCACGATGAGGAGGAGGAGGCAGCTGTGTATACGGCCGACCCCACCACGATGAGGAGGAGGAGGCAGCTGTGTATACGGCCGACCCTTCCACGATTAAAAGGCAGCTGTGTATACGGCCGACCCCTCCACGATGAAAAGGCAGCTGTGTATACGGCCGACCCCTCCACGATGAAAAAGGCAGCTGTGTATACGGCCGACCCCTCGACGATGAGGAGGAAGCTGTGTATACGGCCGACCCCTCCACGATGAAAAGGCAGCTGTATATACGGCCGACCCCTCCACGATGAGGAGGCAGCTGTGTATACGGCCGACCCCTCCACGATGAGGAGGCAGCTGTGTATACGGCCGACCCCTCCACGATGAGGAGGCAGCTGTGTATACGGCCGACCCCTCCACGATGAGAAGGCAGCTGTGTATACGGCCGATCCCTCCACGATGAGCAGGAGGAGGCAGCTGTGTATACGGCCGATCCCACCACGATGAGGAGGAGGCAGCTGTGTATACGGCCGATCCCACCACGATGAGGAGGAGGCAGCTGTGTATACGGCCGACCCCACCACGATGAGGAGGAGGAGGCAGCTGTGTATACGGCCGACCCCACCACGATGAGGAGGCAGCTGTGTATACGGCCAACCCCACCACGATGAGGAGGAGGAGGCAGCTGTGTATACGGCCGATCCCACCACGATGAGGAGGAGGAGGCAGCTGTATATATGGCCGACACCACCACGATGAGGAGGAGGCAGCTGTGTATGTGGCCGACAACAGAAGTTTCCTGAGTCAACACATCAGTGCTGACTAAGCAGTGACTCCACTGACCAAAGGCACAGCTCCTCCACCCGACAACTGCTGCACAAAGCACGCTCCAAAATGATTACATCCAACTGCCACAACCGGATACCAAACACAAGCAACCACTGTGGGCACCTCCACCCGTGCAACCACTGTGGGCACCCCCACCCGCGCAACCACTGTGGGCACCCCCACCCGCGCAACCACTGTGGGCACCCCCACCCGCGCAACCACTGTGGGCACCCCCACCCGCGCAACCACTGTGGGCACCCCCACCCGCGCAACCACTGTGGGCACCCCCACCCGCGCAACCACTGTGGGCACCCCCACCCGCGCAACCACTGAGGGCACCCCCACCCGCGCAACCACTGAGGGCACCCCCACCCGCGCAACCACTGTGGGCACCCCCACCCGCGCAACCACTGTGGGCACCCCCACAATCACTGTGGGCACCCCCACCCGCGCAACCACTGTGGGCACCCCCACAATCACTGTGGGCACCCCCACCCGCGCAATCACTGTGGGCACCCCCACCACCACTGTGCACACCCCCCATCTGCTATACATCCTAATGCACCTCTATTAGACAGCCAGGGTCTCTAGACTTCCACATCTCAACACTCACAAAACTAATTTCTGCATCTACGAAGTCACGAGCTGCAAGAACCCGAATCATCCACATGTTCTATCCCGAAGTCTGGACGTCTCCTCCCAGCATCATCTGCAGGTCCTTACCCCAGACCAGTCCACTGCCCGTCCCAAGAGCCCCCCTCCACGGCCGCAGGCCATCCCGAGCGTCCCCCACCCCAACTGCCTGCCCGTCCCGAGCGTCCCCCACCCCGACTGGCTGCTCGTCCCGAGCGTCCCCCACCCCGACTGGCTGCTCGTCCCGAGCGTCCCCTACCCCAACCGGCTGCTCGTCCCGAGCGTCCCCCCACCCCGACTGGCTGCTCGTCCCGAGCGTCCCCTACCCCAACCGGCTGCTCGTCCCGAGCGTCCCCCACCCCGACTGGCTGCTCGTCCCGAGCGTCCCCTACCCCAACCGGCTGCCCGTCCCGAGCGTCCCACACCCCGACTGGCTGCTCGTCCCGAGCGTCCCCTACCTCAACCGGCTGCTCGTCCCGAGCGTCCCCTACCCCAACCGGCTGCTCGTCCCGAGCGTCCCCTACCCCAACCGGCTGCTCGTCCCGAGCGTTCCCTACCCCAACCGGCTGCTCGTCCCGAGCGTCCCCTACCTCAACCGTCTGCTCGTCCCGAGCGTCCCCTACCCCAAACAGCTGCTTGTCCCGAGCGTTCCCCACCCCAACCACCTGCCCATCCCAGGCGACCGACACCCCGACCGCCTGTCTGTCCCAAGCATCCCCCTTTCTAGCCGACCTGTTCGTCCCAAGCCCCCCCAACCTGCCTGTCCATCCTGAGAACCCTCATCCCCGGCCGCCTGTCCATCATGAGCTACCCCCTCCCCTGCCACCTGTCCTTCCCGAGCGTTCCCCTCCCCAGCCACCTGTCCATCCCGAGCGTTCCCCTCCCCAGCCACCTGTCCATCCCGAGCGTCCCCCTCCCCAGCCACATGTCCATCCCGAGCGTCCCCCTCCCCAGCCACCTGTCCATCCCGAGCGTCCCCCTCCCCAGCCACCTGTCCATCCCGAGTGTCTCCCTCCCCGGTTCATTCTCCGGATCCCCCTCCCCAGTCACTGGTCCATCCTCTTGTCCCTCTCCCAAGTCCAGTTTCCAGGTCCCTCTCCCCACTCACCGTTCCATCCTCTACGTCCTCCTCCCCAGTCCATCCTCTGTGTCTTTCTCTCCATTCACCATTCCATCCTCCACGTCCTCCTCCCCAGACCATCCTCTGGGTCCTTCTTCCCATTCACCGGTCCATCCTCCACCCCAGTTTATTGTCTGGGTCCTTCTCCCCATTCACCGTTCCATCCTCCATATCCTCCTCCCCAGTCCATCCTCTCTGTCTTTCTCCCCATTCACCGGTCCATTCTTAGGTCCCTCTCCCCAGTCACCATCCATCTTCCGGGTCCCTCTCCCCGATCCATCTTCCGGGTCCCTCTCCCCAGTCACCATCCATCTTCCGGGTCCCTCTCCCCAGTCACCATCCATCTTCCGGGTCCATCTTCCGGGTCCCTGTCCCAGGTCCATCTTCCGGGTCCCTGTCCCAGGTCCATCTTCCGGGTCCCTGTCCCAGGTCCATCTTCCGGGTCCCTGTCCCAGGTCCATCTTCCGGGTCCCTGTCCCAGGTCCATCTTCCGGGTCCCTGTCCCAGGTCCATCTTCTGGGTCCCTGCCCCAGGTCCATCTTCCGGGTCCCTGTCCCAGGTCCATCTTCTGGGTCCCTGTCCCAGGTCCATCTTCTGGGTCCCTGCCCCAGGTCCATCTTCCGGGTCCCTGTCCCAGGTCCATCTTCTGGGTCCCTGTCCCAGGTCCATCTTCCGGGTCCCTGTCCCAGGTCCATCTTCCGGGTCCCATTCTCTGGTACATCTTCTGGGTCCCAATCTCAATCTCTGGTCCATCTTCCAGGTCCCAATCTCCGGTCCATCTTCCAAGTCCCAATCCCCAGTCACCGGTCCATGCTCCACAAGACATCCTCCGGGTCCCTCTCCCAACTCACCGGTCCATCCATTGAGTCCCCCTCCCCAGTTACCCATGCATCCTCCATTCCCCACTCACCGGTCCATCTGCTGTGTCCCAGTCACCAGCCAATCCTCCGGGTCCCCCTCCCCAGTCACCGGTCCATCCCACCCCTCTGCCATGCTGCACGCACCGTGTCCTCCGCGCAGGGCGCTGGGTGTTCGGTATATGGAGACGGGCTCCGGTCGGTAGTGCGCTCTCCCTCCGCGGTAGCTCCGGGCACAGGTGCTCTGAATACACATCCACAGCAGCGAGCAGAGCCAGGGCGCAGCCAGCGCACAGCCAGGGCGCATGGTCTCAGCGCAGCGGCTCATGGTCCCGGCTCCCGGCAGCCGCTGCCCGTCCCGCCCGCAGCCGCCTCCATGTCCCCGGTGACTCCGCACCCGCCAGGTGCCCGCACGGACTGCGCCGCTCAGGTGCGCTCACAGCTCAGGCTGCCCGCGGGGCGGGGCATGCAAATACAGCGCGCCTCCCGACCAATCACCGGCAACACCACAACTCGGAATTAACCCGCTCATGTCCGAACACAGAGTCCGCAGAGAAGTGGCGAAGAGGAAGCGGAGACACCGAGGAAAGAGCAGAGATAATGAAGAGAGAGCAGAGATACCGAGGAAAGAGCAGAGATACCGAGGAAAGAGCAGAGATAATGAAGAGAGAGCAGAGATAGAGGAGAGAACAGAGCAGAGATACCGAGGAAAGAGCAGAGATACCGAGGAAAGAGCAGAGACACCGAGGAAAGAGCAGAGATACCGAGGAAAGAGCAGAGATACCGAGGAAAGAGCAGAGATACCGAGGAAAGAGCAGAGATACCGAGGAAAGAGCAGAGATACCGAGGAAAGAGCAGAGATACCGAGGAAAGAGCAGAGATACCGAGGAAAGAGCAGAGATACCGAGGAAAGAGAGCAGAGATACCGAGGAAAGAGCAGAGATACCGAGGAAAGAGAGCAGAGATACCGAGGAAAGAGCAGAGATACCGAGGAAAGAGCAGAGATACCGAGGAAAGAGCAGAGATACCGAGGAAAGAGCAGAGATACCGAGGAAAGAGCAGAGATACCGAGGAAAGAGCAGAGATACCGAGGAAAGAGCAGAGATACCGAGGAAAGAGCAGAGACACCGAGGAAAGAGCAGAGATACCGAGGAAAGAGCAGAGATACCGAGGAAAGAGCAGAGATACCGAGGAAAGAGCAGAGATAGAGGAGAGAGAGCAGAGATAGAGGAGAGAACAGAGCAGAGATACCGAGGAAAGAGCAGAGATACCGAGGAAAGAGCAGAGATACCGAGGAAAGAGCAGAGATACCGAGGAAAGAGCAGAGATACCGAGGAAAGAGAGCAGAGACAGAGGAGAGAACAGAGCAGAGATACCGAGGAAAGAGCAGAGATACCGAGGAAAGAGCAGAGATACCGAGGAAAGAGCAGAGATACCGAGGAAAGAGCAGAGATACCGAGGAAAGAGCAGAGACACCGAGGAAAGAGCAGAGATACCGAGGAAAGAGCAGAGATACCGAGGAAAGAGCAGAGATAATGAAGAGAACAGAGACACCGAGGAAAGAGCAGAGATACCGAGGAAAGAGCAGAGATACCGAGGAAAGAGCAGAGATACCGAGGAAAGAGCAGAGACACCGAGGAAAGAGCAGAGATACCGAGGAAAGAGCAGAGATACCGAGGAAAGAGCAGAGATAATGAAGAGAACAGAGACACCGAGGAAAGAGCAGAGATACCGAGGAAAGAGCAGAGACACCGAGGAAAGAGCAGAGATATCGAGGAAAGAGCAGAGATACCGAGGAAAGAGCAGAGATACCGAGGAAAGAGCAGAGATACCGAGGAAAGAGCAGAGATAATGAAGAGAGCAGAGATAGAGGAGAGAACAGAGCAGAGACACCGAGGAAAGAGCAGAGATACCGAGGAAAGAGCAGAGATAATGAAGAGAGCAGAGATAGAGGAGAGAACAGAGCAGAGATAATGAAAAGAGAGCAGAGATAGAGGACAGAACAGAGCAGAGATAATGAAGAGAGAGCAGAGATAGAGGAGAGAACAGAGCAGAGATAATGAAGATAACAGAGCAGAGACAGAGGAGAGAACAGAGCAGAGATAATGAAGAGAGAGCAGAGATAGAGAGAACAGAGCAGAGATAATGAAGAGAGAGCAGAGATAGAGGAGAGAACAGAGATAGAGGAGAGAACAGAGCAGAGATAATGAAGAGAGAGCAGAGACAGAGGAGAGAACAGAGATAGAGAGACACAGAGCAGAGATAGAGGAGAGAACAGAGCAGAGATAGAGGAGAGAACAGAGCAGAGATAATGAAGAGAGAGCAGATATTCAGAGTAGAGAGCAGAGATACAGAGGAGAGAGCAGAGATACAGAGGAGAGAACAGAGCAGAGATAATGAAGAGAGCAGAGATAGAGGAGAGAACAGAGCAGAGATAATGAAAAGAGAGCAGAGATAAAGGAGAGAACAGAGCAGAGATAATGAAAAGAGAGCAGAGATAGAGGAGAGAACAGAGCAGAGATAATGAAGAGAACAGAGGAAAGATAGAGGAGAGAACAGAGCAGAGATAATGAAGAGAACAGAGCAGAGATAGAGGAGAGAACAGAGCAGAGATAATGAAGAGAACAGAGCAGAGACAGAGGAGAGAACAGAGCAGAGATAATGAAGAGAACAGAGCAGATACAGAGGAGAGAACAGAGCAGAGATAATGAAGAGAGCAGAGATAAAGGAGAGAACAGAGCAGAGATAATGAAAAGAGAGCAGAGATAGAGGAGAGAACAGAGCAGAGATAGAGGAGAGAACAGAGCAGAGATAATGAAGAGAACAGAGCAGAGACAGAGGAGAGAACAGAGCAGAGATAATGAAGAGAGAGCAGAGATAGAGGAGAGAACAGAGCAGAGATAATGAAGAGAGAGCAGAGATAGAGCAGAGATAGAGGAGAGAACAGAGCAGAGATAATGAAAAGAGAGCAGAGATAGAGGACAGAACAGAGCAGAGATAATGAAGAGAGAGCAGAGATAGAGGAGAGAACAGAGCAGAGATAATGAAGAGAACAGAGCAGAGACAGAGGAGAGAACAGAGCAGAGATAATGAAGAGAGAGCAGAGATAGAGAGAACAGAGCAGAGATAATGAAGAGAGAGCAGAGATAGAGGAGAGAACAGAGATAGAGGAGAGAACAGAGCAGAGATAATGAAGAGAGAGCAGAGACAGAGGAGAGAACAGAGATAGAGAGACACAGAGCAGAGATAGAGGAGAGAACAGAGCAGAGATAATGAAGAGAGAGCAGATATTCAGAGTAGAGAGCAGAGATACAGAGGAGAGAACAGAGCAGAGATAATGAAGAGAGAGCAGAGATACAGAAGAGAGAGCAGAGATACAGAGGAGAGAACAGAGCAGAGATAATGAAGAGAACAGAGCAGAGACAGAGGAGAGAACAGAGCAGAGATAATGAAGAGAGAGCAGAGATAGAGGAGAGAACAGAGCAGAGATAATGAAGAGAGAGCAGAGATAGAGAGAACAGAGCAGAGATAATGAAGATAGAGCAGAGATAGAGGAGAGAACAGAGCAGAGATAATGAAGAGAGAGCAGAGATAGAGGAGAGAACAGAGCAGAGATAATGAAGAGAACAGAGCAGAGACAGTTGAGAGACAGTGGACAGTGGACAGTGGAGAGAACAGAGCAGAGATAATGAAAAGAGAGCAGAGATAGAGGAGAGAACAGAGCAGAGATAATGAAGAGAGAACAGAGATAGAGGAGAGAACAGAGCAGAGATAATGAAAAGAGAGCAGAGATACAGAGGAGAGAACAGAGCAGAGATAATGAAGAGAGAGCAGATATTCAGAGGAGAGAGCAGAGATAGAGGAGAGAACAGAGCAGAGACAGTTGAGAGACAGTGGACAGTGGAAAGAACAGAGCAGAGATAATGAAGAGAGCAGAGCAGAGATAATGAAGAGAGAGCAGAGATACAGAGGAGAGAACAGAGCAGAGATAATGAAAAGAGAGCAGAGATAGAGGAGAGAACAGAGCAGAGATAATGAAGAGAGAGCAGAGATAGAGGAGAGAACAGAGCAGAGATAATGAAAAGAGAGCAGAGATACAGAGGAGAGAACAGAGCAGAGATAATGAAGAGAACAGAGCAGAGACAGAGGAGAGAACAGAGCAGAGATAATGAAGAGAGAGCAGAGATAGAGAGAACAGAGCAGAGATAATGAAGAGAGAGCAGAGATACAGGAGAGAACAGAGCAGAGATAATGAAGAGAGAGCAGAGATACAGAAGAGAGAGCAGAGATACAGAGGAGAGAATAGAGCAGAGCAGAGATAATGAAGAGAGAGCAGAGATACAGAGGAGAGAACAGAGCAGAGATAATGAAGAGAGAGCAGAGATACAGACGAGAGAGCAGAGATACAGAGGAGAGAACAGAGCAGAGATAATGAGAGCAGAGATAGAGAAGAGAGAGCAGAGATACAGAGGAAAAATAAAGAGATACAGAGGAGAGAGAGCAGAGACAAAGAGGAGAGAGCAGAGATACAGAGGAGAGAGCAGAGATACAGAGGAGAGAGCAGAGATACAGAGGAGAGAGCAGAATTACAGAGGAGAGAGCAGAATTACAGAGGAGAGAGCAGAGATACAGAGGATAGAGCAGAGACACAGAGGAGAGAGCAGAGACAGAGGAGAAAGAGCAGCGATACAGAGGAGAGAGCAGAGATACAGAGGAAAAATACAGAGATACAGAGGAGAAAGCAGAGATACAGAGCAGAGAGAGCAGAGATACAGAGGAGAGAGAGCAGAGATACAGAGGAGAGGGAGCAGAGATACAGAGGAGAGAGCAGAGACAGAGGAGAAAGAGCAGAGATACAGAGGAGAGAGCAGAGACAGAGGAGAAAGAGCAGAGATACAGAGGAGAGAGCAGAGATGCAGAGGAGAGAGAGCAGAGATGCAGAGATACAGAGGAGAGAGAGCAGAGATACAGAGGAGAGAGCAAAGATACAGAGGAGAGAGAGCAGAGATACAGAGGAGAGAGCAGAGATACAGAGGAGAGAGCAGAGACACAGAGGAGAGAGCAGAGATACAGAGGAGAGAGCAGAGATACAGAGGAGAGAGCAGAGATACAAAGGAGAG
Source organism: Anomaloglossus baeobatrachus (assembly GCF_048569485.1). Classification (NCBI taxonomy): domain Eukaryota; kingdom Metazoa; phylum Chordata; class Amphibia; order Anura; family Aromobatidae; genus Anomaloglossus; species Anomaloglossus baeobatrachus. Next base: position 4,058,576 of record NC_134364.1, on the reverse strand, counting down.
AGCAGAGATACAGAGGAGGAAGCAGAGATATAGAGGAGAGAGAGCAGAGATATAGAGGAGAGAGAGCAATGATACAGAGGAGAGAGCAGAGATACAGAGGAGAGAGAGCAGAGATACAGAGGAGAGAGGGCAGAGATACAGAGGAGATAGGGCAGAGATACAGAGGAGAGAGGGCAGAGATACAGAGGAGAGAGGGCAGAGATACAGAGGATAGAGGGCAGAGATACAGAGGAGAGAGAGCAGAGGAGAGAGCAGAGATACAGAGGAGAGAAAGCATAGATACAGAGGAGAGAGAGCAGGGATACAGAGGAGAGAGAGCAGAGGAGAGAGCAGAGATACAGAGGAAAAATAAAGAGATACAGAGGAGAGAACAGAGATACAGAGGACAGAGCAGAGATACAGAGGAGACAGCAGAGGAGAGAGAGCAAAGACAGGAGAGAGCAGAGATACAGAGGAGAGAGAGCAGAGATACAGAGGAGAGAGCAGAGATACAGAGGAGAGAGAGCAGAGATACAGAGGAGAGACAGCAGAGATACAGAGGAGAGAGCAGAGACACAGAGGAGAGAGCAGAGATACAGAGGAGAGAGCAGAGATACAGAGGAGAGAGCAGAGACAGAGGAGAGAGCAGAGACAGAGGAGAAAGAGCAGAGATACAAAGGAGAGAGCAGAGATACAGAGGAAAAATACAGAGATACAGAGGAGAAAGCAGAGATACAGAGGAGAGAGAGCAGAGATACAGAGGAGAGAGAGCAGAGATACAGAGGAGAGAGCAGAGGAGAGAGCAGAGATGCAGAGGAGAGAGAGCAGAGACACAGAGGAGAGAGAGCAGAGATACAGAGTAGAGAGAGCAGAGATACAGAGGAGAGAGCAGAGACACAGAGGAGAGAGCAGAGATACAGAGGAGAGAGCAGAGATACAGAGGAGAGAGCAGAGATACAGAGGAGAGAGCAGAGATACAGAGGAGAGAGCAGAGATACAGAGGAGAGAGCAGAGATTCAGAGGAGAGAGCAGAGAAACATGGGGGAGAGCAGACATACAGAGGAGAGCAGACATACAGAGGAGAGAGAGCAGAGATATCAAGGGAGAGAGCAGAGATTCAGAGGAGAGAGCAGAGAAACATGGGGGAGAGCAGACATACAGAGGAGAGCAGACATACAGAGGAGAGAGAGCAGAGATATCAAGGGAGAGAGCAGAGATACAGAGGAGAGAGCAGAGATACAGAGGAGAGAGCAGAGACACAGAGGAGAGAGCAGAGACACAGAGGAGAGAGCAGAGACACAGAGGAGAGAGCAGAGACACAGAGGAGAGAGCAGAGATACAGAGGAGAGAGCAGAGATACAGAGGAGAGAGCAGAGAAACATGGGGGAGAGCAGACATACAGAGGAGAGCAGACATACAGAGGAGAGAGAGCAGAGATACCAAGGGAGAGAGCAGAGATACAGAGGAGAGAGAGCGTAGATACAGAGGAGAGATACAGAGGAGAGAGCAGAGATACAGATGAGAGAGAGCAGAGATACAGAGAAGGGAGAGCAGAGATACAGAGGGTAGAGAGCAGAGATACAGAGGGAGAGAGCAGAGATACAGAGAAGGGAGAGCAGAGATACAGAGGAGGGAGAATAGCGATAGAGGAGGGAGAACAGAGATACAGAGGGGAGAGCAGAGATACGGAAGGAGAGAGCAGAGATACAGAGGGAGAGAGCAGAGATACAGAGGGGGAGAGCAGAGATAAGTGGGGGAGGGCAGAGATAAAGAGGGGTTCCTCAATTGCCAACGGGTCTATGGTGCCTGCAGGCCGCATGTGCAGAAAACAGGACACCGAAGGAATGGAGGACAGGTGAGAACAATCTTTTTTTTGTTACTACAGGATGGAAACAAGAATGGGGACATTACTACAAGATGAGGAACATTATTTCTAGATGAGGAACATTACTACAAGATGAGGGCCAGGATGAGGAACGTTACTACAAGATGGGGGCAGGATGGGAGACATTACTACAAGATGAGGGCCAGGATGAGGAGATTACTACAAGATGAGGGCCAGGATGAAGAGATTACTCCAAGATGGGGTCAGGATGGGGGACATTACTACAAAATTAGGGCAAGGATGGGAACATTACCACAAGATGAGGGCCAGGATGGGGACATTACCGAGAGATGAGGGCCAGGATGGGGACATTACGACAAGATGAGGGCCAGGATTGGCACATTACTATAAGAAGGGGAGCAAGATAGGGGGCATTACTCATAGATGTAGACCACGATGGGGAGGACCAGGATGGGCACATTACTAGAAGATGAGGGCCAGGATGCGGACATTACTACAATATGAAGGCCAGGATGGCAACATTACTACAAGGTGAAGACCAGGATTGGGACATTACTACAAGATGGGGGCCTGGATGGAGCCATCACTACAAGATGGGGGCCAGGATGGGGGACATTACTACAAGATGGAGGCCAGGAAGGGGTCATTACTACAAGATGAGGGCCAGGATGGGGGTCAGTACTACAAGAAGAGAGCCAGCATGGGGACATTACTGCGAGACGAGGGCCAGGATGGGGACATTACTACAAGATGGGGAACCATTCCACAAGATGAGGGCCAGGATGGGACATTACTGAGAGATGAGGGCCAAGATGGTGACATTATTACAAGATGAGGGATCGGCACATTACTACAAGGAGGGGAGCAAGATAGGGGGCATTACTAATAGATGTGGACCAGGATGGGGAGTACCAGGATGAGGAACATTACTACAATATGAAGGCCAGGATGGGAACATTACTACAAGATGAGGGACATTACTACAAGGTGAGGACCAGGATGGGGAACACTACTACAAGATGGGGAACATTACTAAAATATGGGTAACATTATCACTATATGAAGGCCAAGATGGGGGACATTACTACAAGATAAGTACCAGGATGGGGGAGATTACCACAAGATGGAGGTCAGGATGAGAACATTACTACAAGATGACGGCTGGGATGAGGATATTACTACAAGATGGGGGCCAGGATGGGGACATTATTACAAGATGAGGACCACGATGGGGGACATTACTACAAGATGAGGACCAGGATGGGGACATTACTACAGGATGATGACCAATATTGGGACATTACTACAGGATGAGGACCAGGATGGGGACATTACTACAAAATGGGAGCCAAGATGGGGACATTACTACAACATGAGGGCTAGGATGGGGGACATTACTACAACATGAGGGCCAGCATGGGGGACATTACTACAAGATGAGGATCAGGTGGGGACATTACTACAAAATGGGGGCCAGGATGGGGGACATAACTACAAGATGAGGACCAGTATGGGACATTACTACAAGATGAGGACCAGGATGGGCACTTTAATACAAGAAGGGGGCAAGGTTGGGCACATTACTACAAGATGGAGGCCAGAATGGGGAGATTACTACAAGAAGGGGACAAGGATAGCCATATTACTACAAGAAAGAGAGCAAGATAGAGGGCATTATTACAAGATGAGGACTAGGATGGGGCACAATATTACAAGAAGGGGCCAAGTATAAGCAAATTACTACAAAGTGAGGTCCAGGATGTGGAGGTTATTACAAGATGAGGACCAGGATGGGGGCATTACTACAAGATGGAGGCTGGGATGGGAAATAATACTACAAGATGGGGGCCAGTATTGGGACATTACTACCATAAGGGGACAAGGATAGGCACATTATTGCAAGATGTTGGTCCACATTACTATATGCTCCTAATTGTATAACAATATTACTTACAATAATGGGATAACATATATTATATGTAAACAAAATGGAAAAAAAATTCTAAATAAACATGATTTTTTTGGCCACTAAAATGCTGTTTTATATAAAAACTAAAATAAAAGTGCAAGTTTGTTATTGCCATATTCACAAAGATCCAAGCTATGAAACTGTACCAAAACCGATACGATGAATGCCATTTAAAACAAAATAAAATAAACATAAAAAAATGTTCAAAAAATGATTAAAAGGTGTATAAAAAAAAAATAGTATCACTAAAAATGTCCCTTTGTCCTGCAAGGAAGGTGGCCCCCCAAATTCCAATTTTTTTCTATGTGCGACGCATATACCCAGCCGAGTTCGGACCCCACATACCGTACTTTTCTCCATATTAATGTCTGTGGATATAGCTGAAGAACAGAGGGTCCCCAGAGGTGGATGGGAGGGGGGCACATACTTTTCTCCATATTAATGTCTGTAGATGGAGGACAGTGAAGCCCCCAGAGGTGGATGTGGGGGGGGCACATACTTTTCTCCATATAAAATGTCTGTAGATGGAGGACAGAGAAGCCCCCAGAGGTGGATGGGAGGGGGGCACATACTTTTCTCCATATTAATGTCTGTTGCTGGAGGACAGAGAAGCCCCCAGAGGTGGATGGGGGGGGGCACATACGTTTCTCCATATTAATGTGTATGGATATAGATGAGGACAGAGGAGTCCCCGGAGGTGGATGGGAGGGGGGCACATACTTTTGTCCATACAGTGTATATGGAGGCGGGGGGCTCTAGTGACGATGCCCTGGACCTTCTCCCCCTGTAGCAGTAGTCATTTCTCCCAGAGCTCCGGGTGGCGGGCTCCGGACACGTCGTTGGGCCCTCGTCCAGGATTCTGCACGCTCCACAAACATCAGTGTTAATTATCTCCAGTAAATTCCAATTCTGCACGTTCATAAAGACCCATCGAGCTGCTCATAAAACAAGATAGCCCCATAAATACCAAAATCCCATCTTTCCATTAGAGAAAAAAAGTGTAAAATCTGTGTCTGCGCCCTCAGTGAAAGAGAGCCAGCTCCTCCGCCCCATGAAATATGGAGCCATCACTCCTAGAAGAGCTGGTCCCGGAGCCGCAGACTGAGCCAAGCGGCTACAGAAAGACAATCTACTGGAAAGCTTCATGCTTGCCCCGACAAGGGCCATGTGTTACCGGAGACCCCTCACCTGGCAGCCCACCTTCTAATGCCCCAGGCACGTGTGCCAGGGCCCCGGGCGAGGAGGTGCCCAGATTACAGGGCACTGTGCTGCAAAGCCACCGCTGACCATCCCCCGAGAACAGCGGCTCAGGATACAGATTCACGTCTAAGTGTAACCGTCACATTCATTTGTATTTCTTAAATCAATAGTGCACAAGAAAATAAGACAGTAATCATCCTCTCAGGGAAATCTGCTGCTTTCTCCTCCAGAACTGATCAGGCGTTATCAAAATTCTCAATTCTGTGGTGTTCAGTGAAGACTTTCCCATTACTGAGAGGAGATGGCAGCTGGAGCTGATGAGAGTCTATGGAGAGAGAAGAGGGAGGGGCGGAGCTCTGCATATGGCTCCACCCTCTGCATCCAGATCCTCCCTCTTCTATGTACATAGAATCGCATCAGCACCAACTCCTATCGCAGCCCCGTCTTCTGATAGCAGCCGTCTCCTGCATACTCGTCTCCTGCATACTCCCCTCCTGCATACTCCCCTCCTGCATACTCGTCTCCTGCATACTCGTCTCCTGCATACTCCCCTCCTGCATACTCGTCTCCTGCATACTCGTCTCCTGCATACTCGTCTCCTGCATACTCGTCTCCTGCATACTCGTCTCCTGCATACTCCCCTCCTGCATACTCGTCTCCTGCATACTCGTCTCCTGCATACTCCCCTCCTGCATACTCGTCTCCTGCATACTCGTCTCCTGCATACTCGTCTCCTGCATACTCGTCTCCTGCATACTCGTCTCCTGCATACTCGTCTCCTGCATACTCCCCTCCTGCATACTCGTCTCCTGCATACTCGTCTCCTGCATACTCCCCTCCTGCATACTCGTCTCCTGCATACTCGTCTCCTGCATACTCGTCTCCTGCATACTCGTCTCCTGCATACTCGTCTCCTGCATACTCCCCTCCCATTTAAATCAATAGGAGACGGATGTGCTGTACCCGGCCGCTATCAGAAGTCAAAGCTGAGCATTTCCATCTGCCTGCTGCCACTGCCGACACCGAGAACAGCTGATCAGTAGCGGTACCGGGTGTAGGACCCTGGTCGATCAAACACTGATGACCTGTCCTAAGGAAACACCATCAATGTTAAAGTAGTGGACAACCTCTTTAAGGCAGTAATTAACCGAGGGCCCACCACAACTACATCATTACAAGTCATCGGACCATCAATGACGGATGATAGGAATCATGCTGAGACAGGCAGTGCAGCTGTGATCATCAGCGAAGACTGGACCATTCACTGGATCTTATAGCCTACAGCCCTGGACAGGAGATGGGACATTCAGCATCTCCACAGCCCTGGACACGAGATGGGACATTTAGCATCTCCACAGCCCTGGACACGAGATGGGACATTTAGCATCTCCACAGCCCTGGACACGAGATGGGACATTCAGCATCTCCACAGCCCTGGACAGGAGATGGGACATTCAGCATCTCCACAGCCCTGGACACGAGATGGGACATTCAGCATCTCCACAGCCCTGGACACCAGATAGGACATTCAGCATCTCCACAGCCCTGGACACGAGATGGGACATTTAGCATCTCCACAGCCCTGGACACGAGATGGGACATTCAGCATCTCCACAGCCCTGGACAGGAGATGGGACATTCAGCATCTCCACAGCCCTGGACACGAAATGGGACATTCAGCATCTCCACAGCCCTGGACACGAAATGGGACATTCAGCATCTCCACAGCCCTGGACACCAGATAGGACATTCAGCATCTCCACAGCCCTGGACACGAGATGGGACATTCAGCATCTCCACAGCCCTGGACACAAGATGGGACATTCAGCATCTCCACAGCCCTGGACAGGAGATGGGACATTCAGCATCTCCACAGCCCTGGACACGAGATGGGACATTCAGCATCTCCACAGCCCTGGACACGAGATGGGACAATCAGCATCTCCACAGCCCTGGACATGAGATGGGACATTCAGCATCTCCACAGCCCTGGACACAAGATGGGACATTCAGCATCTCCACAGCCCTGGACACGAGATGGGACATTCAGCATCTCCACAGCCCTGGACATGAGATGGGACATTCAGCTTCTCCCACTGCTTTGGACACGAGATGGGACATTCAGCATCTTCACAGCCCTGGACACGAGATGGGACATTCAGCATCTCCACAGCCCTGGAAACGAGATGGGACATTCAGCATCTCCACAGCCCTGGACACGAGATGGGACATTCAGCATCTCCACAGCCCTGGACACGAGATGGGACATTCAGCATCTCCACAGCCCTGGACACGAGATGGGACATTCAGCATCTTCACAGCCCTGGAAACGAGATGGGACATTCAGCATCTTCACAGCCCTGGACACGAGATGGGACATTCAGCATCTCCACAGCCCTGGACACGAGATGGGACATTCAGCATCTCCACAGCCCTGGACACGAGATGGGACATTCAGCATCTCCACAGCCCTGGACACGAGATGGGACTTTCAGCATCTCCACAGCCCTGGACACGAGATGGGACATTCAGCATCTCCACAGCCCTGGACACGAGATGGGACATTTAGCATCTCCACAGCCCTGGACACGAGATGGGACATTCAGCATCTTCACAGCCCTGGACATGGGGTGGGACATTCAGCATCTCCACAGCCCTGGAAACAAGATGGGACATTCAGCATCTCCACAGCCCTGGACACGAGATGGGACATTCAGCATCTCCACAGCCCTGGACACGAGATGGGACATTCAGCTTCTCCCACTGCTTTGGACACGAGATGGGACATTCAGCATCTTCACAGCCCTGGACACGAGATGGGACATTCAGCATCTCCACAGCCCTGGACACGAGATGGGACATTCAGCATCTCCACAGCCCTGGACACGAGATGGGACATTCAGCATCTCCACAGCCCTGGACAGGAGATGGGACATTCAGCATCTCCACAGCCCTGGACATGGGGTGGGACATTCAGCATCTCCACAGCCCTGGAAACAAGATGGGACATTCAGCATCTCCACAGCCCTGGACACGAGATGGGACATTCAGCATCTCCACAGCCCTGGACACGAGATGGGACATTCAGCATCTCCACAGCCCTGGACACGAGATGGGACATTCAGCATCTCCACAGCCCTGGACACGAGATGGGACATTCAGCATCTCCACAGCCCTGGACAGGAGATGGGACATTCAGCATCTCCACAGCCCTGGACACGAGATGGGACATTCAGCATCTCCACAGCCCTGGACACGAGATGGGACATTCAGCATCTCCAGAGCCCTGGACACGAGATGGGACATTCAGCATCTCCACAGCCCTGGACACGAGATGGGACATTCAGCATCTCCAGAGCCCTGGACACAAGATGGGACATTCAGCATCTCCACAGCCCTGGACACGAGATGGGACATTCAGCATCTCCACAGCCCTGGACACGAGATAGGACATTCAGCATCTCCACAGCCCTGGACACCAGATAGGACATTCAGCATCTCCACAGCCCTGGACACGGGGTGGGACATTCAGCATCTCCACAGCCCTGGACACGAGATGGGACATTCAGCATCTCCACAGCCCTGGACACGAGATAGGACATTCAGCATCTCCACAGCCCTGGACACCAGATAGGACATTCAGCATCTCCACAGCCCTGGATACGAGATGGGACATTCAGCATTTCCACAGCCCTGGACATGAGATGGGACATTTAGCATCTCCACAGCCCTGGACACGAGATGGGACATTTAGCATCTCCACAGCCCTGGATACGAGATGGGACATTTAGCATCTCCACAGCCCTGGACACGAGATGGGACATTCAGCATCTTCACAGCCCTGGACATGGGGTGGGACATTCAGCATCTCCACAGCCCTGGAAACAAGATGGGACATTCAGCATCTCCACAGCCCTGGACACGAGATGAGACATTCAGCATCTCCACAGCCCTGGACACGAGATGGGACATTCAGCATCTCCACAGCCCTGGACACGAGATGGGACATTCAGCATTTCCACAGCCCTAGAAACGAGATGGGACATTCGGCATCTCCACAGCCCTGGACACGAGATGGGACATTCAGCATCTCCACAGCCCTGGACACGAGATGGGACATTCAGCATCTCCACAGCCCTGGACACGAGATGGGACATTCAGCATCTCCACAGCCCTGGACACGAGATGGGACATTCAGCATCTCCACAGCCCTGGACACGAGATGGGACATTCAGCATCTCCACAGCCCTGGACACGAGATGGGACATTCAGCATCTCCACAGCCCTGGACAGGAGATGGGACATTCAGCATCTCCACAGCCCTGGACACGAGATGGGACATTCAGCATCTCCACAGCCCTGGACACGAGATGGGACATTCAGCATCTCCAGAGCCCTGGACACGAGATGGGACATTCAGCATCTCCACAGCCCTGGACACGAGATGGGACATTCAGCATCTCCAGAGCCCTGGACACAAGATGGGACATTCAGCATCTCCACAGCCCTGGACACGAGATGGGACATTCAGCATCTCCACAGCCCTGGACACGAGATAGGACATTCAGCATCTCCACAGCCCTGGACACCAGATAGGACATTCAGCATCTCCACAGCCCTGGACACGGGGTGGGACATTCAGCATCTCCACAGCCCTGGACACGAGATGGGACATTCAGCATCTCCACAGCCCTGGACACGAGATAGGACATTCAGCATCTCCACAGCCCTGGACACCAGATAGGACATTCAGCATCTCCACAGCCCTGGATACGAGATGGGACATTCAGCATTTCCACAGCCCTGGACATGAGATGGGACATTTAGCATCTCCACAGCCCTGGACACGAGATGGGACATTTAGCATCTCCACAGCCCTGGATACGAGATGGGACATTTAGCATCTCCACAGCCCTGGACACGAGATGGGACATTCAGCATCTTCACAGCCCTGGACATGGGGTGGGACATTCAGCATCTCCACAGCCCTGGAAACAAGATGGGACATTCAGCATCTCCACAGCCCTGGACACGAGATGAGACATTCAGCATCTCCACAGCCCTGGACACGAGATGGGACATTCAGCATCTCCACAGCCCTGGACACGAGATGGGACATTCAGCATTTCCACAGCCCTAGAAACGAGATGGGACATTCGGCATCTCCACAGCCCTGGACACGAGATGGGACATTCAGCATCTCCACAGCCCTGGACACGAGATGGGACATTCAGCATCTCCACAGCCCTGGACACGAGATGGGACATTCAGCATCTCCACAGCCCTGGACACGAGATGGGACATTCAGCATCTCCACAGCCCTGGACACGAGATGGGACATTCAGCATTTCCACAGCCCTAGAAACGAGATGGGACATTCAGCATCTCCACAGCCCTGGACACGAGATGGGACATTCAGCTTCTCCCACTGCCCTGGACATGGGATGGGACATTCGGCATCTCCACAGTCCTGGACATGGGATGGGACATTCGGCATCTCCACAGCCCTGTACACGGGATGGGAGATTCAGCTTCTCCCACTGTCCTGGACACGGGGTGGGACAATCGGCTTCTCCCACTGTCCTGGACACGAGATGGGACATTCAGCTTCTCCCACTGTCCTGGACACGAGATGGGACATTCAGCTTCTCCCACTGTCCTGGATACAAGATGGGGCATTCAGCTTCTCCCACTGTCCTGGACACGGGATGGGACATTCGGCTTCTCCCACTATCCTGGACACGGGGTGGGACATTCGGCATTCCTCACTGTCCTGGACACGGGATGGGACATTCAGCTTCTCCACAGCCCTGGACAGGAGATGGGACATTCAGCTTCTCCACTGTCCTGGACACGGGATGGGACACTCGGCTTCTCCCACTGTCCTGGACATGGGATGGGACATTCGGCATCTCCACAGTCCTGGACACGGGGTGGGACATTCGGCATTCCTCACTGTCCTGGACACGGGATGGGACATTCAGCTTCTCCACAGCCCTGGACAGGAGATGGGACATTCAGCTTCTCCCACTGTCCAGGCACATTTAGCATGATTATGGCTGTTTGCCACACCACTTTCTACATATAACTTTGTATATATACTAAATTTAAGGTAATGAAATTATGGGAACATAAAAAAATCCACCTCTTTCCAGCGTCACTCGCCCCCCCATTCAGAGAGGAGCTGCCTCATCGCAGAGATAGCACGAAGAGCTCAGATAATTATAGAGCATTTTATATCAGTAACAAACAGGAGACTAAATTGCTGCTATCCTATCAGTGTTTACCTGCAGGCTACAGGCGTGGAGGCAGCAGAGGGGATTACAGTCCGGGGAGGGAAGAAGCCCTGACAGCTGCTGACGATCGCTACTTTTACCATGATAGTCATCCCGTACATACAGAAGGTGGCTTTCCCCAAACCTGGGCACCAAAGTGCAAAAACGGATCCCTCTGTGTCCTAGATCCATCCCGAAATATAGAGACTGAATGATTCCCTCAGATTTATGTGGCTTCTAGGGCTACAAAGCTGAAGGGCCCAATGCTGCAGTTAGTGGCTTCTGGACTTGGGGACTGTATTGACCTTCACCCTAGTCTGCATCATAGGGTGATACATTCTGTTCACAGCGCTGTAGTATATGCCAGCACCATTTAATCAGTCCAGATGATGGAGGAACAAGGGGGCCAACTGTACCCATAGAAGCCCCCAATGTCTGCGCCTCAGAGAGCCGAGATGCCAGATTTATAAATACTTCTCCACTTCACAGCTTCCCCAGCTTGTCTCCTCTGTCACAGAATGTGTAGAAGGTGCCATTCTCCCCCTCACTCCACCAGGTACCAGGCCCTGACATATGTGCCGTGAGAGACGGGGGTGCAGCTGACATGAAAGTGAATGTGCGGGTGATGCTGTACCTTCAGCAATGATTCTGGGGTCATCATCGCACCAAGCTGTGTGCAATAACCAGGACCATACACTGAAAATATATTCTGTACTCATAAACTCAATGCCAGCTACACACAATGATGACCAGCCATCTTCTCCAAGGTGGAAGCGAATCTCCTAAGCTAAGGTGGAGAGCCTCAGATAGTGGCCATGCTGCTAGCCTCACCAGAGTCTCATATGGCTAGTCTCAGGTAGTGGCCATGCTGCTGGCCTCACCAGAGTCTCATATGGCTAGTCTCAGGTAGTGGCCATGGTGAACGCCTCACTGTCCATGGTGCCAGCCTCAGGTACTGGCCATGGTGAACGCCTCACTGTCCATGGTGCCAGCCTCAGGTACTGGCCATGGTGAAGGCCTCACTGTCCATGGTGCCAGCCTCAGGTAGTGGTAATGGTGAAGTCCTCACTGTCTATGGTGCCAGCCTCAGGTAGTGGCCATGGTGAAGTCCTCACTGTCCATGGTGCCAGCCTCAGGTAGTGGCCATGGTGAAGTCCTCACTGTCTATGGTGCCAGCCTCAGGTAGTGGTCATGGTGAAGTCCTCACTGTCCATGGTACCAGCCTCAGGTAGTGGTCATGGTGAAGGCCTCACTGTCTATGGTGCCAGCCTCAGGTAGTGGCCATGGTGAAGTCCTCACTGTCCATGGTGCCAGCCTCAGGTAGTGGTCATGGTGAAGTCCTCACTGTCCATGGTACCAGCCTCAGGTAGTGGCCATGGTGAAGTCCTCACTGTCCATGGTGCCAGCCTCAGGTAGTGGTCATGGTGAAGTCCTCACTGTCTATGGTGCCAGCCTCAGGTAGTGGTCATGGTGAAGTCCTCACTGTCTATGGTGACAGCCTTAGGTAGTGGCCATGGTGAAGTCCTCACTGTCTATGGTGGCAGCCTCAGGTAGTGGCCATGGTGAAGTCCTCACTGTCTATGGTGCCAGCCTCAGGTTGTGGCCATGGTGAAGTCCTCACTGTCCATGGTGCCAGCCTCAGGTAGTGGCCATGGTGAAGTCCTCACTGTCTATGGTGCCAGCCTCAGGTAATGGCCATGGTGAAGTCCTCACTGTCCATGGTGCCAGCCTCAGGTAGTGGCCATGGTGAAGGCCTCACTGTCCATGGTGCCAGCCTCAGGTAGTGGCCATGGTGAAGGCCTCACTGTCTATTCTGCCAGCCTCAGGTAGTGGCCATGGTGAAGTCCTCACTGTCCATGGTGCCAGCCTCAGGTAGTGGTCATGGTGAAGTCCTCACTGTCTATAGTGCCAGCCTCAGGTAGTGGCCATGGTGAAGTCCTCACTGTCTATGGTGCCAGCCTCAGGTAGTGGTCATGGTGAAGTCCTCACTGTCCATGGTACCAGCCTCAGGTAGTGGTCATGGTGAAGTCCTCACTGTCCATGGTACCAGCCTCAGGTAGTGGTCATGGTGAAGGCCTCACTGTCTATGGTGCCAGCCTCAGGTAGTGGCCATGGTGAAGTCCTCACTGTCTATGGTGCCAGCCTCAGGTAGTGGTCATGGTGAAGTCCTCACTGTCTATGGTGCCAGCCTCAGGTAGTGGTCATGGTGAAGTCCTCACTGTCCATGGTACCAGCCTCAGGTAGTGGTCATGGTGAAGTCCTCACTGTCTATGGTGCCAGCCTCAGGTAGTGGTCATGGTGAAGTCCTCACTGTCTATGGTGACAGCCTTAGGTAGTGGCCATGGTGAAGTCCTCACTGTCTATGGTGGCAGCCTCAGGTAGTGGCCATGGTGAAGTCCTCACTGTCTATGGTGCCAGCCTCAGGTAGTGGCCATGGTGAAGTCCTCACTGTCCATGGTGCCAGCCTCAGGTAGTGGCCATGGTGAAGGCCTCACTGTCCATGGTGCCAGCCTCAGGTAGTGGCCATGGTGAAGGCCTCACTGTCTATTCTGCCAGCCTCAGGTAGTGGCCATGGTGAAGTCCTCACTGTCCATGGTGCCAGCCTCAGGTAGTGGTCATGGTGAAGTCCTCACTGTCTATAGTGCCAGCCTCAGGTAGTGGCCATGGTGAAGTCCTCACTGTCTATGGTGCCAGCCTCAGGTAGTGGTCATGGTGAAGTCCTCACTGTCCATGGTACCAGCCTCAGGTAGTGGTCATGGTGAAGTCCTCACTGTCCATGGTACCAGCCTCAGGTAGTGGTCATGGTGAAGGCCTCACTGTCTATGGTGCCAGCCTCAGGTAGTGGCCATGGTGAAGTCCTCACTGTCTATGGTGCCAGCCTCAGGTAGTGGTCATGGTGAAGTCCTCACTGTCTATGGTGCCAGCCTCAGGTAGTGGTCATGGTGAAGTCCTCACTGTCCATGGTACCAGCCTCAGGTAGTGGTCATGGTGAAGGCCTCACTGTCTATGGTGCCAGCCTCAGGTAGTGGCCATGGTGAAGTCCTCACTGTCCATGGTGCCAGCCTCAGGTAGTGGTCATGGTGAAGTCCTCACTGTCTATTGTGCCAGCCTCAGGTAGTGGCCATGGTGAAGGCCTCACTGTCCATGGTGCCAGCCTCAGGTAGTGGCCATAGTGATAACTAAGGAGCGATCATAGTGAACATGGCCCCTGCAGACAGGGAAGATGCCACTTTGTCTAATCATCCTTGTGTTTTTTTCTGGAAAGCTTTTGCACATTTGTGAAGGAAGCGATCAGCAACGCTCACTTCTTAATATCTGGATCCATCTCCTCACCTACGCCATCGTCCAATCTGTGACATTAAATATCTGATGGAGATTTGTGGCCCATCCACCTACAGCACATGTGAGACTCATGTTTATGGCTATTGCCTGCGGTGGGCACTGGGACGGACAGGCAGTTTCCCAGTTACTGATTGCTGTCACTGCCACCATAGACAGCTCATGTAAATTAAATTAACAGTAAATTAATGACCCTTGGGTGCTAATCTGCGACATGATGGCAGATCACACGACACCTCACAATTGCAGATCGTTCTGCGTATTTCCAGTACGGCTTGCACTGATTGTCAGCCCTTCTGCGCCTCACGCTGTGATTACAAGCAATGAACAAACCAATTTGTTAAACACGACGTCCGGTGAGAGGCTGGAGAAAGCTGGAGCCGCCATAACACCATCCTAGAGAGCTGCCAGCCTTAGCGATCCGTCCACGAGAACAAAGGAGCCGAGTGTGATCTATTGATCTGTGTGTAATTCCTAGGGGCTTACAAGAAATCTACACATAGAAGATCGTAACCTCTCACTCGCTGCCTCCATCAGCGCCGGCACCAGTTCAATTAGATTCTGTGGATGAGCAGAACATGACCTGGAGTTAGATGTTAGTGATTAAAGGAGGCTCCGGGGCTCAGTGTCTCTCACTCCGGGGCTCAGTGTCTCTCACTCCGGGGCTCAGGGTCTCTCACTCCGGGGCTCAGGGTCTCTCACTCCGGGGCTCAGGGTCTCTCACTCCGGTCCTCAGTGTCTCTCACTCCGGGGCTCAGTGTCTCTCACTCCGGGGCTCAGTGTCTCTCACTCCGGGGCTCAGTGTCTCTCACTCCGGGGCTCAGTGTCTCTCACTCCAGTCCTCAGTGTCTCTCACTCCGGTCCTCAGTGTCTCTCACTCCGGTCCTCAGTGTCTCTCACTCCGGGGCTCAGTGTCTCTCACTCCGGGGCTCAGTGTCTCTCACTCCGGGGCTCAGGGTCTCTCACTCCGGCGCTCAGGGTCTCTCACTCCGGGGCTCAGGGTCTCTCACTCCGGGGCTCAGGGTCTCTCACTCCGGGGCTCAGTGTCTCTCACCTCTCACTCCGGGGCTCAGTGTCTCTCACTCCGGGGCTCAGTGTCTCTCACTCCGGGGCTCAGTAGCTCTCACTCCGGGGCTCAGTGTCTCTCACTCCGGGGCTCAGTGTCTCTCACTCCGGTCCTCAGTGTCTCTCACTCCGGGGCTCAGTGTCTCTCACTCCGGGGCTCAGTGTCTCTCACTCCGGGGCTCAGTGTCTCTCACTCCGGGGCTCAGTGTCTCTCACTCCGGGGCTCAGGGTCTCTCACTCCGGGGCTCAGGGTCTCTCACTCCGGGGCTCAGGGTCTCTCACTCCGGGGCTCAGGGTCTCTCACTCCGGGGCTCAGGGTCTCTCACTCCGGGGCTCAGGGTCTCTCACTCCGGGGCTCAGTGTCTCTCATTCCGGGGCTCAGTGTCTCTCACTCCGGGGCTTAGTAGCTCTCACTCCGGGGCTCAGTGTCTCTCACTCCGGGGCTCAGTGTCTCTCACTCCGGGGCTCAGTGTCTCTCACTCCGGGGCTCAGTGTCTCTCACTCCGGGGCTCAGTGTCTCTCACTCTGGTCCTCAGTAGCTCTCACTCCGGGGCTCACTAGCTCTCACTCCGGGGCTCACTAGCTCTCACTCCGGGGCTCACTAGCTCTCACTCCGGGGCTCACTAGCTCTCACTCCGGGGCTCACTAGCTCTCACTCCGGGGCTCACTAGCTCTCACTCCGGGGCTCACTAGCTCTCACTCCGGGGCTCACTAGCTCTCACTCTGGTCCTCAGTAGCTCTCACTCCGGGGCTCAATGTCTCTCACTCCGGTCCTCAGTAGCTCTCACTCCGGGGCTCAGTAGCTCTCACTCCGGGGCTCAGTAGCTATCACTCCGGGGCTCAGTAGCTCTCACACTGGTCCTCAGTAGCTCTCAATCCAGGGCTCACTAGCTCTCACTCCGGGGCTCACTAGCTATCACTCCGGGGCTCAGTAGCTATCACTCCGGGGCTCAGTAGCTATCACTCCAGGGCTCAGTGTCTCTCACTCCAGGGCTCAGTATTTCTCCCCGTGGCTGATCTACGGAAAAAGTCACCGCAGGACGGAGACCACTGGGATGGCATGTGATATGAGGGGGGGGGGTCATAGCAGACATCTGCCTCCAAACACAACTATTAGATTGGCCAATCCATCAAGATGTACAGAGCTATGTAGAGCGGCCCAGACACGGCCGAGCAGTAAGGTCAGTGGTCAGCAAGGCAAGGTCTCCAGGTAGGTACACCCCATGTCTGACACAGGGAAGCAGAATCCGCACATAAAGCACTAGTCTACAGGCAGCCACATATCCACCGAGGACACTGCTTCTGGCCTCACCTTCTTCAAGGATCAAATCAAGGATTTGTGTCTCAGCCTTATGGTCCGGATACTTTCTGCTCACACCTGGTGGTATGTAAGTGACTAATGCTGCAATTGTAGAGTTTACAATATTTGTATCATCTATGCGGATAATCTTTCTCTTTCTGGACCTTTTATGAATTTATAGCCCGAGTTAGCGAATGTTATTATCAGTATTAGAAAAATACTTCTTTTGTGACTTATAAATCTTACAGATGGTACGGAAAATATTCAGACCCCTTTAAATTTTTCACTCTTTGCTTCATTGCAGCCATTTATTAAATTCTTATTAATGTGCACTCTGCACCCCATCCCTATCTTGACATAAAAAAAAAAGTAGGAATTTTTGCAAATTTCTTAAACAAGAAAAACTGAAATATCACATGGTCATAAGTATTCAGCCCCTTTTCTCAGTATTACACATGGTGATAAGTATTCAGCCCCTTTGCTCAGTATAACACATGGTGATAAGTATTCAGCCCCTTTGCTCAGACACTCATATGTAAGTCACATGCTGTCCATTTCCTTGTGATCCTCCTTGAGATGGTTCTGCTCCTTCATTGGGGTCCAGCTGTGTGTAATTACACTGATAGGACGTGATTTGGAAAGGCGCACACCTGTCTATATAAGACCTCACAGCTCACACTGCATGTCACACCAAATGAGAATCATGAGGTCAAAGGAACTGCCCAAGGAGCTCAGAGACAGAATTGTGGCAAGGCATAGATCTGGCCAAGGTTACAAAAGAATTTCTACAGTATTCAAGGTTCCTAAGAGCTCAGTGGCCTCCATAATCCATAAATGGAAAAAGTTTGAGACCTCCAGAACTTTTCCTAGACCTGGCCGTCCAGCCAAACTGAGCAATCGTGGAAGAAGAGCCTTGGTGAGAGAGGTAAAGAAGAACCCCAAGATCACTGTGGCTGAGCTCCAGAGACACAGTAGGAGATGGGAGAAAGTTCCACAAAGTCAATTATCACTGCAGCCTCCATCAGTCGGGCCTTTATGGCAAAGTGGCCCGACGGAAGCCTCTCCTCAGTGCAAGACATATGAAAGCCGCATAGAGTTTGCAAAAAAACACATGAAGGACCCCCAGACTATGAGAAATAAGATTCTCTGGTCTGAGGAGACGAAGATAGAACTTTTTGGTTATAATACTAAGCGGTATGTCTGGAGAAAACCAGGCACTGCTCATCACCTGCCCAATACAATCCCCACAGTGAGACATGGTGGTGGCAGCATCATGCTATGGGGGCAGGGACAGGACAACTGGTTGCAATTGAAGGAAAGATGAATGCGGCCAAGTACAGAGATATATCCTGAAAGAAAACCTCTTCCAGATGCTCTGGACCTCAGACTTGGCCGAAGGTTCATCTTCCAACAAGACAATGACACTAAGCACACAGCTAAAATAACAAAGGAGTGGCTTCAGAACCACCCTGTGACCATTCTTGACCAGCCCAGCCAGAGCCCTGACCTAAACCCAATTGAGCATCTCTGTAGAGATCTGAAAATGGCGTCCATCAACGTTCACCATCCATCCTGACAGAACTGGAGAGGATCTGCAAGGAAGAATGGCCGAGGATTCCCAAATCCAGGATCCCAAGAAGACTCCAGGCTAAAAATGAGAGGAGCAGAAGTGATTCGCTTCTTTACAACATATGATCAAAGAAGCCTAACGAGCAGGCTAGCAGAGGTTAACTCTTCTTAGCCTGTCTATGAATGAGCAGACAGCTGGTCGATGTCGGGTCTGTCTGAGTTGATCAGAAACACGAGGGAAACCATCAGACGGAGTGCAGAACTGGGGATGATGACCACAAACATACAAAAAAGGAGATACCCCAGAGGATTCATGGTGGCGATTATTGATAGCAAATTTGGCGAGAGTAAGGAACGAGAACCAGTCATCCTGAAACAGAAACAAAACAATGCAAATACTGCTCCAAATTCTGACGCATGTTCTTGGTTTGTCCACATATAAACACCTGGGCTAAAGTCTTAGCATTGGGTAATGACGGTAAGGAGATACAATGTGTCATCTTAGAAAACCTCCACCATCATCACCAAAATGACCGTATTACCAGCAGAGGAAGGTAAATGTGTAATAAAGTGCATGGAAATGTCTGTCCAAGGTTGACTAGGAACACTCAAAGGATGCAAAAATCCCAGAAAATGAAAGTGAGATGCCTTAGCATGTGCACAGGTGGCAAACGTAGACACATAGGACACCACATCCCTCTGTATTCTGGGCCACCAAAACTGACGTAATATGAGATCCAGACAAACTTCACCCCAGGGTGACTAGTAAGGACAGAATTATGACCTAAAGACAACGATTCAGAGTAACAAACTTAAGTGGAACCCCAGATGGTGCCTCATCTTGAGCCTCGGGAACCTCAGATTTAATCTCGGTATGGAGCACCGACACCAACACTCCCTTCTGAAGGATGAGGACAGGTTCCTCAAAAGATTCCCCCTCCGTACCCTGCTGGGAAAAAAAAACCCTGGACAAAGCATCGGCTTTATTGTTCTTGGAACCTGGGCAACAAGTCCCAAAAAAATTAAACCTATTAAAAAACAATGATCCACCAAGCTTGTCTCTATGTAAGATGCTTAGCGGACTCCAGGTAAAGAAGATTTTTATAGTTGGTAATTACTGTAACAGGATGAGCAGCTCTGGTCTTTCCTCAAACGCTAATTTGATAGCAAATAATTCTGTGTTACCAATATCGTAATTACGTTCCTCCGGAGATAGTTTCTTAGAATAGAAGGCACATGGATGCAACTTACCAACAGATGGTGGACCCTGAGACAACACAGCTCCCACCGCCACTTCTCAACTTTCACCATGAAGGGTTGAGAAACATCCGGCTGAATCAATACGGGTGCCGACGAGAAGCACTTTTTCAGACAGTCAAATGCGTACAAAGCACCTTCAGACAAAAGTCTGTACCTTTTTTCGTCATGTCTGTCAGAGGTCTTGTCAGAATTTTTTTTAATACACTTACATATTGCAACGCCTTAAAGTTCTCAGAATGATCACATTTCAATTTAGCCTATAACATAGAGGGATCCATCCTAAAACCAGAAGTGGAAATTATGTAACCCAAAAACGGAAGTTCCTGAATGGCGAAGATACACTTTTCCAATTTTGCATACAACTTATTGTTTCTGAGAATTTGCAATAGCTGTCTGACATGTTTCATAAGAGACCCAAAATCCTGTGAATATATGAGAATATCGTGAAGGTAAATGATACCAAATATTCCAACAGGTGAGAAAACACATCATTAACAGAATGCTGAAAAATTGCAGGAGCGTTGGTCAAACCGAACGGAATCATCAAATTTTTCAAGTGCCTCTCTGGCGTATTGAATGACGTCTTCCACTCATCCCTCTGTCTAACCTGGATCAGATTATAGGATCCCCCTGAGATCGAGTTTAGAGAACCATTTAGCACCAGGAATCTGGTGAAATAGGTCTGGAATGAGTGGCAGAGGATACAGAACCAGGCATGGCCGTAGTCCACCATCCTTCTTAACGAAGGTAGAAACACGCAGCCACAGTAGACGAGGACAGCCTATTATGACCATTAGCCAAAATCTCCACTATATACTCTTTAAGAGCTAGTCTCTCAGGCCCCGACAAGTTATATAGTCTGCACTTGGCCAATTTTGCCCCTGGCCTCAACCTTACACTGTAGTCATAAGATCTACATAGTGGCAACTTATGATAATCTCAGAGAAGATATCACCAAAATCTGAGAGCGGATCCAGAAGACTAGTGGTTATCGCTGACATACAGGTTCCTAGACAATGTTCCTTACTGTATGAGCGCCATTGAATAAGATTTATGGCACACTGGAAATTATTGGTGCTCAAGAAGGGTTCAAACCCGTGAGTAGATACAAGAGAACTTTGTACACCAAAATTGAATATTAGTACTTTATTATACATGCAATGCCAAAAATTTAAAATGGAACACTTTGACCCATATATTCAGGTCTTCATCAGACTCTTAGGCGGGCTTTGCACGTTGCGACATCGCAAGCCGATGCTGCGATGTCGCACACGATAGTCCCCGCCCCCGTCGCAGGTACGATATCTTGTGATAGCTGGCGTAGTGAAAATTATCGCTACGCCAGCTTCACATGCACTCACCTGCCCTGCGACCGTCGCTCTGGCCGGCGACCCGCCTCCTTCCTAAGGAGGTGGGTCGTGCGGCGTCATAGCGACGTCACACGGCAGGCGGCCAATAGCCGCGGAGGGGCGGAGATGAGCAGGATGTAAACATCCCGCCCACCTCCTTCCTTCCGCATAGCCGCCGGCGGCAGGTAGGAGATGTTCCTCGCTCCTGCGGCTTCATACACAGCGATGTGTGCTGCCGCAGGAGCGAGGAACAACATCGTACCTGTCGCGGTATCGCAATTATGAAAAAGTCGGAGCCTGCACCGATGATACGATAACGACGCTTTTGCGCTCGTTAATCGTATCATCTAGGCTTTACACACAACGATGTCGAAAGTGACACCGGATGTGCGTCACTTTCGATTTGACCCACCGACATTGCACGTGTGATGTTGCAACGTGCAAAGCCGCCCTTAAGTTAGACAAATACAGAAAAAAAAAAAAACAAATATATAAGTGTGACCTCCAAGGGTAGATAATACCAAAAACTTGATATATCTCATATTATCATATGACTATTATCCAATCTCATTTACAGACAATATGACCACTCTGTATAAACCAACCAATAGATTCTTGTGCAGGGATATGCCTTTAAGATGGTGGCACTGTCAAAGTCACCGTGAGATCTATAGATACATCCAGGGCTGTATTTTGCCTTCATGCTGCCCTAGGCACTTTAAGTGGTCGCGCCCCTTAGTGACAACGTAACACTGAGTTTTCGCACACGACATCTGTTTAAGGCAGATCTACTCTGTAAAACAATTGAAAAAGTATCAATGAGAAACAAAGGGCACTAACCCCCCCCCCAATGGGGATCACCACAGGCACATCAAAACATAGCATGAGTATAAAATATTCCCACCACACCGTCCCCACTTATATACTGTGACTGTCACACTGCCCCTAATAAACTACACACTGCCCTCCCTTATAAATTATACCCCCCACACCTTCTTCAATTATGAAATATGATCTGCACATTGTCCTCACATCATGCTGCCCCCTCCTCACAATGTCCCATGCATGCTGCCCCCACCTAACAGTGTCCCATGCATGCTGCCCCCTCCTCACAGTGTCCCATGCATGCTGCCCCCTCCTCACAATGTCCCATGCATGCTGCCCCCTCCTCACAATGTCCCATGCGTGCTGCCCCCTCCTCACAATATCCCATGCATGCTGCCCCCCTCCTCACAATGTCCCATGCATGCTGCCCCCTCTTCACAATGTCCCATGCATGCTGCCCCCTCCTCACAATGTCCCATGCATGCTGCCCCTCTCCATGAGATCCTAATGCTGCCTTCCTCTTTTCCATAATGACACCTCCATGCTGCCCCATTCATCATACTAAGACCACCACACTAGCGCTTATACTGAGACACCCCCACACAAACACACACACTACCCCACTCTTGATATTGACTCCACTGCATTGCTCCACTCCATACTGAGCCCACACATGCTGCCCCTTCTCCATAATGAGCTCCCAATGCTGCCCCCCTCTCATTCTGAGTCCTTACACTCCCCTCCATCGATTTTGTCATTGCACTATCCCTCAACCCTTGTCCTCTGTCTCTAGCATTGGCCCCTGTCTCACATCCTCCCAGCAGCAGCCTCTCTTACCCCGCCTCCAACAGCAGCCTCTCCCCCAGCATCAGCCACTCTCCCCCCAGCCTCCCCCAGCATCAGCCTCTCTCCCCCAGCCCCCCCCCCCCAGCATCAGCCTCTCTCCCCCAGCCCCCCCCAGCATCAGCCTCTCTCCCCCAGCATCAGCCTCTCTCCCCCCAGCATCAGCCTCTATCCCCCAGCCTCCCCCAGCAGCAGCCTTTCTTTCCCCAGCATCAGCCTCTCTCCCCCAGCATCAGCCTCTCTCCCCCAGCATCAGCCTCTCTCCTCCCAGCATCAGCCTCTCTCCTCCCAGCATCAGCCTCTCTCCTCCCAGCATCAGCCTCTCTCCTCCCAGCATCAGCCTCTCTCCTCCCAGAATCAGCCTCTCTCCTCCCAGAATCAGCCTCTCTCCCTCCAGCCTCCCTCAGCATCAGCCTCTCTCCCCCAGAATCAGCCTCCCTCCTCCAGCATCAGCCTCTCTGCCCCCAGCATCAGCCTCTCACCTCCCAGCCTCCCCCAACCAGTGGCGGACTGGAGTACCTGGGGCCCACCAGGAAAAATCAATCTTGGGGCCCACCAGCACCATGCAGTTACTGTACTATATATAGCAGGGGTGGGATTCAAATTTTTAACAGGTTATCTGTAAACCCCGCCCATTTGAAAACCACACCCATTCTGTAACCACACCCATTCTGTTAGCCACACCCATTTTCACGCAATTTCCTGAACCAAAAAATACAAGTAATTTAAAGTAAAATCTCCTTCCCCTTCCTCTCCTGTCCAGCATCAGTTGTTCCAGTCACTGTCAGTCTTATTGTATTAAATGATTTTTCTACAGTTTTTAAAAATTATTACTAAAGGAGCCTGCTAAAATTGGAATGGACGACCTTCCCCATACAGATCCCATCCCATTATGGCCTCTTTCCCCTGCAGATCCCATCCCATTATGGCCTCTTTCCCCTGCAGATCCCATCCCATTATGGCCTCTTTCACCCTACAGATCCCATCCCATTATGGCCTCTTTCCCCCTACAGATCCCATCCCATTATGGCCTCTTTTCCCCTGCAGATCTCATCCCATTATGACCTCTTTTCCCCTACAGATCCCATCCCATTATGGCCTCTTTTCCCCTGCAGATCTCATCCCATTATGGCCTCTTTCCCTTGCAGATCCCTTCCCATTATGGCCTCTTTACCCTGCAGATCCCATCCCATTATGGCCTCTTTCCCCTGCAGATCACATCCCATTATGGCCTCTTTTCCCCTGCAGATCTCATCCCATTATGACCTCTTTTCCCCTACAGATCCCATCCCATTATGGCCTCTTTTCCCCTGCAGATCTCATCCCATTATGGCCTCTTTCCCTTGCAGATCCCTTCCCATTATGGCCTCTTTACCCTGCAGATCCCATCCCATTATGGCCTCTTTCCCCTGCAGATCACATCCCATTATGGCCTCTTTCCCCAGCAGGTCCCATCCCATTATGGCCTCTTTCCCCAGCAGATCACATCCCATGTGCTCCTTTTCCCATATAGCTCCCATCTTATGTGGCCCCTCTCCCCATATAGCTGCCATCTTAATGTGGCCCCTCTCCCCATATAGCCACATATAGCTGCCATCTTATGTGGCCCCTCTACCTGCATCTTCGGGTCACTGAGCGCTTATCTGCTCCAAGCACCGGTGGCCTCTCCTCTGTCTTCCGTCCTCCTCCGCAGCTCTCTGCACACTAAGGGTATGTGCGCACTAGGTGTTTTTTGAGCGTTTTTGGCCGCAGAAAAAAACGCACAAAAATGCACCCGCGGTAAAAACGCGATGCGTTTTTACGTTTTTGGCTGCGTTTTTGCTCACTGCTTTTTTATGCGTTTTTTATCAGTGAACAATGCCATTAAAGATTGTTGAAAAAAAAGATCTGATGTCATTTCCTTCTTCAATATGTTCTTCATTCTCCACTAGTGTATGCAGGAGAGCAGACAGCTGCAGAACTACAAGGCTCAGCATGCTCCATCCAGGACTGTATGCAGGAGTTTTTTGCCCTCCAAAAAAATGACGTGGGCTTTGCCATATTTTTGTATGCTAGCCAGGTACAGCAGGCAGCTATGGGCTGCCCCCAACCCCCAGCTTCCTATTTGTACCCGACTGTGAACCAAAAATATAGGGAAGCCCTTTTTTTTTATTTCATGAATTTCATTAAATAATTAAAAAAAAAAATGACGTGGGCTTCGCCATATTTTTGAGTCCAGCCAGGTACAACTAGGCGGCTGGGGATTGGAATCCGCAGTGCAGGGTGCCCAAGCTTTCTGGGCACCCCCTCTGCGAATTGCAGTCCACAGCCACCCCAGAAAATGGCGCTTTCATAGAAGCGCCATCTTCTGGCGCTGTATCCAACTCTTCCAGCTGCCCTGATGTCGGGTGGCTCGCTGGGTAATAATGGGGTTAGAGCTAGCTGTATATTATCAGCTGGACCTAAGCCCGAAATTCATGGCGTCACGCCAATATTAGACATGGCCACCATGAATTTATAGTAAAGATAAAAAAAAAAACACAACACACAGAAAAATATTTTTATTAGAAATAAAACACAACACAATTAGTGACTCCATCTTTATTGAAATAAAGAACCCCCCTCCGCAGTAATCCTGGGTCAGGGTCCCGCGCCGTCCAATCCTGATCCAATATCATCTGATCGTTTGCTGGAAGGCATAGCGATCAGATGATGTGTGAGGATCAAGGATGTGAATTCCATGACACAGCAGCTGATTGTATAAAAGCCGTTTATACAATCAGCTGATGCATCAGTGCAAAAAAAAAAACAAAAACCCACACTCTTCTGTGCAGACTCCTGTCAGACCGATCAATGCAGGACCCAGCGGTAATCAGCTGATAAAGTCTCCTGACGGCATCAGCTGATAGTTTAGCCGGCCGGGTAGTAAAAAGCCGGCGTCACCGCTGTCACTATCACTGTCAGCTGATTCCATCAGGTGACCGCATCAGGTGATCAGCGCCAGGTCCTGCAGCTATCGGAGGTGTCCCGGCCGTCTGCACACAGCCGGAGCCGCGGCACCGGGAGGCTGCAGCCAGGTAAGTATGAGGGGCCCCCGCCTTCTATACTCACGTGCTGCTGCAGCCAGTGGGGTGACGCCGGTCCGTCCTCCGCAGCGCCATGCTGCCAGCACCTGCACAGGAAGGAAACAGTCATCACTCTGAGACTGCCTCCTCCTGCAGTGTCGCTGCGCAGATGAGTCAGAGCCGCGCGTCAATGACAGTGACAGCAGGGAGAGCGGGGAGATCGCTCTTCCTGCTTGCCGCTCCAGAGGGAATGGGATTGTCACTAATCATATCGGCAATGTGCCGATATGATTAGTGAAATTGCCGGCCGGGGGGGCCTCTCACACACATCCATAGGGGCCCAGGGGAGGTAGGGGGCGGGGCCTAGGGGGCGTGGCCATCAATAGCAGGGGCCCACCGGGGGTTCTCCCGACCTCCTGGTGGGCCAGTCCGCCCCTGCCCCCAACATCCCAGCATCAGCCTCTCTCCTCCCAGCTTCCCCCAGCATCAGCCTCTCTCCTCCCAGCCTCAGCCTCCTTCCTCCCAGCCTCCCCCAGCATCAGCCTCTCTCCTCCCAGCATCAGCCTCTCTCCTCCCAGCTTCCCCCAGCATCAGCCTCTCTCCTCCCAGCCTCAGCCTCCCTCCTCCCAGCCTCCCCCAGCATCTGCCTCCCCCCTCCCAGCCTCCCCCAGCATCAGCCTCTCTCCTCCCAGCCCCCTTCCTCCCAGCCTCCCCCAGCATAAGCCTCCCCCCTCCCAGCCTCCCCC
This sequence comes from Anomaloglossus baeobatrachus, assembly GCF_048569485.1. NCBI lineage: Eukaryota > Metazoa > Chordata > Amphibia > Anura > Aromobatidae > Anomaloglossus > Anomaloglossus baeobatrachus. Next base: position 4,031,967 of record NC_134364.1, on the reverse strand, counting down.
AGCATCAGCCTCTCTCCTCCCAGCATCGGCCTCCCCCAGCATCAGCCTCTCTCCTCCCAGCCTCCCCCAGCATCAGCCTCCCTCCTCCCAGCCTTTCCCAGCATCAGCCTCCCCCAGCATCAGCCTCCCCCCTCCCCCAGCATCAGCCTCCCCCAGCATCAGCCTCCCCCCTCCTAGCCTCCCCCAGCATCAGCCTCTTTTCCCCCCAAGTCTCCCCCAGTATCAGCCTCTCTTCCCCCAAGTCTCCCCCAGTATCAGCCTCTCTTCCCCCAAGTCTCCCCTACTATCAGCCTCTCTTCCCCCAAGTCTCCCCCACTATCAGCCTCTCTTCCCCCAAGTCTCCCCCAGTATCAGCCTCTCTTCCCCCAAGTCTCCCCCACTATCAGCCTCTCTTCCCCCAAGTCTCCCCCACTATCAGCCTCTCTTCCCCCAATTGTCCCCCACTATCAGCCTCTCTCTCCCCCCACCGCATGCGCAGATCTCCAGTCTGCATTAGAGACACCCCCTTATGAATGTTCAGCTCTGCGAGCACTTACCGGCTCCAGTGCCCGCCGTCATCTTCCCGCCTCACGTGAGTATCCTCTTCTGACACCGGCTTCCATCGCGGCGTCCTCCGCGGCGTCCTGCTGTGAGCTCTGCATGTGATGTCCACACAGCATTGGACGCAGCACAGAGGAAGGAGCTGATTGGCGCGCCTGTGACCCCGGAAGTCAGGCGCCGGCAGTTCCGGGGTCAATCAGCTCCCTGTGCCCGGCCGCCGCAGTTTGTCTGCATTCGCGTCTTAATTGACGTGGATACAAATAAATGGAGGTGCGCCTCTCCCCTCTCCCCCCTCCGAAAACACAGTGGATTTAATGGATGTGTAAAAAAAAATAATTTTTTTTTGCTGCTAGAATGTGCCGCCCCCTGCATCCTGCCGCCCCAGGCACGGGACCACGGGTGCCTAATGGTAAATACGGCCCTGGATACATCTATAACAGAGAATGAGACGGCATAAAACATTAATTTATCTCAAGAAATGATATATACGTGCACAAATAGTTGTCAATCCAAATTAGCATTATTATAGTAATTAATTTTAAGCAGTCTCAACGGCAAAACAACGGGTAACTACCCAACACCAATAAGTCTGGGACAGCACAACTCACAGACCAACACAGCAGAACCTATAGTTGGCATAGGTAGAAGATTTCCTCCAGCCTAAAAATGAGAGTAGTACAAGTGATTGTCTTTCTTACAACACATAATCCAAAAATCCTAACTAGCAGGCTAGCAGAGGTTAACTCTTGCTAGCCTGGCTATGAATGAGCAGACAGCAGGTCAACGCCCGGGTCTGCCTGAGTTGATCAGAAACACCAGAGAAACCATAGGGAGAAGTGTCTAATTCCGCAATGTGAACACTGTCTGATGCCACCATGACAGTGTGGGGGTTTTGTGCAAAACTGTGTGTGACACCAGATCCCATCACTGTAGGTCTTTATATTTCTATTGTGACCAGATCCCGCAATCGTGGGTCTTTATATCTCTCTTGTGACCAGGTCCTGCCATTATGGGCCTTATATCTCTCTACTGACCAGGTCCTGCCATTATGGGCCTTATATATCTCTACTGACCAGGTCCTACCATCGTGGGTCTTTATATCTCTCTTGTGACCAGGTCCTGCCATCATGGGTCTTTATATCTCTCTACTGACCAGGTTCCACAATTGTGAGTCTTTATATCTCTCTTGTGACCAGGTCCTACCATCGTGGGTCTTTATATCACTCTTGTGACCAGGTCCTGCCATCATGGGTCTTTTTATCTCTCTTGTGACCAGGTCCTACCATCGTGGGTCTTTTTATCTCTCTTGTGACCAGGTCCTGCCATCATGGGTCTTTATATCTCTCTACTGACCAGGTTCCACAATTGTGAGTCTTTATATCTCTCTTGTGACCAGGTCCCACCATATTGGGTCTTTATATCTCTCTTGTGACCAGGTCCCACCATCGTGGGTCTTTATATCTCTCTTGTGACCAGGTCCCACCATCGTGGGTCTTTATATCTCTCTTGTGACCAGGTCCCACCATCGTGGGTCTTTTTATCTCTCTTGTGACCAGGTCCCACCATATTGGGTCTTTATATTTCTATTGTGACCAGATCCCGCAATTGTGGGTCTTTATATCTCTCTTGTGACCAGGTCCCACCATATTGGGTCTTTATATTTCTATTGTGACCAGATCCCGCAATTGTGGGTCTTTATATCTCTCTTGTGACCAGGTCCTACCATCGTGGGTCTTTTTATCTCTCTTGTGACCAGGTCCTACCATATTGGGTCTTTATATCTCTCTTGTGACCAGGTCCTGCCATATTGGGTCTTTATATCTCTCTTGTGACCAGGTCCTACCATCGTGGGTCTTTTTATCTCTCTTGTGACCAGGTCCTGCCATATTGGGTCTTTATATCTCTCTTGTGACTTGCCTTCTTTCGTGTGGGTCACTGTGCCTGGCCTGCTCTCAGCTGCCACTATTCATGATACTGTCTGCCTTTCGGGTCTATTTCACCCCTTTCTTTACTTCTAATGATGTGATCTACACTTCCATGATGAAATCTGCTGGACATGAAGAAATTCATTTCTGTTTCTCTGAATGGTTCCTCCAGATCCGCCTTGGCTGCACTTCTGGGGTTATTTTCAGCTGTGGGTTGCTGTATTTTTAGCCTTCTGTGACTGTAAAGTCAGATATTGGGATGAGGTTTTATACATGCAGTATTTATTATTTCCATGGTTAGTGTGTCCGGTCCACAGTACACCTTCACCATCCGCTCTCCATTTCTGGAGGAAGCAGAGATGCATCATGTTAACCACCCTGATGGCGATGGGGGGAATGTGAGGCTTTGATGAAGGACAATAACGATGCAGATGAACCCCTCCCGTCCAGGCTATAGACAGCACTAATGGCTGGGAATTACAGAGGAGAATTTTCGGAGAGTGGCTGGGAGCACAGGGATTTTACAGAACCTCAGAGCTGGGACGAGTCTGGAGGACAAAAGAACTATGGACTCAACAGCAAACTCCACAACTAGAGACCGTTCTATGGTACTAATATCACAGCAAACAATGGGTTAATAGAATAAAATATTCATCTTTTCCTAGATATCATGGATGCAACTCCATTACTCCATAATCCCCCCATCCTGACCTGTTAGACCCCCATACCACAAACCTTATTTCCAAGCGTCTGTACAGCGTGGATCTCCCCGAGCAATGCCCGGATCAGCGCCTGCTCCAGCTCACAGCGACTCACAATGGCAGCAACATCCCAATAAATATTTCAGAACCTGATTATTCCTCTGGCTGCTCCTTCACATCTCCAGCATCAATTCTTCATGTTGTCTGACATATAACTAAGGACACTGGGGTACAAGAAGTGGGAAAAAATTACCCCCATCACCCAGAAACTCAGGAGGTGGCCATGTCCAGATGACGGCGGCCCGAGGTGGCCGCAGGCTGCGCACACAAGTCGTGATATTGCTGTGCTACTCACTGGTATATGGGAACACTATGGGTCCATGCATGTGATGGCACAATCTGGATCGCCGGCCCACGACTCGAGATCGCCGGCCCACGACTCGAGATCGCCGGCCCACGACCCGGGATCGCCAGCCCACGACCCGGGATCGCCGGCCCACGACTCGGGATCGCCGGCCCACGACCCGGGATCGCCGGCCCACGACCCGGGATCGCCGGCCCACGACCCGGGATCGCCGGCCCACGACTCGGGATCGCCGGCCCACGACTCGGGATCGCCGGCCCACGACTCGGGATCGCCGGCCCACGACTCGGGATCGCCGGCCCACGACCCGGGATCGTCAGCCTATATGAACATGCTGCCTTTCATGTACATCTACAAGGAGATCGAATCCCTTATACCAATGTAAAATTCATTGCTGATGTTAATGCCGTGCCACAAGAATAAAAAAAATGACAAGCGAAGCAACAGGAAAATCTTTTTCACAGATCCCTGAACCACAGCCACCCAGTGGCCAATATCAGGTAGTTAGAAAGTCAGGACCCCAGGAACAAGGCTGTATTTGGGGGTGGGGGTCTTGCTTCTCCTGTGATGTTGGTCCACCTGGCTCCACAGACCACTGAACCAGAGCCACCAAGTGGCCAATATCAGGACATTAGAAAGTCAGGACCCCAGGAGCAATGCTGTTTTTGGGGGTGGGGGTCTTGCTTCTCCTGTGATGTTGGCCCACCTGGCTCTGCACCTGTTGACACTTCTGTCCTGTGTGATGTCCATGGCACGCACTGCTCTGGGGTCCTGTACCATCAGGGGCACAGCGACAGCTGGGAGAGCGCCAGTCAGCCTGAAACACATTGAGCCCTGCAGACACAGCGCAACATCTGAGCCCCACGAAGAGCTGCAGGACACAGGCTGCGCGGCTCGCTATTTCTAGAGCAGGCTCATTTACCCTCCTCTGCCCATCCCTGACCCTTATCATCCATAAAGCACAGAGAACATGTCACACATCCTCTGTCAGTGACAGGAGTGTCCCATAGTGAGAGCATGGACACCCTCCTATGGTCTGCCAGGTCTCCTACAAGGGGTAACACAACCACTAGTGGTCACCAGGGATGTTCCCGTAGCTTTCCACACAATGCTAGATGATATGATTCTGCACTGCTGAATTTTCTTCCCTGCTATTCTCAGTCATTCCTATAACGTGTCCATGAATCAGGCGGCTCAGGATGAAGAGAAATTTAGGTCACTTACTGATAGGGGAAGGAATGCAGAGCAGAGAGTTGTGCGAGGAACGAGAATACAAGGACTATATTAAGATCTATATCTGATGCAAGGGAATCCCTGTGATCACAAAAGTAATGATCCTGTCACTGTGACCAGGATCAACAAAGTTCTGAGACCTCTCTGTGACCGGGATCTCTGGAGCTCTGAGACCTCTCTGTGACCAGGATCAACAGAGCTCTAAGACTTCTCTGTGACCGGGATCTCCAAAGCTCTGAGACCTCTCTTTGATCGAGATCTACGGCGGTCTGAGACCTCTCTGTGATCGAGATCTCCGGAGCTCTGATACCTCTCTGTGACTGGGATCTCCAAAGCTCTGAGACTTCCCTGTGACTGAGATCTATGTAGCTCTGAGACCTCTCTGTGACAGATATCTACGTAGCTCTGAGACCTCTCTGTGATTGAGATCTCCAGAGCTCTGAGATTAATCTGTGACCAGGATCAACAGAGCTCTAAGACCTCTCTGTGACCGGGATCTCCGGAGCTCTGAGAAATCTCTGTCACCAGGATCTCCAGAGCTCTGAGAACTCTCTGTGACCAGGATCTCCAGAGCTCTGAGACCTCTCTGTGACTGGGATCTACAGAGCTCTGAGACCTCTCTGTGACCGGGATCTACAGAGCTCTGAGACCTCTCTGTGACTGGGATCTACAGAGCTCTGAGACCTCTCTGTGACCAGGATCTCCAGAGCTCTGAGACCTCTCTGTGACTGGGATCTACAGAGCTCTGAGACCTCTCTGTGACCGGGATCTACAGAGCTCTGAGACCTCTCTGTGACCGGGATCTCCAGAGTTCTGAGAACGCTTTGTGACCAGGATCTCCGGAGCTCTGAGACATCTCTATAACCGAGCTCTGAGACCTTTCTGTGACCGGGATCTCCAGAGCTCTGAGACCTCTCTGTGACCAGGATCTCCAGAGCTCTGAGAACTCTCTGTGACCAGGATCTCCAGAGCTCTGAGAACTCTCTGTGACCAGGATCTCCAGAGCTCTGAGACCTCTCTGTGACCGGGATCTACAGAGCTCTGAGACCTCTCTGTGACCGGGATCTACAGAGCTCTGAGACCTCTCTGTGACCGGGATCTCCAGAGTTCTGAGAACGCTTTGTGACCAGGATCTCCAGAGCTCTGAGACATCTCTATAACCGAGCTCTGAGACCTTTCTGTGATCAGGATCTCCAGAGCTCTGAGACATCTCTATAACAGAGCTCTGAGACCTTTCTGTGACCGGGATCTCCAGAGCTCTGAAACCTCTCTGTGATTGAGATCTCCAGAGCTCTGAGATTAATCTGTGACCAGGATCAACAGAGCTCTAAGACCTCTCTGTGACCGGGATCTCCGGAGCTCTGAGAAATCTCTGTCACCAGGATCTCCAGAGCTCTGAGACATCTCTATAACAGAGCTCTGAGACCTTTCTGTGACCGGGATCTCCAGAGCTCTGAAACCTCTCTGTGACCGGGATCTCCAGAGCTCTGAGAACTCTCTGTGACCAGGATCTCCAGAGCTCTGAGACCACTCTGTGACCGGGATCTCTGGACTGCTGAGACTTTTCTATGACCAGGATCTGCTGAGCTCTGAGACCTCGCTGTGACCGGGATCTAGAGAGCTCTGAGACCTCTCTGTGATCGGGATCTACATAGCTCTGAGACCTGTTTTTGATCTGGATCTACAGAGCTCTGTAATGGGGTCCATGGAGCTCGGTATTGTCTTTACATGCAATGTCTGCCTTGGCTGACCAGCCAGGCTGCTTCGCTTCGTACAATATGGACTCCGCACTGATATCACACAGGCTGGATGTGCTGTGACCCGTCTGAACAATCATCATTATCCAGGTGGGTGCTGCTGCCATGAGAGAGCCATTTAGCAGAGATGAATACATATGAGAATAATCAGGGGAGATAGCGGAGGCCTCCACCGCCGCTGTGCTCACCCACCGCTGCTGCGCTCGTCCACGCCGCTGCGCTCATCCATACAGGTGTTGCAAGGAGGTACATTTGCATAGCGCCTTCCTACGCTTGGCTGGTTTGGAAAAGACCCTCCACTGCTAGGATGCGGCGCATGAAATAAAATCTCACAATCTTTTTATTTGTGCATTTAAGGATAAAGAAATCCAAGATGTAGAAATCCATTTGCTCCTTTTCAGAAAATATGACTTCAAATTTCAATTAAAATGAAATGAGCAAAGAGATTATCACTCTAGAGCAGGCTCCAGACGTGGCAATAGGCCTCTTTCATAGTCATGGCAACCAGCGCTCATTGTCATGGCTACCGCACTGTTACATGTAATTCTCGGTGTGTGAGAGAAACTGATAAAGGCCACAATCGATACCCTATAACCAGAGAACATCACTTCCCCAGCGAAGGCACAAAGAGCGCGGAGGGAACGTGGCCGACAGATGAAATGGGTCTATTCTGTGGAGAGATAAGTCTGGATAAGCGGAGAGGAGGCCATTAACCATCCACTGGCCGGGCGAACACAACACAACACTACAACTGGGTCTCCACAATCTCCGTCTGCTGGACATAATGCGGAGAAAAGAACTATAAGACAGAGATAAGCAGAGACAGGAGAAGACCCTGAGCGAGACAAGAGAAGAAACAGGAGAAGACCCTGAGTGAGACAGGAGAAGAGACAGGAGAAGACCCTGAGCGAGACAGGAGAAGAGACAGGAGAAGACCCTGAGCGGGACAGGAGAAGACCATGAGCGAGACAGGAGAAGAGACAGGAAAAGAGACAGAAGAAGACCCTGAGCGAGACAGGAGAAGAGACAGGAGAAGACCCTGAGTGAGACAGGAGAAGAGACAGGAGAAGAGACAGAAGAAGACCCTGAGTGAGACAGGAGAAGACCCTGAGCGAGACAGGAGAAGAGACAGGAGAAGAGACAGAAGAAGACCCTGAGCGAGACAGGAGAAGAGACAGGAGAAGAGACAGAAGAAGACCCTGAGCGAGACAGGAGAAGAGACAGGAGAAGACCCTGAGCGAGACAGAAGAAGAGACAGGAGAAGACCCTGAGTGAGACAGGCGAAGAGACAAGAGAAGAGACAGGAGAAGACCCTGAGCGAGACAGGAGCAGGCCCTGAGCGAGAAAGAAGAGAGGAGAAGAGACAGGAGAAGACCCTGAGTGAGACAGGAGACAGGAGAAAACCCTGAGTGAGACAGTAGAAGAGACAAGAGAAGACTCTGAGCAAGACAGGAGAAGAGACAGGAGAAGACCCTGAGCGAAACAGGAGAAGAGACAGGAGAAGACCCTCAGCGAGACAGGAGTAGAGACAAGAGAAGACCCGGAGCGAGACAGGAGAAGAGACAGGAGAAGACCCTGAGTGAGACAGGAGAAGAGAAAGGAGAAGAGACAGAAGAAGACCCTGAGCGAGACAGGAGAAGACCCTGAGCGAGACAGGAGAAGAGACAGGAGAAGAGACAGAAGAAGACCCTGAGCGAGACAGGAGAAGAGACAGGAGAAGAGACAGAAGAAGACCCTGAGCGAGACAGGAGAAGAGACAGGAGAAGACCCTGAGCGAGACAGAAGAAGAGACAGGAGAAGACCCTGAGTGAGACAGGCGAAGAGACAAGAGAAGAGACAGGAGAAGACCCTGAGCGAGACAGGAGCAGGCCCTGAGCGAGAAAGAAGAGAGGAGAAGAGACAGGAGAAGACCCTGAGCGAGACAGGAGACAGGAGAAAACCCTGAGTGAGACCGTAGAAGAGACAAGAGAAGACTCTGAGCAAGACAGAAGACAGGCAAAGAGACAGGAGAAGACCCTGAGCGAGACAGGAGAAGAGACAGGAGAAGACCCTGAGCGAGACAGGAGAAGAGACAGGAGAAGACCCTGAGCGAGACAGGAGAAGAGACAGGAGTAGAGACAAGAGAAGACCCGGAGCGAGACAGGAGAATAGACAGGAGAAGACCCTGAGCGAGACAGGAGACAGGAGAAAATCCTGAGCGAGACAGTAGAAGAGACAAGAGAAGACTCTGAGCAAGAAAGGAGAAAGGAGAAGAGGCAGGAGAAGACCCTGAGCAAGACAGAAGACAGGAGAAGAGACAGGAGAAGACCCTGAGTGAGACAGGAGAAGAGACAGGAGAAGACTGAGCAAGAAAGGAGAAAGGAGAAGACCCTGAGCGAGACAGGAGAAGAGACAGGAGAAGACCCTGAGCGAGACAGGAGAAGAGACAGCAGAAGAGACAAGAGAAGACTGAGCAAGAAAGGAGAAGACCCTGAGCGAGACAGGAGAAGAGACAGGAGAAGACCTTAAGCGAGACAGAAGACAGGAGAAGAGACAGGAGAAGACCCTGAGTGAGACAGGAGAAGAGACAGCAGAAGAGACAAGAGAAGACTCTGAGCAAGAAAGGAGAAAGGAGAAGAGGCAGGAGAAGGCCCTGAGCAAGACAGAAGACAGGAGAAGAGACAGGAGAAGACCCTGAGTGAGACAGGAGAAGAGACAGCAGAAGAGACAAGAGAAGACTGAGCAAGAAAGGAGAAGACCCTGAGCGAGACAGGAGAAGAGACAGGAGAAGACCTTAAGCGAGACAGAAGACAGGAGAAGAGACAGGAGAAGACCCTGAGTGAGACAGGAGAAGAGACAGCAGAAGAGACAAGAGAAGACTGAGCAAGAAAGGAGAAAGGAGAAGAGGCAGGAGAAGACCCTGAGCGAGACAGGAGAAGAGACAGGAGAAGACCCTGAGCGAGACAGGAGAAGATACAGGAGAAGAGACAGGAGAAGACCCTGAGCAAGACAGAAGACAGGAGAAGAGACAGGAGAAGACCCTGAGTGAGACAGGAGAAGAGACAGCAGAAGAGACAAGAGAAGACTGAGCAAGAAAGGAGAAAGGAGAAGAGGCAGGAGAAGACCCTGAGCGAGACAGGAGAAGAGACAGGAGAAGACCCTGAGCGAGACAGGAGAAGATACAGGAGAAGAGACAGGAGAAAACCCTAAGTGAGAAAGGAGGCAGGAGAAGAGAGAGGAGAAGACCCTGAGTGAGACAGGAGAAAAGACAGGAGAAGACTCTGAGAGACAGGAGACAGAAGAAGAGACAGAAAAAGACCCCGAGTGGTAGAAGAGACAGGAGAAGACCCTAAGCGAGCGCGGGCTCAGACATGGATGTCGCCCATCAATATTTAGTCTCCTGCCAACCCCCCCTGCCCCCAATATCCTGCACCCTCCGAAGGGGCTTCAGCCACAAAACAGGCCGATGGGGCAAAACATTGAAGGATGGTAACTTCCATTGTGAGAGATATCAGGTATGGTCCTGGTGAATAGTGGACAGCAGTCTGAATAGCAGCGATGTAGTGACCCCTGACACCCGCACGCCACTCCCCTCCATTTCAGGACCCCTGACACCAGCACACCGCTTCCCTCCCATCTTTCATTCACAGAGATTACTCCATAGATGATGGACTCGGCACAATAGACAGGAGAAGACCCTGAGCAAGACAGGAGACAGTCATTATCAGTTACAGTCATGTCACTAATTACAGCCATGAGAAAACCCAGCCAGAATCCTATGATTTTATGTATCAGGATATAATGGTCCTTAGAACTTCCTAAAATTAGAGAAATCCAACCTCCGATGAAGAACAATACATAACAAATTACAGCTTCTGCATTTTGGCCTGTGTATCTGATAAATTTAGTACATCCTTACTGCTTCTATGGGCATTATGTCACACATGGACTTGGGGAAGACCTGGTGTGGGTAAGACACAAACAAATAAGGGTTCACTACAACAAACAAGGTGTACACTGAGGACACTAACAACGGTGGGCCCTGGCGCTAGGGAGGGGGATGATGGGACACCTCCTGCACTCCTATCAAGTCCTATACAGGTTGCGCACCTGTTGCCAAGTGGGATAACTAAAGCCCTAGGAAGCCTTGGGATATTCCTGGCTAGTGAGCTGGCAGGTGAGGATCACTAGCCCCACCTCTGCACTAATACAACATGAAGGGAAGGTACGAGGGGAAACAACAAGGGATAAGGTCCAACTGCACGGCTGCAGTCAGACACCAGGACTGCAGCCTACACCTCTTCCCACGACAGAGGGCTCAACATCTCCTTCCACCTCAAGGCCTAGATTCAGAATGAATGAGAATAACTGGCGGTCTCTACTGGGAGATGTGGCCATATATAAGGAAGGGAGTGCTCACCAACTGGAATATCCAGAGGCCAGGAGTCAGAAGCTACTGGCAATAAAACTGACATTAACTCTTTCAGCACTAAAGGAAAGAAACATACGTTTAATCTTAAGAGTATCCCAACAGAATGAGACTCCGTTCCAGAACCTGTCACAGGTCTCCATTTGCAGAGAGATCACGTGACATATTAATGTGGCAAGTAGCAGCCAATACTTAGTGTGAGCACTATAAAAGCAGAAGTTCTGGCAGTTTGCTGGTCTAGAGCATTTAGGCATGTGTTACCACAATACCAAGGAGGAAAATCATCAGACATGGTCACGGAGAATCTGAGGAGGGTAATAAGGCAAATTCCATCCTTCATCATCCCTCATACTGCAGCCCAATAATCGAATGGGTCACCGTGTCCCAGAGAGCGCTGCGCTGGTTTTTCTCCTTTATCAGCCTGCGATCTTTGTACTTCTCCACTTTTTTAAGCAAACACGGCGGCACATCCTTTGCTGTTCTGTAAATATTGTAACTGAATTATGCTTGTTTGCTGAGCTCATTACCGCAAGCAACGATAAGCTTTTTAATTACAAAATTAGCCTCACCAAATCAATCGTCCTCTGTTAATGAAGTGAGGTGGTTTGGGGAGAAGACGAAGCTTCTCTGTAACGAAATGTAACTGTTTGTGTCCTGGAGGGCCTCACACGGAAGATAGGACAATGGAAGAGGACGCTCATATCACATCTGCCTGCAGTCAGCGAGAGGAGCCGTACACCTGTTTATTAGTCTGTCCCCAATACATGCCTCGTATCAGGCCATTACTGTCACACCACAGCAGGCAATGCTTTATAATGGCTGCAGAATACAAGCTGCTGTAAGCAGTGGCCTGAACTCTGCGGAGGAGAAGCAGAAGTGCAGCGTCTCTGCAGGAGGAGAAGCTGGAGTGCAGCATCTCTGCAGGAGGAGAAGCGGGAGTGCAGCGTCTCTGCAGGAGGAGAAGCGGGAGTGCAGCATCTCTGCAGGAGGAGAAGCGGGAGTGCAGCGTCTCTGCAGGAGGAGAAGCTGGAGTGCAGCGTCTCTGCAGGAGGAGAAGCGGGAGTGCAGCGTCTCTGCAGGAGGAGAAGCTGGAGTGCAGCGTCTCTGCAGGAGGAGAAGCGGGAGTGCAGCGTCTATGCAGGAGGAGAAGCGGGAGTGCAGCGTCTCTGCAGGAGGAGAAGCGGGAGTGCAGCGTCTCTGCAGGAGGAGAAGCGGGAGTGCAGCATCTCTGCAGGAGACTTTCTCACTATGACCTTTGGGAACATCTGCTTATGAAATGCTCTGATTGCTTTATGGAGTGACTGACAAGTGACAGGTAATAGAGATCTAAGGGATCACTTAGCCATATAATGCAACCATCATTCTCCAGATACCAGAGAAACTGGGTTATAAATGTCTAGAATAAATGACTTGTAAACTGCAGAGACCACCAGATGGATCGCAGCAACATGAGCAGAGGAGAGGAGCAGCACCGGAGAGGAGCACAGCTAATCACCGAGCACTGAGATCACTACACAGCACCGGAGAGGAGCACAGCTAATCACCAAGCACTGAGATCACTACACAGCACCGGAGAGGAGCACAGCTAATCACCGAGCACTGAGATCACTACACAGCACCGGAGAGGAGCACAGCTAATCACCGAGCACTGAGATCACTACACAGCACCGGAGAGGAGCACAGCTAATCGCCGAGCACTGAGATCACTACACAGCACCGGAGAGGAGCAGCAGCGGGATCACTACACAGCACCGGAGAGGGGCACAGCTAATCAACGAGCACTGAGATCACTACACAGCACCGGAGAGGAGCACAGCTAATCACCGAGCACTGAGATCACTACACAGCACCGGAGAGGAGCACAGCTAATCACCGAGCACTGAGATCACTACACAGCACCGGAGAGGAGCAGCAGCGGGATCACTACACAGCACCGGAGAGGGGCACAGCTAATCAACGAGCACTGAGATCACTACACAGCACCGGAGAGGAGCACAGCTAATCACCGAGCACTGAGATCACTACACAGCACCGGAGAGGAGCACAGCTAATCACCGAGCACTGAGATCACTACACAGCACCGGAGAGGAGCAGCAGCGGGATCACTACACAGCACCGGAGAGGGGCACAGCTAATCACCGAGCACGGAGATCACTACACAGCACCGGAGAGGAGCACAGCTAATCACCGAGCACTGAGATCACTACACAGCACCGGAGAGGAGCACAGCTAATCACCGAGCACTGAGATCACTACACAGCACCGGAGAGGAGCACAGCTAATCACCGAGCACTGAGATCACTACACAGCACCGGAGAGGAGCACAGCTAATCACCGAGCACTGAGATCACTACACAGCACCGGAGAGGAGCACAGCTAATCACCGAGCACTGAGATCACTACACAGCACCGGAGAGGAGCAGCAGCGGGTTCACTACACAGCACCGGAGAGGGGCACAGCTAATCAACGAGCACTGAGATCACTACACAGCACCGGAGAGGAGCACAGCTAATCACCGAGCACTGAGATCACTACACAGCACCGGAGAGGAGCAGCAGCGGGATCACTACACAGCACCGGAGAGGGGCACAGCTAATCACCGAGCACGGAGATCACTACACAGCACCGGAGAGGAGCACAGCTAATCACCGAGCACTGAGATCACTACACAGCACCGGAGAGGAGCACAGCTAATCACCGAGCACTGAGATCACTACACAGCACCGGAGAGGAGCACAGCTAATCACCGAGCACTGAGATCACTACACAGCACCGGAGAGGAGCACAGCTAATCACCGAGCACTGAGATCACTACACAGCACCGGAGAGGAGCACAGCTAATCACCGAGCACTGAGATCACTACACAGCACCGGAGAGGAGCACAGCTAATCACCGAGCACTGAGATCACTACACAGCACCGGAGAGGAGCACAGCTAATCACCGAGCACTGAGATCACTACACAGCACCGGAGAGGAGCACAGCTAATCACCGAGCACTGAGATCACTACACAGCACCGGAGAGGAGCAGCAGCGGGATCACTACACAGCACCGGAGAGGAGCACAGCTAATCACCGAGCACTGAGATCACTACACAGCACCGGAGAGGAGCAGCAGCGGGATCACTACACAGCACCGGAGAGGGGCACAGCTAATCACCGAGCACTGAGATCACTACACAGCACCGGAGAGGAGCACAGCTAATCACCGAGCACTGAGATCACTACACAGCACCGGAGAGGAGCACAGCTAATCACCGAGCACTGAGATCACTACACAGCACCGGAGAGGAGCACAGCTAATCACCGAGCACTGAGATCACTACACAGCACCGGAGAGGAGCAGCAGCGGGATCACTACACAGCACCGGAGAGGAGCACAGCTAATCACCGAGCACTGAGATCACTACACAGCACCGGAGAGGAGCAGCAGCGGGATCACTACACAGCACCGGAGAGGGGCACAGCTAATCACCGAGCACTGAGATCACTACACAGCACCGGAGAGGAGCAGCAGCGGGATCACTACACAGCACCGGAGAGGGGCACAGCTAATCACCGAGCACTGAGATCACTACACAGCACCGGAGAGGAGGAGCACCGGGGTCACTACACAGCACCGGAGAGGGGCACAGCTAATCACCGAGCACTGAGATCACTACACAGCACTGGAGAGGAGGAGCACCGGGGTCACTACACAGCACCGGAGAGGGGCACAGCTAATCACCGAGCACTGAGATCACTACACAGCACCGGAGAGGAGCAGCAGCGGGGTCACTACACAGCACCGGAGAGGAGGACAGCTAGTCACTGAGCACCGGGGTCACTACACAGCACAGGAGAGGAGGAGCACCGGGGTCACTACACAGCACCGGAGAGGAGGACAGCTAGTCACTGAGCACCGGGGTCACTACACAGCACAGGAGAGGAGCACAGCTAATCACCGAGCACTGAGATCACTACACAGCACCGGAGAGGAGCACAGCTAATCACCGAGCACTGAGATCACTACACAGCACCGGAGAGGAGGAGCAGCGGGGTCACTACACAGCACCGGAGAGGAGCACAGCTAATCACCGAGCACTGAGATCACTACACAGCACCGGAGAGGAGCACAGCTAATCACTACACAGCACCGGAGAGGAGGAGCAGCGGGGTCACTACACAGCACCGGAGAGGGGCACAGCTAATCACCGAGCACCGGGATCACTACACAGCACTGGAGAGGAGGAGCACCAGGGTCACTACACAGCACCGGAGAGGAGCAGCAGCGGGGTCACTACACAGCACCGGAGAGATGCACAGCTAATCACCGAGCACCGGGATCACTACACAGCACCGGAGAGGAGGAGCACCGGGGTCACTACACAGCACCGGAGAGGAGCAGCAGCGGGGTCACTACACAGCACCGGGATCACTACACAGCACAGGAGAGGAGCACAGCTAATCACCGAGCACCGGGATCACTACACAGCACCGGAGAGGGGCACAGCTAATCACCGAGCACCGGGGTCACTACACAGCACCAGAGAGGAGCACAGCTAGTCACCGAACACCGGGGTCACTACACAGCACAGGAGAGTAGCAGCACCGGGGTCACTACACAGCACAGGAGAAGAGCACAGCTAGTCACCGAACACCGGGGTCACTACACAGCACTGGAGAGGAGGAGCACCAAGGTCACTACACAGCACCGGAGAGGGGCACAGCTAATAACCGAGCACTGAGATCACTACACAGCACAGGAGAGGAGCACAGCTAGTCACTGAGCACCGGGGTCACTACACAGCACAGGAGAGGAGCACAGCTAGTCACTGAGCACCGGGGTCACTACACAGCACAGGAGAGGAGCACAGCTAGTCACCGAACACCGGGGTCACTACACAGCACTGGAGAGGAGCAGCACCGGGGTCACTACACAGCACAGGAGAGGAGCACAGCTAGTCACCGAGCACCGGGGTCACTACACAGCACAGGAGAGGAGCAGCACCGGGGTCACTACACAGCACTGGAGAGGAGCAGCACCGGGGTCACTACACAGCACAGGAGAGGAGCAGCACCGGGGTCACTACACAGCACAGGAGAGGAGCACAGCTAGTCACCGAGCACCGGGGTCACTACACAGCACAGGAGAGGAGCAGCACCGGGGTCACTACACAGCACAGGAGAGGAGCACAGCTAGTCACTGAGCACCGGGGTCACTACACAGCACAGGAGAGGAGCAGCACCGGGGTCACTACACAGCACTGGAGAGGAGCAGCACCGGGGTCACTACACAGCACAGGAGAGGAGCAGCACCGGGGTCACTACACAGCACAGGAGAGGAGCACAGCTAGTCACCGAGCACTGAGATCACTACACAGCACAGGAGAGGAGCACAGCTAATAACCGAGCACTGAGATCACTACACAGCACAGGAGAGGAGCACAGCTAGTCACTGAGCACCGGAGTCACTACACAGCACCGGAGAGGAGCACAGCTAGTCACTGAGCACCGGGGTCACTACACAGCACAGGAGAGGAGCACAGCTAGTCACCGAACACCGGGGTCACTACACAGCACTGGAGAGGAGCAGCACCGGGGTCACTACACAGCACAGGAGAGGAGCACAGCTAGTCACCGAGCACCGGGGTCACTACACAGCACAGGAGAGGAGCAGCACCGGGGTCACTACACAGCACTGGAGAGGAGCAGCACCGGGGTCACTACACAGCACAGGAGAGGAGCAGCACCGGGGTCACTACACAGCACAGGAGAGGAGCACAGCTAGTCACCGAGCACCGGGGTCACTACACAGCACAGGAGAGGAGCAGCACCGGGGTCACTACACAGCACAGGAGAGGAGCACAGCTAGTCACTGAGCACCGGGGTCACTACACAGCACAGGAGAGGAGCAGCACCGGGGTCACTACACAGCACTGGAGAGGAGCAGCACCGGGGTCACTACACAGCACTGGAGAGGAGGAGCACCAAGGTCACTACACAGCACAACTAGTCACCCATCACTCGGCGATCAGCTGTTACCAGCAGTTTCAGAGACTAATAACAGGACACTTTGAGGGTTGAAGGGCGCGAGTCCTCTTCTTCCAGCAGCCTCCGCTCTCTACAGACATCTGTAAACAACTTTGTACAGCAAGATAAAGACATGGGGCTGATGCTCTAATTAATTTCCCTCCCCTCTATCGTTCCATCTTGTGTATAGAAGAGAAGCTGCCCTCCGAGACCCTCTGTGTGCACCGGAAGCATACATCTTCATCTGTGTCCATTCCCTTCTGGATAGCAGTCCACACTAAATATAGGAGGCAATAAGCGATCCCACCTGACCCGAGAGCATTACAGTAATGGCCGCGTTGTACAGTGATGGCCGCGTTGTACAGTGATGGCCGCGTTGTACGGTAATTGCCGTGTTGTACAGTAATGGCCGCGTTGTACGGTAATGACCACGTTGTACAGTAGTGGCCGCGTTGTACAGTGATGGCCGCGTTGTACGGTAATTGCCGTGTTGTACAGTAATGGCCGCGTTGTACGGTAATGACCACGTTGTACAGTAGTGGCCGCGTTGTACAGTGGTGGCCGCGTTGTACGGTAATTGCCGTGTTGTACAGTAATGGCCGCGTTGTACGGTAATGACCACGTTGTACAGTAGTGGCCGCGTTGTACAGTGATGGCCGCGTTGTACAGTAGTGGCCGCGTTGTACGGTAATTGCCGTGTTGTACGGTAATGGCCGCGTTGTACGGTAATTGCCGTGTTGTACGGTAATGGCCGCGTTGTACGGTGGTGACCACGTTGTACGGTGGTGGCCGCGTTGTACAGTAATGGCCGCGTTGTATCATGTGGTCATGTTTTGGTACATGACTATGTAAGTCGCGCACCTTGGTTGCGAGGCACGGAGCATGGCAGGAGGCTCCTTCTCGCAGAGCCTCATTCGTGGAATGGCGGATTCCTCCCGTGGAATACTTTCATACTCCCCTGCACACATGCTCTCAGCGTGGCTTCTCTATGGGGAGATGGGTTTTGTTCGCTTGCTCACAGATGACTGACCCGGAGCATCTGTTAATGGCTTTATTTCACACTCTGGGAAATCTCTGCAGAGTTCCATCAAAGCCTTCAGCCAACCATGAATACTCCGCGATTCGCTTTATCATTCAGCTTGTTGTACAGTGTGAATCTGCTCCCTCCACTCCTGAGTGGGATCACAAAGCACAAGGTGGTGAAACGATGACAAACAGAGGTCCCAAGTGGCCGGGATACGATATTTGACGAGTCAGACCAGTAGATATATTTCCTGATAAAGACTACAACAAGCAGTCTATCACCACAGTCTCAGCAACACATCCACAATGGGATGATCCCATTGCATCATGGATGCACCATACTGCGCCACTGCAGAGGGATAAGACGCAGCAAAAAGACGCATCAATTTACTGCTAATGGAAGAAGCAGACCTGTGAAAGTAGAGAAGAATCAATCACCACATAGGACACCTTCAGGTCCCGAAACCATGCACACTACTAAATGGATGGAACCAGCCAGACCTTCCTCCGGGCCACAGTGACCAGGACAGAAGACTGTATAGGGGTGTCGTAATGAACATGCATCCACAATCACACGGAGAGCTGTCACATATGTGTGCACCAGAAGAGCACGTCTGCAGCCAGACACATGGGATGGTGGTCAGCGATGGTTAGGCCAGAGTTTGTCTGGATCTCCCATATACTGCAGGACGGGTTTGGCTGCCGCTTATCTCCGGGAGACAAAACAATCAGAAGTCCAGAGCGGGACATGGGGAGCAGATATTATCCCCAAAAATAAACAGTCCACGTCTCCCATGCGCCTTATCCAGGATTGTCCATATCTGCAGGTTCACAGTCCACGTCTCCCATGCGCCATATCCAGGATTGTCGATATCTGCAGGTTCACAGTCTGGGTCTCCCAAGCGCCTTATCCGGGATTGTCCATATCTGCAGGTTCACAGTCCGGGTCTCCCATGCGCCTTATCTGGAATTGCCGATATCTGCAGGTTCACAGTCCACGTCTCCCATGCGCCTTATCCGGGATTGTCCATATCTGCAGGTTCACAGTCCACGTCTCCCATGCACCTTATCCGGGATTGTCTATATCTGCAGGTTCACAGTCCACGTCTCCCATGCACCTTATCCGGGATTGTCCATATCTGCAGGTTCACAGTCCACGTCTCCCATGCACCTTATCCGGGATTGTCCATATCTGCAGGTTCACAGTCCACGTCTTCCATGCACCTTGTCCGGGATTGTCCATATCTGCAGGTTCACAGTCCACGTCTCCCATGCACCTTATCCAGGATTGTCCATATCTGCAGGTTCACAGTCTGGGTCTCCCATGCACCTTATCCAGGATTGTCCATATCTGCAGGTTCACAGTCCACGTCTCCCATGCACCTTATCCAGGATTGTCAATATCTGCAGGTTCACAGTCTGGGTCTCCCATGCGCCTTATCCGGGATTGTCCATATCTGCAGGTTCACAGTCCGGGTCTCCCATGCGCCTTATCTGGAATTGCCGATATCTGCAGGTTCACAGTCCACGTCTCCCATGCACCTTATCCGGGATTGTCCATATCTGCAGGTTCACAGTCTGGGTCTCCCATGCGCCTTATCCGGGATTGTCCATATCTGCAGGTTCACAGTCCACGTCTCCCATGCGCCTTATCCAGGATTGTGCATATCTGCAGGTTCACAGTCCGGGTCTTTCATGCACCTTATCTGGAATTGTCGATATCTGCAGGTTCACAGTCCACGTCTCCCATGCGCCTTATCCAGGATTGTCCATATCTGCAGGTTCACAGTCCACGTCTCCCATGCGCCTTATCCGGGATTGCCGATATCTGCAGGTTCACAGTCCACGTCTCCCATGCACCTTATCCGGGATTGTCCATATCTGCAGGTTCACAGTCTGGGTCTCCCATGCGCCTTATCCGGGATTGTCCATATCTGCAGGTTCACAGTCCACGTCTCCCATGCGCCTTATCCGGGATTGTCCATATCTGCAGGTTCACAGTCCGGGTCTCCCATGCACCTTATCCGGGATTGTCGATATCTGCAGGTTCACAGTCCACGTCTTCCATGCGCCTTATCCAGGATTGTCCATATCTGCAGGTTCACAGTCCACGTCTCCCATGCGCCTTATCCGGGATTGTCCATATTTGCAGGTTCACAGTCCACGTCTCCTATGCGCCTTATCCAGGATTGTCCATATCTGCAGGTTCACACTCCACGTCTCCCATGCGCCTTATCCGGGATTGTCCATATCTGCAGGTTCACAGTTCACGTCTCCCATGCGCCTTATCCGGGATTGTCCATATCTGCAGGTTCACAGTTCACGTCTCCCATGCGCCTTATCCGGGATTGTCCATATCTGCAGGTTCACAGTCCACATCTCCCATGCACCTTATCCGGGATTGTCCATATCTGCAGGTTCACAGTCCACGTCTCCTATGCGCCTTATCCGGCATTGTCGATATCTGCAGGTTCACAGTCCACGTCTCCCATGCGCCTTATCCGGGATTGTCAATATCTGCAGGTTCACAGTCCACGTCTCCCATGCACCTTATCCGGGATTGTCGATATCTGCAGGTTCACAGTCCACGTCTCCCATGCACCTTATCCGGGATTGTCCATATCTGCCGGTTCACAGTCCACGTCTCCCATGCGCCTTATCCAGGATTGTCCATATCTGCAGGTTCACAGTCCACGTCTCCCATGCGCCTTATCCGGGATTGTCCATATCTGCAGGTTCACAGTTCACGTCTCCCATGCGCCTTATCCGGGATTGTCCATATCTGCAGGTTCACAGTCTGGGTCTCCCATGCGCCTTATCCGGGATTGCCCATATCTGCAGGTTCACAGTCCACGTCTCCCATGCGCCTTATCCGGGATTGTCCATATCTGCAGGTTCACAGTCCGGGTCTCCCATGCACCTTATCCAGGATTGTCGATATCTGCAGGTTCACAGTCCACGTCTTCCATGCGCCTTATCCAGGATTGTCCATATCTGCAGGTTCACAGTCCACGTCTCCCATGCGCCTTATCCGGGATTGTCCATATCTGCAGGTTCACAGTCCACGTCTCCTATGCGCCTTATCCAGGATTGTCCATATCTGCAGGTTCACACTCCACGTCTCCCATGCGCCTTATCCGGGATTGTCCATATCTGCAGGTTCACAGTTCACGTCTCCCATGCGCCTTATCCGGGAGTGTCCATATCTGCAGGTTCACAGTCCACGTCTCCCATGCACCTTATCCGGGATTGTCCATATCTGCAGGTTCACAGTCCACGTCTCCCATGCGCCTTATCCGGGATTGTCAATATCTGCAGGTTCACAGTCCACGTCTCCCATGCACCTTATCCGGGATTGTCCATATCTGCAGGTTCACAGTCCACGTCTCCCATGCGCCTTATCCAGGATTGTCCATATCTGCAGGTTCACAGTCCACGTCTCCCATGCGCCTTATCCGGGATTGTCCATATCTGCAGGTTCACAGTTCACGTCTCCCATGCGCCTTATCCGGGATTGTCCATATCTGCAGGTTCACAGTCCACGTCTCCCATGCGCCTTATCCGGGATTGTTCATATCAGCAGGTTCATAGTCTGGGTCTCCCATGCACCTTATCCAGGTTTGTCGATATCTGCAGTTTCACAGTCCGGGTCTCCCATGCACCTTATCCGGGATTGTCGATATCTGCAGGTTCACAGTCCACGTCTCCCATGCGCCTTATCCGGAATTGTCAATATCTGCAGGTTCACAGTCCGAGTCTCCCATGCGCCTTATCCAGGATTGTCCATATCTGCAGGTTCACAGTCCACGTCTCCCATGCGCCTTATCCGGGATTGTCGATATCTGCAGGTTCACAGTCCACGTCTTCCATGCACCTTATCCGGAATTGTCAATATCTGCAGGTTCACAGTCCGGGTCTCCCATGCACCTTATCCGGGATTGTCAATATCTACAGGTTTACAGTCCACGTCTCCCATGCACCTTATCCGGGATTGTCGATATCTGCAGGTTCACAGTCCGGGTCTCCCATGCACCTTATCCGGGATTGTCGATATCTGCAGGTTCACAGTCCGGGTCTCCTATGCGCCTTATCCGGGATTGTCCATATCTGCAGGTTCACAGTCCGGGTCTCCCATGCGCCTTATCCGGGATTGTCGATATCTGCAGGTTCACAGTCCGGGTCTCATATACGCCTTATCCGGGATTGTCGATATCTGCAGATTCACAGTCCGGGTATCCCATGCGCCTTATCCGGGATTGTCGATATCTGCAGGTTCACAGTCCGGGTCTCCCATGCACCTTATCCGGGATTGTCGATATCTGCAGGTTCACAGTCCGGGTCTCCTATGCGCCTTATCCGGGATTGTCCATATCTGCAGGTTCACAGTCCGGGTCTCCCATGCGCCTTATCCGGGATTGTCGATATCTGCAGGTTCACAGTCCACGTCTCCCATGCGCCTTATCCGGGATTGTCGATATCTGCAGGTTCACAGTCCACGTCTCCCATGCACCTTATCCAGGATTGTCGATATCTGCAGGTTCACAGTCCACGTCTCCCATGCGCCTTATCCGGGATTGTCGATATCTGCAGGTTCACAGTCCACGTCTCCCATGCGCCTTATCCGGGATTGTCCATATCTGCAGGTTCACAGTCCACGTCTCCCATGCGCCTTATCCGGGATTGTCCATATCTGCAGGTTCACAGTCCACGTCTCCCATGCGCCTTATCCGGGATTGTCCATATCTGCAGGTTCACAGTCCACGTCTCCCATGCGCCTTATCCGGGATTGTCCATATCTGCAGGTTCACAGTCCACGTCTCCCATGCGCCTTATCCGGGATTGTCGATATCTGCAGGTTCACAGTCCAGGTCTTTCATGCACCTTATCCAGGATTGTCGATATCTGCAGGTTCACAGTCCGAGTCTCCCATGCACCTTATCCGGGATTGTCCATATCTGCAGGTTCACAGTCTGGGTCCCATGCGCCTTATCCGGGATTGTCGATATCTGCAGGTTCACAGTCCACATCTCCCATGCACCTTATCCAGGATTGTCGATATCTGCAGGTTCACAGTCCGAGTCTCCCATGCGCCTTATCCAGGATTGTCCATATCTGCCGGTTCACAGTCCACGTCTCCCATGCGCCTTATCCGGGATTGTCGATATCTGCAGGTTCACAGTCCACGTCTCCTATGCGCCTTATCCGGGATTATCGATATCTGCAGGTTCACAGTCCGGGTCTTTCATGCACCTTATCCGGGATTATCGATATCTGCAGGTTCACAGTCCGGGTCTCCCATGCGCCTTATCCGGGATTGTCGATATCTGCAGGTTCATAGTCCACTTCTCCCATGCGCCTTATCCGGGATTGTCCATATCTGCAGGTTCACAGTCCGGGTCTCCCATGCGCCTTATCCGGGATTGTCGATATCTGCAGGTTCACAGTCCGGGTCTCCCATGCGCCTTATCCGGGATTGTCGATATCTGCAGGTTCACAGTCCGGGTCTCATATGCGCCTTATCCGGGATTGTCGATATCTGCAGGTTCACAGTCCGGGTCTCCCATGCGCCTTATCCGGGATTGTCGATATCTGCAGGTTCACAGTCCGGGTCTCCCATGCGCC
Organism: Anomaloglossus baeobatrachus; assembly: GCF_048569485.1. Taxonomy (NCBI): domain Eukaryota; kingdom Metazoa; phylum Chordata; class Amphibia; order Anura; family Aromobatidae; genus Anomaloglossus; species Anomaloglossus baeobatrachus. The sequence goes on along the minus strand of NC_134364.1, from coordinate 4,008,381 downwards.
TTATCCGGGATTGCCGATATCTGCAGGTACGGCTAACAGCCTAATGTGCCTGGGGGTCTTTATAGCAGCTGCATGCTGATATCTCCAGAAGGTTGTGATGATGCACAAAGCAAAATATACACGCACCAAGGTAATGACATAATGGACACCTGCACCTTGAGGGCTCACTGGGCAAGGTCACACAGTAACGATGACGACATGAATCTTATAAAATAATCAGGGAGATGACAAAATAAGAGACCGGTCCAAAAGGAACTGTGCAGAACAAAGCTTAGTAAATGAGAGAGGTGAGAGACAGGCAGCACAGGTCATCATAGGAGCATGCCCGATGTGTCCCGATAAAGCCTGTGCCCCCTGATACGGGCTCCTTCTATGCACCGTGTGATACATCACCTCCACACGGAACAATAAACCTCAGGACAAATGGATTCAGTGGCCTCTCTCATCCACAGCATCCACTGACATAATGGAATCTGATCAGTGTGGATTTGCTGCTGCCTCGGTGTAGCATTGCACTACATACATACTACTTTTTATGTTTGTAGTATACGTGTGTTCCGGGACACAGGGCCAGAGTAAGTCCCCTTTGGCCTGTATTTGGCCATGTTTTTTTTGTACTCCAGGGGGCTTATCTAGTGTAATGGTCTCCATATGGAGGGGCTGCGGGCTCCACACATGGCTCTGCAGATGTGGACAGACCCTACTCCTCAGCTTCCACAGTGTTGAGGGCTTCGTGCGTTTCTGAGCATCCTGGATGATGGCAGCTGTGCACTGGTTTATCATCCAGTCAGCTGAGTAAATTATCCGCTGTTGTTGCGAGGGTCACCACGCTCCTGACACCACATCTCACGCCTCGTTTACTGGACAAATGAAGTATCTTTCATGAAGACAAGATATAGAGTCTGAGCGCTGCACTCCCAGAAGAGAGCAAATCTCATCTCAACGGGAAATAGTCATCACCCAAAGCCGATGCGAAGCTCCTCTGCATCCACACCAGGCACAACCCCAGTCCGGCCATTGCCCACTGCATCTCCTCACCTTCACTCCTGTCTGCATGGTCATTTTCACCTTTCTATCTATAGAACTAATCCTTAGAAGGGGAAATTTATTAGATGAACAAAGGTTTGTCCTCATGAAGGTGGCACCAACTGTCTGTCGAGCTCTACGGGAAGACGTCTTGTGTCTGACACATCACTGGGCTCTTCTGACTTCTCTGGCCCACAGAACGTCATCACTGAAGACTTCTGCCACCACCCACTTGCCTGCCATCAGTAAGGAGGAGGGTTATGGTACCGACATCGGCGAGCAGGTGGACAAGCAACATAACAGAACATGGCTGCAGATTGGGCATGCCGCACAGTTACCGGCACAATACTGGCCAGTTTTAACACTAATTCACATACGCATACCTTTCAAGGTTTGTCTTACAGGGAAATAACTTAGTAACTAGCAGATTCTTAGACATTGTGGAAGAATTAACTTTTACTTGGGACTATTAGAACATAGGGGATTACAGCAAGACAACGCTGACAAGCAAAAGGGTAACAATGTTTTGATCTTTTGGATTTCACACTCCATATCTCTCAATCCACTACAGCTGTATGCATGAGACGACCTTCATTTTCTAAAAAAAAGGTGCTCTGAACTATTTAGCACATGATTAGTTATGCGGATTCTCGTCAGGTCTCTGCATTGTTACCATTTTGCTTCGAAAAAAACTAAATTTACATTTTTATTATTTGTTAGTATTTTGTAAATCTCCTTTGGCTTTCACCGCTGCCGGACTCCTTCTGGGCTCCATCCAGTATGTCTCCCCCAAAATCTGACCCCAGGTCTCTTCTCCACGTTCCCAGTGTTGGTGTATACTGGTCAGGTCTCTTCTCCATGTCCCCAGTGTTGGTGTATACTGGTCAGGTCTCTTCTCCACGTTCCCAGTGTTGGTGTAGACTGGTCAGGTCTCTTCTACATGTTCCCAGTGTTGGTGTATACTGGTCAGGTCTCTTCTCCATGTTCCCAGTGTTGGTATATACTGGTCAGGTCTCTTCTCCAGGTTCCCAGTGTTGGTGTATACTGGTCAGGTCTGTTCTCCATGTCCCCAGTGTTGGTGTATACTGGTCAGGTCTCTTCTCCACGTTCCCAGTGTTGGTGTAGACTGGTCAGGTCTCTTCTACATGTTCCCAGTCTTGGTGTATACTGGTCAGGTCTCTTCTCCATGTTCCCAGTGTTGGTGTATACTGGTCAGATCTCTTCTCCATGTCCCCAGTGTTGGTGTATACTGGTCAGGTCTCTTCTCCATGTTCCCAGTGTTGGTATATACTGGTCAGGTCTCTTCTCCACGTTCCCAGTGTTGGTGTATACTGGTCAGGTTTCTTCTCCATGTTCCCAGTGTTGGTGTATACTGGTCAGGTCTCTTCTCCACATTCCCAGTGTTGGTGTATACTGGTCGGGTCTCTTCTCCACGTTCCCAGTGTTGGTGTATACTGGTCAGGTCTCTTCTCCACGTTCCCAGTGTTGGTGTATACCGGTCAGGTCTCTTCTCCATGTTTCCAGTGTTGGTTTATACCGGTCAGGTCTGTTCTCCATGTCCCCAGTGTTGGTGTATACTGGTCAGGTCTCTTCTCCATGTTTCCAGTGTTGGTGTATACTGGTCAGGTCTCTTCTCCATGTTTCCAGTGTTGGTGTATACTGGTCAAATCTCTTCTCCATATTCCAAGTTTTGGTGTATACTGGTCAGGTCTCTTCTCCACGTTCCCAGTGTTGGTGTATACTGGTCAGGTCTCTTCTCCACGTTCCCAGTGTTGGTGTATACTGGTCAGGTTTCTTCTCCATGTTCCCAGTGTTGGTGTATACTGGTCAGGTCTCTTCTCCACGTTCCCAGTGTTGGTGTATACTGGTCAGGTCTCTTCTCCACGTTCCCAGTGTTGGTGTATACCGGTCAGGTCTCTTCTCCATGTTTCCAGTGTTGGTTTATACCGGTCAGGTCTGTTCTCCATGTCCCCAGTGTTGGTGTATACTGGTCAGGTCTCTTCTCCATGTTTCCAGTGTTGGTGTATACTGGTCAGGTCTCTTCTCCATGTTTCCAGTGTTGGTGTATACTGGTCAAATCTCTTCTCCATATTCCAAGTGTTGGTGTATACTGGTCAGGTCTCTTCTCCACGTTCCCAGTGTTGGTGTATACTGGTCGGGTCTCTTCTCCATGTTTCCAGTGTTAGTGTATACTGGTCAGGTCTCTTCTCCACGTCCCCAGTGTTGGTGAATACTGGTCAGGTCTCTTCTTCACGTTCCCAGTGTTAGTGTATACTGGTCAGGTCTCTTCTCCACGTTCCCAGTGTTGGTGTATACTGGTCAAGTCTCTTCTCCACGTTGCCAGTGTTGGTGTATACTGGTCAGGTCTCTTCTCCATGTTCTCAGTGTTGGTGTATACTGGTCAGGTCTCTTCTCCACGTTCCCAGTGTCGGTGTATACTGGTCAGGTCTCTTCTCCACGTTCCCAGTGTTGGTGTATACTGGTCAGGTCTCTTCTCCACGTTCCAAGTGTTGGTGTATACTGGTCAGGTCTCTTCATGTTCCCAGTGTTGGTGTATACTGGTCAGGTCTCTTCTCCATGTTCCCAGTGTTGGTGTATACTGGTCGGGTCTCTTCTCCATGTTCCCAGTGTTGGTGTATACTGTGTTATGATCTGGAACCATGGAAGATCAACATAAATCATTGGTAAAAAGGTGATAAGAGCATTGGCAACTAATCTGGCCGCCATCCCCTTACTAACCATCAACACTAGAAGTAGCTGAGGGGTGAACTAACATCCTGTGCACCGCGAACCCAGCCGGAGAAGCTAGCTATCCTAAAGGAAGGAAAGATGAATAACTCTCTGCCTCAGAAATAGACCATAAAGGTATAGCAAGCCCCCCACATTCAAAGACTGCGGTGATATAGGAAAACACAATACACAGATAGATGATAGGATTAGCAAACGTGAGGCCCCACTGACTAAATAGGACAGGATAGGAAAGGGGCTGATGGTGGCCAGAGAAAAACCCTACAAAAATCCAAATTCCTGATAGTACAAAAAAAGCCTTCAGATCGCTGGATCTGAACTCCGTCCTATACCAGGTGCTCTTGTCATACCAATGAACAGAAAGCAGGAACCATTACACATTCAAGAAGCAACAAACACATGGACTTATAGGAGCAATACTCCAAACATAGCTGCAGGGAGCGTCCCAGCTAAGCAACTGAGAGGGAAGATTCCTGCCTGCAAATAAACTAAAAACAACCACAGTAAATGACAAACTCAGATAAGAGCAAAAAGAACAAAACAACATAAGAAAGAACCAAGCACTTATCTGGGGTAGATGGTCTGGAGCAGGATGAGAAGACTGGTAAACTAAAGAACAAATGAGAACCGGCTCAGAATGCTAGCAGACCAAGGTTTAAATAGGCAGAGAGTTAGCAATGGAAACGCCCATTGCTCAAACATACCTGGTCTCTGTCCAAACCATTCCTGGCCACAAGAGTGAGCCTCCCAGCAGCAAAAGCATAACTGACATTCACAACAATACTGGTCAGGTCTCTTCTCCACGTTCCCAGTGTTGGTGTATACTGGTCAGGTCTCTTCTCCATGTTTCCAGTGTTGGTGTATACTGGTCAAATCTCCTCTCCATATTCCAAGTGTTGGTGTATACTGGTCAGGTCTCTTCTCCACGTTCCCAGTGTTGGTGTATACTGGTCAGGTTTCTTCTCCATGTTCCCAGTGTTGGTGTATACCGGTCAGGTCTCTTCTTTCCATATTCCCAGTGTTGGTGTATACCGGTCAGGTCTCTTCTTTCCATGTTCCCAGTGTTGGTGTATGCTGGTCGGCTCTATTGGGGATGAATACAGCTTTTTCTTCACCCACAAGTGTTGGATTGGGTTGAGGTCTGGGGACTGTGGGGACAATTCAGCTCCTCTACTTCATTGTCATTGATCCATTTCTTCTCCAATCTTGCCGTATGCTTCGGGTCGTCCTTTCATAGCCATAGTACTCGAGTGTATGAAGTAACTTGTCTTGTAGGATATTCACATATAGTTCAGCATTGAGACCACCGTCCATCCTGGTCAAATATCCAACACTTTTGGCTGTAAACACCCCCATATCATCAGGCTTTCTCCACTGAACTTGACAGTCCCTTCAATTTCTCGATCCGTTCGCCCCTTTTCTCATATTTATTAAAAACCCATTTGCCCCCATCAGAGCAGTCTATTCATTTTCATCTCATCGCTCCACTTTTTGTACCATTTATAATCTCGAGCCGACGCTTCTTATGATGATCTAGAAGTTGAGTCTCCACCTTTTTTCGGCCACCATTCCAGACTTGTGTAATGTACGTCGCTCGGTGCTTGCATGGACGTCTGTGATGTCACTATTATGAAGCATGCGAGCCGCCTCCACTGCCGGGTGTCTCCAGAACTGATAGACCTGGTGATGAGGCGACTTGTTGACTGGTGTTTTGCCTGGACGTCACCTCTTGGCTTTTGAATGAATGGACGGACTTCATTTTTTATTCCTCCACCTGTCCTGGCCTCACATGATGCAGTTTGGCAAATGTCTTGGCTGATAGACCGATATAGATGAGCTGGATGATGCTGCTTCTCTTTTCTTTGCAAATATTCTTAATGGCGGCTCCTCGGAGCAGTGACCTTTCACTGGGAATCAACCTAATAACACTGAGCTATCAGGGAATGTGAGAACAGGTTGTAATTTGTAGTATACGGGAAGAAAAAGAACAAAACAATAACAATGCAGCGACATGAGAAGAATCTGCAGAACTAATCATCTGCTGAATATCTGCAGTCACATTTCTGTATGAGAAGCCAAGACGATTGTCTATAAGATGAAGACGTCTCACACTCAGAGCTGTAGAGGATGGAGAGGAATAGAGGGCAAAAGTCAAAAGTGCAAAACATTGTCACCCTTTAGCTCTTCAGTGTGTATACTAAGTTTCTTATTGATATAGAAAAGAACAGAGCCACTTGAAGATGTCTTCTCATCTGTTCCCCAAGCTGTGCTGTTCTGCTCCCTTCCTCTGCGCTTCTGGGCCCATAACATGTTGTAGATTTTCAGTTCTCAGCATTCTGTTTTCGTTAGAGATATCACAAGATTGAGGATTGCAGAAAGAACAAGACAAAAGAGACCAAAAAAGAAAGTGTAGAACGCAACGCCGTCTGCTTACTAAGAAAGATAGTCCTTCTGCAGCATAGGCCTGCAGCTGTTGTATACTCCAAAACCAACAACAAGGTTTACTGGAAATTGTTGCAATGCGGTTCTTATCCATGTAGAAAGTACATAAAGCAAATGGTTTTATGCGTTTCATCCTGACTTCGTATGGCCAAAAACGCATCATAACCACCTCTCATAGTAATCGACCAAGCATCGGAGAAAGCCAACGAAAATACACGTATTATTCCAGCCGATGGTGCTAACTGCTGCTAGTTACCTGCCGTTTTGCTTTCATCTCGTGACTACACCCTGGGCCCTGTTCACACTTCCTATTCTGCCTCATTTCTACAAATGAGAGTTTATTTTGTAAATATTACAGGAAAATCATAACAAAAAATTTGTCATGGGAACATAACGAGCACGAGAGAAAAGTTGTGCAATAGTTATTACAGACGCCGGGGCCTTGTATCTTGTCCATAATTAAAGCGCACCAATCACCAGGATTCTCACTGGCGCTATCAGGCTGATTCTATACATACAGTGCTATACTGGCGCTATCAGGCTGATTCTATACATACAGTGCTATACTGGCGCTATCAGGCTGATTCTATACATACAGTGCTATATTGGCGCTATCAGGCTGAGTCTATACATACAGTGCTCTACTGGCACTATCAGGCTGATTCTATACATGCAGTGCTATACTGGCACTATCAGGCTGATTCTATACATACAGTGCTATACTGGCACTATCAGGCTGATTCTATACATACAGTGCTATACTGGCACTATCAGGCTGATTCTGTACATACAGTGCTATACTGGCGCTATCAGGCTGATTCTATACATACAGTGCTATACTGCTGCTATCAGGCTGATTCTATACATACAGTGCTATACTGGCACTATCAGGCTGATGCTATACATACAGTGCTATACTGGCACTATCAGGCTGATTTTATACATACAGTGCTATACTGGCGCTATCAGGCTGATTCTAAACATACAGTGCTATACTGGCGCTATCAGGCTGATTCTATACATACAGTGCTATACTGGCGCTATCAGGCTGATTCTATACATACAGTGCTATACTGGCGCTATCAGGCTGATTCTATACATACAGTGCTATACTGGCACTATCAGGCGTAGTCTATACATACAGTGCTATACTGGCACTATCAGGCTGATTCTATACATACAGTGCTATACTGGTGCCATCAGGCTGATTCTATACATACAGTGCTATACTGGTGCTATCAGGCTGATTCTATACATACAGTGCTATACTGGTGCTATCAGGCTGATTCTGTACATACAGTGCTATACTGGTGCTATCAGGCTGATTCTATACATACAGTGCTATACTGGCACTATCAGGCTGATTCTATACATACAGTGCTATACTGGCACTATCAGGCTGATTCTATACATACAGTGCTATACTGGCACTATCAGGCTGATTCTATACATACAGTGCTATACTGGCGCTATCAGGTTGATTCTATACATACAGTGCTATAATGGCACTATCAGGCTGATTCTATACATACAGTGCTATACTGGCGCTATCAGGCTGATTCTATACATACAGTGCTATACTGGCACTATCAGGGTGATTCTATACATACAGCGCTATACTGGCACTATCAGGCTGATTCTATACATACAGCGCTATACTGGCACTATCAGGCTGATTCAATACATACAATGCTATACTGGCACTATCAGGCTGATTCTATACATACAGTGCTATACTGGCGCTATCAGGTTGATTCTATACATACAGTGCTATACTGGCGCTATCAGGCTGATTCTATACATACAGTGCTATACTGGCACTATCAGGCTGATTCTATACATACAGTGCTATACTGGCACTATCAGGCTGATTCTATACATACAGTGCTATACTGGCGCTATCAGGCTGAGTCTATACATACAGTGCTCTACTGGCACTATCAGGCTGATTCTATACATGCAGTGCTATACTGGCACTATCAGGCTGATTCTATACATACAGTGCTATACTGGCACTATCAGGCTGATTCTATACATACAGTGCTATACTGGCACTATCAGGCTGATTCTGTACATACAGTGCTATACTGGCGCTATCAGGCTGATTCTATACATACAGTGCTATACTGGCACTATCAGGCTGATTCTATACATACAGTGCTATACTGGCACTATCAGGCTGATTCTATACATACAGTGCTATACTGGCACTATCAGGCTGATTCTATACATACAGTGCTATACTGGCGCTATCAGGCTGATTCTATACATACAGTGCTATACTGGCGCTATCAGGCTGATTCTATACATACAGTGCTATACTGGCACTATCAGGCTGATTCTATACATACAGTGCTATACTGGCACTATCAGGCTGATTCTATACATACACTGCTATACTGGCACTATCAGGCTGATTCTATACATACAATGCTATACTGGCACTATCAGGCTGATTCTATACATACAGTGCTATATTGGCAGTATCAGGCTGATTCTATACATACACTGCTATACTGGCACTATCTGGCTGATTCTATACATACAGTGCTATATTGGCAGTATCAGGCTGATTCTATACATACAGTGCTATACTGGCGCTATCAGGTTGATTCTATACATACAGTGCTATACTGGCGCTATCAGGCTGATTCTATACATACAGTGCTATACTGGCACTATCAGGCTGATTCTATACATACAGTACTATACTGGCACTATTAGGCTGATTTTATACATACAGTGCTATACTGGCACTATCAGGCGTAGTCTATACATACAGTGCTATACTGGCACTATCAGGCTGATTCTATACATACAGTGCTATACTGGCACTATCAGGCTGATTCTATACATACAGTGCTATACTGGCACTATCAGGCTGATTCTATACATACAGTGCTATACTGGCACTATCAGGCTGATTCTATACATACAGTGCTATACTGGCACTATCAGGCTGATTCTATACATACAGTGCTATACTGGCGCTATCAGGCTGAGTCTATACATACAGTGCTCTACTGGCACTATCAGGCTGATTCTATACATGCAGTGCTATACTGGCACTATCAGGCTGATTCTATACATGCAGTGCTATACTGGCACTATTAGGCTGATTTTATACATACAGTGCTATACTGGCACTATCAGGCGTAGTCTATACATACAGTGCTATACTGGCACTATCAGGCTGATTCTATACATACAGTGCTATACTGGCACTATCAGGCTGATTCTATACATACAGTGCTATACTGGCACTATCAGGCTGATTCTATACATACAGTGCTATACTGGCACTATCAGGCTGATTCTATACATACAGTGCTATACTGGCACTATCAGGCTGATTCTATACATACAGTGCTATACTGGCACTATCAGGCTGATTCTATACATACAGTGCTATACTGGCACTATCAGGCTGATTCTATACATACAGTGCTATACTGGCACTATCAGGCTGATTCTATACATACAGTGCTATACTGGCACTATCAGGCTGATTCTCTACAGACGTTTAGTTGAGAGATAGGATGTTAAGGTTTTGAAACACAAGAAAGTAAAGTTTGTAAAATCAGCAGCTTTTTGAGTGACAGCAGTTGCCGATCAGCTGATAGCTGAGGTGGGGTTTGATAGTGATTCCCGCCGCCCCCGGCCTGTCCGTCCTCCTCCTAACTATTATTTATGCTAATTCTATTATAGAATCGTTTTTTTAACCGACTAGAGGGACCTGTGCTGATGTCATACCCATGTGACCACAAGAGGTGGGGCCTCAGCGAACAGAAAAATAATGTTGCTTCCTGGTATCAGCTATGTTGGCTGAGGCCCCACCTCTTGTGGTAACATGGGTATGACATCAGCACAGGTCCTTCGAGTCAGTTAGTAAAACGATTCTATAATAGGATTAGCATAAATAATAGGGGGAGGACGGACAGGCCGGGGGCCGGTAATCACTATACATACCCACCCCAGCTATCAGCAGATCGGCAGCTGCTGCCAATCAAAAAGCTGCTAATTTTACAAACTTTACTTGCTTGTGTTTCAAAACCTAAACATCCTATCTCTCAACTAAAGGTATGTATAGAATCAGCCTGACAGTGCCATTATAACACTGGCTTTAGGTTATATAGGAAATTCCTGCTGATTGGTGCGCTTTAAGCATCATTAGGTGTCATTAGGCGCCTCGTTCTGCCCCACACCACGAGACGCCAGACAGAGGGAGATGTGATCGGAGCAGGATGCCCCATATCCCGATGCGCCTCATTCTGCCCCACACCACGAGACGCCAGACAGCGGGAGATCTGATCGGAGCAGGGTGCCCCATATCCCGATGCGCCTCATTCTGCTCCACACCACGAGACACCAGATAGAGGGAGATGTGATCGGAGCAGGATGCCCCATATCCTGATGCACCTCATTCTGCTCCACACCACGAGACACCAGATAGAGGGAGATGAGATCGGAACAGGATGCCCCATATCCTGATGCGCCTCATTCTGCCCCACATCACGAGACACCAGACAGAGGGAGATGTGATCGGAGCAGGATGCTCCATATCCTGATGCGCCTCATTCTACCCCACACCACGAGACGAGACGCCAGACAGCGGGAGATGTGATTGGAACAGGATGCCCCATATCCTGATGCGCCTCATTCTGCCCCACACCACGAGACGCCAGACAGCGGGAGATGTGATCGGAGCAGGATGCCCCATATCCTGATGCGCCTCATTCTGCCCCACACCACGAGACGCCAGACAGAGGGAGATGTGATCGGCGCAGGATACTCCATATCCTGATGCGCCTCATTCTGCCCCACACCACGAGACACCAGACAGCGGGAGATGTGATTGGAACAGGATGCCCCATATCCTGATGCGCCTCATTCTACTCCACACCACGAGACGCCAGACAGCGGGAGATGTGATCGGAGCAGGATGCCCCATATCCTGATGCGCCTCATTCTGCCCCACACCACGAGACGCCAGACAGCGGGAGATGTGATCGGAGCAGGATGCCCCATATCCTGATGCGCCTCATTCTGCCCCACACCACGAGACGCCAGACAGCGGGAGATGTGATCGGAGCAGGATGCCCCATATCCTGATGCGCCTCATTCTGCCCCACACCAGGAGACACCAGACAGCGGGAGATGTGATCGGAGCAGGATGCTCCATATCCTGATGCGCCTCATTCTGCCCCACACCACGAGACACCAGACAGAGGGAGATGTGATCGGAGCAGGATGCCCCATATCCTGATGCGCCTCATTCTGCCCCACACCACGAGACGCCAGACAGAGGGAGATGTGATCGGAGCAGGATGCCCCATATCCTGATGCGCCTCATTCTACTCCACACCACGAGACGCCAGACAGAGGGAGATGTGATCAGAGCAGGATGCCCCATATCCTGATGCGCCTCATTCTGCCCCACACCACGAGACGCCAGACAGAGGGAGATGTGATCGGAGCAGGATGCCCCATATCCTGATGCGCCTCATTCTGCCCTACACCACGAGACACCAGACAGCGGGAGATGTGATTGGAACAGGATGCCCCATATCCTGATGCGCCTCATTCTACTCCACACCACGAGACGCCAGACAGCGGGAGATGTGATCGGAGCAGGATGCCCCATATCCTGATGCGCCTCATTCTGCCCCACACCACGAGACGCCAGACAGCGGGAGATGTGATCGGAGCAGGATGCCCCATATCCTGATGCGCCTCATTCTGCCCCACACCACGAGACGCCAGACAGCGGGAGATGTGATCGGAGCAGGATGCCCCATATCCTGATGCGCCTCATTCTGCCCCACACCACGAGACACCAGACAGCGGGAGATGTGATCGGAGCAGGATGCTCCATATCCTGATGCGCCTCATTCTGCCCCACACCACGAGACACCAGACAGAGGGAGATGTGATCGGAGCAGGATGCCCCATATCCTGATGCGCCTCATTCTGCCCCACACCACGAGACGCCAGACAGAGGGAGATGTGATTGGAGCAGGATGCCCCATATCCTGATGCGCCTCATTCTACTCCACACCACGAGACGCCAGACAGAGGGAGATGTGATCAGAGCAGGATGCCCCATATCCTGATGCGCCTCATTCTGCCCCACACCACGAGACGCCAGACAGAGGGAGATGTGATCGGAGCAGGATGCCCCATATCCTGATGCGCCTCATTCTGCCCCACACCACGAGACACCAGACAGCGGGAGATGTGATCGGAGCAGGATGCTCCATATCCTGATGCGCCTCATTCTGCCCCACACCACGAGACACCAGACAGAGGGAGATGTGATCGGAGCAGGATGCCCCATATCCTGATGCGCCTCATTCTGCCCCACACCACGAGACGCCAGACAGAGGGAGATGTGATTGGAGCAGGATGCCCCATATCCTGATGCGCCTCATTCTACTCCACACCACGAGACGCCAGACAGAGGGAGATGTGATCGGAGCAGGATGCCCCATATCCTGATGCGCCTCATTCTGCCCCACACCACGAGACGCCAGACAGAGGGAGATGTGATCGGAGCAGGATGCCCCATATCCTGATGCGCCTCATTCTGCCCCACACCACGAGACACCAGACAGCGGGAGATGTGATCGGAGCAGGATGCTCCATATCCTGATGCGCCTCATTCTGCCCCACACCACGAGACACCAGACAGAGGGAGATGTGATCGGAGCAGGATGCCCCATATCCTGATGCGCCTCATTCTGCCCCACACCACGAGACGCCAGACAGAGGGAGATGTGATTGGAGCAGGATGCCCCATATCCTCATGCGCCTCATTCTACTCCACACCACGAGACGCCAGACAGAGGGAGATGTGATCGGAGCAGGATGCCCCATATCCTGATGCGCCTCATTCTGCCCCACACCACGAGACGCCAGACAGAGGGAGATGTGATCGGAGCAGGATGCCCCATATCCTGATGCGCCTCATTCTGCCCCACACCACGAGACGCCAGACAGAGGGAGATGTGATCGGAGCAGGATGCCCCATATCCTGATGCGCCTCATTCTGCTAAACGTAAGAAATCTGTGTCGTCAGATTGCAGCTGTTAATCTCTTGGAGTAATATCCTGTGTCACCAGTTCCCTCTTCATATCATGCATGGATCCTGCCAGGATCGGAGCAGGGCCCTATAATTACTCCGGGGGGGTCCATCCTCTCGCTCCCAGGTCTGCCGAGGTGAAGCCGCCTAAAGGAGGACGACTGTCCACTAATGACTTCCTGCGGGCAGCACATGATATCACACAAAGGCGGCTAATGAACAAAGGCAATCTACGTGTAATCACAAACTGCAGATTCACAGCTTGAGATCCGTTCTTTTCTCTTAAATTCCATAATGCTTCCAGATGGCAATTAGAAAATCCGTACAACAAATCCACAAGATAGAGTTCTCATTCTGTGCGCGCCTCACTATTGTGCCCATTGACATAACAGCCTCATCTCTGCTATATACCTACACAAGCTGCCTGCCCCCGGGACACATACAAAGCTTCAGGACCAGCAGGGATTGATGTCTCCACAAAGCTCCATATTACTCCATAAGGAACAGAGACAGATGGGAAGAAGAGAAGGCTGCGGATCAGTCCAAAAACTGAGGATAGAGATCAGAGTGAGGGCGAGGATAGGAGAGGAGCGTGGATAGAGAGGAGCCAGGACAGAGAGGAGCCAGGACAGAGAGGAGCATGGACAGAGAGGAGCGTGGACAGAGAGGAGCGTGGACAGAGAGGAGCCAGGACAGAGAGGAGCCAGGACAGAGAGGAGCCAGGACAGAGAGGAGCGTGGACAGAGAGGAGCCAGGACAGAGAGGAGCCAGGACAGAGAGGAGCGTGGACAGAGAGGAGCGTGGACAGAGAGGAGCCAGGACAGAGAGGAGCCAGGACAGAGAGGAGCGTGGACAGAGAGGAGCGTGGACAGAGAGGAGCGTGGACAGAGAGGAGCGTGGACAGAGAGGAGCGTGGACAGAGAGGAGCGTGGACAGAAAGGAGCCAGGACAGAGAGGAGCCAGGACAGAGAGGAGCCAGGACAGAGAGGAGCCAGGACAGAGAGGAGCCAGGACAGAGAGGAGCGTGGACAGAGAGGAGCGTGGACAGAGAGGAGCGTGGACAGAGAGGAGCCAGGACAGAGAGGAGCCAGGACAGAGAGGAGCCAGGACAGAGAGGAGCCAGGACAGAGAGGAGCCAGGACAGAGAGGAGCGTGGACAGAGAGGAGCCAGGACAGGGAGGAGCGTGGACAGGGAGGAGCGTGGACAGAGAGGAGCGTGGACAGAGAGGAGCCAGGACAGAGAGGAGCCAGGACAGAGAGGAGCCAGGACAGAGAGGAGCCAGGACAGAGAGGAGCCAGGACAGAGAGGAGCCAGGACAGAGAGGAGCCAGGACAGAGAGGAGCGTGGACAGAGAGGAGCGTGGACAGAGAGGAGCGTGGACAGAGAGGAGCGTGGACAGAGAGGAGCCAGGACAGAGAGGAGCCAGGACAGAGAGGAGCGTGGACAGAGAGGAGCGTGGACAGAGAGGAGCCAGGACAGAGAGGAGCCAGGACAGAGAGGAGCCAGGACAGAGAGGAGCCAGGACAGAGAGGAGCCAGGACAGAGAGGAGCCAGGACAGAGAGGAGCGTGGACAGAGAGGAGCCAGGACAGGGAGGAGCGTGGACAGGGAGGAGCGTGGACAGAGAGGAGCGTGGACAGAGAGGAGCCAGGACAGAGAGGAGCCAGGACAGAGAGGAGCCAGGACAGAGAGGAGCCAGGACAGAGAGGAGCCAGGACAGAGAGGAGCCAGGACAGAGAGGAGCGTGGACAGAGAGGAGCGTGGACAGAGAGGAGCGTGGACAGAGAGGAGCGTGGACAGAGAGGAGCGTGGACAGAGAGGAGCGTGGACAGAGAGGAGCGTGGACAGAGAGGAGCCAGGACAGAGAGGAGCCAGGACAGAGAGGAGCCAGGACAGAGAGGAGCCAGGACAGAGAGGAGCGTGGACAGAGAGGAGCCAGGACAGAGAGGAGCCAGGACAGAGAGGAGCCAGGACAGAGAGGAGCCAGGACAGAGAGGAGCCAGGACAGAGAGGAGCCAGGACAGAGAGGAGCCAGGACAGAGAGGAGCGTGGACAGAGAGGAGCCAGGACAGAGAGGAGCCAGGACAGAGAGGAGCCAGGACAGAGAGGAGCCAGGACAGAGAGGAGCCAGGACAGAGAGGAGCGTGGACAGAGAGGAGCGTGGACAGAGAGGAGCGTGGACAGAGAGGAGCGTGGACAGAGAGGAGCGTGGACAGAGAGGAGCGTGGACAGAGAGGAGCCAGGACAGAGAGGAGCCAGGACAGAGAGGAGCGTGGACAAAGAGGAGCCAGGACAGAGAGGAGCGTAGACAGAGAGGAGTGTAGACAGAGAGGAGCGTAGACAGAGAGGAGCGTAGACAGAGGAGCCAGGATAGGGAGAAACTCAGCATGAGGATAGAGAGGATCGAGGACAGAGAGGATCGAGGACAGAGAGGATCGAGGACAGAGAGGATCGAGGACAAAGAGGATCGAGGACAGAGAGAAACTTGGCATGAGGACAGAGAGGAGCGACGACAGAGAGGAGCGAGGACAGAGAGGGGAGAGGACAGAGAGAAGCCAGGACAGAGAGAAACTTGGCATGAGGACTGAGAGGAGCGAGGACAGAGAGGGGAGAGGACAGAGAGAAGCGAGGACAGAGAGAAGCGAGGACAGAGAGGTGCAAGGACAGAAAGGAGCAAAGATGAAAGGCGTTCAGTGTGAGAATAGAAAGGCGCTCAGTGTGAGAATAGAAAGGCGCTCAGTGTGAGAATAGAAAGGCGCTCAGTGTGAGAATAGAAAGGAGATCAGTGTGAGAATAGAAAGGCGCTCAGTGTGAGAATAGAAAGGAGATCAGTGTGAGAATAGAAAGGCGCTCAGTGTGAGAATAGAAAGGAGATCAGTGTGAGAATAGAAAGGAGATCAGTGTGAGAATAGAAAGGCGCTCAGTGTGAGAATAGAAAGGCGCTCAGTGTGAGAATAGAAAGGCGCTCAGTGTGAGAATAGAAAGCAGATCAGTGTGAGAATAGAAAGGAGATCAGTGTGAGAATAGAAAGGAGATCAGTGTGAGAATAGAAAGGCGCTCAGTGTGAGAATAGAAAGGCGCTCAGTGTGAGAATAGAAAGGAGATCAGTGTGAAAATAGAAAGGAGCTCAGTATGAGAATAGAAAGGCGCTCAGTGTGAGAATAGAAAGGCGCTCAGTGTGAGAATAGAAAGGCGCTCAGTGTGAGAATAGAAAGGAGATCAGTGTGAGAATAGAAAGGAGATCAGTGTAAAAATAGAAAGGAGATCAGTGTGAGAATAGAAAGGAGATCAGTGTGAGAATAGAAAGGAGATCAGTGTGAGAATAGAAAGGCGCTCAGTGTGAGAATAGAAAGGCGCTCAGTGTGAGAATAGAAAGGCGCTCAGTGTGAGAATAGAAAGGCGCTCAGTGTGAGAATAGAAAGGAGCTCAGTGTGAGAATAGAAAGGAGATCAGTGTGAGAATAGAAAGGCGCTCAGTGTGAGAATAGAAAGGAGCTCAGTGTGAGAATACAAAGGAGATCAGTGTGAGAATAGAAAGGCGCTCAGTGTGAGAATAGAAAGGAGATCAGTGTGAGAATAGAAAGGCGCTCAGTGTGAGAATAGAAAGGAGCTCAGTGTGAGAATAGAAAGGCGCTCAGTGTGAGAATAGAAAGGAGATCAGTGTGAGAATAGAAAGGCGATCAGTGTGAGAATAGAAAGGCGCTCAGTGTGAGAATAGAAAGGAGATCAGTGTGAGAATAGAAAGGCGCTCAGTGTGAGAATAGAAAGGAGATCAGTGTGAGAATAGAAAGGCGCTCAGTGTGAGAATAGAAAGGAGATCAGTGTGAGAATAGAAAGGAGCTCAGTGTGAGAATAGAAAGGCGCTCAGTGTGAGAATAGAAAGGCGCTCAGTGTGAGAATAGAAAGGAGATCAGTGTGAGAATAGAAAGGAGCTCAGTGTGAGAATAGAAAGGCGCTCAGTGTGAGAATAGAAAGGCGCTCAGTGTGAGAATAGAAAGGCGATCAGTGTGAGAATAGAAAGGAGATCAGTGTGAGAATAGAAAGGAGATCAGTGTGAGAATAGAAAGGCGCTCAGTGTGAGAATAGAAAGGAGATCAGTGTGAGAATAGAAAGGAGATCAGTGTGAGAATAGACAGGAGATCAGTGTGAGAATAGAAAGGAGATCAGTGTGAGAATAGAAAGGCGCTCAGTGTGAGAATAGAAAGGCGCTCAGTGTGAGAATAGAAAGGAGATCAGTGTGAGAATAGAAAGGAGATCAGTGTGAGAATAGAAAGGCGCTCAGTGTGAGAATAGAAAGGCGCTCAGTGTGAGAATAGAAAGGAGATCAGTGTGAGAATAGAAAGGAGCTCAGTGTGAGAATAGAAAGGCGCTCAGTGTGAGAATAGAAAGGAGATCAGTGTGAGAATAGAAAGGAGATCAGTGTGAGAATAGAAAGGAGATCAGTGTGAGAATAGAAAGGAGATCAGTGTGAGAATAGAAAGGAGATCAGTGTGAGAATAGAAAGGAGATCAGTGTGAGAATAGAAAGGCGCTCAGTGTGAGAATAGAAAGGAGATCAGTGTGAGAATAGAAAGGAGATCAGTGTGAGAATAGACAGGAGATCAGTGTGAGAATAGAAAGGAGATCAGTGTGAGAATAGAAAGGCGCTCAGTGTGAGAATAGAAAGGCGCTCAGTGTGAGAATAGAAAGGAGATCAGTGTGAGAATAGAAAGGAGATCAGTGTGAGAATAGAAAGGAGCTCAGTGTGAGAATAGAAAGGCGCTCAGTGTGAGAATAGAAAGGAGATCAGTGTGAGAATAGAAAGGAGATCAGTGTGAGAATAGAAAGGAGATCAGTGTGAGAATAGAAAGGAGATCAGTGTGAGAATAGAAAGGAGATCAGTGTGAGAATAGAAAGGAGATCAGTGTGAGAATAGAAAGGAGATCAGTGTGAGAATAGAAAGGAGATCAGTGTGAGAATAGAAAGGAGATCAGTGTGAGAATAGAAAGGCGCTCAGTGTGAGAATAGAAAGGAGATCAGTGTGAGAATAGAAAGGAGATCAGTGTGAGAATAGAAAGGAGATCAGTGTGAGAATAGAAAGGAGCTCAGTGTGAGAATAGAAAGGCGCTCAGTGTGAGAATAGAAAGGAGATCAGTGTGAGAATAGAAAGGAGATCAGTGTGAGAATAGAAAGGAGATCAGTGTGAGAATAGAAAGGAGATCAGTGTGAGAATAGAAAGGAGATCAGTGTGAGAATAGAAAGGAGATCAGTGTGAGAATAGAAAGGAGATCAGTGTGAGAATAGAAAGGCGCTCAGTGTGAGAATAGAAAGGCGCTCAGTATGAGAATAGAAAGGCGCTCAGTGTGAGAATAGAAAGGAGATCATTGTGAGAATAGAAAGGAGATCAGTGTGAGAATAGAAAGGCGCTCAGTGTGAGAATAGAAAGGAGATCAGTGTGAGAATAGAAAGGAGATCAGTGTGAGAATAGAAAGGAGATCAGTGTGAGAATAGAAAGGCGCTCAGTATGAGAATAGAAAGGCGCTCAGTGTGAGAATAGAAAGGCGCTCAGTGTGAGAATAGAAAGGAGATCAGTGTGAGAATAGAAAGGAGATCAGTGTGAGAATAGAAAGGAGATCAGTGTGAGAATAGAAAGGCGCTCAGTGTGAGAATAGAAAGGCGCTCAGTGTGAGAATAGAAAGGCGCTCAGTGTGAGAATAGAAAGGAGATCAGTGTGAGAATAGAAAGGAGATCAGTGTGAGAATAGAAAGGCGCTCAGTGTGAGAATAGAAAGGAGATCAGTGTGAGAATAGAAAGGCGCTAAGTGTGAGAATAGAAAGGCGCTCAGTGTGAGAATAGAAAGGAGATTAGTGTGAGAATAGAAAGGCGCTCAGTGTGAGAATAGAAAGGAGATCAGTGTGAGAATAGAAAGGAGCTCAGTGTGAGAATAGAAAGGAGATCAGTGTGAGAATAGAAAGGAGATCAGTGTGAGAATAGAAAGGCGCTCAGTGTGAAAATAGAAAGGAGATCAGTGTGAGAATAGAAAGGCGCTCAGTGTGAGAATAGAAAGGCGCTCAGTGTGAAAATAGAAAGGCGCTCAGTGTGAGAATAGAAAGGAGATCAGTGTGAGAAT
Organism: Anomaloglossus baeobatrachus; assembly: GCF_048569485.1. Lineage (NCBI taxonomy): Eukaryota > Metazoa > Chordata > Amphibia > Anura > Aromobatidae > Anomaloglossus > Anomaloglossus baeobatrachus. The sequence goes on along the minus strand of NC_134364.1, from coordinate 3,988,977 downwards.
AGAAAGGCGCTCAGTGTGAGAATAGAAAGGAGATCAGTGTGAGAATAGAAAGGAGATCAGTGTGAGAATAGAAAGGAGATCAGTGTGAGAATAGAAAGGAGATCAGTGTGAGAATAGAAAGGAGATCAGTGTGAGAATAGAAAGGCGCTCAGTGTGAGAATAGAAAGGAGATCAGTGTGAGAATAGAAAGGAGATCAGTGTGAGAATAGAAAGGAGATCAGTGTGAGAATAGAAAGGAGATCAGTGTGAGAATAGAAAGGAGATCAGTGTGAGAATAGAAAGGAGATCAGTGTGAGAATAGAAAGGAGCTCAGTGTGAGAATAGAAAGGCGCTCAGTGTGAGAATAGAAAGGAGATCAGTGTGAGAATAGAAAGGAGATCAGTGTGAGAATAGAAAGGAGATCAGTGTGAGAATAGAAAGGAGATCAGTGTGAGAAAAGAAAGGAGATCAGTGTGAGAATAGAAAGGAGATCAGTGTGAGAATAGAAAGGAGATCAGTGTGAGAATAGAAAGGCGCTCAGTGTGAGAATAGAAAGGCGCTCAGTATGAGAATAGAAAGGCGCTCAGTGTGAGAATAGAAAGGAGATCATTGTGAGAATAGAAAGGAGATCAGTGTGAGAATAGAAAGGCGCTCAGTGTGAGAATAGAAAGGAGATCAGTGTGAGAATAGAAAGGAGATCAGTGTGAGAATAGAAAGGAGATCAGTGTGAGAATAGAAAGGCGCTCAGTATGAGAATAGAAAGGCGCTCAGTGTGAGAATAGAAAGGAGATCATTGTGAGAATAGAAAGGAGATCAGTGTGAGAATAGAAAGGCGCTCAGTGTGAGAATAGAAAGGAGATCAGTGTGAGAATAGAAAGGAGATCAGTGTGAGAATAGAAAGGAGATCAGTGTGAGAATAGAAAGGCGCTCAGTGTGAGAATAGAAAGGCGCTCAGTGTGAGAATAGAAAGGCGCTCAGTGTGAGAATAGAAAGGAGATCAGTGTGAGAATAGAAAGGAGATCAGTGTGAGAATAGAAAGGCGCTCAGTGTGAGAATAGAAAGGCGCTCAGTGTGAGAATAGAAAGGAGATCAGTGTGAGAATAGAAAGGCGCTAAGTGTGAGAATAGAAAGGCGCTCAGTGTGAGAATAGAAAGGAGATTAGTGTGAGAATAGAAAGGCGCTCAGTGTGAGAATAGAAAGGAGATCAGTGTGAGAATAGAAAGGAGATCAGTGTGAGAATAGAAAGGAGATCAGTGTGAGAATAGAAAGGCGCTCAGTGTGAGAATAGAAAGGCGCTCAGTGTGAGAATAGAAAGGCGCTCAGTGTGAGAATAGAAAGGAGATCAGTGTGAGAATAGAAAGGAGATCAGTGTGAGAATAGAAAGGCGCTCAGTGTGAGAATAGAAAGGAGATCAGTGTGAGAATAGAAAGGCGCTCAGTATGAGAATAGAAAGGCGCTCAGTGTGAGAATAGAAAGGCGCTCAGTGTGAGAATAGAAAGGAGATCAGTGTGAGAATAGAAAGGAGATCAGTGTGAGAATAGAAAGGAGATCAGTGTGAGAATAGAAAGGCGCTCAGTGTGAGAATAGAAAGGCGCTCAGTGTGAGAATAGAAAGGCGCTCAGTGTGAGAATAGAAAGGAGATCAGTGTGAGAATAGAAAGGAGATCAGTGTGAGAATAGAAAGGCGCTCAGTGTGAGAATAGAAAGGAGATCAGTGTGAGAATAGAAAGGCGCTAAGTGTGAGAATAGAAAGGCGCTCAGTGTGAGAATAGAAAGGAGATTAGTGTGAGAATAGAAAGGCGCTCAGTGTGAGAATAGAAAGGAGATCAGTGTGAGAATAGAAAGGAGCTCAGTGTGAGAATAGAAAGGAGATCAGTGTGAGAATAGAAAGGAGATCAGTGTGAGAATAGAAAGGCGCTCAGTGTGAAAATAGAAAGGAGATCAGTGTGAGAATAGAAAGGCGCTCAGTGTGAGAATAGAAAGGCGCTCAGTGTGAAAATAGAAAGGCGCTCAGTGTGAGAATAGAAAGGAGATCAGTGTGAGAATAGAAAGGCGCTCAGTGTGAGAATAGAAAGGAGATCAGTGTGAGAATAGAAAGGAGATCAGTGTGAGAATAGAAAGGAGATCAGTGTGAGAATAGAAAGGAGATCAGTGTGAGAATAGAAAGGAGATCAGTGTGAGAATAGAAAGGCGCTCAGTGTGAGAATAGAAAGGAGATCAGTGTGAGAATAGAAAGGAGATCAGTGTGAGAATAGAAAGGAGATCAGTGTGAGAATAGAAAGGAGATCAGTGTGAGAATAGAAAGGAGATCAGTGTGAGAATAGAAAGGAGATCAGTGTGAGAATAGAAAGGAGCTCAGTGTGAGAATAGAAAGGCGCTCAGTGTGAGAATAGAAAGGAGATCAGTGTGAGAATAGAAAGGAGATCAGTGTGAGAATAGAAAGGAGATCAGTGTGAGAATAGAAAGGAGATCAGTGTGAGAAAAGAAAGGAGATCAGTGTGAGAATAGAAAGGAGATCAGTGTGAGAATAGAAAGGAGATCAGTGTGAGAATAGAAAGGCGCTCAGTGTGAGAATAGAAAGGCGCTCAGTATGAGAATAGAAAGGCGCTCAGTGTGAGAATAGAAAGGAGATCATTGTGAGAATAGAAAGGAGATCAGTGTGAGAATAGAAAGGCGCTCAGTGTGAGAATAGAAAGGAGATCAGTGTGAGAATAGAAAGGAGATCAGTGTGAGAATAGAAAGGAGATCAGTGTGAGAATAGAAAGGCGCTCAGTATGAGAATAGAAAGGCGCTCAGTGTGAGAATAGAAAGGAGATCATTGTGAGAATAGAAAGGAGATCAGTGTGAGAATAGAAAGGCGCTCAGTGTGAGAATAGAAAGGAGATCAGTGTGAGAATAGAAAGGAGATCAGTGTGAGAATAGAAAGGAGATCAGTGTGAGAATAGAAAGGCGCTCAGTGTGAGAATAGAAAGGCGCTCAGTGTGAGAATAGAAAGGCGCTCAGTGTGAGAATAGAAAGGAGATCAGTGTGAGAATAGAAAGGAGATCAGTGTGAGAATAGAAAGGCGCTCAGTGTGAGAATAGAAAGGCGCTCAGTGTGAGAATAGAAAGGAGATCAGTGTGAGAATAGAAAGGCGCTAAGTGTGAGAATAGAAAGGCGCTCAGTGTGAGAATAGAAAGGAGATTAGTGTGAGAATAGAAAGGCGCTCAGTGTGAGAATAGAAAGGAGATCAGTGTGAGAATAGAAAGGAGCTCAGTGTGAGAATAGAAAGGAGATCAGTGTGAGAATAGAAAGGAGATCAGTGTGAGAATAGAAAGGCGCTCAGTGTGAAAATAGAAAGGAGATCAGTGTGAGAATAGAAAGGCGCTCAGTGTGAGAATAGAAAGGCGCTCAGTGTGAAAATAGAAAGGCGCTCAGTGTGAGAATAGAAAGGAGATCAGTGTGAGAATAGAAAGGCGCTCAGTGTGAGAATAGAAAGGAGATCAGTGTGAGAATAGAAAGGAGATCAGTGTGAGAATAGAAAGGCGCTCAGTGTGAGAATAGAAAGGCGATCAGTGTGAGAATAGAAAGGAGATCAGTGTGAGAATAGAAAGGAGATCAGTGTGAGAATAGAAAGGCGCTCAGTGTGAGAATAGAAAGGAGATCAGTGTGAGAATAGAAAGGCGCTCAGTGTGAGAATAGAAAGGAGATCAGTGTAAGAATAGAAAGGAGATCAGTGTGAGAATAGAAAGGAGATCAGTGTGAGAATAGAAAGGCGCTCAGTGTGAGAATAGAAAGGCGCTCAGTGTGAGAATAGAAAAGCGCTCAGTGTGAGAATAGAAAGGCGCTCAGTGTGAGAATAGAAAGGAAATGAGTGTGAGAATAGAAAGGCGCTCAGTGTGAGAATAGAAAGGAGCTCAGTGTGAGAATAGAAAGGCGCTCAGTGTGAGAATAGAAAGGAGATCAGTGTGAGAATAGAAAGGAGATCAGTGTGAGAATAGAAAGGAGATCAGTGTGAGAATAGAAAGGAGATCAGTGTGAGAATAGAAAGGAGATCAGTGTGAGAATAGAAAGGAGATCAGTGTGAGAATAGAAAGGAGATCAGTGTGAGAATAGAAAGGAGATCAGTGTGAGAATAGAAAGGAGCTCAGTGTGAGAATAGAAAGGCGCTCAGTGTGAGAATAGAAAGGCGCTCAGTGTGAGAATAGAAAGGCGCTCAGTGTGAGAATAGAAAGGCGCTCAGTGTGAGAATAGAAAGGCGCTCAGTGTGAGAATAGAAAGGAGATCAGTGTGAGAATAGAAAGGAGATCAGTGTGAGAATAGAAAGGAGATCAGTGTGAGAATAGAAAGGAGATCAGTGTGAGAATAGAAAGGCGCTCAGTGTGAGAATAGAAAGGCGCTCAGTGTGAGAATAGAAAGGAGATTAGTGTGAGAATAGAAAGGAGATTAGTGTGAGAATAGAAAGGAGATCAGTGTGAGAATAGAAAGGCGCTCAGTGTGAGAATAGAAAGGCGCTCAGTGTGAGAATAGAAAGGCGCTCAGTGTGAGAATAGAAAGGCGCTCAGTGTGAGAATAGAAAGGAGATCAGTGTGAGAATAGAAAGGAGATCAGTGTGAGAATAGAAAGGCGCTCAGTGTGAGAATAGAAAGGAGCTCAGTGTGAGAATAGAAAGGCGCTCAGTGTGAGAATAGAAAGGAGATCAGTGTGAGAATAGAAAGGAGATCAGTGTGAGAATAGAAAGGAGATCAGTGTGAGAATAGAAAAGAGATCAGTGTGAGAATAGAAAGGAGATCAGTGTGAGAATAGAAAGGAGATCAGTGTGAGAATAGAAAGGAGATCAGTGTGAGAATAGAAAGGAGATCAGTGTGAGAATAGAAAGGAGCTCAGTGTGAGAATAGAAAGGCGCTCAGTGTGAGAATAGAAAGGCGCTCAGTGTGAGAATAGAAAGGCGCTCAGTGTGAGAATAGAAAGGCGCTCAGTGTGAGAATAGAAAGGCGCTCAGTGTGAGAATAGAAAGGCGCTCAGTGTGAGAATAGAAAGGAGATCAGTGTGAGAATAGAAAGGAGATCAGTGTGAGAATAGAAAGGAGATCAGTGTGAGAATAGAAAGGAGATCAGTGTGAGAATAGAAAGGAGATCAGTGTGAGAATAGAAAGGCGCTCAGTGTGAAAATAGAAAGGAGATCAGTGTGAGAATAGAAAGGCGCTCAGTGTGAGAATAGAAAGGCGCTCAGTGTGAAAATAGAAAGGCGCTCAGTGTGAGAATAGAAAGGAGATCAGTGTGAGAATAGAAAGGAGATCAGTGTGAGAATAGAAAGGAGATTAGTGTCAGAATAGAAAGGAGATCAGTGTGAGAATAGAAAGGAGATCAGTGTGAGAATAGAAAGGAGATCAGTGCGAGAATAGAAAGGAGATCAGTGCGAGAATAGAAAGGAGATCAGTGTGAGAATAGAAAGGAGATCAGTGTGAGAATAGAAAGGCGCTCAGTGTGAGAATAGAAAGGAGCTCAGTGTGAGAATAGAAAGGAGATCAGTGTGAGAATAGAAAGGAGATCAGTGTGAGAATAGAAAGGAGATCAGTGTGAGAATAGAAAGGAGATCAGTGTGAGAATAGAAAGGAGATCAGTGTGAGAATAGAAAGGAGCTCAGTGTGAGAATAGAAACGCGCTCAGTGTGAGAATAGAAAGGAGATTAGTGTGAGAATAGAAAGGCGCTCAGTGTGAGAATAGAAAGGAGATCAGTGTGAGAATAGAAAGGCGCTCAGTGTGAGAATAGAAAGGAGATCAGTGTGAGAATAGAAAGGAGATCAGTGTGAGAATAGAAAGGAGATCAGTGTGAGAATAGAAAGGAGATCAGTGTGAGAATAGAAAGGAGATCATTGTGAGAATAGAAAGGAGATCAGTGTGAGAATAGAAAGGCGCTCAGTGTGAGAATAGACATGAGATCAGTGTGAGAATAGAAAGGAGCTCAGTGTGAGAATAGAAAGGCGCTCAGTGTGAGAATAGAAAGGCGCTCAGTGTGAGAATAGAAAGGCGCTCAGTGTGAGAATAGAAAGGAGATCAGTGTGAGAATAGAAAGGAGATCAGTGTGAGAATAGAAAGGCGCTCAGTGTGAGAATAGAAAAGCGCTAAGTGTGAGAATAGAAAGGCGCTCAGTGTGAGAATAGAAAGGAGATTAGTGTGAGAATAGAAAGGCGCTCAGTGTGAGAATAGAAAGGAGATCATTGTGAGAATAGAAAGGAGATCAGTGTGAGAATAGAAAAGCGCTAAGTGTGAGAATAGAAAGGCGCTCAGTGTGAGAATAGAAAGGAGATTAGTGTGAGAATAGAAAGGCGCTCAGTGTGAGAATAGAAAGGAGATCATTGTGAGAATAGAAAGGAGATCAGTGTGAGAATAGAAAGGCGCTCAGTGTGAGAATAGAAAGGAGATCAGTGTGAGAATAGAAAGGAGATCAGTGTGAGAATAGAAAGGAGATCAGTGTGAGAATAGAAAGGCGCTCAGTGTGAGAATAGAAAGGCGCTCAGTGTGAGAATAGAAAGGAGATCAGTGTGAGAATAGAAAGGCGCTAAGTGTGAGAATAGAAAGGCGCTCAGTGTGAGAATAGAAAGGAGATTAGTGTGAGAATAGAAAGGCGCTCAGTGTGAGAATAGAAAGGAGATCAGTGTGAGAATAGAAAGGAGCTCAGTGTGAGAATAGAAAGGAGATCAGTGTGAGAATAGAAAGGAGATCAGTGTGAGAATAGAAAGGCGCTCAGTGTGAAAATAGAAAGGAGATCAGTGTGAGAATAGAAAGGCGCTCAGTGTGAGAATAGAAAGGCGCTCAGTGTGAAAATAGAAAGGCGCTCAGTGTGAGAATAGAAAGGAGATCAGTGTGAGAATAGAAAGGCGCTCAGTGTGAGAATAGAAAGGAGATCAGTGTGAGAATAGAAAGGAGATCAGTGTGAGAATAGAAAGGCGCTCAGTGTGAGAATAGAAAGGCGATCAGTGTGAGAATAGAAAGGAGATCAGTGTGAGAATAGAAAGGCGCTCAGTGTGAGAATAGAAAGGAGATCAGTGTAAGAATAGAAAGGAGATCAGTGTGAGAATAGAAAGGAGATTAGTGTGAGAATAGAAAGGCGCTCAGTGTGAGAATAGAAAGGAGATCATTGTGAGAATAGAAAGGAGATCAGTGTGAGAATAGAAAAGCGCTAAGTGTGAGAATAGAAAGGCGCTCAGTGTGAGAATAGAAAGGCGCTCAGTGTGAGAATAGAAAGGAGATTAGTGTGAGAATAGAAAGGCGCTCAGTGTGAGAATAGAAAGGAGATCATTGTGAGAATAGAAAGGAGATCAGTGTGAGAATAGAAAGGCGCTCAGTGTGAGAATAGAAAGGAGATCAGTGTGAGAATAGAAAGGAGCTCAGTGTGAGAATAGAAAGGAGATCAGTGTGAGAATAGAAAGGCGCTCAGTGTGAGAATAGAAAGGAGATCAGTGTGAGAATAGAAATGAGATCAGTGTGAGAATAGAAAGGAGATCAGTGTGAGAATAGAAAGGCGCTCAGTGTGAGAATAGAAAGGCGCTCAGTGTGAGAATAGAAAGGCGCTCAGTGTGAGAATAGAAAGGCGCTCAGTGTGAGAATAGAAAGGCGCTCAGTGTGAGAATAGAAAGGAGATCAGTGTGAGAATAGAAAGGAGATCAGTGTGAGAATAGAAAGGAGATCAGTGTGAGAATAGAAAGGAGATCAGTGTGAGAATAGAAAGGAGATCAGTGTGAGAATAGAAAGGCGCTCAGTGTGAGAATAGAAAGGCGCTCAGTGTGAGAATAGAAAGGCGCTCAGTGTGAGAATAGAAAGGAGATCAGTGTGAGAATAGAAAGGAGATCAGTGTGAGAATAGAAAGGCGCTCAGTGTGAGAATAGAAAGGAGCTCAGTGTGAGAATAGAAAGGCGCTCAGTGTGAGAATAGAAAGGCGCTCAGTGTGAGAATAGAAAGGCGCTCAGTGTGAGAATAGAAAGGAGATCAGTGTGAGAATAGAAAGGAGATCAGTGTGAGAATAGAAAGGCGCTCAGTGTGAGAATAGAAAGGAGATTAGTGTGAGAATAGAAAGGAGATCAGTGTGAGAATAGAAAGGAGCTCAGTGTGAGAATAGAAAGGAGCTCAGTGTGAGAATAAAAAGGCGCTCAGTGTGAGAATAGAAAGGAGCTCAGTGTGAGAATAGAAAGGAGATCAGTGTGAGAATAGAAAGGAGATCAGTGCGAGAATAGAAAGGAGATCAGTGTGAGAATAGAAAGGAGATCAGTGTGAGAATAGAAAGGCGCTCAGTGTGAGAATAGAAAGGCGCTCAGTGTGAGAATAGAAAGGCGCTCAGTGTGAGAATAGAAAGGAGATCATTGTGAGAATAGAAAGGAGATCAGTGTGAGAATAGAAAGGCGCTCAGTGTGAGAATAGACAGGAGATCAGTGTGAGAATAGAAAGGAGCTCAGTGTGAGAATAGAAAGGCGCTCAGTGTGAGAATAGAAAGGCGCTCAGTGTGAGAATAGAAAGGCGCTCAGTGTGAGAATAGAAAGGAGATCAGTGTGAGAATAGAAAAGCAGATCAGTGTGAGAATAGAAAGGCGCTCAGTGTGAGAATAGAAAAGCGCTAAGTGTGAGAATAGAAAGGCGCTCAGTGTGAGAATAGAAAGGAGATTAGTGTGAGAATAGAAAGGCGCTCAGTGTGAGAATAGAAAGGAGATCATTGTGAGAATAGAAAGGAGATCAGTGTGAGAATAGAAAGGCGCTCAGTGTGAGAATAGAAAGGAGATTAGTGTGAGAATAGAAAGGCGCTCAGTGTGAGAATAGAAAGGAGATCATTGTGAGAATAGAAAGGAGATCAGTGTGAGAATAGAAAGGCGCTCAGTGTGAGAATAGAAAGGAGATCAGTGTGAGAATAGAAAGGAGATCAGTGTGAGAATAGAAAGGAGATCAGTGTGAGAATAGAAAGGCGCTCAGTGTGAGAATAGAAAGGCGCTCAGTGTGAGAATAGAAAGGAGATCAGTGTGAGAATAGAAAGGCGCTAAGTGTGAGAATAGAAAGGCGCTCAGTGTGAGAATAGAAAGGAGATTAGTGTGAGAATAGAAAGGCGCTCAGTGTGAGAATAGAAAGGAGATCAGTGTGAGAATAGAAAGGAGCTCAGTGTGAGAATAGAAAGGAGATCAGTGTGAGAATAGAAAGGAGATCAGTGTGAGAATAGAAAGGCGCTCAGTGTGAAAATAGAAAGGAGATCAGTGTGAGAATAGAAAGGCGCTCAGTGTGAGAATAGAAAGGCGCTCAGTGTGAAAATAGAAAGGCGCTCAGTGTGAAAATAGAAAGGCGCTCAGTGTGAGAATAGAAAGGAGATCAGTGTGAGAATAGAAAGGCGCTCAGTGTGAGAATAGAAAGGAGATCAGTGTGAGAATAGAAAGGAGATCAGTGTGAGAATAGAAAGGCGCTCAGTGTGAGAATAGAAAGGCGATCAGTGTGAGAATAGAAAGGAGATCAGTGTGAGAATAGAAAGGCGCTCAGTGTGAGAATAGAAAGGAGATCAGTGTAAGAATAGAAAGGAGATCAGTGTGAGAATAGAAAGGAGATCAGTGTGAGAATAGAAAGGCGCTCAGTGTGAGAATAGAAAGGCGCTCAGTGTGAGAATAGAAAGGCGCTCAGTGTGAGAATAGAAAGGCGCTCAGTGTGAGAATAGAAAGGAAATGAGTGTGAGAATAGAAAGGCGCTCAGTGTGAGAATAGAAAGGAGCTCAGTGTGAGAATAGAAAGGCGCTCAGTGTGAGAATAGAAAGGAGATCAGTGTGAGAATAGAAAGGAGATCAGTGTGAGAATAGAAAGGAGATCAGTGTGAGAATAGAAAGGAGATCAGTGTGAGAATAGAAAGGAGATCAGTGTGAGAATAGAAAGGAGATCAGTGTGAGAATAGAAAGGAGATCAGTGTGAGAATAGAAAGGAGATCAGTGTGAGAATAGAAAGGAGATCAGTGTGAGAATAGAAAAGAGATCAGTGTGAGAATAGAAAGGAGATCAGTGTGAGAATAGAAAGGAGATCAGTATGAGAATAGAAAGGAGCTCAGTGTGAGAATAGAAAGGCGCTCAGTGTGAGAATAGAAAGGAGATCAGTGTGAGAATAGAAAGGAGATCAGTGTGAGAATAGAAAGGAGATCAGTGTGAGAATAGAAAGGAGCTCAATGTGAGAATAGAAAGGCGCTCAGTGTGAGAATAGAAAGGCGCTCAGTGTGAGAATAGAAAGGCGCTCAGTGTGAGAATAGAAAGGCGCTCAGTGTGAGAATAGAAAGGCGCTCAGTGTGAGAATAGAAAGGAGATCAGTGTGAGAATAGAAAGGAGATCAGTGTGAGAATAGAAAGGAGATCAGTGTGAGAATAGAAAGGAGATCAGTGTGAGAATAGAAAGGAGATCAGTGTGAGAATAGAAAGGCGCTCAGTGTGAGAATAGAAAGGCGCTCAGTGTGAGAATAGAAAGGAGATTAGTGTGAGAATAGAAAGGAGATTAGTGTGAGAATAGAAAGGAGATCAGTGTGAGAATAGAAAGGCGCTCAGTGTGAGAATAGAAAGGCGCTCAGTGTGAGAATAGAAAGGCGCTCAGTGTGAGAATAGAAAGGCGCTCAGTGTGAAAATAGAAAGGAGATCAGTGTGAGAATAGAAAGGAGATCAGTGTGAGAATAGAAAGGAGATCAGTGTGAGAATAGAAAGGCGCTCAGTGTGAGAATAGAAAGGAGCTCAGTGTGAGAATAGAAAGGCGCTCAGTGTGAGAATAGAAAGGCGCTCAGTGTGAGAATAGAAAGGCGCTCAGTGTGAGAATAGAAAGGCGCTCAGTGTGAGAATAGAAAGGAGATCAGTGTGAGAATAGAAAGGAGATCAGTGTGAGAATAGAAAGGAGATTAGTGTGAGAATAGAAAGGAGATCAGTGTGAGAATAGAAAGGAGCTCAGTGTGAGAATAGAAAGGAGCTCAGTGTGAGAATAGAAAGGCGCTCAGTGTGAGAATAGAAAGGAGATCAGTGTGAGAATAGAAAGGAGATCAGTGTGAGAATAGAAAGGCGCTCAGTGTGAGAATAGAAAGGCGCTCAGTGTGAGAATAGAAAGGCGCTCAGTGTGAGAATAGAAAGGAGATCAGTGTGAGAATAGAAAGGAGATCAGTGTGAGAATAGAAAGGAGATCAGTGTGAGAATAGAAAGGCGCTCAGTGTGAGAAAAGAAAGGCGCTCAGTGTGAGAATAGAAAGGCGCTCAGTGTGAGAATAGAAAGGAGATCATTGTGAGAATAGAAAGGAGATCAGTGTGAGAATAGAAAGGCGCTCAGTGTGAGAATAGACAGGAGATCAGTGTGAGAATAGAAAGGAGCTCAGTGTGAGAATAGAAAGGCGCTCAGTGTGAGAATAGAAAGGCGCTCAGTGTGAGAATAGAAAGGCGCTCAGTGTGAGAATAGAAAGGAGATCAGTGTGAGAATAGAAAGGAGATCAGTGTGAGAATAGAAAGGCGCTCAGTGTGAGAATAGAAAAGCGCTAAGTGTGAGAATAGAAAGGCGCTCAGTGTGAGAATAGAAAGGAGATTAGTGTGAGAATAGAAAGGCGCTCAGTGTGAGAATAGAAAGGAGATCAGTGTGAGAATAGAAAGGAGATCAGTGTGAGAATAGAAAGGCGCTCAGTGTGAGAATAGAAAGGCGCTCAGTGTGAGAATAGAAAGGAGATCAGTGTGAGAATAGAAAGGAGATCAGTGTAAGAATAGACAGGAGATCAGTGTGAGAATAGAAAGGCGCTCAGTGTGAGAATAGAAAGGCGCTCAGTGTGAGAATAGAAAGGCGCTCAGTGTGAGAATAGAAAGGCGCTCAGTGTGAGAATAGAAAGGAGATCAGTGTTAGAATAGAAAGGAGATCAGTGTGAGAATAGAAAGGCGCTCAGTGTGAGAATAGAAAGGCGCTCAGTGTGAGAATAGAAAGGCGCTCAGTGTGAGAATAGAAAGGAGATCAGTGTGAGAATAGAAAGGCGCTCAGTGTGAGAATAGAAAGGCGCTCAGTGTGAGAATAGAAAGGCGCTCAGTGTGAGAATAGAAAGGCGCTCAGTGTGAGAATAGAAAGGCGCTCAGTGTGAGAATAGAAAGGCGCTCAGTGTGAGAATAGAAAGGCGCTCAGTGTGAGAATAGAAAGGAGCTCAGTGTGAGAATAGAAAGGAGCTCAGTGTGAGAATAGAAAGGCGCTCAGTGTGAGAATAGAAAGGCGTTCAGAGTGAGAATAGAAAGGAGATCAGTGTGAGAATAGAAAGGAGATCAGTGTGAGAATAGAAAGGAGATCAGTGTGAGAATAGAAAGGAGATCAGTGTGAGAATAGAAAGGAGCTCAGTGTGAGAATAGAAAGGCGCTCAGTGTGACAATAGAAAGGAGATCAGTGTGAGAATAGAAAGGAGATCAGTGTGAGAATAGAAAGGAGCTCAGTGTGAGAATAGAAAGGAGATCAGTGTGAGAATAGAAAGGCGCTCAGTGTGAGAATAGAAAGGCGCTCAGTGTGAGAATAGAAAGGAGATCAGTGTGAGAATAGAAAGGAGATCAGTGTGAGAATAGAAAGGCGCTCAGTGTGAGAATAGAAAGGCGCTCAGTGTGAGAATAGAAAGGAGATCAGTGTGAGAATAGAAAGGAGATCAGTGTGAGAATAGAAAGGAGATCAGTGTGAGAATAGAAAGGAGATCAGTGTGAGAATAGAAAGGAGATCAGTGTGAGAATAGAAAGGAGATCAGTGTGAGAATAGAAAGGAGATCAGTGTGAGAATAGAAAGGAGATCAGTGTGAGAATAGAAAGGAGATCAGTGTGAGAATAGAAAGGCGCTCAGTGTGAGAATAGAAAGGCGCTCAGTGTGAGAATAGAAAGGCGCTCAGTGTGAGAATAGAAAGGAGATCAGTGTGAGAATAGAAAGGCGCTCAGTGTGAGAATAGAAAGGCGCTCAGTGTGAGAATAGAAAGGAGATCAGTGTGAGAATAGAAAGGAGATCAGTGTGAGAATAGAAAGGAGATCAGTGTGAGAATAGAAAGGAGATCAGTGTGAGAATAGAAAGATCAGTGTGAGAATAGATAGGCACTCAGTGTGAGAATAGAAAGGCGCTCAGTGTGAGAATAGAAAGGAGATCAGTGTGAGAATAGAAAGGCGCTCAGTGTGAGAATAGAAAGGCGCTCAGTGTGAGAATAGAAAGGAGATCAGTGTGAGAATAGAAAGGAGATCAGTGTGAGAATAGAAAGGCGCTCAGTGTGAGAATAGAAAGGAGATCAGTGTGAGAATAGAAAGGCGATCAGTGTGAGAATAGAAAGGCGCTCAGTGTGAGAATAGAAAGGCGCTCAGTGTGAGAATAGAAAGGAGCTCAGTGTGAGAATAGAAAGGAGCTCAGTGTGAGAATAGAAAGGAGATCAGTGTGAAAATAGAAAGGAGATCAGTGTGAGAATAGAAAGGAGATCAGTGTGAGAATAGAAAGGCGCTCAGTGTGAGAATAGAAAGGCGCTCAGTGTGAGAATAGAAAGGCGCTCAGTGTGAGAATAGAAAGGAGATCAGTGTGAGAATAGAAAGGCGCTCAGTGTGAGAATAGAAAGGAGATCAGTGTGAGAATAGAAAGGAGATCAGTGTGAGAATAGAAAGGAGATCAGTGTGAGAATAGAAAGGAGATCAGTGTGAGAATAGAAAGGCGCTCAGTGTGAGAATAGAAAGGCGCTCAGTGTGAGAATAGAAAGGTGCTCAGTGTGAGAATAGAAAGGCGCTCAGTGTGAGCAGCGAGGATAGAGAGGCGCAAGGCATGAGGTTAGAGAGCAGCTCGGATATATTGGAGCTCAGAGTGAGGATAGAGAGGAGCCGGAGAGCAGACTGGTGAGGCTGGAGGTGGGTCATTGTGGAGAGCTGGGGTATGATAATATTGTGGGGATGAAGAGGAGGTCAGTGTGCAGACTATGAAGGCTGGAGGTGGAGAGCCGGTTACAGCTGGAGAGGACACGCGTCACCCAGCGACTTATTCCAGACTTTAAACTGCAAGTGTAATAAATCTATATTATGGGAACCTCAGCGCCCCCCGTGCAACATCCCATAATCTGAGCAGTGTCCGGTTCCATCATGGTCGATGCCTCTTTGGCCATTACAAAATCATCGTCCTTCACCTAACTGGTAAGCCACCCAGGCTCCCATTGATGGTAATGGTGCGGCCAGGCCGGCGTACTCATGGTTAAAAGGCTCCAGCGTGTGATGAAGAACAGCAGGAACGGCCATGTCTGCTCTAATGGCTGCAACCCCAGGGTCAATCACAAATAATATTACAGTCTGCCGCTGGCAGGCGGCCATGACAGGTCAGGCACAGGCCCCCTCCTCATACCAAGATATAGCAGAACTGACAGGGGGTGACACCAGCCCCCCGCATGCACGACACCAGCCGTCAATATGACAGATTGCCCCCCCGGATCATGTCACTATTCACCCAACCACTAATGAAATCTCATAGAGACGCCGAGGAGCTGAGACATGGATCCGTGCGTGACTGTACCCAACTGCAGTGATCATAAATCCTCCGTACTGCACCAATGAGAGAGGAGATCTACTGCCAGCCCAGGGGCAAAGATAGGGGATCTACTGCCAGACCAGGGGCAAACATAGGGGATCTACTGCCAGACCAGGGGCAAACATAGGGGATCTACCGCCAGCCCAGGGGCAAACACGGGTGATCTACCGCCAGCCCAGGGGCAAACATAGGAGATCTACCGCCAGCACAGGGGGCAAACACAGGAGATCTACTGCCAGACCAGGGGCAAACATAGGGGATCTACCGCCAGCCCAGGGGCAAAAATAGGAGATCTACCGCCAGACCAGGGGCAAACACAGGAGATCTACTGCCAGACCAGGGGCAAACATAGGGGATCTACCGCCAGCCCAGGGGCAAACATAGGAGATCTACCGCCAGACCAGGAGCAAACACAGGTGATCTACCGCCAGACCAGGGGCAAACATAGGGGATCTACTGCCAGACCAGGGGCAAACATAGGTGATCTACCGCCAGACCAGGGGCAAACATAGATGATCTACAGCCAGTCCAGGAGCATATATAGGTGATCTACAGCCAGCCCAGGGGTAAACATATGTGACGTACCGCCAGTCCAGGGGCAAACATAGGTGATCTACCGCCAGTCCAGGAGCAAAAATAGGTGATCTACCGCCAGTCCGGGGCAAACATAGGTGATCTACCACCAGACCAGGGGCAAACATAGGTGATCTACCGCCAGTCCAGGGGCAAACATAGGTGATCTACCGCCAGACCAGGGGCAAACATAGGGGATCTACCGCCAGACCAGGGGAAAACATAGGGGATCTACCGCCAGACCAGGAATAAACATAGGTGATCTACAGCCAGCCCAGGGGCAAACATAGGTGATCTACCGCCAGACCAGGGGCAAACATTGGTGATCTACCGCCAGACCAGGGGCAAACATTGGTGATCTACCGCCAGCCCAGGGGCAAACATAGGTGATCTACCGCCAGACCAGGGGCAAACATAGGTGATCTACCGCCAGACCAGGGGCAAACATAGGTGATCTAGCGCCAGCCCAGGGGCAAACATAGGTGATCTACTGCCAGACCAGGAGCAAACATAGGTGATCTACCGCCAGCCCAGGGGAAAACATAGGTGATCTACTGCCAGACCAGGGGCAAACATAGGTGATCTACCGCCAGACCAGGGGCAAACATAGGTGATCTACCGCCAGCCCAGGGGCAAACATAGGTGATCTACTGCCAGACCAGGAGCAAACATAGGTGATCTACCGCCAGCCCAGGGGAAAACATAGGTGATCTACTGCCATACCAGCAGCAAACATAGGTGATCTACAGCCAGCCCAGGGGCAAACATAGGTGATCTACCACCAGACCAGGGGCAAACATTGGTGATCTACCGCCAGACCAGGGGCAAACATTGGTGATCTACTGCCAGCCCAGGAGCAAACATAGGTGATATACACCCTGCCCAGGGGCAAACATAGGTGATCTACCACCAGACCGGGGCAAACATAGGTGATCTACCGCCAGCCCATTGGCAAACATGGGGGATCTACTCCCAGACCAGGGGCAAACATAGGGGATCTGCCACCAAACCAGGGGCAAACATAGGTGATCTACCACCAGCCCAGGGGCAAACATAGGTCATCTACAGCCAGCCCAGGGCCCAACATAGGTGATCTACAGCCAGACCAGGGGTAAACATAGGTGATCTACTGCCAACCCAGGGGCAAACATAGGTGTTCTACCACCAGCCCAGGGGTAAACATAGGTGATCTTCACCCAGCCCAGGGGCAAACATAGGGGATCTACAGCCAGACCAGGGGCAAACATAGGTGATCTTCCGCCAGCCCAGGGGCAAACATAGGTGATCTACCGCCAGCCCAGGGGCAAACATAGGTGATCTACAGCCAGACCAGGGGCAAACATAGGTGATCTTCCGCCAGCCCAGGGGCAAACATAGGTGATCTACTGCCAGCCCAGGGTCAAACATAGGTGATCTACAGCCAGCCCAGGAGCAAACATAGGTGATCTACCGCCAGTCCAATGACAAACATAGGTGATCTACAGCCAGTCCAGGAGCATACATAGGTGATCTACAGCCAGCCCAGGGGTAAACATATGTGACCTACCGCCAGTCCAGGGGCAAACATAGGTGATCTATAGCCAGTCCAGGAGCAAAAATAGGTGATCTACCTTCATTCTAGGGGCAAGCATAGATGATCTACAGCCAGTCCAGGAGCAAACATAGGTGATCTCCCCCAGCCCTGGGGTAAATATAGGTGATCTACCACCAGCCCAGAGGCAAACATAGGTGATCTACCGCCAGACCAGGGGAAAACATAGGTGATCTACCACCAGCCCAGGGGCAAACATAGGGGATCTACCACCAGACCAGGGGCAAACATAGGGGATCTACCGCCAAACCAGGGGCAAAGAGAGGTGATCTACACCCAGCCCAGGGGCAAACATAGGTGATCTACCGCCAGACCAGGGGCAAACATAGGTGATCTACTGCCAGACCAGGGGCAAACATAGGGGATCTACCGCCAGACCAGGGGCAAACATAGGTCATCTACAGCCAGCCCAGGGGCAAACATAGGTCATTTATAGCCAGTCCAGGGGCAAACATAGGTGATCTACCACCAGCCCAGGGGCAAACATAGGGGATCTACCACCAGACCAGGGGCAAACATAGGGGATCTACCGCCAAACCAGGGGCAAACAGAGGTGATCTACACCCAGCCCAGGGGCAAACATAGGTGATCTACCGCCAGACCAGGGGCAAACATAGGTGATCTACTGCCAGACCAGGGGCAAACATAGGGGATCTACCGCCAGACCAGGGGCAAACATAGGTCATCTACAGCCAGCCCAGGGGCAAACATAGGTCATTTATAGCCAGTCCAGGGGCAAACATAGGTGATCTACACCCAGCCCAGGCGTAAACATAGGTGATCTACTGCCAAACCAGGGGCAAACATAGGTGATCTACAGTCAGAACAGGGGCAAAGTAATCTACACCCAGCCAAGGGATAAACATAGGTGATCTACTGCCAGACCAGGGACAAACATAGGTGATCTACAGCCAGACCAGGGACAAACATAGGAGATGTATCGCCAAACTAGGATCAAACATATGTGATCTCCCGCAAGCCCAGGGGCAAACATAGGTCATCTACACCCAGCCCAGGGGTAAACATAGGTGATCTACTGCCAAGCCAAACCAGGGGCAAACATAGGTGATCAACAGCCAGACCAGGGGCAAACATAGGTGATCAACAGCCAGACCAGGGGCAAACATAGGTGATCAACAGCCAGACCAGGGGGCAAACATAGGTGATCTACAGCCAGACCAGGGGCAAACATAGGTGATCTACCGCCAGCCCAGGAGCAAACATAGGTGATCTACCGCCAGTTCAGGGGTAGACATTGGTGATCTACAGTCAGACCAGGGGCAAACATAGGTGATCTACAGCCAGACCAGGGGTAAACATAGGTGATCTACTGCAAGCACAGGGGTAAACATAGGTGATCTACCGCCAGACCAGGGGCAAACATAGGTGATCCACCGCCAGTCCAGGGACAAACATAGGTGATCTACAGCCAGCTCAGGGGCAAACACAGGTGATCTACACCCAGTGCAGGGGCAAACATATGTGATCTACCGCCAGTCCAGGGACAAACATAGGTGATCTACAGCCAGCTCAGGGGCAAACACAGGTGATCTACACCCAGTGCAGGGGCAAACATATGTGATCTACCGCCAGCCCAGGGGCAAACATAGGTGATCCACCGCCAGTCCAGGGACAAACATAGGTGATCTACAGCCAGCTCAGGGGCAAACATAGGTGATCTACACCCAGTGCAGGGGCAAACATATGTGATCTACCGCCAGTCCAGGGGCAAACATAGGTGATCTACAGCCAGATCAGGGGCAAACATAGGTGATCTACCGCCATTCTAGGGGCAAGCATAGATGATCTACAGCCAGTCCAGGAGCAAACATAGGTGATCTATAGCCAGTCCAGGGGCAAACATAGGTGATCTATAGCCAGACCAGGGGCAAACATAGGTGATCTACTGCCAGTCCAGGGGCAAACATAGGTGATCTACCGCCAGTCCCAGGGCAAACATAGGTGATCTACTGCCAGTCCAGGGGCAAACATAGGTGATCTACTGCCAGTCCAGGGGCAAACATAGGTGATCTACCGCCAGTCCCAGGGCAAACATAGGTGATCTACTGCCAGTCCAAGGGCAAACATAGGTGATCTACCGCCAGTCCAGGGGCAAACATAGGTGATCTACCGCCAGTCCCGGGTCAAACATAGGTGATCTACTGCCAGTCCAGGGGCAAAGATAGGTGATCTACAGCCAATCCAGGGGCAAACATAGGTGATCTATAGCCAGACCAGGGGCAAACATAGGTGATCTCCCCCAGCCCAGGGGCAAACATAGGTGATCTACTGCCAGTCCAGGGGCAAACATAGGTGATCTACTGCCAGTGCAGAGGTAAAGATAGGTGATCTACTGCCAGTGCAGGGGTAAAGATAGGTGATCTACTGCCAGCCCAGACGCAAACATAAGTGATCTACAGCCAGTCCAGAGGTAAATATAGGTGATCTACTGCCAGTGCAGGGGTAAAGATAGGTGATCTACCGCCAGTGCAGGGGTAAAGAGAGAGAGAATGTGACCTCAGGAGAGAGCAGGATGGAAAGGGATCTAGGAGATTGGGGATTGGAAGACAATTTTCTGTCAGATATGATCAATTTTTTTTAAATAATTGGGGAGATCACTGATATGATGAGAGGGGGAACATCACAGGATAGAAGGTATGGAAGCCGGAGAGCATAGTCAGCGAGGAACGGGGGGATTGTACCAGAGGGCGACACATAACCGCCATCTGCAGGGAGAAGAGGCCGGAAAGTCTGAGGGTGTAGACCTGAAAAGAGGGGGTGATAAGTGAGGGCACGGGAGGGGGGGAGTAACTTGAAAAACACATTTTTATGAAAAAAGCAAACAACCCGACCTCATTAGTTTTTCTCATACGAGAGCGCAGCGGCGGTGGTTCATTAAGAAACAGATGTGTAAGAGCAGTGGATAGGAGAGTGCCATGACTGCAGTATGTGCTGCGCAGGCTGTGGACTCTGGAGATGCTGCGCACAGGCCTAGGTTCAGCATGCACAGTATCCGGAGCGGATTTCCAGATTTGCTGACCTCCTTACACCTTCAAGTAACAGTACGGGGATCCTTTACTGTCCCGCCATGGCGGAGCCTTTGTGGCCAAAGAAAGCTTCACAAGGAGGTCGGGTCTCACTGTTACCGTATACAACAACAATGGGGGGAATTTTGACTCCGAGCCGGACCCTCACCCCAACATCAGCTCCTGACTGCACAATTGGGCTACAGAGTTGTAGAAACACCCCAGAATCTCGTAAAAACTATTCCCAAGTGAGAGGAGGTCATCGCGGCCACAGGTAAAGGAGGCGACTCCATAGATACAGCTAGGGGGTCACATGGGATAAATCGGGTCCAGGGGGAGCCATGAAAGGATCTGACCTGTGGAGCGCGGCCAGACTTCACATAGGAGCAGCTGGTCGGGGTCCTGGGACCTCCACCCAATTGTGCTATATAGATATATACAGCTATATACAGTGCAGTTGGAGAGGCTGCAGGCGGTTACTATTCCCAGGACTGTCATGCAGAGGATATGTTTTGTCAGCGTTCCTTCACGTGGAGCTGCATTTACCCTAGCAGATGCTCCTCCGCCGTCCCATAAACTCTCTTATTAGCTCATTTCCCTGCCGCTGTCAGCACATTTATCACACAGGGAATGAGTGCGGCTACAGACGAAACCAGTCCACCCCTGCGCCAGCTGCTGCCACACGTGGAGTGCCAGCTCTGTGGGTCAGCACCTCTCCTGTGGGCTTCTGTGTGCAGCGGGAGGACGGTGTGATGGCAGCGGCACATCTGGGCGCTGGAGCCTGATTATGGCACAGATGTGCGGTGCAGGCGGCAGGAGGAGACATTCATCAGAACTGATCCCAAGGTGGAGACACCTGACAATGAAGATAATGCAATCAGGAAAGGTCGTCACGAAGAGCGGGGGCAAATGTCCCTGAAGCCCCCACAGCCGTGCACCCTACATGTGCCCCCCTCCCAGCGCTCTATCTACACGTGCCCCCCCGCGCACTATCTGCTCACTCAGGGCTGGCATCTTTGTGAGCGTGCACCATAATTTCGGGCATTTCTGGGTGATTTCTGGGCACCTCTTGGCACTGTCTGCAGCAGGGCAGCGTGCCTGTCAGCGTTCACACTCCGCTCACAACAGCTGCAGCCATTACAGCGGCACTTCTCCTCTCAGACGAGTCCCGGCGGTGGCGAGTGCATGTTATAGATCCCATTAAGAATTCCCTAATCCTAACTGCGGCTCACAAGGACAGACCGGCGGCATCTGCCGAATTACACCATAAACCGCCGCCTCCGGCCTCACACTCCTCAGCATCTCCACCACCAACGCCGATCTGCACCTCGGGGGTCACACTGACTGCGATCAGCAGCTCCACCACCAACGCCGATCTGCACCTCGGGGGTCACACTGACTGCGATCAGCATCTCCACCACCAACGCCGATCTGCACCTCGGGGGTCACACTGACTGCGATCAGCAGCTCCACCACCAACGCCGATCTGCACCTCGGGGGTCACACTGACTGCGATCAGCATCTCCACCACCAACGCCGATCTGCACCTCGGGGGTCACACTGACTGCGATCAGCATCTCCACCACCAACGCCGATCTGCACCTCGGGGTCACACTGACTGCGATCAGCATCTCCACCACCAACGCCGATCTGCACCTCGGGGGTCACACTGACTGCGATCAGCATCTCCACCACCAACGCCGATCTGCACCTCGGGGGTCACACTGACTGCGATCAGCAGCTCCACCACCAACGCCGATCTGCACCTCGGGGGTCACACTGACTGCGATCAGCAGCTCCACCACCAACGCCGATCTGCACCTCGGGGGTCACACTGACTGCGATCAGCATCTCCACCACCAACGCCGATCTGCACCTCGGGGGTCACACTGACTGCGATCAGCATCTCCACCACCAACGCCGATCTGCACCTCGGGGGTCACACTGACTGCGATCAGCAGCTCCACCACCAACGCCGATCTGCACCTCGGGGGTCACACTGACTGCGATCAGCATCTCCACCACCAACGCCGATCTGCACCTCGGGGGTCACACTGACTGCGATCAGCAGCTCCACCACCAACGCCGATCTGCACCTCGGGGGTCACACTGACTGCGATCAGCAGCTCCACCACCAACGCCGATCTGCACCTCGGGGGTCACACTGACTGCGATCAGCAGCTCCACCACCAACGCCGATCTGCACCTCGGGGGTCACACTGACTGCGATCAGCATCTCCACCACCAACGCCGATCTGCACCTCGGGGGTCACACTGACTGCGATCAGCAGCTCCACCACCAACGCCGATCTGCACCTCGGGGGTCACACTGACTGCGATCAGCAGCTCCACCACCAACGCCGATCTGCACCTCGGGGGTCACACTGACTGCGATCAGCAGCTCCACCACCAACGCCGATCTGCACCTCGGGGGTCACACTGACTGCGATCAGCATCTCCACCACCAACGCCGATCTGCACCTCGGGGGTCACACTGACTGCGATCAGCATCTCCACCACCAACGCCGATCTGCACCTCGGGGGTCACACTGACTGCGATCAGCAGCTCCACCACCAACGCCGATCTGCACCTCGGGGGTCACACTGACTGCGATCAGCATCTCCACCACCAACGCCGATCTGCACCTCGGGGGTCACACTGACTGCGATCAGCAGCTCCACCACCAACGCCGATCTGCACCTCGGGGGTCACACTGACTGCGATCAGCAGCTCCACCACCAACGCCGATCTGCACCTCGGGGGTCACACTGACTGCGATCAGCAGCTCCACCACCAACGCCGATCTGCACCTCGGGGGTCACACTGACTGCGATCAGCATCTCCACCACCAACGCCGATCTGCACCTCGGGGGTCACACTGACTGCGATCAGCATCTCCACCACCAACGCCGATCTGCACCTCGGGGGTCACACTGACTGCGATCAGCAGCTCCACCACCAACGCCGATCTGCACCTCGGGGGTCACACTGACTGCGATCAGCAGCTCCACCACCAACGCCGATCTGCACCTCGGGGGTCACACTGACTGCGATCAGCAGCTCCACCACCAACGCCGATCTGCACCTCGGGGGTCACACTGACTGCGATCAGCATCTCCACCACCAACGCCGATCTGCACCTCGGGGGTCACACTGACTGCGATCAGCATCTCCACCACCAACGCCGATCTGCACCTCGGGGGTCACACTGACTGCGATCAGCAGCTCCACCACCAACGCCGATCTGCACCTCGGGGGTCACACTGACTGCGATCAGCATCTCCACCACCAACGCCGATCTGCACCTCGGGGGTCACACTGACTGCGATCAGCAGCTCCACCACCAACGCCGATCTGCACCTCGGGGGTCACACTGACTGCGATCAGCAGCTCCACCACCAACGCCGATCTGCACCTCGGGGGTCACACTGACTGCGATCAGCAGCTCCACCACCAACGCCGATCTGCACCTCGGGGGTCACACTGACTGCGATCAGCATCTCCACCACCAACGCCGATCTGCACCTCGGGGGTCACACTGACTGCGATCAGCAGCTCCACCACCAACGCCGATCTGCACCTCGGGGGTCACACTGACTGCGATCAGCAGCTCCACCACCAACGCCGATCTGCACCTCGGGGGTCACACTGACTGCGATCAGCATCTCCACCACCAACGCCGATCTGCACCTCGGGGGTCACACTGACTGCGATCAGCAGCTCCACCACCAACGCCGATCTGCACCTCGGGGGTCACACTGACTGCGATCAGCATCTCCACCACCAACGCCGATCTGCACCTCGGGGGTCACACTGACTGCGATCAGCAGCTCCACCACCAACGCCGATCTGCACCTCGGGGGTCACACTGACTGCGATCAGCATCTCCACCACCAACGCCGATCTGCACCTCGGGGGTCACACTGACTGCGATCAGCATCTCCACCACCAACGCCGATCTGCACCTCGGGGGTCACACTGACTGCGATCAGCATCTCCACCACCAACGCCGATCTGCACCTCGGGGGTCACACTGACTGCGATCAGCAGCTCCACCACCAACGCCGATCTGCACCTCGGGGGTCACACTGACTGCGATCAGCAGCTCCACCACCAACGCCGATCTGCACCTCGGGGGTCACACTGACTGCGATCAGCATCTCCACCACCAACGCCGATCTGCACCTCGGGGGTCACACTGACTGCGATCAGCATCTCCACCACCAACGCCGATCTGCACCTCGGGGGTCACACTGACTGCGATCAGCAGCTCCACCACCAACGCCGATCTGCACCTCGGGGGTCACACTGACTGCGATCAGCAGCTCCACCACCAACGCCGATCTGCACCTCGGGGGTCACACTGACTGCGATCAGCAGCTCCACCACCAACGCCGATCTGCACCTCGGGGGTCACACTGACTGCGATCAGCAGCTCCACCACCAACGCCGATCTGCACCTCGGGGGTCACACTGACTGCGATCAGCATCTCCACCACCAACGCCGATCTGCACCTCGGGGGTCACACTGACTGCGATCAGCATCTCCACCACCAACGCCGATCTGCACCTCGGGGGTCACACTGACTGCGATCAGCAGCTCCACCACCAACGCCGATCTGCACCTCGGGGGTCACACTGACTGCGATCAGCATCTCCACCACCAACGCCGATCTGCACCTCGGGGGTCACACTGACTGCGATCAGCAGCTCCACCACCAACGCCGATCTGCACCTCGGGGGTCACACTGACTGCGATCAGCAGCTCCACCACCAACGCCGATCTGCACCTCGGGGGTCACACTGACTGCGATCAGCAGCTCCACCACCAACGCCGATCTGCACCTCGGGGGTCACACTGACTGCGATCAGCATCTCCACCACCAACGCCGATCTGCACCTCGGGGGTCACACTGACTGCGATCAGCAGCTCCACCACCAACGCCGATCTGCACCTCGGGGGTCACACTGACTGCGATCAGCATCTCCACCACCAACGCCGATCTGCACCTCGGGGGTCACACTGACTGCGATCAGCAGCTCCACCACCAACGCCGATCTGCACCTCGGGGGTCACACTGACTGCGATCAGCATCTCCACCACCAACGCCGATCTGCACCTCGGGGGTCACACTGACTGCGATCAGCAGCTCCACCACCAACGCCGATCTGCACCTCGGGGGTCACACTGACTGCGATCAGCATCTCCACCACCAACGCCGATCTGCACCTCGGGGGTCACACTGACTGCGATCAGCATCTCCACCACCAACGCCGATCTGCACCTCGGGGGTCACACTGACTGCGATCAGCAGCTCCACCACCAACGCCGATCTGCACCTCGGGGGTCACACTGACTGCGATCAGCATCTCCACCACCAACGCCGATCTGCACCTCGGGGGTCACACTGACTGCGATCAGCAGCTCCACCACCAACGCCGATCTGCACCTCGGGGGTCACACTGACTGCGATCAGCAGCTCCACCACCAACGCCGATCTGCACCTCGGGGGTCACACTGACTGCGATCAGCAGCTCCACCACCAACGCCGATCTGCACCTCGGGGGTCACACTGACTGCGATCAGCATCTCCACCACCAACGCCGATCTGCACCTCGGGGGTCACACTGACTGCGATCAGCAGCTCCACCACCAACGCCGATCTGCACCTCGGGGGTCACACTGACTGCGATCAGCAGCTCCACCACCAACGCCGATCTGCACCTCGGGGGTCACACTGACTGCGATCAGCAGCTCCACCACCAACGCCGATCTGCACCTCGGGGGTCACACTGACTGCGATCAGCATCTCCACCACC
Source organism: Anomaloglossus baeobatrachus (assembly GCF_048569485.1). NCBI lineage: Eukaryota > Metazoa > Chordata > Amphibia > Anura > Aromobatidae > Anomaloglossus > Anomaloglossus baeobatrachus. Next base: position 3,963,488 of record NC_134364.1, on the reverse strand, counting down.
AACGCCGATCTGCACCTCGGGGGTCACACTGACTGCGATCAGCAGCTCCACCACCAACGCCGATCTGCACCTCGGGGGTCACACTGACTGCGATCAGCATCTCCACCACCAACGCCGATCTGCACCTCGGGGGTCACACTGACTGCGATCAGCAGCTCCACCACCAACGCCGATCTGCACCTCGGGGGTCACACTGACTGCGATCAGCATCTCCACCACCAACGCCGATCTGCACCTCGGGGGTCACACTGACTGCGATCAGCATCTCCACCACCAACGCCGATCTGCACCTCGGGGGTCACACTGACTGCGATCAGCAGCTCCACCACCAACGCCGATCTGCACCTCGGGGGTCACACTGACTGCGATCAGCATCTCCACCACCAACGCCGATCTGCACCTCGGGGGTCACACTGACTGCGATCAGCAGCTCCACCACCAACGCCGATCTGCACCTCGGGGGTCACACTGACTGCGATCAGCATCTCCACCACCAACGCCGATCTGCACCTCGGGGGTCACACTGACTGCGATCAGCATCTCCACCACCAACGCCGATCTGCACCTCGGGGGTCACACTGACTGCGATCAGCATCTCCACCACCAACGCCGATCTGCACCTCGGGGGTCACACTGACTGCGATCAGCAGCTCCACCACCAACGCCGATCTGCACCTCGGGGGTCACACGGACTGCGATCAGCATCTCCACCACCAACGCCGATCTGCACCTCGGGGGTCACACTGACTGCGATCAGCATCTCCACCACCAACGCCGATCTGCACCTCGGGGGTCACACTGACTGCGATCAGCATCTCCACCACCAACGCCGATCTGCACCTCGGGGGTCACACTGACTGCGATCAGCAGCTGCAGCACCAACGCCGATCTGCACCTCGGGGGTCACACTGACTGCGATCAGCATCTCCACCACCAACGCCGATCTGCACCTCGGGGGTCACACTGACTGCGATCAGCATCTCCACCACCAACGCCGATCTGCACCTCGGGGGTCACACTGACTGCGATCAGCATCTCCACCACCAACGCCGATCTGCACCTCGGGGGTCACACTGACTGCGATCAGCATCTCCACCACCAACGCCGATCTGCACCTCGGGGGTCACACTGACTGCGATCAGCATCTCCACCACCAACGCCGATCTGCACCTCGGGGGTCACACGGACTGCGATCAGCAGCTCCACCACCAACGCCGATCTGCACCTCGGGGGTCACACTGACTGCGATCAGCAGCTGCAGCACCAACGCCGATCTGCACCTCGGGGGTCACACTGACTGCGATCAGCATCTCCACCACCAACGCCGATCTGCACCTCGGGGGTCACACTGACTGCGATCAGCATCTCCACCACCAACGCCGATCTGCACCTCGGGGGTCACACTGACTGCGATCAGCATCTCCACCACCAACGCCGATCTGCACCTCGGGGGTCACACTGACTGCGATCAGCATCTCCACCACCAACGCCGATCTGCACCTCGGGGTCACACTGACTGCGATCAGCATCTCCACCACCAACGCCGATCTGCACCTCGGGGGTCACACTGACTGCGATCAGCATCTCCACCACCAACGCCGATCTGCACCTCGGGGGTCACACTGACTGCGATCAGCATCTCCACCACCAACGCCGATCTGCACCTCGGGGGTCACACTGACTGCGATCAGCATCTCCACCACGAACGCTGATCTGCACCTCGGGGTCACACTGACTGCGATCAGCATCTCCACCACCAACGCCGATCTGCACCTCGGGGGTCACACTGACTGCGATCAGCATCTCCACCACCAACGCCGATCTGCACCTCGGGGGTCACACTGACTGCGATCAGCATCTCTACCACCAACGCCGATCTGCACCTCGGGGGTAACACTGACTGCGATCAGCATCTCCACCACCAACGCCGATCTGCACCTCGGGGGTCACACTGACTGCGATCAGCATCTCCACCACCAACGCCGATCTGCACCTCGGGGGTCACACTGACTGCGATCAGCAGCTCCACCACCAACGCCGATCTGCACCTCGGGGGTCACACTGACTGCGATCAGCATCTCCACCACCAACGCCGATCTGCACCTCGGGGGTCACACTGACTGCGATCAGCATCTCCACCACCAACGCCGATCTGCACCTCGGGGGTCACACGGACTGCGATCAGCAGCTGCAGCACCAACGAAGGTCAAACTGGAAGTGGCGCATTCAGGAGCTCCAGCAAAGACCCCCCAAACCACCACAAACGTCTAATCCTGAGAATAGGGGGTCGCCAACGGAAGGGCGCCGCCCGAGGCAGGAGAATACAGAGAGATCAGCATAAGTCAGTGCACCCCCTGTGAAAATATATAGACCGTGATCAGCATAAGTCAGTACACCCCCTGTAAAAAGTAACATTTTGATCAATATCTTACTGAACACAAGAATAATTTCCAAAATTGTGACACGACATTTTCGGAGGCACATGAGCCGCTGGTGTCGGGGGCACATAAGCTGCTAGTGTCGGGGGCACATAAGCCGCTGGTGTCGGGGGCACATGAGCCGCTGGTGTCGGGGGCACATGAGCCGCTGGTGTCGGGGGCACATAAGCTGCTAGTGTCGGGGGCACATGAGCCGCTGGTGTCGGGGGCACATGAGCCGCTGGTGTCGGGGGCACATGAGCCGCTGGTGTCGGGGGCACATAAGCTGCTAGTGTCGGGGGCACATGAGCCGCTGGTGTCGGGGGGGGGGGCACATGAGCCACTGGTGTCGAGGGCACATAAGCTGCTAGTGTCGGGGGCACATGAGCCGCTGGTGTCGGGGGCACATGAGCCACTGGTGTCGGAGGCACATGAGCCGCTGGTGTCGGAGGCACATGAGCCGCTGGTGTCGGGGGAACATGAGCCGCTGGTGTCGGGGGGGCACATGAGCCACTGGTGTCGGGGGACACATGAGCCGCTGGTATCGGGGGACACATGAGCCGCTGGTGTCGGGGGGGGGGGCACATGAGCCGCTGGTGTCGGGGGGCAGAAGCCCTTTGTATTGCTCCATCCTGATCAGAAGTCTTCCAGTCCATAGGCTATATGACTTCTGATGCTAGTGTCAGGCTCCAGGTAGGTCTTACCCCTCTCACCATTTATAGTCCCTGGGTCTTTTCATGGTCTACAGGGGGCTACAGGGGTACCATATCTATCGTTTCTGTGCAAGCTGTGAAAATAATGTCAGGCAGTGAAGACTGGAATCCACGTGAAGCAATAAGAAGGAACATCACTGTATATAGCAATGGTATATAGCAATGTTGTCAGCCACAGCACAGCTCCATCACAGCAGATGATGGCGCGTGATACGGCAGGGGACTGGGATTGTTTCGGGCGATATCACACATTTCAGCACCCGGCCCCTGCAGATCAGCCCAGGGCGTCGCAGCCTGATGTTAGCTGCAGCTCTATAGCAGCGCTCAGTATTATCCGCGGCACCAGGGATTCACCATGGGTCAAATCCATTAAGAACTTGAAAGTCAGCTGGAGCCGGCTCATCCCGGGCCTCGTCTCAGCAGGAGCTTGTTACGGTGGAAATTCATTATAGTAAGAAGCCGCTGCCACTTTATAAGGAGGAGGATCAGGAGGAGAACCTTAATCCCAATCTAAGGCTCAACACGGTGGAACCAAGAGCATGCTGTGACGCCCTGGGCAAGCCAGGGGTCACAGGTCATCACACCACCACACCCTACACCCCAGTTAGGAACACCAAAGCTACTAAAATCCTTGTTGCCTTCCTCCAGGGGCTGATGTTCACACCAGGGGGTGGGCCAGGCGGTTGGCTCCGCCCACCGAGGAGTTCACAGTCCTGTAGGCGGGAGGAACCAGTCAGTCAGCTCAGGGAAGAGCTTGAGTCAAGTGAGAGGAAGCAGTGCAGTTAAGGAGTTAAGCTAGGGACGGAGAGGAGTAAACAGCTAAGTGAAAGTGAAGTAGTAGTGGAGCAAAGAAGAAAAGAGTAAAAGTGAGCGTAGAAAGACCTGAAGTGAGTCCAGCTAAGTGCAGGACAGGTCAGCAAGGTCAGCAACAGCGGTGATTGTCTGGAGGGGGACTGCTCGGAGGTTGCTGGAAGGACCACGGACGGGTAGTAACCCGGCGGTCTGGAGCAGTATACGAAGGACAGTCAGCACCAGGGCAGGGGCCTCTCGGACCCCGGCAAGGCTAGGAGTCGCCATAATTTGCCAAATCCGTCAGTGAAGGGGACGTCGATCCCCCAACAACCAAGTCCCGACTGAAGGCAAAAGTCCAACCATTAAGGAGGAACACCGCCACCACCAGGGCACCAGTTCCTCGGGGCCAGCGCTTGCGGGCAAAGCAGGGCTCCTCCGGCCCATATCCAAGCCGGGGAGCGGGTTACCGGTGGGAACCCATCGCTACCAACACAGAAACACTAGATGCAGGTCAAAGGGACATCACCGTTACCTACTGGGAGAGCAAGTGCAACCGTCCGTGGGAACCGTCTTTCCAGCCGTGTGGTTTACCGTAAAACTGTGTCAACGTCTCAGGCTGAGTGAGTACCACAGTGCCGCAAGGCACCGCGCTGCCCCCGCGTCCCTGCGCCCACCAAACCCTGCATCTCCCACCTCATCACTGGGTCCCGGGATCACCAACCCCTACCCACGGAGGGGCAACACAACTGGCTGCTCCGCATCACCACTCCCGTGATCCCCATACAGAGCAGCGGTGGTGCTACAAATCACCACAACCGTGGGTGGCGTCACGGACCATAAACCATCCCCACACCCAACTACCCCCTTTCACTCACGGGCGAGGAGCGCCGCTAGAGTCCCCGGGATCCGGCTCATCGCTCGAGCCACCGAGCAGCAGCAGGCCGCAGCAGCCGCGGCGGCCGGACCCAAGCAGCAGAGGGAGAGCGCGGCGTCCCCTCCTCCGCCCGCGACAATGCCATCAGCTGGGGCCGACTACAGGGGCCCCTCGCACCGGCCCCAAAGAAACGGGATGATCTAGCGCATTACTGTCCTCAGCCTGTACACACCGGCTCATCGGTCAGTTCATCATCAGGCCACGTACTGTGCACACACGGAGGATCCTTCCCAGAGCTCTGCTATGTGACGGGAATGGATCCTGGCGTCATGACACCTCTGACAGAGAATCATGGCGGCAGCATGTAATCACTGACCGCGTGCCGTGCCATCACTGACCGCGTGCCGTGCCATCACTGACCGCGTGCCGTGCCATCACTGACCGTGTGCCGTGCCATCACTGACCGCGTGCCATACCATCACTGACCGCATGCCGTGCCATCACTGACCGCGTGCCGTGCCATCACTGACCGCGTGCCCTACCATCACTGACCGCGTGCCCTACCATCACTGACCGCGTGCCATACCATCACTGACCGCGCGCCATACCATCACTGACCGCGTGCCGTGCCATCACTGACCGCGTGCCATACCATCACTGACCGTGTGACGCAGATCACTGACCGGGTGACGCAGATCACTGACCGGGTGACGCACCATCACTGACCGGGTGACGCAGATCACTGACCACGTGCCGTACCATCACTGACCGCGTGACACAGATCACTGACCGCGTGCCGTACCATCACTGACCGCGTGACACGGATCACTGACTGAGAGTTGATCCCTGCTGCACAGTTTCAGTTATTACCACCAGAGATGAATGCTATCACCACAGTCATCGGACTATCGGCAGCCATCACTGGTCATAGACGGCTGTTAATTGGTTAATCACAGGGGTCGTGCGATTCATGCTTGAGTCGATCTGCAGACGAGACGATCGGCTCCATGTGGGCAGATGGAGAAGGACCAGGACATCTGCCCGGGGCTCGGAGGACAAGTAGATGGCGGCGCTGGGGGCGGACGATGTATCTTCTGGACCTGCACCTCCTGATAATACTGGGCCCACATCTGTCACCAAGGGGACAGGATAAAGCTGGGGGCTGCGGTGAGAGAAGGGTTAATCAGAGATAACATTGTCTCTTCCTGGAGCCTCTGCTGTATCTATAGCGCCCCTGAGACCCTCAGGGCACTACAGGGAACTTCATCCTCTCAGGGATGCAGGAGCTACCCCCTGGGACCTGGAGCACCAGTGCCGATTCCACCAACACACATCCAAATCCTAGTTCTCCTCTCCACACTGGGCATAGATGGTCGCCATGGGAACGAGTCCCTGGGTATAGCCAGCCTGGTGGGAGGGGTCAGTCAGAGAAGAGGGGCGCACACAGGAGAGGTCGCCAGGACGGGTACCAGGATACCGCTGGGACCGGAGCACGCACGGGGCACAGGGCCCTAGGTCAAATGCCAAGTTTCAAACGGTTTGCTAAATACCTGCCCGGTGAGGACACCTTCACAGACTTCACCAAACCAAATATTCCGGGGGCATCAGCAGTAAACTAGGATCGGGGTTCGGACACTTACCTCCTCGCAGGGTCTGCACTGCCCACCGTACAGAGAAGTAGACTGTACCCCAAAAGGGACAGTCGGGGTTCCCAAACGCTCCATGCTACGGGGCCCAATTTACAGAGAGTGCCGGGGACAGCGCATCCTGGGTCACTACATTGGCACTGGTCCTCCGGGGACCTGAACCAGCAACGCCTGTGTCCACAGTGAGTAGAGACTGTTAAAGACAACCTGGTGTGGTCTCCATTATTGCCCCACTACATCTCCCAGGCCCAGCCCTACCTGCGGAGGGCCAACCATCACAGCTGCCATTACCACCAGCCCTGGGAGTACCCATATTGAGCAGCGGCGGTTCTCCATCATTAACCGCGACCCGCAGGTGGCGTCACGAACATTAACTCTATATCCCCTGTAAATACCCCCTTTTATTAAGCGTCCCCAGGGCACAGGACCGGGCAACGGCCACCAGAAGTGACATTCCCATTTGCAACCGCCCGGGAGCGAGGACCCCCTTCCCTGGGCGACACAGGGACAGCAGCTGAAGGCAAAGGAGAGTAATGGGCACAGCCAGAAGGGAGCAGTCAGGACACATCCACCGCCTGGCTGTACACCGAGGAACGCGGGGGGGCCAGAGGACACGGAGGCTCAGAGGACAAGCGGGGGCAGAGGACAAGGGGGGCCAGAGGACACGGAGGCTCAGAGGACAAGGGGAGCCAGAGGACAAGGGGAGCCAAAGGACAAGGGGAGCCAAAGGACAAGGGGGGCCAGAGGACAAGGGAGGCCAGAGGACAAGGGGGGCCAGAGGACAAGGGAGGCCAGAGGACAAGGGGGGCCAGAGGACAAGGGGGGCCAGAGGACAAGGGGGGGCAGAGGATAAGGGGGGCCAGAGGACAAGGGGGGGCAGAGGACAAGGGTAGCCAAAGGACAAGGGGGGGTAGAGGACAAGGGGAGCCAAAGGACAAGGGGGGCCAGAGGACAAGGGGGGCCAGAGGACAAGGGGGGGCCAGAGGACACGGAGGCTCAGAGGACAAGGGGAGCCAGAGGACAAGGGGAGCCAAAGGACAAGGGGGGCCAGAGGACACGGAGGCTCAGAGGACAAGAGGGGCCAGAGGACAAGGGGGGCCAGAGGACAAGGGGGGCCAGAGGACAAGGGGGGCCAGAGGACAAGGGGGGCCAGAGGACAAGGGGGGGCCAGAGGATAAGGGGAGCCAGAGGACAAGGGGGGAGCCAGAGGACAAGGGGGCCAGAGGACAAGGGGGCCAGAGGACAAGGGGGGGCAGTGGACAAGGGGGGGCAGTGGACAAGGGGAGCCAGAGGACACAAAAGCTCAGAGCACAATGGGAGCCAGAGGACAAGGGGAGCCAGAGGACACAGAGGCTCAGAGGACAAGGGGAGCCTGAGGACACAGAGGCTCAGAGGACAAGGGGGGCCAGAGGGCACGAGCTGAAGGCAAAGTGCAGTAATGGGCCAGAAGGGAACAGTCAGGACGCATCCTCTGTCCGGCACTACACCGTGGGACACGGGGGGCCAGAGGACAGGGGGGGGGCCAGGACACAGGCAGCACCAGTACCCCAGCAGTAGGGTTACTACAGCCATCCCTAGGTTCTCTGCTTTGATGTGCTGCAGAAGCTGATCTCTGCAATCATCAGATTATGCTGCAGAATATGGAGCACCAGTGTAGTGCCCCTGAGACCATCAGGGTGCTACAAGGTTCTGCATCCCCACAAGGATGCAGGGCCTACCTCCTTAGGGACCCAGAACCCTGGTGCTGGTAACACCAAAAACCCAGGTAGTCCCAGTTTTTCCCAACAATCCCCCATACAATGGTACCTAGCTAGGGTGGATCATGGATGGCCGCCTAGAGGTGGAGCCAGTCCAGTCCACTAGTTGACCAGGTGGGAGGGGCAGACTGTGGAGAGTAGTCAGGGACACAGGAAGTCAGTAGTGAGCCTAAATGAGTCAGAACTTTAGTGACCGTGGAGAGTTGAGCAGTGACTGTGGAAGGGTAAAGGTGGAAGTGAAGTGACACCCTGACTGAGTACTTCCGGAACTATGTACCAACGGGGTACAGGACCCTAGGACAGGAAAGAGCTTCAAGCCGACCTGTTAACACCTGCACAGCGAGGGGACCATCAAGGACCTCGCTGACCATAAAGAATTCGAACCCTCAGTAGCAAAGAGAGAACCGAGGACATGACCAGAGACTCCAACCCCACAGGGTTCACGCTACCGTCAGGCGGACAGAGGTGGAGACACCACAGATCGGGGACCCCCAGTGTTCTATACCACGGGGACCCACTTACCAGAGACAGGTGCCGGGGAAGAATGTACCAGAGAATCAGACTGACACTGGAACGAAGGGGACCTGGAGGTGAAACCAGCCGGCCTCGGGCAACCAGTTAACAGCATGAGAAAAGTGAGTAAATCAGTTGTACTGAATACCTGTCTGGACTCCTCCTTCCGATCTGTACCGCACCATACACCCGCTGGGGCAATACCCTACTAGCGGAGGGCCCAAGTCATCAGAGCCGCACATTCCATCAGCCCCAGCAAAACCTGCAGCTGCAGATCCCCACATTTAGTCGCAACACCGCAGGTGGCGTCACAAATAACTATTCACAAATCCCCTGTATATATCCCCCATTACAAAAAGGGCCCAGAACACAGAACTGGGAACACTGTGACACTCCCAAGACATACACTACCCGGAACAGAGTACCCCATATCCCTGGGTGCTACACTAGAGACGGAGGAAGCCAGAGCTCAGCGACCACTCAAAGAGGAGAGGCCGAGAAAGGAGGCCGAGCTGCCCCCAAAAAGGCTCACAGATACACCAAAACATCCCCGGAGGGGATATCAGCACTGGAGCATTATACGAGGGGCTGATATCAGTCACATATGTAATGTCTGGGGTTATATCAGCACTGGAGCGTTATAAGAGGGGCTGATATCAGTCACATGTAATGTCTGGAGGGTATATCAGCACTGGAGCGTTATAAGAGGGGCTGATATCAGTCACATATGTAATGTCTGGGGTTATATCAGCACTGGAGCATTATAAGAGGGGCTGATATCAGTCACATATGTAATGTCTGGGGTTATATCAGCACTGGAGCGTTGTAAGAGGGGCTGATATCAGTCACATATGTAATGTCTGGGGTTATATCAGCACTGGAGCGTTATAAGAGGGGCTGATATCAGTCACATATGTAATGTCTGGGGTTATATCAGCACTGGAGCGTTATAAGAGGGGCTGATATCAGTCACATATGTAATGTCTGGAGGGTATATCAGCACTGGAGCGTTATAAGAGGGGCTGATATCAGTCACATGTAATGTCTGGAGGGTATATCAGCACTGGAGCGTTGTAAGAGGGGCTGATATCAGTCACATATGTAATGTCTGGAGGTTATATCAGCACTGGAGCGTTATAAGAGGGGCTGATATCAGTCACATATGTAATGTCTGGGGTTATATCAGCACTGGAGCGTTATAAGAGGGGCTGATATCAGTCACATATGTAATGTCTGGGGTTATATCAGCACTGGAGCGTTATAAGAGGGGCTGATATCAGTCACATATGTAATGTCTGGAGGTTATATCAGCACTGGAGCGTTATAAGAGGGGCTGATATCAGTCACATGTAATGTCTGGAGGTTATATCAGCACTGGAGCGTTATAAGAGGGGCTGATATCAGTCACATATGTAATGTCTGGGGTTATATCAGCACTGGAGCGTTATAAGAGGGGCTGATATCAGTCACATATGTAATGTCTGGAGGTTATATCAGCACTGGAGCGTTATAAGAGGGGCTGATATCAGTCACATATGTAATGTCTGGAGGTTACATCAGCACTGGAGCGTTGTAAGAGGGGCTGATATCAGTCACATATGTAATGTCTGGAGGGTATATCAGCACTGGAGCGTTATAAGAGGGGCTGATATCAGTCACATATGTAATGTCTGGAGGTTATATCAGCACTGGAGCGTTATAAGAGGGGCTGATATCAGTCACATATGTAATATCTGGGGGTTATATCAGCACTGGAGCGTTATAAGAGGGGCTGATATCAGTCACATGTGTAATGTCTGGGGTTATATCAGCACTGGAGCGTTAGAAGAGGGGCTGATATCAGTCACATATGTAATGTCTGGGGTTATATCAGCACTGGAGCGTTATAAGAGGGGCTGATATCAGTCACATATGTAATGTCTGGGGTTATATCAGCACTGGAGCGTTATAAGAGGGGCTGATATCAGTCACATATGTAATGTCTGGGGTTATATCAGCACTGGAGCGTTATAAGAGGGGCTGATATCAGTAACATATGTAATGTCTGGAGGGTATATCAGCACTGGAGCATTATAAGAGGGGTTGATATCAGTCACATGTAATGTCTGGGGTTATATCAGCACTGGAGCATTATAAGAGGGGCTGATATCAGTCACATATGTAATGTCTGGGGTTATATCAGCACTGGAGCGTTATAAGAGGGGCTGATATCAGTCACATGTAATGTCTGGGGTTATATCAGCACTGGAGCGTTATAAGAGGGGCTGATAGTCACATATGTAATGTCTGGAGGGTATATCAGCACTGGAGCGTTATAAGAGGGGCTGATACCAGTCACATGTAATGTCTGGGGTTATATCAGCACTGGAGCATTATAAGAGGGGCTGATATCAGTCACATGTAATGTCTGGAGGGTATATCAGCACTGGAGCATTATAAGAGGGGCTGATATCAGTCACATATGTAATGTCTGGAGGTTATATCAGCACTGGAGCATTATAAGAGGGGCTGATATCAGTCACATATGTAATGTCTGGAGGTTATATCAGCACTGGAGCGTTATAAGAGGGACTGATATCAGTCACATGTAATGTCTGGGGTTATATCAGCACTGGAGCGTTATAAGAGGGGCTGATATCAGTCACATATGTAATGTCTGGCGGTTATATCAGCGCTGGGGCATTATAGGAGGGGCTGATATCGGTCACATATGTAATGTCTGGAGGATATATCAGCACTGGAGTGTTATAAGAGGGGCTGATATCAGTCACATATGTAATGTCTGGAGGTATATCAGTACTGGAACGTTATAAGAGGAGCTGATATCAGTCACATATGTAATGTCTGGAGGATATATCAGTACTGGAGCGTTATAAGAGGGGCTGATATCAGTCACATATGTAATGTCTGGAGGTATATCAGCACTGGAGCGTTATAAGAGGGGCTGATATCAGTCACATATGTAATGTCTGGGGTTATATCAGCACTGGAGCGTTATAAGAGGGGCTGATATCAGTCACATATGTAATGTCTGGAGGGTATATCAGCACTGGAGCGTTATAAGAGGGGCTGATATCAGTCACATATGTAATGTCTGGGGTTATATCAGCACTGGAGCATTATAAGAGGGGCTGATATCAGTCACATATGTAATGTCTGGAGGTTATATCAGCACTGGAGCGTTATAAGAGGGGCTGATATCAGTCACATATGTAATGTCTGGGGTTATATCAGCACTGGAGCGTTATAAGAGGGGCTGATATCAGTCACATATGTAATGTCTGGGGTTATATCAGCACTGGAGCGTTATAAGAGGGGCTGATATCAGTCACATGTAATGTCTGGGGTTATATCAGCACTGGAGCATTATAAGAGGGGCTGATATCAGTCACATATGTAATGTCTGGAGGTTATATCAGCACTGGAGCGTTATAAGAGGGGCTGATATCAGTCACATGTAATGTCTGGAGGTTATATCAGCACTGGAGCGTTATAAGAGGGGCTGATATCAGTCACATATGTAATGTCTGGGGTTATATCAGCACTGGAGCGTTATAAGAGGGGCTGATATCAGTCACATATGTAATGTCTGGAGGTTATATCAGCACTGGAGCGTTATAAGAGGGGCTGATATCAGTCACATATGTAATGTCTGGAGGTTATATCAGCACTGGAGCGTTGTAAGAGGGGCTGATATCAGTCACATATGTAATGTCTGGAGGGTATATCAGCACTGGAGCGTTATAAGAGGGGCTGATATCAGTCACATATGTAATGTCTGGAGGTTATATCAGCACTGGAGCGTTATAAGAGGGGCTGATATCAGTCACATATGTAATGTCTGGAGGGTATATCAGCACTGGAGCGTTATAAGAGGGGCTGATATCAGTCACATATGTAATATCTGGGGGTTATATCAGCACTGGAGCGTTATAAGAGGGGCTGATATCAGTCACATGTGTAATGTCTGGGGTTATATCAGCACTGGAGCGTTAGAAGAGGGGCTGATATCAGTCACATATGTAATGTCTGGGGTTATATCAGCACTGGAGCGTTATAAGAGGGGCTGATATCAGTCACATATGTAATGTCTGGGGTTATATCAGCACTGGAGCGTTATAAGAGGGGCTGATATCAGTCAGATATGTAATGTCTGGGGTTATATCAGCACTGGAGCGTTATAAGAGGGGCTGATATCAGTAACATATGTAATGTCTGGAGGGTATATCAGCACTGGAGCATTATAAGAGGGGCTGATATCAGTCACATGTAATGTCTGGGGTTATATCAGCACTGGAGCGTTATAAGAGGGGCTGATATCAGTCACATATGTAATGTCTGAGGTTATATCAGCACTGGAGCATTATAAGAGGGGCTGATAGTCACATATGTAATGTCTGGAGGGTATATCAGCACTGGAGCGTTATAAGAGGGGCTGATATCAGTCACATGTAATGTCTGGGGTTATATCAGCACTGGAGCATTATAAGAGGGGCTGATATCAGTCACATATGTAATGTCTGGGGTTATATCAGCACTGGAGCGTTATAAGAGGGGCTGATAGTCACATATGTAATGTCTGGAGGGTATATCAGCACTGGAGCGTTATAAGAGGGGCTGATATCAGTCACATGTAATGTCTGGGGTTATATCAGCACTGGAGCGTTATAAGAGGGGCTGATAGTCACATATGTAATGTCTGGAGGGTATATCAGCACTGGAGCGTTATAAGAGGGGCTGATATCAGTCACATGTAATGTCTGGGGTTATATCAGCACTGGAGCATTATAAGAGGGGCTGATATCAGTCACATGTAATGTCTGGAGGGTATATCAGCACTGGAGCATTATAAGAGGGGCTGATATCAGTCACATATGTAATGTCTGGGGTTATATCAGCACTGGAGCGTTATAAGAGGGACTGATATCAGTCACATGTAATGTCTGGGGTTATATCAGCACTGGAGCGTTATAAGAGGGGCTGATATCAGTCACATATGTAATGTCTGGCGGTTATATCAGCGCTGGGGCATTATAGGAGGGGCTGATATCGGTCACATATGTAATGTCTGGAGGATATATCAGCACTGGAGTGTTATAAGAGGGGCTGATATCAGTCACATATGTAATGTCTGGAGGTATATCAGTACTGGAGCGTTATAAGAGGAGCTGATATCAGTCACATATGTAATGTCTGGAGGATATATCAGTACTGGAGCGTTATAAGAGGGGCTGATATCAGTCACATATGTAATGTCTGGAGGTATATCAGCACTGGAGCGTTATAAGAGGGGCTGATATCAGTCACATATGTAATGTCTGGGGTTATATCAGCACTGGAGCGTTATAAGAGGGGCTGATATCAGTCACATATGTAATGTCTGGGGTTATATCAGCACTGGAGCATATGACTTAATGTCGCCTGAGGTTATATTAGGCCATGTTTGCAGAGCTCACTGGAGACTTATTTGAGGGTCTGTAATACATGCTGCAGTTCCTGCTCTACACATGTAGGTAAAGCGCTGAGCTTTTTTGACACAATCAGACGTCCAGGCTGCACTTATAGGCGCTAAGTGAGAGAGGACAGATATGTGAAGATGGATATGTGAGGACAGCTATATGAGGACGGATATGTCAGGAAAGATATGAGGACTGAGTTGTAAGGACGGATATGTGCGGACTGATTTGTAAGAATGGATATGCGAGGACGGATATGTGAGTACAGATGTAAGAGGACAGCTATTTGAGGACTGATGTGTAAGGACAGATATGTGAGGATGGATAAGTGAGGATGGATATGTGAGAACAGATATGAGGACGGATATGTGAGAACAGATATGAGGACGGATATGTGAGGACGGATATGTGAGGACGGATATGTGAGGATGGATATGTGAGTACAGAGATATAAGAGGACAGATATACAAGGACAGCTATATGAGGACGGATATATGAGGACATGTGTAAGGACGGATATGTGAGGACGGATATGTGAGGACGGATATGTGAGGATGGATATGTGAGGACGGATATGTGAGGACGGATATGTGAGGATGGATATGTGAGTACAGAGATATAAGAGGACAGATATACAAGGACAGCTATATGAGGACGGATATATGAGGACATGTGTAAGGACAGATATGTGAGGATGGATATGTGAGGACGGATATGTGAGGACGGATATGTGAGGACGGATATGTGAGGACGGATATGTGAGGACGGATATGTGAGGACGGATATGTGAGGACGGATATGTGAGGACGGATATGTGAGGACGGATATGTGAGGACGGATATGTGAGGATGGATATGTGAGGATGGATATGTGAGGATGGATATGTGAGGATGGATATGTGAGGACGGATATGTTAGGATGGATATGTGAGTACAGAGATATAAGAGGACAGATATACAAGGACACCTATATGAGGACGGATATATGAGGACATGTGTAAGGACAGATATGTGAGGATGGATATGTGAGGATGGATATGTGAGGACGGATATGTGAGGACGGATATGTGAGGATGGATATGTGAGTACAGAGATATAAGAGGACAGATATACAAGGACAGCTATATGAGGACGGATATATGAGGACATGTGTAAGGACAGATATGTGAGGATGGATATGTGAGGACGGATATGTGAGGATGGATATGTGAGGACGGATATGTGAGGATGGATATGTGAGGATGGATATGTGAGGACGGATATGTGAGGATGGATATGTGAGTACAGAGATATAAGAGGACAGATATACAAGGACACCTATATGAGGACGGATATATGAGGACATGTGTAAGGACAGATATGTGAGGATGGATATGTGAGGATGGATATGTGAGGACGGATATGTGAGGACGGATATGTGAGTACAGAGATATAAGGGGACAGATACATGAGGACGAATGAGAACTGATGTGTAAGGACGAGTGCTCCGCCTGTGGCTTCATAAGGGGCCATACAGCTGTGGATGAAATGTGCGATAGGCGAGGGTCTGGAGGAGAACACATTTCTATAGGGGCAGCTTTGTCTCCAGAGGACTTCCTATATACTATATACTGTTGGAGCAGCGGGGGGATTTCTGGCCTATGTAATGCTAGAGATCTGGTTGTTGCCCCTCCTCGGAGGGTCTGTCCTCTCTGGTGAGTTCAGGGCTGATGATTGGGGGTACAGGGTCCGCAGTTCTCATCTTTCGCTCATGTAGGACTCTCGGGTTTCCCATTTGTGATTATTGTGATATTTGGCATGGCAGGTGATGACGGATCGTACACATTTATGGGGGGTTAGTACATTTCTGCTGAAGAGGGGACATGTGGGCTCGCTGGAGTGCGACACACGCAGGAATTTAGGAGGTTGCTGAGGGTTAGGCCCCATGGATCACTCTGATAGGGGGCACACCTTTGTACAGCGCTGCAGAATATGTTGGTGCAATATACTAATGTACGGCAGGTGATTATCAGCTTGTGCTCCAGAATACGAGCTCCACGCGGCATAACTGAAGACACAATCTAATGGAGACATGCTGCCACCATGTGGGGAGACGGCAGTACTGCACCAGGAGATTCCAGCTATAAACTCACCACACAGGGGCGCTGTAGAGTCAGATCAACCAGAGACATCGCAGATCTGCCAGAGGCAGAAAGGAGGAGCAGTGGCAGGGGCTCAGCCCAGGAGGTCCCACAGATATCCCGCCTCTGCTGCCCCCAATCATCAGCACTATACTGATATTGACTGACGAGCGGTTTTCACTACTCGACCACTCACGGTGAGCATATGGTATATACACCTCTGATTCCAGCATATTCATATACCGGTCACTGCCAACCCCAAAATACCGAAAACAACTACCAGCTGCTGCCAACAAATGTTTACATTACAGGGATGCGGATTATAGAGTAAGAGGAACAAAGCTATTACACTTTATATATTTAATCCAAAACGTAGGCAGCGTTTACAAAATGTATTCCAGAGATGTTACAAAGGGGACAAAACAATACATTACATACATATAAATAATAAAAAGGGGATAACTAAAGAAAATGACTAAACCTGTGTCACAGAAATGGCTCCGAGATTAGCGGAGGGAAGAACTCCAGTGAAACGTGGAACAATCCCACGGAGATCCGTATCTTCCTGCGCTGAACAAGGCGTCAACGCAATCTGTTATTATTTATTAGAGAACAGTGACTCCCACATATCTCCCCTTGATGACCTCAGATGGGGCTGGTCATGGGATGTGACAAGGTCTTGTAAAATTTCATGAAATCCCCAACTTTCAGGATATCTTTTCCCCTGGAGTTCCCAGACAGAAGAGATCATGGTCATGTTTCCTATCACAATTTTACCTTTCCATAGAGGTGAAACATGGCAGATAATTTGGGGCTAATGCTCAGACAGCACAATTATATCAAAATATGCATGTTCTTCTTCTCGGGATCATGATGTTAAAATGTGTCTACCACAATTATGAATATTTGGGTTTTATTGCCGACATAACGGTGCTATGGCTCTAGTCCGTCTACTATAATAATAAATCTTTATTTCCATAAATAAATGTGAGGATGGATATGTGAGGATGGATATGTGAGGATGGATATGTGAGGATGGATATGTGAGTACAGAGATATAAGAGGACAGATATACAAGGACAGCTCTATGAGGACGGATATATGAGGACATGTGTAAGGACAGATATGTGAGGATGGATATGTGAGGACGGATATGTGAGGATGGATATGTGAGGATGGATATGTGAGTACAGAGATATAAGAGGACAGATATACAAGGACAGCTCTATGAGGACGGGTATATGAGGACATGTGTAAGGACAGATATGTGACGATGGATATGTGAGGACGGATATGTGTAATTTAAAGATTTAAAGGATAGATTGTAATTTAAACAATTTAAAGATTGTTTGTATATGAACCTCCTGAATTGTAAAGCGCTGCGGAATACGTTGGCGCTATAGCACCAACGTATTCCGCAGTGCTTTACAATTCAGGAGGTTCATATACAAACAAGTAATAGTTATAGAAAATACAATAATTGGAGTAAGGAAAAAAGACAACTCTGCTCGTGAGAGCTTACTGTCGTCTTCTGAAGCTCGGACAAGCTATCAAGGTGACACAAGTGTCGCTTCTTAGGGTACCTTCACACTTAGCGATGCAGCAGCGATCCGACCAGCGATCTGACCTGGTCAGGATCGCTGCTGCATCGCTACATGGTCGCTGGTGAGCTGTCAAACAGGCAGATCTCACCAGCGACCAGTGAACAGCCCCCAGCCAGCAGCGACGTGCAAGCGACGCTGCGCTTGCACGGAGCCGCCGTCTGGAAGCTGCGGAGACTGGTAACTAAGGTAAACATCGGGTATGGTTACCCGATGTTTACATTAGTTACCAGTGTGAGCAGGGAGCAGGGAGCCGCGCACACTGAGCGCTGGCTCCTTGCTCTCCTAGCTACAGTACACATCGGGTTAATTAACCCGATGTGTAATGCAGCTACATGTGCAGAGAGCAGGGAGCCGCGCACACTGCTTAGCGCTGGCTCCTTGCTCTCCTAGCTGCTGTACACATCGGGTTAATTAACCCGATGTGTACAGCAGCTACATGTGCAGAGAGCCGGAGCCGGCACTGGCAGCGTGAGAGCTGCAGAGGCTGGTAACTAAGGTAAATATCGGGTAACCACCTTGGTTACCCGATGTTTATCTTGGTTACAAGCTTACCTCAGCTGTCAGACGCCGGCTCCTGCTCCCTGCTCGCTTCATTTGTCGCTCTCTCGCTGTCACACACAGCGATCTGTGTGTCACAGTGGGAGAGCGCCTTTGAAGAAAACGAACCAGGGCTGTGTGTAACGAGCAGCGATCTCGCAGCAGGGGCCAGATCCAGTGTCACACACAGCGAGATCGCTAATGAGGTCACTGCTGCGTCACAAAAAGCGTGACTCAGCAGCGATCTCGGCAGCGAGCTCGCTGTGTGTGAAGCACCCCTTAAGCTCTGCATATACAAAACCCAAGCTTTCTGTCTGACCTAGGGCAGATGCAGCAATTCAATTACCTGTCTACACCAGGGGGTCCTACTTCAATAAAGGCGTAACACGGGTTAGATGTTGTGTTAGATTGCAAGCTCTTGTTTCATTTCCAAATTACGATGAAGCCATGTTTTAATAGACTGATTGTCACACTAGGTACGGGGAAGTACCAAGCGCATGGCGAAAGGGAAGAGAAACCCTGTGTCTAGGGAGAGGGAAGATGGTGACCCCTGACCAAACCTACTGCTGCTACCTGGGGTCCCTCACCACCCTAGATAGGTTCTGCACGTATGTGCCCAGCTGGATACCCGACCCTAGGTATCTCTAGTGCTGGACCTAAATAGGACATGGATGGGATGAGCTCTTCGTCAACACCACTAAACACTACAAAAGTCACAGAGGACACACACGGGGGAACAGCCTGAACTACTTATCATTTGATGACTCGGGTAGGTCAGCAGAGCTTTCAGCAATGATACCACAAAGGAGTACAAGCCACCTACTTGCAACCTCAGCTTGAAGGAACTGAAAATATCACCACCACTAGTCCAAAAGAAGGAAGGGGTATATAAGCACCAAATGAATACTGATGATCTGCAGCTGATGGAAGGTGAGCTCCTGCTGGGCCCAAAAAGGAGAGAGATGAATCCAGCAGGAAAGCGGCTCCCTATACCAATGATACTGACAGCAGGAACAATAGAAAGTCAGGAGCATTCTGTGCAGCCAAATGCTGTGACCTTCTATGGCCAGAAACCACAGGGCTGTCTGTCACACATGACACTGAACCTCTTACACCATTACATTTTGACACCTCCCCCTCTTAGAGGCGGCATGGGAGACTGATTTACCAATCAAAGTGAAAAAACTAGGGAAATAGCCTGACTATGCAATAATGTTGGACTGATTATCTTTCAGTGCAGAGATCCCAACCGCTGACAAATGGTGAAATCCAGAAAATAAACATACAGGATCAGCACCTCCTTAAAAATCTTCAAGCTTTATTCCATATTGTTAAAAAATATATATATCCAGAGTCAGATCAAAAACATGATAACCCTGACGCAGATTGCCCTTAGTCATGGAGCCTCAAATTTACCGACTGTCTCCCAAGTCCATCTCATGGCACAAGCTCCATGGATCTCACAATGCCCTCTCCTCCTTGGACTGGGAACAGCTGCTCCATAAGGTCACTCATGGCCTGAAGCCCGGCATCTGCAGGTAGTCGGCCTGACACGCCCGGCATCTGCAGGTAGTGCGGCCTGACACGCCCGGCATCTGCAGGTAGTGCGGCCTGAAGCCCGGCATCTGCAGGTAGTGCGGCCTGACACGCCCGGCATCTGCAGGTAGTGCGGCCTGAAGCCCGGCATCTGCAGGTAGTGCGGCCTGACACGCCCGGCATCTGCAGGTAGTGCGGCCTGAAGCCCGGCATCTGCAGGTAGTGCGGCCTGAAGCCCGGCATCTGCAGGTAGTGCGGCCTGAAGCCCGGCATCTGCAGGTAGTGCGGCCTGAAGCCCGGCATCTGCAGGTAGTGCGGCCTGACACGCCCGGCATCTGCAGGTAGTGCGGCCTGACACGCCCGGCATCTGCAGGTAGTGCGGCCTGACACGCCCGGCATCTGCAGGTAGTGCGGCCTGAAGCCCGGCATCTGCAGGTAGTGCGGCCTGACACGCCCGGCTACAGGGACCGGAAGAAACGCTACGGCACCAACCTCACAGGACATCACAGGGATCTGCTCCGGACAGTGACGTGTCCTGATACTCCTCTGAAGGACGAGGTTCTAAAAGACAGCACCGAGATCTGGCCTCTGACTGCAGGGACATGTTAGCTGCCTCCCAGGGCGAGAACAACACTTTCCCATCGCCCTGACAGGCTGTGGATAACGCTTTCCCATCACCCTGACAGGCTGTGGATAACGCTTTCCCATCACCCTGACAGGCCGTGGATAACACTTTCCCATCACCCTGACAGGCCGTGGATAACACTTTCCCATCACCCTGACAGGCCGTGGATAACACTTTCCCATCGCCCTGACAGGCTGTGGATAACGCTTTCCCATCACCCTGACAGGCTGTGGATAACGCTTTCCCATCACCCTGACAGGCTGTGGATAACACTTTCCCATCACCCTGACAGGCTGTGGATAACACTTTCCCATCACCCTGACAGGCTGTGGATAACACTTTCCCATCACCATGACAGGCTGTGGATAACACTTTCCCATCACCATGACAGGCTGTGGATAACACTTTCCCATCATCATGACAGGCTGTGAGTTTTACTTTCCAATCACCCTGACAAGCTGTGGGAAGTTTTTTCCCCATCATCCTGACAGCCAGTTGGTATCACTTTCCCATCAATCTGACATGTTATGGGTTACACGTCCCCAACACCATGACATGCAGTGAGTACCACTTTCCCATCACCCTGACAGGCTGTGGATAACACTTTCCCATCACCCTGACAGGCTGTGGATAACGCTTTCCTATCACCCTGACAGGCTGTGAGTTTTACTTTCCCATCACCCTGACAGGCTGTGGATAACTCTTTCCTATCACCCTGACAGGCTGTGGATAACACTTTCCCATCACCCTGACAGGCTGTGAGTTTTACTTTCCCATCACCCTGACAGGCTGTGGATAACACTTTCCCATCACCCTGACAGGCTGTGGATAACACTTTCCCATCACCCTGACAGGCTGTGGATAACTCTTTCCCATCACCCTGACAGGCTGTGGATAACTCTTTCCTATCACCCTGACAGGCTGTGGATAACTCTTTCCTATCACCCTGACAGGCTGTGGATAACGCTTTCCTATCACCCTGACAGGCTGTGAGTTTTACTTTCCCATCACCCTGACAGGCTGTGAGTTTTACTTTCCCATCACCCTGACAGGCTGTGGGAAGTTTTTTCCCATTATCCTTACAGCCAGTCGGTATCACTTTCCCATCCCTCTTGTTATGGGTTACACTTCCCCAACACCATGACATGCAGTGGGTACCACTTTCCCATCATCCTGACAGGCAGTGGGAGACGCTTCCTCTCAGGATCAGTGCTAATCATGGCGCTTCTGCCACCGACCATGTCACAGTCCGTTGTGACACTGACAAGCTGCACGTGACGACCGTTCTTGTGGTCGCCGTGCCTGTCCCCATCCCCGTTAGTACTGATTCTTACGCCTTTGAGGGGCTCCTCAGCACCCCGCGGCGAAGGTCCCCTGCACCATCACTTTGTTGATGATGTGGATATCAATGCTGTACATGATAGTATTTAGTTTGCATGAATTACCAGATTGGATCGGGTCATCAGGCACGTATTGCGGGACAAACCGTCACAGATTAGTCCCCAATAAAGCATTTGTGGGGAGGTTCTTGGACAGCACAAATCCCAGTCTGGGAAAACCCAGGCCATCGGCAAACACCCCCAATCCAAGTGACAGTCAGGGTCTTGCCAGGAATAAGTTCTCTAGAGAACACAAATTCAGGGCAGATGGGAGCTCATTCTGCCCCGATGTCCTTCAACCCCAGAGTGACGGTGTCTCCCATAGTAACTGGTTACAACTTTTCGCAGGTCCTCCCATCCGCTCCACCCACAAAATGCAACAGCTGCACCTGGCCCTTGGATCGGGGGTTCCTCCTCTGCTTCTCCGGGCAGGTGAGACTACTACGTCCAGGTCAGTTGCAGATATAGCACCGGCAGGTATCAGAGGCTGGCCGGGTGCTGGCAGATGGGGGGGGGGGGGAGAAGAACCCCTGAGGACGAGCTGGCAGGGGCATTGGGTGTCGGCTTACCCCCTTTCCAGCTAGCGATAGCCGACTTCTGTACCTCAGGTGTATGGTTGGCCCCATAGATATAAGCGGCCTCCTTTGGCTCCTGATTCATCATGAACTGCCGCACCTCATCTGGCCAAGATTAAGAAATTGGTCCTTCACCATCAGGTTCTTCAATTCCTCAAAAAGGTGGTAACCGATAGTCACTGGACTCACAGCTCGAAGGTTGGTTCTGAGTCCATGCACCACATCACCGTAGTTGTCGTGTGGTCCATGTTGGAGGGTCCGGAAATTTTTGTGGTACACTACAAGAGTCAGTTGATTTATCCCAGGGCCTGTTGGATGGCCTCATAGTTTCCATCTTGGTTTCAAGGGAGAACAGTGAACACTGCCAGGGCTTTTCCTCGTAGCCCTGGGGTTAATTATCAGGGTCCACTCCACTGATCAATGGGCAACTAGTACTGTCTGCAAGTCTTTTCAACATGCCTAAGTCCCCGTCCCTTTCCATCACAGGAATATGGTGGGGACGGGGTTTAAAGCTGTTGACGTTGCTGGACTCACTGTTCAGTAGGGAGATCGCCCCTTCTGGAGTCGGGATCACTCCTGCTAAGTGTCCTCGCTCAGCTTTTTGCTCAACAGCCTCTCACTCGGCTTGACCCACCTCTCTGCTTGGCCTGGACCTGCCGCTCGGCTCTCTCTCTCCCTATTGCTCAGCAAACTCTCACTCGGCCTGGACCCGTCATTCGACTCTCTCTTTGCCTGTCGCTCGGCCTGGACCCGTCATTCGACTCTCTCTTTGCCTGTCACTCGGCCTGGACCCGTCATTCGGCTCTCTCTTTGCCTGTCGCTCGGCCTGGACCCGTCATTCGGCTCTCTCTTTGCCTGTCGCTCGGCCTGGACCCGTCATTCGGCTCTCTCTTTGCCTGTCGCTTGGCCTGGACCCGTCATTCGGCTCTCTCTTTGCCTGTCACTCAGCCTGTGCCCGTCATTCAGCTCTCTCTTTGCCTGTCGCTCGGCCTGTACCTGTCATTCGGCTCTCTCTTTGGCCTGTCTCTCGGCCTGTACCTGTCATTCGACTCTCTCTTTGCCTGTCGCTCGGCCTGGACCCGTCATTCGGCTCTCTCTTTGCCTGTCGCTCGGCTCTCTCTTTGCCTGTCGCTCGGCCTGTGCCTGTCATTCGACTCTCTCTTTGCCTGTCACTCGGCCTGGACCCGTCATTCGGCTCTCTCTTTGCTTGTCACTCGGCTCTCTCTTTGCCTGTCACTCGGCCTGGGCCTGTCATTCGGCTCTCTCTTTGCCTGTCACTCGGCCTGGGCCTGTCATTCGGCTCTCTCTTTGCCTGTGACTCGGCCTGGGCCTGTCATTCGTCTCTCTCTTTGGCCTGTCACTCGGCCTGTGCCTGTCATTCGGCTCTCTCTTTGGCCTGTCGCTCGGCCTGTGCCCGTCATTCGGCTCTCTCTTTGCCTGTCACTCGGCCTGTGCCCGTCATTCAGCTCTCTCTTTGCCTGTCACTCGGCCTGTGCCCGTCATTCGTCTCTCTCTTTGCCTGTCGCTCGGCCTGTGCCCGTCATTTGGCTCTCTCTTTGCCTGTCGCTCGGCCTGTGCCCGTCATTCGGCTCTCTCTTTGCCTGTCACTCGGCCTGTGCCTGTCATTCGGCTCTCTCTTTGCCTGTCACTCGGCCTGTGCCTGTCATTCGTCTCTCTCTTTGCCTGTCGCTCAGCCTGTGCCC
Organism: Anomaloglossus baeobatrachus; assembly: GCF_048569485.1. Classification (NCBI taxonomy): domain Eukaryota; kingdom Metazoa; phylum Chordata; class Amphibia; order Anura; family Aromobatidae; genus Anomaloglossus; species Anomaloglossus baeobatrachus. The sequence goes on along the minus strand of NC_134364.1, from coordinate 3,939,242 downwards.
GTCATTCGGCTCTCTCTTTGCCTGTCGCTCAGCCTGTGCCTGTCATTCGGCTCTCGCTTTGCCTGTCGCTCGGCCTGTGCCCGTCATTCGGCTGTCTCTTTGCCTGTCACTCAGCCTGTGCCCGTCATTCAGCTCTCTCTTTGCCTGTCGCTCGGCCTGTACCTGTCATTCGGCTCTCTCTTTGGCCTGTCTCTCGGCCTGTACCTGTCATTCGACTCTCTCTTTGCCTGTCGCTCGGCCTGGACCAGTCATTCGGCTCTCTCTTTGCCTGTCGCTCGGCTCTCTCTTTGCCTGTCGCTCGGCCTGTGCCTGTCATTCGACTCTCTCTTTGCCTGTCATTCGGCTCTCTCTTTGGCCTGTCACTCGGCCTGTGCCTGTCATTCGGCTCTCTCTTTGCCTGTCGCTCAGCCTGTGCCCGTCATTCAGCTCTCTCTTTGCCTGTCGCTCGGCCTGTACCTGTCATTCGGCTCTCTCTTTGGCCTGTCTCTCGGCCTGTACCTGTCATTCGACTCTCTCTTTGCCTGTCGCTCGGCCTGGACCCGTCATTCGGCTCTCTCTTTGCCTGTCGCTCGGCTCTCTCTTTGCCTGTCGCTCGGCCTGTGCCTGTCATTCGACTCTCTCTTTGCCTGTCACTCGGCCTGTGCCTGTCATTCGGCTCTCTCTTTGGCCTGTCACTCGGCCTGTGCCCGTCATTCGGCTCTCTCTTTGCCTGTCACTCGGCCTGTGCCCGTCATTCGGCTCTCGCTTTGCCTGTCACTCGGCCTGGGCCTGTCATTCGGCTCTCTCTTGGCCTGTCACTCGGCCTGTGCCCGTCATTCGGCTCTCTCTTTGCCTGTCACTCGGCCTGGGCCTGTCATTCGGCTCTCTCTTGGCCTGTCGCTCGGCCTGTGCCTGTCATTCGGCTCTCTCTTTGCCTGTCACTCGGCCTGGGCCTGTCATTCGGCTCTCTCTTTGGCCTGTCGCTCGGCCTGTAACTGTCATTCGGCTCTCTCTTTGGCCTGTCACTCGGCTTATGCCCGTCATTCGGCTCTCTCTTTGCCTGTCACTCGGCCTGGGCCTGTCATTCGGCTCTCTCTTTGGCCTGTCGCTCGGCCTGTACCTGTCATTCGGCTCTCTCTTTGGCCTGTCGCTCGGCCTGTACCTGTCATTCGGCTCTCTCTTTGGCCTGTCACTCGGCCTGGGCCGGTCATTCTGCTCTCTCTTTGCCTGTCGCTCGGCCTGTGCCCGTCATTCGGCTCTCTCGTTGCCTGTCGCTCGGCCTGTGCCTGTCATTCGGCTCTCTCTTTGGCCTGTGGCTCAGCCTAAGCCCATCATTTGGCTCTCTCTTTGCCTGTCGCTCGGCCTGTGCCCGTCATTCGGCTCTCTCTTTGGCCTGTGGCTCAGCCTAAGCCCATCATTTGGCGCTCTCTTTGCCTGTCGCTCAGCCTGTGCCTGTCATTCGTCTCTCTCTTTGCCTGTCACTCGGCCTGTGCCTGTCATTCGTCTCTCTCTTTGCCTGTCGCTCAGCCTGTGCCCGTCATTCGGCTCTCTCTTTGCCTGTCACTCGGCCTGTAGCTGTCATTCGGCTCTCTCTTTGGACTGTTGCTCGGCCTGTGCCTGTCATTCGGCTCTCTCTTTGCCTGTCACTCGGCTTATGCCCGTCATTCGGTTCTCTCTTTGCCTGTCACTCGGCTTATGCCCGTCATTCGGTTCTCTCTTTGCCTGTCACTCGGCCTGGGCCTGTCATTTGGCTCTCTCTTTGCCTGTCGCTCGGCCTGGGCCTGTCATTCGGCTCTCTCTTGGCCTGTCGCTCGGCCTGTGCCTGTCATTCGGCTCTCTCTTTGCCTGTCACTCGGCCTGGGCCTGTCATTCGTCTCTCTCTTTGCATGTCGCTCGGCCTGTGCCCGTCATTCGGCTCTCTCTTTGCCTGTCACTCGGCCTGTACCTGTCATTCGGCTCTCTCTTTGGCCTGTTGCTCGGCCTGGGCCTGTCATTCGGCTCTCTCTTTGCCTGTCACTCGGCCTGTGCCTGTCATTCGGCTCTCTCTTTGGCCTGTCGCTCGGCCTGTGCCCGTCATTCGGCTCTCTCTTTGCCTGTCACTCGGCCTGGGCCTGTCATTCGTCTCTCTCTTTGCCTGTCGCTCGGCCTGTGCCCATCATTCGGCTCTCTCTTTGCCTGTCACTCGGCCTGGGCCTGTCATTCGGCTCTCTCTTTGCCTGTCACTCGGCCTGGGCCTGTCATTCGGCTCTCTCTTTGCCTGTCACTCGGCCTGTGCCTGTCATTCGGCTCTCTCTTTGCCTGTCACTCGGCCTGTGCCCGTCATTCGGCTCTCTCTTTGCCTGTCACTCGGCCTGGGCCTGTCATTCGGCTCTCTCTTGGCCTGTCGCTCGGCCTGTGCCTGTCATTCGGCTCTCTTTGCCTGTCACTCGGCCTGGGCCTGTCATTCGGCTCTCTCTTTGGCCTGTCGCTCGGCCTGTACCTGTCATTCGGCTCTCTCTTTGGCCTGTCACTCGGCTTATGCCCGTCATTCGGCTCTCTCTTGGCCTGTCGCTCGGCCTGTGCCTGTCATTCGGCTCTCTTTGCCTGTCACTTGGCCTGGGCCTGTCATTCGGCTCTCTCTTTGGCCTGTCGCTCGGCCTGTACCTGTCATTCGGCTCTCTCTTTGGCCTGTCACTCGGCCTGGGCCGGTCATTCGGCTCTCTCTTTGCCTGTCGCTCGGCCTGTGCCCGTCATTCGTCTCTCTCGTTGCCTGTCGCTCGGCCTGTCCCAGTCATTCGGCTCTCTCGTTGCCTGTCGCTCGGCCTGTGCCTGTCATTCGGCTCTCTCTTTGCCTGTCACTCGGCCTGGGCCTGTCATTCGGCTCTCTCTTTGCCTGTCACTCGGCCTGTGCCTGTCATTCGGCTCTCTCTTTGCCTGTCACTCGGCCTGTGCCCGTCATTCGGCTCTCTCGTTGCCTGTCGCTCGGCCTGTGCCCGTCATTTGGCTCTCACTTTGGCCTGTGGCTCAGCCTAAGCCCATCATTTGGCGCTCTCTTTGCCTGTCACTCGGCATGTGCCTGTCATTCGTCTCTCTCTTTGCCTGTCGCTCAGCCTGTGCCCGTCATTCGGCTCTCTCTTTGGCCTGTCGCTCGGCCTGTACCTGTCATTCGGCTCTCTCCTTGGCCTGTCACTCGGCTTATGCCCGTCATTCGGCTCTCTCTTTGGCCTGTCGCTTGGCCTGGGCCGGTCATTCGGCTCTCTCTTTGCCTGTCGCTCGGCCTGTGCCCGTCATTCGGCTCTCTCGTTGCCTGTCACTCGGCCTGTCCCACTCATTCGGCTCTCTCGTTGCCTGTCGCTCGGCCTGTCCCAGTCATTCGGCTCGCTCGTTGCCTGTCGCTCGGCCTGTGCCTGTCATTCGGCTCTCTTTGGCCTGTCGCTCGGCCTGTGCCTGTCATTTGTCTCTCTCTTTGGCTTGTCGCTCAGCCTAAGCCCGTCATTCGGCTCTCTCTGCACAGAATCCTAACACGGAAAGGAACGAACGCCCAAACTAGATCACTAATGCGCCATAATCCCACCGTTGCCACCAAATGTTTAAAGAGACAGCCCGGGGGATCACATAGATATCCCACCACTACCACCAATTATTAAAGAGATAGCCCGGGGGATCACACAGATATCCCACCACTGCCACCAATTATTAGAGAGACAGCCCATGGGATCACACAGATATTCCACCACTGCCACCAATTATTAAAGAGACAGCCCGGGGGATCACACAGATATCCCACCACTGCCACCAATTATTAAAGAGACAGCCCGGGGGATCACACAGATATCCCACCACTGCCACCAATTATTAAAGAGACAGCCCGTGGGATCACACAGATATCCCACCACTGCCACCAATTATTAAAGAGACAGCCCGGGGGATCACACAGATATCCCACCACTGCCACCAATTATTAAAGAGACAGCCCGTGGGATCACACAGATATCCCACCACTGCCACCAATTATTAAAGAGACAGCCCGTGGGATCACACAGATAACCCACCACTGCCACCAATTATTAAAGAGACAGCCCGTGGGATCACACAGATAACCCACCACTGCCATCAATTATTAAAGAGACAGCCCGGGGGATCACACAGATAACCCACCACTGCCACCAATTATTAAAGAGACAGCCTGGGGGATCACGCAGTCCGTCTACTGTCATCTTTTGAAGCTCGGACGAGTTATCTATTGAGGTGACAGAAGTTTCCCTTCTCAAGCTCTGTATATAGAAAACCCAAGCTTTTTGTCTGCTTTACGGACAATTACCTGTGCACACCAAGGGGTCCTACTTCAATGAAGGTTGATCTGGGGTCAATGTTGTGTTAGCACTGTTGCTTTGCAGCGCTGGGGTGCTGGGTTCAAATCCCTACACCTCCCATGTTTTTCAGAAGAGAAGCAAATCATGCCTAGCGTGCCACAACATATTTTGACCATGCCCCTAGCCATACTCAAAGCAACATTCATTCAGCAGTATGGGACATTCAGCAGATGCCAGAGATAGTAGGGCGTAGACCCAAATCCAGGACTGTCCGGTGTATCCAAGACGGTTGGCGCTAGAGATGAGCAGATTGATTCACTGGACTTCTATATAGGTCAGTGGTACCTGGTGGGGAGACGGGAGGCCACAAATCTCTTACCTTCCGCGTCCCCGGCAGCTGGATGGGAGGCCACAAATCTCTTACCTTCCGCGTCCCCGGCAGCTGGATGGGAGGCCACAAATCTCTTACCTTCCACGTCCCTGGCGGCTGGACGGGAGGCCACAAATCTCTCCCCTTCCGCGTCCCTGGCGGCTGGACGGGAGGTCACAAATCTCTTACCTTCCGCGTCCCCAGCGGCTTATGATTATCCAGGGTGGAGTGGCGTCCTCTATGCGTCCTGCTCATCTCTAGTTAAAAAATGGATTTATTTTTTTCTGTCATTCACAGTCGCAGCGGCAGAACGTTCTCATCTTATGCAGCGTCACTGTCGGACATGTTGTTTTCTGTGTCTGTGGGCCGTGTTCACACACTGCATAACTCCTGTGTTTTCTGCAGGATCCGCACCACACTACACAATAAGGCTGTCATGATATACTCTTGCTTCAGCTGAAGCTGAACCTTTTTTTAGTTTCACATCTCTGATACAGGTCACATTAGGGGTTAATCCTTCCTGCCTTGTTCTGGAGGTCAGGCCACTATATTATGAGACTGCTTCTTTGGAACTACACCAGTGATATTTCCGGCTCTGCTGCGTTCTGCTTGTGAATGACCTGTTGTCTGCCCTGCCCTCTCCTGACCTCCGTGTTCACCTGATCTGTTGTTGACCTCTGTTCCTGTCCTGTCCATGTCTCTCCTGCTCTCTCCCTGTTCATTCCTCGTCTGCTTACCTTGATTCCGTTCCTGTCCTCTTCCCAGTCCTCTCCGCTTCTTTGCTCTTGACTTCCCGGCTATTGTTGACTCTTTGCTTCCACCTGAATAAGTTTTGACTTTGCCCCTGTGTATTTACAAGACCTCATGTTGTCATCCGATGTGCTGACAATTCTACTGCCATCTGGTGGGCTTGACTAGTATTACCTCCACTAGTGAATACTCTGCTCAAACGTCTTCTCCACTCTAGCGCCCTCTAGTGGTTTACCTGCTTACTACCTTCTCATAGTTTCAGGAATTTTCTCTGTACCACATAACTGCGCTGTACTGCCTTAGGACATCCAAGAGTACAGCGTGACAAAGGCTATATTCTCACAGGGCTTATTTGGGAAGTTTTTTTCCTGACCAAAACCTGATCTTGTGGCAGGAAATCTCCTTTGAGTCACCTACGTTTTTAGTGCGTTTTTTAAAGGTGTTTTTGGTGCGTTTTTTCTATAAAATGGGTTGTATCAATGAAAAAAACGTTGCAAAAATGCTGCAAAGAATTGCCATGCTCGTTCTTTGACATCTGCAGCAAAAACGCAGGTATCTGACAAAACCGTCAGGAAAAAATCTGCAGGTGTTTGTGCAGGAGATTTCAGAAACCTCAGACTTTGCTGGGACTGTAAAAAGCAGCGTTTTATTACCATGGAACTGCATAAAACCAAGGCAAATCTGCAGCTAAAAAACGCAGCAAAAATGCACCAAAAAAGCCCTGTGTGAACATAGCCTAACAAACACTATTTGCCCAAAGGGCAACAAGAGGTACCCTTAGGGTATGTGCGCACGTTGCTTTTTACCTGCTTTTTACCTGCTTTTTTGCTGCTTTTTCTTCTGCGCTGTTTAATGCCAAAATGGATGTGTTCTTCTATTCAAGCAAAGTCTATGGGAATTTGGGTTTCTTGTTCACACTATGTTGTTCAAAATGCTGCCTTTTTGTGGCAGAACTTTGGTCAAAAACTCAGCTTTGCAGTGCAAAACCCAAATGGCAAAAACAATTGACATGTTGCTTCTTTGAAAAGCTGAGTTTTTGACCAAAGTTCTGCCACAAAAAGGCAGCATTTTGAACAACATAGTGTGAACAAGAAACCCAAATTCCCATAGACTTTGCTTGAATAGAAGAACACATCCATTTTGGCATTAAACAGCGCAGAAGAAAAAGCAGCAAAAAAGCAGGTAAAAAGCAGGTAAAAAGCAACGTGCGCACATACCCTAACTAAAAACCTAATCAAATAAACTTTATTAAATTATATAAATGGACAAGGATTAATAATGGCCGGTGGGAGGCCAATTCCGTATTAGATGAGTGCGGCCGCGGACCGACACTGCTCTGGATAATTCCAAACCGTTATATGGCTGGCTATCACCTACACTGCCTAATAAAACTACCTAACCGCTAATAGCCTCCCCAGGCTTTATATAATTTAATAAAGTTTATTTGATTAGGTCTTTAGTTAAAGGTGGTGTCACACACAGGGACGACGACAACAACGTCGCTGTTACGTCACCATTTTCTGTGACGTTGCAGCGACGTCCCGTCACTGTCGCTGTGTGTGACATCCAGCAACGAGCTGGCCCCTGCTGTGAGGTCGCCGGTCATTGCTGAATGTCCAGCTTCATTTTTTGGTCGTCGCTCTCCCGCTGTGACACACACATCGCTGTGTGTGACAGCGAGAGAGCGACGAAATGAAGCGAGCAGGGAGCAGGAGCCGGCGTCTGGCAGCTGCGGTAAGCTGTAACCAAGGTAAACATCGGGTAACCAAGGGAAGACCTTTCCCTGGTTACCCGATATTTACCTTCGTTACCAGCATCCGCCGCTCTAGCTGTCAGTGCCGGCTCCGGCTCTCTGCACATGTAGCTGCAGTACACATCGGGTAATTAACCCGATGTGTACTCTGGCTAGGAGTGCAGGGAGTCAGCGCTAAGCAGTGTGTGCGGCTCCTGCTCTCTGCACACGTAGCTGCAGTACACATCGGGTAATTAACCCGATGTGTACTCTGGCTAGGAGTGCAGGGAGCCAGTGCTAAGCGGTGTGTGTGGCTCCCTGCTCTCATGTAGCACAGCGACACGTATCGTTATGATCGCTGCTGCTTCTGCTGTGTTTGACAGCTAAGCAGCGATCATAACAGCGACTTACGAGGTCGCTGTTGCATCACGGAAAATGGTGACGTAACAGCGACGTTGTTGTCGCTGTCACTATGTGTGAACCCAGCTTAAGGCCCAGTCACACACAACGACTTACCAGCGATCCTGAAAACGATGCGACCTGATAGGGATCGCAGGTAAGTCGCAGGTGAGAGGTCACACAGTCAGACCTTACCAGCGATCCTGAAAACGATGCGACCTGATAGGGATCGCAGGTAAGTCGCAGGTGAGAGGTCACACAGTCAGACCTTACCAGCGATCCTGAAAACGATGCGACCTGATAGGGATCGCAGGTAAGTCGCAGGTGAGAGGTCACACAGTCAGACCTTACCAGCGATCCTGAAAACGATGCGACCTGATAGGGATCGCAGGTAAGTCGCAGGTGAGAGGTCACACAGTCAGACCTTACCAGCGATCCTGAAAACGATGCGACCTGATAGGGATCGCAGATAAGTCGCTGAGAGGTCGCTGGTGAGATGTCACACAGTCAGACCTTACCAGCGATGCAGGAACGATACAGGTGGCAGCAGCGACCTGTATAACGATCTCTGCAGTCACTGGGACCCTGTCACACAGCATCAAACACAGCGATGTGTCCTGCCCAGCAGAAGAAAATGGCCTGGACCATTCTGCAACGACTAGCGATGTCACAGCAGGGGCCTGATCGCTGGTAGATGTCACACATAACGAGATCGCTAACGGGATCACTACTGCGTCACAGAAACCGTGCCTCAGCTGCGATCTCGCTATGTGTGACGGGGCCTTTAGGGTACCTCTTAATGCCCTTTGGGCAAATAGTGTTTGTCACACCCGGTCAGCGTAGGGGTAATTATACAATCAGATGTCAGTGTTTGAACATAGCCTAACACACTCCTCTAATTACTTAATCTATGCTGCATTTTTTAAGCCTTTTCCCCCTGATTTGATGCGTTTTTGGTGCAGACGTGAAGCGTTTTTAAGTGTCATTTTATAGCACAAAAAATTCTGCATTTAGAATCAGAGCTGCAGTTTTTTTTACCTGCATTTTTTTTTTAAGCTCCACATAGAAACTTCTAGAGAAAAAAAAAAACAAAACACCAAAACCTCACAGTTCAGCGGCGTCTTTAGACCCTCGGGGGGGGGGGGGGGGCAGTTCAGCGTCATCTTCAGACCCTCGGGGGGCGCAGTTCAGCGTCATCTTCAGACCCTCGGGGGGCGCAGTTCAGCGTCGTCTTCAGACCCTTGGGGGGGGGGGGCGCAGTTCAGCGTCGTCTTTAGACCCTCGGGGGGCGCAGTTCAGCATCATCTTCAGACCCTCGGGGGGCGCAGTTCAGCGTCATCTTCAGACACTCGGGGGGCGCAGTTCAGCCTCATCTTCAGACCCTTGGAGGGCGTAGTTCGGCGTCGTCTTTATACCCTCGGGGGGGCGCAGTTCAGCCTCATCTTCAGACCCTCGGGGGGCGCGGTTCTCATGAAATCTCATCCACTTTGCTCGGACAGTTAAACACTGCAGAATTTCTGAGTAAATAAAGCAACAGAAAAAGTGCAGCACTAACACTGTATGTGAACACAGCTTAAAACCCAAGCAGAGCGGATGTGATTTCATGAAATATTCGCCCTTGGTGCATCTAAAGACGCCGCTGTCCTCTGCGGTTTTGGTGGGTTTTTTTATCATCTTTTTAATAAAAAAATGTGATTGCATTGTTAAACACAGCATCACCAGCGGTTCTTGTAATAAAAAAGCGTTAAAAATGTGGTGTCACATCTGCCCGGAAAACGCACGAAATGAGCAGAAAATGGCAGAAAAGAAACACAGCAAACAGGCGATAACACCGGTCAACACAAAAAAATCATCAGCAAAGGTAAGATGTCTGTTTTATGGAGTGTGATGTGCGGATTCCAAAAATCTGCTTAGTTTTGCTCTATCACATAAAGCTTCTGAGATAGAAGTATTGTTGTCATTATTTCTGCAATTGCAGTGTGTGCCGGGCCCCCCGTGTGATGGGCCGGGCCCCCCGTGTGATGGGCCGGGCCCCCCGTGTGATGGGCCGGGCCCCCCGTTTGATGGGCCGGGCCCCCTATGTGTGATCTGCCGGGCCCCTCAAATCACGATGAGTCTGTACCTGATGGAGCAGCCAGAACGCTTTACTCAGCATGAAGTCAATGATCTCATCAGAGACCTTTCATCATCAGAAGATAAAGCTGAACTTCTTGCATCTAGACTGAAACAGAACAATCTTCTTCATGATGACGTGAGTGTGTTATTACCGAAACAGAAGTAACACTGTAACACAATTTTTCACAGTTGATGGAGCAATGGTGTGCTGTAACAATGTGAATGGCCTCTTTGAAGAACTGAAGAGTATCTTGTTGCAGATTGGCGATTGTTTATTGACTCATCCCAGAGAAGTGTGACAGCCGCGCTGCTTCACAAGGGACATAAGAAGGCATTAATCCCTATTGCTCACTCATGTCATCTAAAGGAAAGTGATGGAAATCTGTCAGTGTTTTGTATGCTGTACAATATAAGTATCATCAATGGAATATCTGTGGAGACAGTGATTGCTAATGGGAATGCGAGGAGGTGTCACACAATATTGCTGCTTCTTGTGTGTATGGGACAGTAGAAATCCAGTAGAGCAGTATGTTCATCGTGATCGGGGACAGACACATCTCTGCTCCAGGTACAGACAATGGTCCGCAAAATCCTTTATTGCTCCAACAAAAATCTTTCTTCCTCCACTACATATAAAGTTGGGATTGATTAAAGACGGACTCACGGGCAGAAAAGCAGCAGGTACACAGCGTGTGAATACTGACTCACGGGCAGAAAAGCAGCAGGTACACTGCGTGTGAATACTGACTCACGGGCAGGAAAGCAGCAGGTACACTGCGTGTGAATACTGACTCACGGGCAGAAAAGCAGCAGGTACGCTGCGTGTGAATACTGACTCACGGGCAGAAAAGCAGCAGGTACGCTGCGTGTGAACACTGACTCACGGGCAGGAAAGCAGCAGGTACACTGCGTGTGAATACTGACTCACGGGCAGAAAAGCAGCAGGTACGCTGCGTGTGAATACTGACTCACGGGCAGAAAAGCAGCAGGTACACAGCGTGTGAATACTGACTCACGGGCAGAAAAGCAGCAGGTACACTGCGTGTGAATACTGACTCACGGGCAGAAAAGCAGCAGGTACACAGCGTGTGAATACTGACTCACGGGCAGAAAAGCAGCAGGTACACAGCGTGTGAATACTGACTCACGGGCAGAAAAGCAGCAGGTACACACCATGTGAATACTGACTCACGGGCAGAAAAGCAGCAGGTACACAGCGTGTGAACACTGACTCACGGGCAGAAAAGCAGCAGGTACACAGCGTGTGAACACTGACTCACGGGCAGAAAAGCAGCAGGTACACAGCGTGTGAATACTGACTCACGGGCAGAAAAGCAGCAGGTACACAGCGTGTGAATACTGACTCACGGGCAGAAAAGCAGCAGGTACACAGCGTGTGAATACTGACTCACGGGCAGAAAAGCAGCAGGTACACAGCGTGTGAATACTGACTCACGGGCAGAAAAGCAGCAGGTACACAGCGTGTGAATACTGACTCACGGGCAGAAAAGCAGCAGGTACGCTGCGTGTGAATACTGACTCACGGGCAGAAAAGCAGCAGGTACACTGCGTGTGAATACTGACTCACGGGCAGAAAAGCAGCAGGTACACAGCGTGTGAATACTGACTCACGGGCAGAAAAGCAGCAGGTACACAGCGTGTGAATACTGACTCACGGGCAGAAAAGCAGCAGGTACACAGCGTGTGAATACTGACTCACGGGCAGAAAAGCAGCAGGTACGCTGCGTGTGAATACTGACTCACGGGCAGAAAAGCAGCAGGTACACAGCGTGTGAATACTGACTCACGGGCAGAAAAGCAGCAGGTACGCTGCGTGTGAATACTGACTCACGGGCAAAAAAGCAGCAGGTACACAGCGTGTGAATACTGACTCACGGGCAGAAAAGCAGCAGGTACACAGCGTGTGAACACTGACTCACGGGCAGAAAAGCAGCAGGTAGGCTGCGTGTGAACACTGACTCACGGGCAGAAAAGCAGCAGGTACGCTGCGTGTGAATACTGACTCACGGGCAGAAAAGCAGCAGGTACACAGCGTGTGAATACTGACTCACGGGCAGGAAAGTAGCAGGTACGCTGCGTGTGAATACTGACTCATGGGCAGAAAAGCAGCAGGTACGCTGCGTGTGAATACTGACTCACGGGCAGAAAAGCAGCAGGTACGCTGCGTGTGAATACTGACTCACGGGCAAAAAAGCAACAGGTACGCTGCGTGTGAATACTGACTCACGGGCAGAAAAGCAGCAGGTACGCTGCGTGTGAATACTGACTCACGGGCAGAAAAGCAGCAGGTAGGCTGCGTGTGAATACTGACTCACGGGCAGAAAAGCAGCAGGTACACAGCATGTGAACACTGACTCACGGGCAGGAAAGCAGCAGGTACACAGCGTGTGAATACTGACTCACGGGCAGAAAAGCAGCAGGTACACAGCGTGTGAACACTGACTCACGGGCAGGAAAGCAGCAAGTACACAGCGTGTGAATACTGACTCACGGGCAGAAAAGCAGCAGGTACACAGCGTGTGAACACTGACTCACGGGCAGAAAAGCAGCAGGTACGCTGCGTGTGAATACTGACTCACGGGCAAAAAAGCAACAGGTACGCTGCGTGTGAATACTGACTCACGGGCAGGAAAGCAGCAGGTACACTGCGTGTGAACACTGACTCACGGGCAAAAAAGCAGCAGGTACACAGCGTGTGAATACTGACTCACGGGCAGAAAAGCAGCAGGTACGCTGCGTGTGAATACTGACTCACGGGCAGAAAAGCAGCAGGTAGGCTGCGTGTGAATACTGACTCACGGGCAGAAAAGCAGCAGGTACACAGCATGTGAACACTGACTCACGGGCAGGAAAGCAGCAGGTACACAGCGTGTGAATACTGACTCACGGGCAGAAAAGCAGCAGGTACACAGCGTGTGAACACTGACTCACGGGCAGGAAAGCAGCAGGTACACAGCGTGTGAATACTGACTCACGGGCAGAAAAGCAGCAGGTACACAGCATGTGAACACTGACTCACGGGCAGAAAAGCAGCAGGTACGCTGCGTGTGAATACTGACTCACGGGCAGAAAAGCAGCAGGTACACAGCGTGTGAACACTGACTCACGGGCAGGAAAGCAGCAGGTACACTGCGTGTGAACACTGACTCACGGGCAAAAAAGCAGCAGGTACACTGCGTGTGAACACTGACTCACGGGCAGAAAATCAGCAGGTACGCTGCGTGTGAATACTGACTCACGGGCAGAAAAGCAGCAGGTACACAGCATGTGAACACTGACTCACGGGCAGAAAAGCAGCAGGTACGCTGCGTGTGAATACTGACTCACGGGCAGAAAAGCAGCAGGTACACAGCGTGTGAACACTGACTCACGGGCAGAAAAGCAGCAGGTACACAGCGTGTGAACACTGACTCACGGGCAGAAAAGCAGCAGGTACACAGCGTGTGAACACTGACTCACGGGCAGAAAAGCAGCAGGTACACAGCGTGTGAACACTGACTCACGGGCAGAAAAGCAGCAGGTACGCTGCGTGTGAATACTGACTCACGGGCAGGAAAGCAGCAGGTACACAGCGTGTGAACACTGACTCACGGGCAGAAAAGCAGCAGGTACACAGCGTGTGAACACTGACTCACGGGCAGAAAAGCAGCAGGTACACAGCGTGTGAATACTGACTCACGGGCAGAAAAGCAGCAGGTACACAGCGTGTGAATACTGACTCACGGGCAGAAAAGCAGCAGGTACACAGCGTGTGAACAAGGACTCACGGGCAGAAAAGCAGCAGGTACGCAGCGTGTGAACACTGACTCACGGGCAGAAAATCAGCAGGTACGCTGCGTGTGAACACTGACTCACGGGCAGAAAAGCAGCAGGTACACAGCATGTGAACACTGACTCACGGGCAGAAAAGCAGCAGGTACACAGCGTGTGAACACTGACTCACGGGCAGAAAAGCAGCAGGTACGCTGCGTGTGAATACTGACTCACGGGCAGGAAAGCAGCAGGTACACAGCATGTGAACACTGACTCACGGGCAGAAAAGCAGCAGGTACACAGCGTGTGAACACTGACTCACGGGCAGAAAAGCAGCAGGTACACAGCGTGTGAATACTGACTCACGGGCAGGAAAGCAGCAGGTACACAGCATGTGAACACTGACTCACGGGCAGAAAAGCAGCAGGTACACAGCGTGTGAACACTGACTCACGGGCAGAAAAGCAGCAGGTACACAGCGTGTGAACACTGACTCACGGGCAGAAAAGCAGCAGGTACGCTGCGTGTGAACACGGACTCACGGGCAGAAAAGCAGCAGGTACGCAGCGTGTGAATACTGACTCACGGGCAGGAAAGCAGCAGGTACACAGCGTGTGAATACTGACTCACGGGCAGAAAAGCAGCAGGTACACAGCGTGTGAACACTGACTCACGGGCAGAAAAGCAGCAGGTACGCAGCATGTGAATACTGACTCACGGGCAGAAAAGCAGCAGGTACGCAGCATGTGAATACTGACTCACGGGCAGAAAAGCAGCAGGTACACAGCGTGTGAACACTGACTCACGGGCAGGAAAGCAGCAAGTACGCTGCGTGTGAATACTGACTCACGGGCAGGAAAGCAGCAAGTACGCTGCGTGTGAATACTGACTCACGGGCAGAAAAGCAGCAGGTACGCTGCGTGTGAACACTGACTCACGGGCAGAAAAGCAGCAGGTACACTGCGTGTGAATACTGACTCACGGGCAGAAAAGCAGCAGGTACACTGCGTGTGAACACTGACTCACGGGTAGAAAAGCAGCAGGTACACAGCGTGTGAACACTGACTCACGGGCAGGAAAGCAGCAAGTACGCTGCGTGTGAATACTGACTCACGGGCAGAAAAGCAGCAGGTACGCTGCGTGTGAACACTGACTCACGGGCAGGAAAGCAGCAGGTACGCTGCGTGTGAATACTGACTCACGGGCAGAAAAGCAGCAGGTACACTGCGTGTGAATACTGACTCACGAGCAGAAAAGCAGCAGGTACACTGCGTGTGAATACTGACTCACGGGCAGAAAAGCAACAGGTACGCTGCGTGTGAATACTGACTCACGGGCAGAAAAGCAGCAGGTACGCTGCGTGTGAACACTGACTCACGGGCAGGAAAGCAGCAGGTACACAGCGTGTGAATACTGACTCACGGGCAGGAAAGCAGCAGGTACACTGCGTGTGAATACTGACTCACGGGCAGAAAAGCAGCAGGTACGCTGCGTGTGAATACTGACTCACGGGCAGAAAAGCAGCAGGTACGCTGCGTGTGAACACTGACTCACGGGCAGGAAAGCAGCAGGTACGCTGCGTGTGAATACTGACTCACGGGCAGAAAAGCAGCAGGTACGCTGCGTGTGAACACTGACTCACGGGCAGGAAAGCAGCAGGTACACAACGTGTGAATACTGACTCACGGGCAGAAAAGCAGCAGGTACACAGCGTGTGAATACTGACTCACGGGCAGAAAAGCAGCAGGTACACAGCGTGTGAATACTGACTCACGGGCAGGAAAGCAGCAGGTACACAGCATGTGAATACTGACTCACGGGCAGAAAAGCAGCAGGTACACAGCGTGTGAACACTGACTCACGGGCAGAAAAGCAGCAGGTACACAGCGTGTGAATACTGACTCACGGGCAGGAAAGCAGCAGGTACGCAGCGTGTGAATACTGACTCACGGGCAGGAAAGCAGCAGGTACACACCGTGTGAATACTGACTCACGGGCAGGAAAGCAGCAGGTACGCAGCGTGTGAATACTGACTCACGGGCAGAAAAGCAGCAGGTACACAGCGTGTGAATACTGACTCACGGGCAGGAAAGCAGCAGGTACACAGCGTGTGAACACTGACTCACGGGCAGAAAAGCAGCAGGTACACAGCGTGTGAACACTGACTCACGGGCAAAAAAGCAGCAGGTACACTGCGTGTGAACACTGACTCACGGGCAGAAAAGCAGCAGGTACGCTGCGTGTGAATACTGACTCACGGGCAGGAAAGCAGCAGGTACGCTGCGTGTGAACACTGA
This sequence comes from Anomaloglossus baeobatrachus, assembly GCF_048569485.1. Lineage (NCBI taxonomy): Eukaryota > Metazoa > Chordata > Amphibia > Anura > Aromobatidae > Anomaloglossus > Anomaloglossus baeobatrachus. Next base: position 3,923,534 of record NC_134364.1, on the reverse strand, counting down.
CTCACGGGCAAAAAAGCAGCAGGTACACAGCGTGTGAATACTGACTCACGGGCAGGAAAGCAGCAGGTACACAGCATGTGAACACTGACTCACGGGCAGAAAAGCAGCAGGTACACAGCGTGTGAATACTGACTCACGGGCAAGAAAGCAGCAGGTACGCTGCGTGTGAACACTGACTCACGGGCAGAAAAGCAGCAGGTACACAGCGTGTGAACACGGACTCACGGGCAGAAAAGCAGCAGGTACACAGCGTGTGAATACTGACTCACGGGCAGGAAAGCAGCAGGTACGCAGCGTGTGAATACTGACTCACGGGCAGGAAAGCAGCAGGTACACAGCGTGTGAATACTGACTCACGGGCAGGAAAGCAGCAGGTACACAGCATGTGAACACTGACTCACGGGCAGAAAAGCAGCAGGTACACAGCGTGTGAATACTGACTCACGGGCAAGAAAGCAGCAGGTACGCTGCGTGTGAACACTGACTCACGGGCAGAAAAGCAGCAGGTACACAGCGTGTGAACACTGACTCACAGGCAGAAAAGCAGCAGGTACACAGCGTGTGAATACTGACTCACGGGCAGGAAAGCAGCAGGTACGCAGCGTGTGAATACTGACTCACGGGCAGAAAAGCAGCAGGTACACAGCGTGTGAATACTGACTCACGGGCAGGAAAGCAGCAGGTACGCAGCGTGTGAATACTGACTCACGGGCAGGAAAGCAGCAGGTACACAGCGTGTGAACACTGACTCACGGGCAGAAAAGCAGCAGGTACACAGCGTGTGAATACTGACTCACGGGCAGAAAAGCAGCAGGTACGCTGCGTGTGAATACTGACTCACGGGCAGGAAAGCAGCAGGTACGCTGCGTGTGAACACTGACTCACGGGCAGAAAAGCAGCAGGTACACAGCGTGTGAATACTGACTCACGGGCAAGAAAGCAGCAGGTACGCTGCGTGTGAACACTGACTCACGGGCAGAAAAGCAGCAGGTACACAGCGTGTGAATACTGACTCACGGGCAGGAAAGCAGCAGGTACGCAGCGTGTGAATACTGACTCACGGGCAGAAAAGCAGCAGGTACACAGCGTGTGAACACTGACTCACGGGCAGAAAAGCAGCAGGTACACTGCGTGTGAACACTGACTCACGGGCAAGAAAGCAGCAGGTACGCTGCGTGTGAACACTGACTCACGGGCAGAAAAGCAGCAGGTACACAGCGTGTGAACACGGACTCACGGGCAGGAAAGCAGCAGGTACGCTGCGTGTGAATACTGACTCACGGGCAGAAAAGCAGCAGGTACACAGCATGTGAACACTGACTCACGGGCAGGAAAGCAGCAGGTACACAGCGTGTGAATACTGACTCACGGGCAGAAAAGCAGCAGGTACGCTGCGTGTGAATACTGACTCACGGGCAGGAAAGCAGCAGGTACGCTGCGTGTGAATACTGACTCACGGGCAGAAAAGCAGCAGGTACACAGCGTGTGAACACTGACTCACGGGCAGAAAAGCAGCAGGTACACAGCGTGTGAACACTGACTCACGGGCAGAAAAGCAGCAGGTACACAGCGTGTGAACACTGACTCACGGGCAGAAAAGCAGCAGGTACACAGCGTGTGAACACTGACTCACGGGCAGGAAAGCAGCAGGTACACAGCGTGTGAACACTGACTCACGGGCAGAAAAGCAGCAGGTACACAGCGTGTGAACACTGACTCACGGGCAGAAAAGCAGCAGGTACGCTGCGTGTGAACACTGACTCACGGGCAGAAAAGCAGCAGGTACACAGCGTGTGAACACTGACTCACGGGCAGAAAAGCAGCAGGTACACAGCGTGTGAACACTGACTCACGGGCAGAAAAGCAGCAGGTACACAGCGTGTGAACACTGACTCACGGGCAGGAAAGCAGCAGGTACACAGCGTGTGAACACTGACTCACGGGCAGAAAAGCAGCAGGTACACAGCGTGTGAATACTGACTCACGGGCAGAAAAGCAGCAGGTACGCTGCGTGTGAATACTGACTCACGGGCAGAAAAGCAGCAGGTACGCTGCGTGTGAATACTGACTCACGGGCAGAAAAGCAGCAGGTACACAGCGTGTGAATACTGACTCACGGGCAGAAAAGCAGCAGGTACGCTGCGTGTGAATACTGACTCACGGGCAGAAAAGCAGCAGGTACACAGCGTGTGAATACTGACTCACGGGCAGGAAAGCAGCAGGTACACAGCATGTGAACACTGACTCACGGGCAGAAAAGCAGCAGGTACACAGCGTGTGAATACTGACTCACGAGCAGAAAAGCAGCAGGTACACAGCGTGTGAATACTGACTCACGGGCAGGAAAGCAGCAGGTACACAGCATGTGAACACTGACTCACGGGCAGAAAAGCAGCAGGTACACTGCGTGTGAACACTGACTCACGGGCAGAAAAGCAGCAGGTACACAGCGTGTGAATACTGACTCACGGGCAGGAAAGCAGCAGGTACACAGCGTGTGAATACTGTCTCACGGGCAGAAAAGCAGCAGGTACACAGCGTGTGAATACTGACTCACGAGCAGAAAAGCAGCAGGTACACAGCGTGTGAATACTGACTCACGGGCAGAAAAGCAGCAGGTACACAGCGTGTGAATACTGTCTCACGGGCAGAAAAGCAGCAGGTACACAGCGTGTGAACACTGACTCACGGGCAGAAAAGCAGCAGGTACACAGCGTGTGAACACTGACTCACGGGCAGAAAAGCAGCAGGTACGCTGCGTGTGAATACTGACTCACGGGCAGAAAAGCAGCAGGTACACAGCGTGTGAATACTGACTCACGGGCAGAAAAGCAGCAGGTACGCTGCGTGTGAATACTGACTCACGGGCAGAAAAGCAGCAGGTACACAGCGTGTGAATACTGACTCACGGGCAGAAAAGCAGCAGGTACACAGCGTGTGAACACTGACTCACGGGCAGAAAAGCAGCAGGTACACAGCGTGTGAACACTGACTCACGGGCAGAAAAGCAGCAGGTACACAGCGTGTGAACACTGACTCACGGGCAGAAAAGCAGCAGGTACACAGCGTGTGAATACTGACTCACGGGCAGAAAAGCAGCAGGTACCCTGCGTGTGAATACTGACTCACGGGCAGAAAAGCAGCAGGTACACTGCGTGTGAATACTGACTCACGGGCAGAAAAGCAGCAGGTACGCTGCGTGTGAATACTGACTCACGGGCAGAAAAGCAGCAGGTACACAGCGTGTGAACACTGACTCACGGGCAGAAAAGCAGCAGGTACGCAGCGTGTGAACACTGACTCACGGGCAGAAAAGCAGCAGGTACACAGCGTGTGAACACTGACTCACGGGCAGAAAAGCAGCAGGTACGCAGCATGTGAATACTGACTCAGCGTTACTTTTTTATGTTTTTGTTTGGAGAGAAAAAAAATAAAACAATTCACCACATTTTTCACGTGATTTACCGAATCTGATCGCTGTGTTGTTTGGGTCATTATGGAGACAAATACATCCATGTTATTTGTGGATTTATGATGTGTATTATTTTTTTTTTTTATTAAGAGTGCTTAAAAAAATGACATTTTAATTGTTTTTTAATTGTTTAGTCATTTTCTTTTAAGAAAAATCTCTGACTTCTTTTTCTGCAGAATACAAGGACATAGATATACATGTTATATAGCCGTGGATTTCTATATACCAGTATAATCTGCAGCTGCACGTAGACACAATCCTCCCATATGTAGCAATGTCACCAGTGGATCAGAGCTTTAGCGGATGCCTACAATGATGCAAGTTGGGGGTTTGACTCCCAGATCTTTAAGAAGAAAGTACGACACACAGTTTTGTAATGGATTTTGGTTTTTTTTAGGAATCTTCTAGGCAGATAAAATGTTACGTTTTATTTTCTCTCTAGAATACAGGGTCCTGGAAACCTCCCAGTGTTTTCAGTGCAGCCTGTGGATCACTGCTGTAGCTGCTGCCTACGATGATAGAGGTTGTGGGTTTGATTACCAGGGAGAACAGATCACAAGAAAAGAAGACAATTGTGTATTTAGTTAATGTCAGTGCGTGCAAAGCAGAGATGACGATGAAGACGCTGGAGTAAAGAAAGCGAGTGAAAGAAGCGACAAAGTCCTCAGCGGGACGGCCCTACCAAATGGGGACAATCCCAGTGAATTCAGGACAGTTGGGAGCTAGGACATCCCACCAAGAACAAGATCTGCAAGGAGTCTATCTATTACACCTGGCTGCGTGGGTCTCCTCACACTGATGGGGAATTGATTGTGTATAGAATATATGTGTGTGTAGATTATATATATATATATATATATATATATATATATATATATATATATATATATATAAGAGAGAGAGAAACACACACACACACACACACAGTACAGACCAGAAGTTTGGACACACCTTCTCATCTCTAGAACAACTGTTAAGAGGAGACTTTGTGCAGCAGCCTTCATGGTAAAATAGCTGCTAGGAAACCACTGCTAAGGACAGGCAACAAGCAGAAGAGACCACAAGGAATGGACATTAGACCAGTGGAAATCTGTGCTTTGGTCTGATGAGTCCAAATTTGAGATCTTTGGATCCAACCACCGTGTCTGTGTAGAAAAGGTGAACGGATGGACTCTACATGGCTGGTTCCCACCGTGAAGCATGGTGGAGGAGGTGTGATTGTGTGGGGGGCTTTACTGGTGACACTGTTGGGGACTTATTCAGAATTGAAGGCATACAGAACCAGCATGGCTACCACAGCATCTTGCAGCGGCGTGCTATTCCATCTGGTTTGAGTTTAGTTGGACCATAATTTATTTTTCAACAGGACAATGACCCCAAATACTCCTCCAGGCTGTGTAAGGGCTATTTCACCAAGGAGAGTGATTGGGTGCTACGCCAGATGACCTGGCCTCCACAGTCACCAGACCTGAACCCAATCGAGATGGTTTGGGGTGAGCTGGACCGCAGAGTGAAGCCAAAAGGGCCAATAAGTGCTAAGCATCTCTGGGAACTCCTTCAAGACTGGTGGAAGACCATTTCCGGTGACCACCTCTTGAAGCTCATCAAGAGAATGCCAAGAGTGTGCAAAGCAGTAATCAAAGCAAAAGGTGGCGACTGTGAAGAACCTAGAATAATAGACAGATTTTCAGTTGTTTCACACTTTTTTTTTTAAGTATTTCATTCCACATGTTTTAATTCATACTTTTGATGCCTTCAATGTGAATCTACAATTTTCTGAGTCATGAAAATAAAGAAAACTCTTTGAACGAGAAGGTGTGTCTAAACGTTTGGTCTGTACTGTATGTATATGTATATATATATATATATATATATCACACACGCACACAGTGGGTACAAAAAGTATTCAGACCCCTTTAAATTTTTCACTCTTTGTTTCATTGCAGCAGTTTGGTAAATTTTCATTAATGTGCACTCTGCACCCATCTTCCCATCCCCATCTTGACATAAAAAAACAGAAATGTAGAAATTTTTGCAAATTTATTAAAAAAGAAAAACTGAAATATCACATGGTAATAAGTATTCAGCCCCTTTGCTCAGTATAACACATGGTGATAAGTATTCAGCCCCTTTGCTCAGACACTCATATGTAAGTCCCATGCTGTCCATTTCCTTGTGATCCTCCTTGAGGTGGTTCTACGTCTTCATTGGAGTCCAGCTGTGTGTAATTACACTGATAGGACGTGATTTGGAAAGGCGCACACCTGTCTATATAAGACCTCACAGCTCACACTGCATGTCACACCAAATGAGGATCATGAGGCCAAAGGAACTGCCCAAGGAGCTCAGAGACAGAATTGTGGCAAGGCACAGGTCTGGCCAAGGTTACAAAAGAATTTCTGCAGTACTCAAGGTTCCTAAGAGAACAGAGGCCTCCATAATCCTTAAATAGAAGATGTTTGGGACCACCAGAACTCCTCCTAGACCTGGCCATCCAGCCAAACTGAGCAATCGTGGGAGGAGAGCCTTGGTGAGAGAGGTAAAGAAGAACCCCAAGATCACTACGGCTGAGCTCCAGAGATGCAGCAGGGAGATGGGAGAAAGTTCCACAAAGTCACCTATCACTGCAGCCTCCACCAGTCGAGCCTTTATGGCAGAGTGGCCCGACAGAAGCCTCTCCTCAGTGCAAGACATATGAAAACCACACATAGTTTGCAAAAAACACATGAAGGACTCCCAGACTATGAGAAATAAGACTCTCTGGTCTGATGAGATGAAGATAAAACTTTTTGGTGATAATTCTAAGCGGTATGTGTGGAGAAAACCAGACACTGCTCATCACCTGCCCAATACAATCCCCACAGTGAGACATGGTGGTGGCAGCATCATGCTAATGGGGGCAGGGACAGGACGACTGGTTACAATTGAAGGAAAGATGAATGCGGCCAAGTACAGAGATATCCTGGAAGAACACCTCTTCCAGAGTGCTCTGGACCTCAGACTTGGCCGAAGGTTCACCTTCCAACAAGACAATGACCCTAAGCACACAGCTAAAATAACAAAGGAGCCGCTTCAGAACAACTCTGTGACCATTCTTGACCGGCCCAGCCAGAGCCCTGACCTAAACCCAACTGAGCATCTCTGGAGAGACCTGAAAATGGCGTCCACCAACGTTCACCATCCAACCTGACAGAACTGGAGAGGATCTGCAAGGAAGAACGGCCGAGGATCCCCAAATCCAGGATCCCAAGAAGACTCATGGCTGTACTAGCTCAAAAGGGAGGAGGCTTCTACTAAATACTGAGCAAAGGGGCTGAATACTTATGACCATGTGAGATTTCAGTTTTTCTTGTTTAATAAATTTGCAAAAATGTTACATTTGGTTTTTTTTTCAAGATGGGGGATGGGAAGATGGGGGATGGGGTGCAGAGTGTACATTAATGAGAAAAAAATACCAAATGGGTGCAATGAAACAAAGTGAAAAATGTAAAAGGGGTGTGAATACTTTCTGTACCCACTATATATAGTAGCGGTTACTGCCCCCTTCAGACCATGGTATGCTTCACACACACACATTCCCCGATAGTAGTTTCTCGCTATGATGACTCCATCTCTTATGGCGCTCGCGGGTTGTATCTACTGTACATCTACAGGTAACATCCTTGTGATTACTGACACCATATAGATGATGACAGATCTGAGATGCGCACACTGGTGACGGCTATCTGACTCGCGCACGCTGGTGACGGCTATCTGACTCGAGCACGCTGGTGACGGCTATCTGACTCGAGCACGCTGGTGACGGCTATCTGACTCGCGCACGCTGGTGACGGCTATCTGACTCGCGCACGCTGGTGACGGCTATCTGACTCGCGCACGCTGGTGACGGCTATCTGACTCGCGCACGCTGGTGACGGCTATCTGACTCGCGCACGCTGGTGACGGCTATCTGACTCGCGCACGCTGGTGACGGCTATCTGACTCTAGCACGCTGGTGACGGCTATCTGACTCGCGCACACTGGTGACGGCTATCTAACTCGCGCACACTGGTGACGGCTATCTGAGATGCGCATGCTGGTGACGGCTATCTGACTCGAGCACACTGGTCACGGCTATCTGACTCAAGCACACTGGTGACGGCTATCTGACTAGCGCACACTGGTGACGGCTCTGACTCGCGCACACTGGTGACGGCTGACTCTAGCACACTGGTGACGGCTATCTAACTCGACCACACTGGTGACGGCTATCTGACTCGAGCACACTGGTGACGGCTATCTGACTCGAGCACGCTGGTGACGGCTATCTGACTCGAGCACGCTGGTGACGGCTATCTGACTCGAGCACGCTGGTGACGGCTATCTGACTCGAGCACGCTGGTGACGGCTATCTGACTCACGCACACTGGTGACGGCTATCTGACTCGCGCACACTGGTGACGGCTATCTGACTCGACCACACTGGTGACAGCTATCTGACTCGACCACACTGGTGACAGCTATCTGACTCTAGCACACTGGTGACGGCTATCTGACTCTAGCACACTGGTGACGGCTATCTGAGATGCGCACACTGGTGACGGCTATCTGACTCGACCACACTGGTGACAGCTATCTGACTCTAGCACACTGGTGACGGCTATCTGAGATGCGCACACTGGTGACGGCTATCTGACTCGACCACACTGGTGACGGCTATCTGACTCGCGCACGCTGGTGACGGCTATCTGACTCGCGCACGCTGGTGACGGCTATCTGACTCGCGCACGCTGGTGACGGCTATCTGACTCGCGCACGCTGGTGACGGCTATCTGACTCGCGCACGCTGGTGACGGCTATCTGACTCGCGCACGCTGGTGACAGCTATCTGACTCTAGCACGCTGGTGACGGCTATCTGACTCGCGCACGCTGGTGACGGCTATCTGACTCGCGCACGCTGGTGACGGCTATCTGACTCTAGCACGCTGGTGACGGCTATCTGACTCGCGCACACTGGTGACGGCTATCTAACTCGCGCACACTGGTGACGGCTATCTGAGATGCGCATGCTGGTGACGGCTATCTGACTCGAGCACACTGGTCACGGCTATCTGACTCAAGCACACTGGTGACGGCTATCTGACTAGCGCACACTGGTGACGGCTCTGACTCGCGCACACTGGTGACGGCTGACTCTAGCACACTGGTGACGGCTATCTAACTCGACCACACTGGTGACGGCTATCTGACTCGAGCACACTGGTGACGGCTATCTGACTCGAGCACGCTGGTGACGGCTATCTGACTCGAGCACGCTGGTGACGGCTATCTGACTCGAGCACGCTGGTGACGGCTATCTGACTCGAGCACGCTGGTGACGGCTATCTGACTCACGCACACTGGTGACGGCTATCTGACTCGCGCACACTGGTGACGGCTATCTGACTCGACCACACTGGTGACAGCTATCTGACTCGACCACACTGGTGACAGCTATCTGACTCTAGCACACTGGTGACGGCTATCTGAGATGCGCACACTGGTGACGGCTATCTGACTCGACCACACTGGTGACGGCTATCTGACTCGCGCACACTGGTGACGGCTATCTGACTCGCGCACACTGGTGACGGCTATCTGAGATGCGCACACTGGTGACGGCTATCTGACTCGGGCACGCTGGTGACGGCTATCTAACTCGAGCACGCTGGTGACGGCTATCTGACTCGCGCACACTGGTGACGGCTATCTGACTCGAGCACACTGGTGACGGCTATCTGACTCAAGCACACTGGTGACGGCTATCTGACTCAAGCACACTGGTGACGGCTATCTGACTCGAGCACACTGGTGACGGCTATCTGAGATGCGCACGCTGGTGACGGCTATCTGAGATGCGCACGCTGGTGACGGCTATCTGACTCGAGCACACTGGTCACGGCTATCTGACTCGAGCACACTGGTGACGGCTATCTGACTCGAGCACACTGGTGACGGCTATCTGACTCGAGCACACTGGTGACGGCTATCTGAGATGCGCACGCTGGTGACGGCTATCTAACTCGAGCACACTGGTGACGGCTATCTGACTCGCACACACTGGTGACGGCTATCTGACTCGATCACACTGGTGACGGCTATCTGAGATGCGCACACTGGTGACGGCTATCTGAGATGCGCACGCTGGTGACGGCTATCTGACTCGCACACACTGGTGACGGCTATCTGACTCAAGCACACTGGTGACGGCTATCTGAGATGCGCACGCTGGTGACGGCTATCTGAGATGCGCACGCTGGTGACGGCTATCTGAGATGCGCACGCTGGTGACGGCTATCTGACTCAAGCACACTGGTGACGGCTATCTGAGATGCGCACGCTGGTGACGGCTATCTGAGTCGCGCACACTGGTGACGGCTATCTGAGTCGCGCACACTGGTGACGGCTGACTCTAGCACACTGGTGACTGCTAACTGACTCGCGCACACTGGTGACGGCTATCTAACTCGAGCACACTGGTGACGGCTATCTGACTCGAGCACACTGGTGACGGTTATCTGACTCGCGCACACTGGTGACGGCTATCTGACTCGAGCACACTGGTGACGGCTATCTGACTCGAGCACGCTGGTGACGGCTATCTGACTCGAGCACGCTGGTGACGGCTATCTGACTCACGCACACTGGTGACGGCTATCTGACTCGCGCACACTGGTGACGGCTATCTGACTCGCGCACACTGGTGACGGCTATCTGACTCGCGCACACTGGTGACGGCTATCTGACTCGCGCACACTGGTGACGGCTATCTGACTCGCGCACACTGGTGACGGCTATCTGACTCGCGCACACTGGTGACGGCTATCTGACTCGCGCACACTGGTGACGGCTATCTGACTCGCGCACACTGGTGACGGCTATCTGACTCGCGCACACTGGTGACGGCTATCTGACTCGCGCACACTGGTGACGGCTATCTGACTCGCGCACACTGGTGACGGCTATCTGAGATGCGCACGCTGGTGACGGCTATCTGACTCGCACACACTGGTGACGGCTATCTGACTCGAGCACACTGGTGACGGCTATCTGAGATGCGCACGCTGGTGATGGCTATCTAACTCGAGCACGCTGGTGACGGCTATCTGACTCGCACACACTGGTGACGGCTATCTGACTCGAGCACACTGGTGACGGCTATCTGAGATGCGCACGCTGGTGACGGCTATCTGAGATGCGCACGCTGGTGACGGCTATCTGACTCGCACACACTGGTGACGGCTATCTGACTCGAGCACACTGGTGACGGCTATCTGACTCGCGCACACTGGTGACGGCTCTGACTCGCGCACACTGGTGACGGCTCTGACTCGCGCACACTGGTGACGGCTCTGACTCGCGCACACTGGTGACGGCTCTGACTCGCGCACACTGGTGACGGCTCTGACTCGCGCACACTGGTGACAGCTATCTGAGATGCGCACGCTGGTGACGGCTATCTGACTCGCGCACGCTGGTGACGGCCATCCAAGAGCAGACCACTCTAGCCATCCACGAGCAGTCCACGCTAAGACGCAGACCACTCTCCATACAGAGTCATTCCCACAAGCTCTGCCTTTATGTATTTGTAGAACAGCGGAGGATCTGGGGCCCGTTCACGCTGTGTATGGGCACATGGGGCTCATGCGGCGGTACAAGGTGGGGCGGAGGTCACAGGGACAGCGATGCGCCGCAGCTCAGACGGGACGTTTTGTTTTCTGTGGTGGTTTAATTAGATATTATAAATAATTAACTTCCCTCCGACTAAAGAATAATTACAACCGCAGACGACCTCTGGATTCCCAGACACCGCTCCGCTACGTCCCTCAGGAGCTGATGATGGCGCCCGCTGCGGAGCACAGATGTAAAGGCAACAGGTACCACTTCCTCATGTAATATCTTACCTGTAGGGTAATGATGGCCACAAGTGACACAACTCACCTGCTCAGTCCCCCTAGTACACTAACCCCTATACCACCAGGGTCCATCCATCCTCACCATGATGAGAGTAGTCCCAGGACACGGCGCAGTGCTGGGGCGGTGTCATGAGAGGATTTATCTCTGTGATACCAGACTTCCCACCATTTGTGATGTATGTTCTGCTGGGAGTTATGGTACCAGCTGTATTTCGGGCGGATCTTTGTGTCTGTGGTGTGTAAGTGCAGGCTTCGGGTCTCCACCATCACCAGCTTCTACCACCATCTCACAACCCCTACCTTCTGCCATGAACTTGCCCCAGGATGATGGGACACATCTGTGGAGTGTGAATGTGGCCCTGTGGCGGGTCAGGCTGCAGCATGGTCTGTACTCACGGTCATTGCACTGGGGGCCCGAGAAGGACGTCATGGAGCAGTCGCAGGTGAAGCCCTCCCATTGTTGCATGCACACGCCCTGGTTTGCACAGGAGTCTTCCTGACAGGTGGTTGTCGGACCTGCAAGCCAGCACAGAACAGAGAAGTCAGCACCGCGGCCCGATTCCCCCAGACGCCCCCAGCAAGTCCCCAAATGTCAGACTGGAAGCATGCAACAACAGGACACGTCAATCATGCAGGGCCGGACAGCAGCCGATACCCACCCTGTCCAGAGGGGGCGACACCACACATGCAGCAAAGGATAGACCCCCCCAGCTGCAGAGAGACTGGGACCCTGCTGCAAGGGGAGCTCCTCCCACTACTCACAAGGCCCTCCCCCTGTATGTGGCTCCTCCTCTACCAGTAAGGCCTCTTCCTGGCGGGTGACTTGTGAGCACGCTGCTGATTGCTGGTGGCCCCTCTATAGACTCACCACTCTCTGCACCAAGGCTCTTGGTGAACTACAAGTAGCAGCAGGTCCCTTTCACCCAACAGTCAACAAGTAGCCTTCAACAGACGGTGCAGTCCTGTAGACTGTTATCTTCTCTATTTTCTGGGCACAAGTCGGCCATGATGGACGACGATCACATGTACAGCACTGATCCGCCAGCACATCACAGCAGGACAGAATAGACTTCAATGGTAACATACTGGATCATGTCCTGCTGAGACCCGGGACCACTGCTGGATCCGTTCTGTCGAATGATTGCTGCACATCTGAACAGAGCCTTACTACCAGGAGCCCATGGATTTCCATCACCACCGCTGTGCCCACTGCTGATGGACCTGCAGGGCAGGGAATGAGCGCCCTCTATCTGTGGTGGAGGGGGATGTATGGAAACCCCAGTGTGGCTGAGGAGGAGATACTAGGGAACGAGAGGCCATGATGCTGGGAGTCCGGGAGCCATTGTGTTACCCGACTGCATACAGTGCTGGCACAAGACAAGGACAGGATCGGACGAGGCATCATGCAGGAGACACACGAGGCATCATGCAGGAGACACACAGATGATAGGCACGATCAGCACTGAATCCTCCCGCCTCAGTGCTGACTCTGCTCTCCACAGCCAGACCACCCGCCAGGATCAGCCGCACACAGGTGCCCTCTGCTGGTGGTGGCCGGATCATCCGCCAGGATCAGCCGCACACAGGTGCCCTCTGCTGGTGGTACCCGGATCATCTGCCAGGATCAGCCGCACACAGGTGCCCTCTGCTGGTGGTGACCGGATCATCCGCCAGGATAAGCCGCACACAGGTGCCCTCTGCTGGTGGTACCCGGATCATCCGCCAGGATCAGCCGCACACAGGTGCCCTCTGCTGGTGGTGGCCGGATCATCCGCCAGGATCAGCCGCACACAGGTGCCCTCTGCTGGTGGTTGCCGGATCACCCGCCAGGATCAGCCGCACACAGGTGCCCTCTGCTGGTGGTGGCCGGATCACCCGCCAGGATCAGCCGCACACAGGTGCCCTCTGCTGGTGGTGGCCAGATAACCCGCCAGGATCAGCCGCACACAGGTTGCCTCTGCTGGTTGTTGCCGGATCACCCGCCAAGATCAGCCACACACAGGTGCCCTCTGCTGGTGGTACCCGGATCATCCGCCAGGATCAGCCGCACACAGGTGCCCTCTGCTGGTGGTACCCGGATCATCCGCCAGGATCAGCCGCACACAGGTGCCCTCTGCTGGTGGTGACCGGATCACCCGCCAGGATCAGCTGCACACAGGTGCCCTCTGCTGGTGGTGGCCGGACCACCCACCAGGATCAGCCGCACACAGGTGCCCTCTGTTGGTGGTGGCCGGATCACCTGCCAGGATCAGCTGCACACAGGTGCCCTCTGCTGGTGGTGGCCGGATCAGCTGCGCACAGGTGCCCTCTGCTGGAGGTGGCCGGACCACCCGCCAGGATCAGCCGCACACAGGTGCCCTCTGATCTTGGTGACCGAATCACCCGCCAGGATCAGCCGCACACAGGTGCCCTCTGCTGGTGGTGGCATGATCAGCCGCGCACAGGTGCCCTCTGCTGGTGGTGGCCGGACCACCCGCCAGGATCAGCCGCACACAGGTGCCCACTGCTGGTGGTGGCCGGATCACCCGCCAGGATCAGCTGCACACAGGTGCCCTCTGCTGGTGGTGAGGCTGTGGCGCAGGAGACCATGCAGGTTAGCTGGTGGTGGACTACCTTGTAGATTAGCTTTGGTCAAAGCATCTTTGTTAGCCGAGGAACAAAAACAAAGCAGATGTTAGTACAGCAGTGACTCTTGGGGCGACCCCAATCCCCCCTCCCCCAAGAAAAGCAACATCCATCAGAATGGCAAAAAACAAACCCAAGCAGCGGATGGGCAGGCGGCGGGCAGGCAGCGGGCAGCCAGCAAGTCCCGTCACAAGCAAAGCTCACAGTGCAGGAAGCGTCGCCCCGTCCCCCGATCATTGTGTGACACATACATATCCTCCTGACATACAGCAGTCCCTCCGCCAGGCAGCAGGTATGGGGGGCGCTATCTGCACATCCCACCACTCACCATGTCGGGCTGTACGGCAGCTCCTGTCCTGCTGAGTTGTTAGAGGGGTGGGGGTCCCCCCAGAATTACAACATGGAGGGATTCAGAGGAGAAATCTCATCAGCCACATCCGTACTGATACAGACCCCCAGTGACAGGACCACCCTCACACTGGTCCCATGTCAGTACAAGGACAGCACACAGCAAAGCATGATGGGAAGGGATGAAATGCTGATGGGCGGATGAGACATTCAGACCGTCCTGGCGGTGGGCAGCAGTAACACAAGCGGAGTGGTGACCCGTGGCCATTACCCCCCGACAAGACAGACACCAGAGACACAGAGAAGCATTTATTACAGGAGACAGACGGGGACACGGCGGTGTGGGGACCATGGGGCGCCCCCCGCCTGTGTGCGGGGTCCGGACGTCCTCCGTTATGTGAGCAGCGCCTCTTCTCCAGGACTCCTGCTGATCTTCTTACATTGATGCCACCATGTCCATTCCGGCACCTTCTTTACAGTGTAGTCGGGCGGCACAAGTTCATGTTCGCTTTCTTAGGACGATCATTTAAAGTCATATGTGCTTTGTGCAGCTGACAATAAGGAGCAATGTGAGGGAGGGAAGACGCCGCGGGCTCCGGCACCACCCTGCGGGCTCCGGCACCACCCTGCGGGCACACCGGGGTGGACAGGAGGAGGGCGAGGACAGTGGAAGTGAAGATCAGGGGGAGGGAGATGGAGAAGATGGGTGAAGATGAGCGTGGTGCTGGAACCTGGAGGAATGGTGTGAATGAGTCCCACAGACGACTGCTGCCATCACTATATGAACTGGTACCTTCACATCCGCGCTCAATCTGCCCGCTGCGGTGCAGGGCGTCATTGATCAGGTCAGGGAGTTTTCCGTTAAGATCCACGGAGGCCAGACAACCTTCAAAACCATCTCTGGAGGCCACAAGCTTTGGCAGAGTGCTGTACATGATCTGATTCAAGCCGGCGATATACAGGTCACCTGTCAGAACAGAAAAGACAGGAGGTGGTCAATAGTACTAGAGACTCGAAACATGCTCCCGCTCATTATCCCCACAGACGACACCCGAAACGTGCTCTCGCTCATTATCTCTACAGACAAGACCCGAAACGTGCTCCAGCGCATTATCTCTACAGACTGGATCCGGAGCGTTCTCCTGCTCATTATCTCTACAGACTGGATCCGGAGCGTTCTCCTGCTCATTATCTCCACAGACTAGATCCGGAGCGTTCTCCTGCTCATTATCTCCACAGACTAGATCCGGAGCGTTCTCCTGCTCATTATCTATACAGACAAGACCCGAAACGTGCTCCAGCTCATTATCTCTACAGACTGGATCCGGAGTGTCTTCCAGCTCATTATCTCTACAGACTAGATCCGGAGCGTTCTCCTACTCATTATCTCCACAGACTAGATCCGGAGCGTTCTCCTGCTCATTATCTCTACAGACTAGATCCGGAGCGTTCTCCTGCTCATTATCTCTACAGACAAGACCCGAAACGTGCTCCAGCGCATTATCTCCACAGACTAGATCCGGAGCGTTCTCCTGCTCATTATCTCTACAGACTGGATCCGGAGTGTCTTCCAGCTCATTATCTCTACAGACTAGATCCGGAGCGTTCTCCTGCTAATTATCTCCACAGACTAGATCCGGAGCGTTCTCCTGCTCATTATCTCTACAGACTAGATCCGGAGCATTCTCCTGCTCATTATCTCTACAGACAAGACCCGAAACGTGCTCCAGCGCATTATCTCCACAGACTAGATCCGGAGCGTTCTCCTGCTCATTATCTCTACAGACTGGATCCGGAGTGTCTTCCAGCTCATTATCTCTACAGACTAGATCCGGAGCATTCTCCTGCTCATTATCTCCACAGACTAGATCCGGAGCGTTCTCCTGCTCATTATCTCTACAGACTGGATCCGGAGCGTTCTCCTGCTCATTATCTCCACAGACTAGATCCGGAGCGTTCTCCTGCTCATTATCTCCACAGACTAGATCCGGAGCGTTCTCCTGCTCATTATCTCCACAGACTAGATCCGGAGCGTTCTCCTGCTCATTATCTCTACAGACTACAGTCCCTGACAGAAGTTCTGTCGCTTATCCATGTTATGTAAATAAAAGTTTATAACCTGCCTTTAAATTCATCCATTGGTTTTATAAATTACTATTTTGAAAGTTGAAACCCTCCCAAATTTGGTTTAGGTGATGAAAATAAAGTTGCTGCAAAGCTGAAATATTGATCATTTAATGAACACAGAAAGGTCAGATTTTGGCAAGACAAAAGTTTTGTCGCCCACAGAAAGTAATGTGAAATTCAAACACATAATTACCTTCTAATACAAAGATCTGTTGCATAACATTGGTGAATGAAGTTGTGGTGCTATTAGAGCCATATGTAATGTTTTGTGTGACTTCCATGAGCTTGAAGGGCTGCATCCATGCAGTTCAACAATGATTCATACAATTTATTGATGAAGTCATCAGGAATAGCAGAGAATGCAGTGTTACACGCCTCCCAGAGTTCATCTAGATTCTTTGGTTTTGTCTTCCAAGCTTCCTCTTTCATCCTACCCCAAACATGCTCAATGATGTCCATGTCTGGTGACGGGGCTGGCCAGTCCTTGAGCACCTTGATCTTCTTTGCCAGGAGGAACTTTGTTGTAGAGATGGATGTATGAGATGGAGACCATCCTGCTGTAGAATTTCACCCCTTTTATGATTGGGAATGTAAGAGGTAGCTAATACTTCTTGATATTTTAGGCTATTGATGTTGCCTTCCACCTTGCAAATGTTTTGCACACCCCCATACTGAATGTAACCCCAGACCATGATCTTTCCACCACCAAACGTAACTGTTTCTGGATCCATACAGGCTCCAGTAGGTCTCCTGCAGTATTTACAGCGGCTTTGGTGTAATTCAACTGAAGATTCATCAGAGAAATCCACCTTCTGACACTTTTAAAGCGTCCATCTGTTTAGCAGGCTGTGGGACTTGGCAAATGCCACATGGTTTTTTAATTGCTTTTTGTTTAGTGCTGGCTTCTGGGCACTGATTCGACCATGGAGGCCATTTCGAGACAAAATCCTACAAATTGTTCTAGTTGACACAGGGACTTCAGGTGACCAGGCCTGTTGGAGCTCTGCTGCAGTGGAAGAAGGGCTGGCTTTGGATTTTCGAACCAACAAACGTTCCTCCTGAGCAGTTGTCTTGCGGGGTCTGCCGGACCTGGGCTTGTCAAAAACATCTCCAGTCTCTTCAAATCTTTTTTTAATTCTTTGTACTTGACGCTGAGACACATTAAAGGTGCCAGCCACCTCTGCAGTGTATCTGGTCTTCAGCCTCTTGATAATCAAGGCTTTGGTCGCAGGGTGGATTTTTGGCATGTTCTCAGAGGTCAAGTTGCAGTTCAACTGAAGGTGTGGGGTGCTGGGTTTCTTCTTATGCACACCCACTAATTAACCGATCATTTAGTGAGCACATGCGAGGATGTAAACTAGGATTGGGTGCATTATACGGACCTTTCTGTGTTCATTAAATGACCAATATTTTTGCTTTGCAGCAACTTTATTTTCACAACCTAAAGCAAATTTGGGAGGGTTTCAGCTTTCAAAAGAGTAATTTATGAAACCAATGGATGAATTTAAAGGCAGGTTATAAGCTTTTATTTACAGAACATGGATAAGGGACAGAACTTCTGTCAGGGACTGTAGATCTGGAGCGTTCTCCAGCTCATTATCTCTACAGACTAGATCCGGAGCGTTCTGCTGCTCATTATCTCTACAGACTAGATCTGGAGTGTTCTCCAGCTCATTATCTCTACAGACTAGATCCGGAGCGTTCTCCAGCTCATTATCTCCACAGACTAGATCCGGAGCGTTCTGCTGCTCATTATCTCTACAGACTAGATCCGGAGCGTTCTCCAGCTCATTATCTCTACAGACTAGATCCGGAGCGTTCTTCTACTCATTATCTCTACAGACTAGATCCGGAGCGTTCTCCTGCTCATTATCTCCACAGACTAGATCCGGAGCATTCTCCTGCTCATTATCTCTACAGACTAGATCCGGAGCGTTCTCCTGCTCATTATCTCCACAGACTAGATCCGGAGCATTCTCCTGCTCATTATCTCTACAGACTACAGTCCCTGACAGAAGTTCTGTCGCTTATCCATGTTATGTAAATAAAAGTTTATAACCTGCCTTTAAATTCATCCATTGGTTTTATAAATTACTATTTTGAAAGTTGAAACCCTCCCAAATTTGGTTTAGGTGATGAAAATAAAGTTGCTGCAAAGCTGAAATATTGATCATTTAATGAACACAGAAAGGTCAGATTTTGGCAAGACAAAAGTTTTGTCGCCCACAGAAAGTAATGTGAAATTCAAACACATAATTACCTTCTAATACAAAGATCTGTTGCATAACATTGGTGAATGAAGTTGTGGTGCTATTAGAGCCATATGTAATGTTTTGTGTGACTTCCATGAGCTTGAAGGGCTGCATCCATGAAGTTCAACAATGATTCATACAATTTATTGATGAAGTCATCAGGAATAGCAGAGAATGCAGTGTTACACGCCTCCCAGAGTTCATCTAGAGTCTTTGGTTTTGTCTTCCAAGCTTCTTCTTTCATCCTACCCCAAACATGCTCAATGATGTCCATGTCTGGTGATGGGGCTGGCCAGTCCTTGAGCACCTTGGTCTTCTTTGCCAGGAGGAACTTTGTTGTAGAGATGGATGTATGAGATGGAGACCATCCTGCTGTAGAATTTCACCCCTTTTATGATTGGGAATGTAAGAGGTAGCTAATACTTCTTGATATTTTAGGCTATTGATATTGCCTCCCACCTTGCAAATGTTTTGCACACCCCCATACTGAATGTAACCCCAGACCATGATCTTTCCACCACCAAACGTAACTGTTTCTGGATCCATACAGGCTCCAGTAGGTCTCCTGCAGTATTTACAGCGGCTTTGGTGTAATTCAACTGAAGATTCATCAGAGAAATCCACCTTCTGACACTTTTAAAGCGTCCATCTGTTTAGCAGGCTGTGGGACTTGGCAAATGCCACATGGTTTTTTAATTGCTTTTTGTTTAGTGCTGGCTTCTGGGCACTGATTCGACCATGGAGGCCATTTCGAGACAAAATCCTACAAATTGTTCTAGTTGACACAGGGACTTCAGGTGACCAGGCCTGTTGGAGCTCTGCTGCAGTGGAAGAGGGGCTGGCTTTGGATTTTCAAACCAACAAACGTTCCTCCTGAGCAGTTGTCTTGCGGGGTCTGCCGGACCTGGGCTTGTCAAAAACATCTCCAGTCTCTTCAAATCTTTTTTTAATTCTTTGTACTTGACGCTGAGACACATTAAAGGTGCCAGCCACCTCTGCAGTGTATCTGGTCTTCAGCCTCTTGATAATCAAGGCTTTGGTCGCAGGGTGGATTTTTGGCATGTTCTCAGAGGTCA
Source organism: Anomaloglossus baeobatrachus (assembly GCF_048569485.1). Lineage (NCBI taxonomy): Eukaryota > Metazoa > Chordata > Amphibia > Anura > Aromobatidae > Anomaloglossus > Anomaloglossus baeobatrachus. The sequence continues at coordinate 3,903,699 of NC_134364.1, read as the reverse complement.
AGTTGCAGTTCAACTGAAGGTGTGGGGTCCTGGGTTTCTTCTTATGCACACCCACTAATTAACCGATCATTTAGTGAGCACATGCGAGGATGTAAACTAGGATTGGGTGCATTATACGGACCTTTCTGTGTTCATTAAATGATCAATATTTCAGCTTTGCAGCAACTTTATTTTCACAACCTAAAGCAAATTTGGGAGGGTTTCAGCTTTCAAAAGAGTAATTTATGAAACCAATGGATGAATTTAAAGGCAGGTTATAAGCTTTTATTTACAGAACATGGATAAGGGACAGAACTTCTGTCAGGGACTGTAGATCTGGAGCGTTCTCCAGCTCATTATCTCTACAGACTAGATCCGGAGCGTTCTGCTGCTCATTATCTCTACAGACTAGATCCGGAGCGTTCTCCAGCTCATTATCTCTACAGACTAGATCCGGAGCGTTCTGCTGCTCATTATCTCTACAGACTAGATCCGGAGCGTTCTCCAGCTCATTATCTCTACAGACTAGATCCGGAGCGTTCTTCTACTCATTATCTCTACAGACTAGATCCGGAGCGTTCTCCTGCTCATTATCTCTACAGACTAGATCCAGAGTGTTCTCCAGCTCATTATCTCTACAGACTAGATCCGGAGCGTTCTCCTGCTCATTATCTCTACAGACTAGATCCGGAGCGTTCTCCAGCTCATTATCTCTACAGACTAGATCCGGAGCGTTCTCCTGCTCATTATCTCTACAGACTAGATCCAGAGCGTTCTCCAGCTCATTATCTCTACAGACTAGATCCGGAGCATTCTCCTGCTCATTATCTCTACAGACTAGATCCGGAGCGTTCTCCAGCTCATTATCTCTACAGACTAGATCCAGAGCGTTCTCTAGCTCATTATCTCTACAGACTAGATCCGGAGCGTTCTCCAGCTCATTATCTCTACAGACTAGATCCGGAGTATCCCCCAGCTCATTATCTCTACAGATTAGATCTGGAGTGTTCTCCAGCTCATTATCTCTACAGACTAGATCCGGAGTGTTCTCCTGCTCATTATCTCTAAAGACTAGATCCGGAGCGTTCTTTAGCTCATTATCTCTACAGACTAGATCCGGAGCGTTCTCTAGCTCATTATCTCTACAGACTAGATCCGGAGCGTTCTCCAGCTCATTATCTCTACAGACTAGATCCGGAGTATCCCCCAGCTCATTATCTCTACAGATTAGATCTGGAGTGTTCTCCAGCTCATTATCTCTACAGAATAGATTCGGAGCGTCCTCCTGCTCATTATCTCTACAGATTAGATCCGGACTGTCCTCCTGCTCATTATCTCTAAAGACTAGATCCGGAGCGTTCTCCAACTCATTATCTCTACAGACTAGATCCAGAGCGTTCTCCAGCTCATTATCTCTACAGACTAGATCCGGAGCATTCTCCTGCTCATTATCTCTACAGACTAGATCCGGAGTGTCCTCCTGCTCATTATCTCTAAAGACTAGATCCGGAGCGTTCTCTAGCTCATTATCTCTACAGACTAGATCCGGAGTATCCCCCAGCTCATTATCTCTACAGATTAGATCTGGAGTGTTCTCCAGCTCATTATCTCTACAGACTAGATCCGGAGCGTTCTCCAGCTCATTATCTCTACAGACTAGATCCGGAGCGTTCTCTAGCTCATTATCTCTACAGACTAGATCCGGAGTATCCCCCAGCTCATTATCTCTACAAATTAGATTCGGAGCATTCTCCTGCTCATTATCTCTACAGATTAGATCCGGACTGTCCTCCTGCTCATTATCTCTAAAGACTAGATCCGGAGCGTTCTCCAACTCATTATCTCTACAGACTAGATCCGGAGCGTTCTCCAGCTCATTATCTCTACAGACTAGATCCGGAGCGTCCTCCTGCTCATTATCTCTACAGACTAGAGCCGGAGCGTTCTCCTGCTCATTATCTCTACAGACTAGATCCGGAGTATCCCCCAGCTCATTATCTCTACAGATTAGATCTGGAGCATTCTCCTGCTCATTATCTCTACAGACTAGATTCGGAGTATCCCCCAGCTCATTATCTCTACAGATTAGATCTGGAGTGTTCTCCAGCTCATTATCTCTACAGACTAGATCCGGAGCGTTCTCCTGCTCATTATCTCTACAGACTAGATCCGGAGTGTCCTCCTGCTCATTATCTCTACAAACTAGATCCGGAGTGTTCTCCAGCTCATTATCTCTACAGAATAGATCTGGAATGTCCTCCTGCTCATTATCTCTACAGACAATATCTAGAATGTCCTCTCGCTCATTATCTCTACAGACTAGATCCGGAGCATTCTCCTGCTCATTATCTCTACAGACTAGATCCGGAGTGTCCTCCTGCTCATTATCTCTAAAGACTAGATCCGGAGCGTTCTCTAGCTCATTATCTCTACAGACTAGATCCGGAGTATCCCCCAGCTCATTATCTCTACAGACTAGATCCGGAGCGTTCTCCAGCTCATTAGCTCTACAGATTAGATCTGGAGCGTTCTCCTGCTCATTATCTCTACAGATTAGATCCGGACTGTCCTCCTGCTCATTATCTCTAAAGACTAGATCCGGAGCGTTCTCCAACTCATTATCTCTACAGACTAGATCCGGAGCGTTCTCCAGCTCATTATCTCTACAGACTAGATCCGGAGCGTCCTCCTGCTCATTATCTCTACAGACTAGATCCGGAGCGTTCTCCTGCTCATTATCTCTACAGACTAGATCCGGAGTATCCCCCAGCTCATTATTTCTACAGATTAGATCTGGAGCATTCTCCTGCTCATTATCTCTACAGACTAGATTCGGAGCGTTCTCCTGCTCATTATCTCTACAGACTAGATTCGGAGTATCCCCCAGCTCATTATCTCTACAGATTAGATCTGGAGTGTTCTCCAGCTCATTATCTCTACAGACTAGATCCGGAGCGTTCTCCTGCTCATTATCTCTACAGACTAGATCCGGAGTGTCCTCCTGCTCATTATCTCTACAGACTAGATCCGGAGTGTTCTCCAGCTCATTATCTCTACAGAATAGATCTGGAATGTCCTCCTGCTCATTATCTCTACAGACAATATCTAGAATGTCCTCTCGCTCATTATCTCTACAGACTAGATATGGATTGTCCTCCTGCTCGTTATTACTATAGACAAGATCTGGAATGTCCTTCTGCTCAATATCTTTACAGACAAGATCTGGAGCATCCTCCCACTCACTATCACTGCAGATGAGATCTGGAACACTCCCCTCGCTCACTATCTCTACAGATGAGATCTGAAACGTCTCCCCGCTCAGTATCTCTATACACTAGATCCGGAGCGTCCCCCCGCTCATTGTCACTACATAAAAGATCCAGAATGTCACTCGCTTTTTATTATTACAAGTGAGATTCCAAATGTGAATCAATCAGTGAGGTTATCTGACCACAAGGTCTGTAACCCTTATATTTTGTTTTATAAGCCATTAAGTAGTTTTACAACAAGCTGAACTTTCTTGTAGTGATAAATCATCTCAGAAGAAAGCTCAGGAGAAGAGATTGCAATTACTCATTGTGCCATTAGTTACTCATTCTTCTTCATACTGTGATACACACAGGCTGTACAAACCAAATGGTCAAAAATGGTTAATAAAATCCATAACAATGTAATAAATGAACCATATGAAGCCACTGGAGAAACCTACGGCATGAACCTGCTGTTTGCTCCACCTGCTGGTGCTCACCTTTCAGATCTAGGTTCTTGGCTCCATTGATGACCTGAGTGACGACTTTGGCATCCACTTTCAGGGTATGAGTGTTACTGTTGTCTCGAGTGATCACCACATGATGCCACTGGTTGTCATTCAATGGTCGTTCACTGTTACCTTTGATGACATTTTGCCCATTTCCAAGGTCAACTACATAGTGGATGTACCTGAGAAAAAAGGTTGACTCAGACATTACAAGCCAAGGGACACACACAGCCTCCCTGGCCTCTCCCAAGCAGTATCAGGTCTGAGAATTGTCATAGTCTATATTTTACCCAAATCCTGAACATACAGCAGTGACTGCAGTTACCAAGTCACACTCGGGTCTGAAAACCTGGGGAAGACCAGTGGCGTACTGCCAATGGCGGCAGACCACCCCCCGCCCAGCATCACATTTTCAATTCTATTGACATCACAAATCACAGATACCAATGCAATTGAAACTAATGATGAGAGGGAGCAGAGTGCTGATACTCTCATCATTCGCTGTGTCTAAGGCGCTCTTACAGCTCAGCACAGCAGAGGGCAATGACGTCACTACTGCACGCCGCCGTGTTGAGATGTGCAGAGCACAGGATGCAGCTGGGGAACAAGGAGCAGCAGGGGACCCGAGAAGAGGTGAGTATTTAATCAATGAGTGGGGGTGCATAATGCTATAGAGGGGCTGCATAATACTATATGTGAGGCTGCATAATGCTATATGGGGTGCATAATACTATATGGGGGTGCAAAATACTATGTGGGTACAAAATACTTTATGGGGTGCAAAATACTATATGGGGCTGCATAATACTATATGGGGTGCATAATACTATATGAGGCTGCATAATACTATATGGGGGCTGCATAATACTATATGGGGGCTGCATAATACTATATAGGGTGGATAATACTATATGGGGTGCATAATACTATATGGAGCTGCATAATGATAAATGGAGGTGGATATTACAATATGGGGTAGCATAATACTATGTAGCAGTGCATAAAACTATATGTGGGCTGCATCTGCATAATACTATATGGGGGTGGATACTACTATATGAGGCTGCATAATACTATATATGTGAGTGGATACTACTATAGGGGGCTACTTAATACTATATGTGGGGCTGCATAAAACTATATGGAGGAATATGGTGAGTGTATTATAATATATGAAGGACTATGGATGATGTTTTTTACTATATGGAGGACTATGCGTGACCCATTACTATATGGAGGACTATGCGTGGCCCATTAGTATATGGAGGACAATGCAGGGCCCTCTACTATATGGAGGACTATGTGGGGCCCATTACTATATGGATGGCTATGCGTGACCCATTACTATATGGAGGACTATGCGTGGCCCATTAGTATATGGAGGACTATGTAGGGCCCATTACTATATGGAGGGCTATATGGGGCCCATTACTATATGGATGGCTATATGGGGCCCATTACTATATGGATGGCTATGTGGGGCCCATTACTATATGGAGGACTATGTGGGGCCCATTACTATATGGATGGCTATGCGTGACCCATTACTATATGGAGGACTATGCGTGGCCCATTAGTATATGGAGGACTATGTAGGGCCCATTACTATATGGAGGGCTATATGGGGCCCATTACTATATGGATGGCTATATGGGGCCCATTACTATATGGATGGCTATATGGGGCCCATTACTATATGGATGGCTATATGGGGCCCATTACTATATGGATGGCTATGTGGGGCCCATTACTATATGGAGGACTATGTGTGGCCCATTAGTATATGGAGGGCTATGTGGGGCCCATTAGTATATGGAGGACTATGCGTGACCCATTACTATATGGAGGACTATGCATGGCCCATTAGTATATGGAGGACAATGCAGGGCCCACTACTATATGGAGGACTATGTGTGGCCTATTAGTATATGGAGGGCTATGTGGGGCCCATTACTATATGGAGGACTATGCGTGGCCTATTAGTATATGGAGGACTATGCGGGGCCCATTACTATATGGAGGGCTATGTGGGGCCCATTACTATATGGAGGACTATGTGTGGCCTATTAGTATATGGAGGACTATGTGGGGCCCATTACTATATGGGGGGCTATGTGGGGCCCATTAGTATATGGAGGGCTATGCATGGCCCATTAGTATATGGAGGGCTATGCGTGGCCCATTACTATATGGAGGGCAATGTGGGGTCCATTACTATATGGAGGACTATGAGTGGCCCATTACTATATGGAGGGCTATGTGGGGCCCATTACTATATGGGGGGCTATGTGGGGCCCATTGCTATATGGGGGGCTATGTGGGGCCCATTGGTATATGGAGGGCTATGCATGGCCCATTAGTATATGGAGGGCTATGCGTGGCCCATTACTATATGGAGGGCAATGTGGGGTCCATTACTATATGGAGGGCTATGTGGGGCCCATTACTATATGGGGGGCTATGTGGGGCCCATTACTATATGGGGGGCTATGTGGGGCCCATTACTATATGGGGGGCTATGTGGGGCCCATTAGTATATGGAGGGCTATGCGTGGCCCATTACTATATGGAGGGCTATGTGGGGCCCATTACTATATGGAGGGCTATGTGGGGCCCATTACTATATGGAGGACTATGTGGGGCCCATTACTATATGGAGGACTATGCGTGGCCTATTAGTATATGGAGGACTATGTGGGGCCCATTACTATATGGAGGGCTATGTGGGGCCCATTACTATATGGGGGGCTATGTGGGGCCCATTAGTATATGGAGGGCTATGCATGGCCCATTAGTATATGGAGGGCTATGCGTGGCCCATTACTATATGGAGGGCAATGTGGGGTCCATTACTATATGGAGGACTATGCGTGGCCTATTACTATATGGAGGACTATGTGGGGCCCATTACTATATGGAGGGCTATGTGGGGTCCATTAGTATATGGAGGGCTATGCATGGCCCATTAGTATATGGAGGGCTATGCATGGCCCATTAGTATATGGAGGACTATGCGTGGCCTATTAGTATATGGAGGACTATGCGTGGCCTATTACTATATGGAGGACTATGTGGGGCCCATTACTATATGGAGGACTATGCGTGGCCTATTAGTATATGGAGGACTATGCGTGGCCTATTACTATATGGAGGACTATGTGGGGCCCATTACTATATGGAGGGCTATGTGGGGTCCATTAGTATATGGAGGGCTATGCATGGCCCATTAGTATATGGAGGGCTATGCGTGGCCCATTACTATATGGAGGGCAATGTGGGGTCCATTACTATATGGAGGGCAATGTGGGGTCCATTACACTATATGGAAGGCTTTGTGGGGCCATTATAATATTTGAAGGGCTATGAGGGAGCCTTTATACTTTATCTAAAGTTATATGAGGGCCATTATACTGTGTGCAGAGCAATTATACAGTGTGAAGGTCTGTGTGGGGATTGCTGCACTATGCGGAGGGCAGTGTTGCCATCACACTTTACGGCTGCAATGAAAAAGGAATCTAGAGGCTTCAATAGGAGGAAAATTACTTTGTTAAGGTTTGCAAAGTTGTGAAATATGCTCTTCTGTGACTCAGCCAAAGGTAACATTATTTATTTTTTGGGGGGAGGCGGTCGGGTATTCCAAGCCCAATAACAAATTTTGCTATGGGGCCCAATGATTTCTATGTGCAACAATGGTCCTAATACTATAACTCCGTGTCCTCTCTCTGTGTGTAATCAGCCTTCATCACTGATGGTGGAGACACTAATCTGCAGGACACTGATGTTCCCAGCTCTGATTCCCTCTAGCACAGCAGCATTTCATCATCTCAGCCGGTCCTAGAGAAACCTGCTCTGTACATTTCATCATCTCAGCCGTTCCCAGAGAAACCTGCTCTGCACATTTCATCATCTCAGCCGGTCCCAGAGAAACCTGCTCTGTACATTTCATCATCTCAGCCAGTCCCAGAGAAACCCTGCTCTGTACATTTCATCATCTCAGCCGGTCCCAGAGAAACCTGCTCTGTACATTTCATCATCTCAGCCAGTCCCAGAGAAACCCTGCTCTGTACATTTCATCATCTCAGCCAGTCCCAGAGAAACCCTGCTCTGTACATTTCATCATCTCAGCCGGTCCCAGAGAAACCTGCTCTGTACATTTCATCATCTCAGCCGGTCCTAGAAAAACCCTGCACTGTACATTTCATCATCTCAGCCGGTCCTAGGGAAACCCTGCACTGTACATTTCATCATCTCAGCCGGTCCTAGGGAAACCCTGCTCTGTACATTTCATCATCTCAGCCGGTCCTAGGGAAACCCTACGCTGTACATTTCATCATCTCAGCCGGTCCCAGAGAAACCCTGCTCTGTATATTTCATCATCTCAGCCGGTCCCAGAGAAACCCTGCTCTGTATATTTCATCATCTCAGCCGGTCCTAGGGAAACCCTGCTCTGTACATTTCATCATCTCAGCCGGTCCCAGAGAAACCTGCTCTGTACATTTCATCATCTCAGCCGGTCCCAGAGAAACCCTGCTCTGCACATTTCATCATCTCAGCCGGTCCTAGGGAAACCCTGCTCTGTATATTTCATCATCTCAGCCGGTCCTAGGGAAACCCTGCTCTGTATATTTCATCATCTCAGCCGGTCCTAGGGAAACCCTGCTCTGCACATTTCATCATCTCAGCCGGTCCCAGAGAAACCCTGCTCTGTACATTTCATCATCTCAGCCGGTCCTAGGGAAACCCTGCTCTGTACATTTCATCATCTCAGCCGGTCCTAGAGAAACCCTGCTCTGTACATTTCATCATCTCAGCCGGTCCTAGGGAAACCCTGCTCTGTATATTTCATCATCTCAGCCGGTCCTAGGGAAACCCTACGCTGTACATTTCATCATCTCAGCCGGTCCTAGAGAAACCCTGCTCTGTACATTTCATCATCTCAGCCGGTCCTAGGGAAACCCTGCTCTGTACATTTCATCATCTCAGCCGGTCCTAGGGAAACCCTGCTCTGTACATTTCATCATCTCAGCCGGTCCTAGGGAAACCCTGCTCTGTACATTTCATCATCTCAGCCGGTCATAGAGAAACCCTGCTCTGCACATTTCATCATCTCAGTCGGTCCAAGGGAAACCCTACTCTGTATATTTCATCATCTCAGCCGGTCCCAGAGAAACCCTGCTCTGTACATTTCATCATCTCAGCCGGTCCTAGGGAAACCCTGCTCTGTATATTTCATCATCTCAGCCGGTCCCAGAGAAACCCTGCTCTGTACATTTCATCATCTCAGCCGGTCCTAGGGAAACCCTGCTCTGTATATTTCATCATCTCAGCCGGTCATAGAGAAACCCTGCTCTGCACATTTCATCATCTCAGCCGGTCCTAGGGAAACCCTGCTCTGTACATTTCATCATCTCAGCCGGTCCTAGAGAAACCCTGCTCTGTACATTTCATCATCTCAGCCGGTCCTAGAGAAACCCTGCTCTGTATATTTCATCATCTCAGCAGGTCCTAGGGAAACCCTATGCTGTACATTTCATCATCTCAGCCGGTCCCAGAGAAACCCTGCTCTGTACATTTCATCATCTCAGCCGGTCCTAGGGAAACCCTGCTCTGTACATTTCATCATCTCAGCCGGTCCTAGAGAAACCCTGCTCTGTACATTTCATCATCTCAGCCGGTCCTAGAGAAACCCTGCTCTGTATATTTCATCATCTCAGCAGGTCCTAGGGAAACCCTATGCTGTACATTTCATCATCTCAGCCGGTCCCAGAGAAACCCTGCTCTGTACATTTCATCATCTCAGCCGGTCCTAGGGAAACCCTGCTCTGTATATTTCATCATCTCAGCCGGTCCTAGAGAAACCCTGCTCTGTACATTTCATCATCTCAGCCGGGCCTAGAGAAACCCTGCTCTGTACATTTCATCATCTCAGCTGGTCCTAGGGAAACCCTGCTCTGTATATTTCATCATCTCAGCCGGTCCTAGAGAAACCCTGCTCTGTACATTTCATCATCTCAGCCGGTCCCAGAGAAACCCTGCTCTGTACATTTCATCATCTCAGCCGGTCCTAGGGAAACCCTACGCTGTACATTTCATCATCTCAGCCAGTCCCAGAGAAACCCTGCTCTGTACATTTCATCATCTCAGCCGGTCCCAGAGAAACCCTGCTCTGTATATTTCATCATCTCAGCCGGTCCTAGGGAAACCCTGCTCTGTACATTTAATCATCTCAGCCGGTCCTAGAGAAACCCTGCTCTGTACATTTCATCATCTCAGCCGGTCCCAGAGAAACCCTGCTCTGTACATTTCATCATCTCAGCCGGTCCCAGAGAAACCCTGCTCTGTACATTTAATCATCTCAGCCGGTCCTAGAGAAACCCTGCTCTGTACATTTCATCATCTCAGCCGGTCCTAGGGAAACCCTGCTCTGTATATTTCATCATCTCAGCCGGTCCCAGAGAAACCCTGCTCTGTACATTTCATCATCTCAGCCAGTCCCAGAGAAACCCTGCTCTGTATATTTCATCATCTCAGCCGGTCCCAGAGAAACCCTGCTCTGTATATTTCATCATCTCAGCCGGTCCTAGGGAAACCCTGCTCTGTATATTTCATCATCTCAGCCGGTCCTAGAGAAACCCTGCTCTGTATATTTCATCATCTCAGCCGGTCCTAGGGAAACCCTGCTCTGTACATTTCATCATCTCAGCCGGTCCCAGAGAAACCCTGCTCTGTACATTTCATCATCTCAGCCGGTCTTAGGGAAACCCTATGCTGTACATTTCATCATCTCAGCCGGTCCCAGAGAAACCCTGCTCTGTATATTTCATCATCTCAGCCGGTCCTAGGGAAACCCTGCTCTGTATATTTCATCATCTCAGCCTGTCCTAGAGAAACCCTGCTCTGTACATTTCATCATCTCAGCCAGTCCCAGAGAAACCCTGCTCTGTACATTTCATCATCTCAGCCGGTCCTAGGGAAACCCTGCTCTGTACATTTCATCATCTCAGCCGGTCCCAGAGAAACCCTGCTCTGTACATTTAATCATCTCAGCCGGTCCTAGAGAAACCCTGCTCTGTACATTTCATCATCTCAGCCGGTCCTAGGGAAACCCTGCTCTGTATATTTCATCATCTCAGCCGGTCCCAGAGAAACCCTGCTCTGTACATTTCATCATCTCAGCCAGTTCCAGAGAAACCCTGCTCTGTATATTTCATCATCTCAGCCGGTCCCAGAGAAACCCTGCTCTGTATATTTCATCATCTCAGCCGGTCCTAGGGAAACCCTGCTCTGTATATTTCATCATCTCAGCCGGTCCTAGAGAAACCCTGCTCTGTATATTTCATCATCTCAGCCGGTCCTAGGGAAACCCTGCTCTGTACATTTCATCATCTCAGCCGGTCCTAGAGAACCCCTGCTCTGTATATTTCATCATCTCAGCCGGTCCCAGAGAAACCCTGCTCTGCACATTTCATCATCTCAGCCGGTCCCAGAGAAACCCTGCTCTGCACATTTCATCATCTCAGCCGGTCCCAGGGAAACCCTGCTCTGCACATTTCATCATCTCAGCCTGTTCTAGGGAAACCTGCTCTGTACATTTCATCATCTCAGCCAGTCCTAGAGAAACCCTGCTCTGTACATTTCATCATCTCAGCCGGTCCCAGAGAAACCCTGCTCTGTACATTTCATCATCTCAGCCGGTCCCAGAGAAACCCTACTCTGTACATTTCATCATCTCAGCCGGTCCCAGGGAAACCCTGCTCTGTACATTTCATCATCTCAGCCGGTCCTAGGGAAACCCTGCTCTGTACATTTCATCATCTCAGCCGGTCCTAGAGAAACCCTGCTCTGTATATTTCATCATCTCAGCCGGTCCTAGGGAAACCCTGCTCTGTACATTTCAAAATCTCAGCCGGTCCTAGGGAAACCCTGCTCTATACATTTCATCATCTCAGCCGGTCCTAGAGAAACCCTGCTCTGTATATTTCATCATCTCAGCCGGTCCTAGAGAAACCCTGCTCTGTATATTTCATCATCTCAGCCGGTCCTAGAGAAACCCTGCTCTGCACATTTCATCATCTCAGCCGGTCCCAGAGAAACCCTGCTCTGTATATTTCATCATCTCAGCCGGTCCTAGAGAAACCCTGCTCTGTATATTTCATCATCTCAGCCGGTCCTAGAGAAACCCTGCTCTGTACATTTCATCATCTCAGCCGGTCCCAGAGAAACCCTGCTCTGTATATTTCATCATCTCAGCCGGTCCCAGAGAAACCCTGCTCTGTACATTTCATCATCTCAGCCGGTCCCAGAGAAACCCTGCTCTGTATATTTCATCATCTCAGCCGGTCCCAGAGAAACCCTGCTCTGTATATTTCATCATCTCAGCCTGTCCTAGGGAAACCCTATGCTGTACATTTCATCATCTCAGCCGGTCCTAGAGAAACCCTGCTCTGTATATTTCATCATCTCAGCCGGTCCCAGAGAAACCCTACTCTGTATATTTCATCATCTCAGCCGGTCCCAGAGAAACTCTACTCTGTATATTTCATCATCTCAGCCGGTCCCAGAGAAACTCTACGCTGTACATTTCATCATCTCAACCGGTCCTAGAGAAACCCTGCTCTGTATATTTCATCATCTCAGCCGGTCCCAGAGAAACCCTGCTCTGTATATTTCATCATCTCAGCCTGTCCTAGGGAAACCCTGCTCTGTACATTTCATCATCTCAGCCAGTCCTAGAGAAACCCTGCTCTGTATATTTCATCATCTCAGCCGGTCCTAGAGAAACCCTGCTCTGTACATTTCATCATCTCAGCCGGTCCTAGAGAAACCCTGCTCTGTACATTTCATCATCTCAGCCGGTCCTAGGGAAACCCTACGCTGTATATTTCATCATCTCAGCCGGTCCTAGAGAAACCCTGCTCTGTATATTTCATCATCTCAGCCGGTCCTAGGGAAACCCTACGCTGTATATTTCATCATCTCAGCCGGTCCTAGGTAAACCCTACGCTGTATATTTCATCATCTCAGCCGGTCCCAGAGAAACCCTGCTCTGTACATTTCATCATCTCAGCCGGTCCTAGGGAAACCCTGCTCTGTAAATTTCATCATCTCAGCCGGTCCCAGAGAAACACTGCTCTGTATATTTCATCATCTCAGCCGGTCCTAGAGAAACCCTGCTCTGTACATTTCATCATCTCAGCCGGTCCTAGGGAAACCCTGCTCTGTATATTTCATCATCTCAGCCGGTCCTAGGGAAACCCTGCTCTGTATATTTCATCATCTCAGCCGGTCCCAGAGAAACCCTGCTCTGTACATTTCATCATCTCAGCCGGTCCTAGAGAAACACTGCTCTGTATATTTCATCATCTCAGCCGGTCCTAGAGAAACGCTGCTCTGTACATTTCATCATCTCAGCCGGTCCTAGGGAAACCCTGCTCTGTACATTTCATCATCTCAGCCGGTCCTAGGGAAACCCTGCTCTGTATATTTCATCATCTCAGCCGGTCCTAGGGAAACCCTATGCTGTATATTTCATCATCTCAGCCAGTCCTAGAAAAAACCTACGCTGTATATTTCATCATCTCAGCCAGTCCTAGAGAAACCCTGCTCTGCACATTTCATCATCTCAGCCGGTCCTAGAGAAACCCTACTCTGTATATTTCATCATCTCAGCTGGTCCCAGGGAAACCCTGCTCTGTACATTTCATCATCTCAGCCGGTCCTAGAGAAACCCTGCTCTGCACATTTCATCATCTCAGCCGGTCCTAGAGAAACCCTACTCTGCACATTTCATCATCTCAGCCGGTCCTAGAGAAACCCTACTCTGTACATTTCATCATCTCAGCCGGTCCTAGGGAAACCCTACGCTGTATATTTCATCATCTCAGCCACTCCTAGAGAAACCCTACTCTGTATATTTCATCATCTCAGCCGGTCCTAGGGAAACCCTGCTCTGTATATTTCATCATCTCAGCCGGTCCCAGAGAAACCCTGCTCTGTACATTTCATCATCTCAGCCGGTCCTAGAGAAACACTGCTCTGTATATTTCATCATCTCAGCCAGTCCTAGGGAAACCCTACGCTGTATATTTCATCATCTCAGCCGGACCCAGAGAAACCCTGCTCTGCACATTTCATCATCTCAGCCGGTCCTAGAGAAACCCTGCTCTGTATATTTCATCATCTCAGCCGGTCCCAGAGAAACCCTACGCTGTACATTTCATCATCTCAGCCGGTCCTAGAGAAACCCTGCTCTGTATATTTCATCATCTCAGCCGGTCCTAGAGAAACCCTACGCTGTACATTTCATCATCTCAGCCGGTCCTAGAGAAACCCTGCTCTGTACATTTCATCATCTCAGCCGGTCCTAGGGAAACCCTGCTCTGTAATTTCATCATCTCAGCCGATCCAAGGGAAACCCTGCTCTGTATATTTCATCATCTCAGCCGGTCCTAGAGAAACGCTGCTCTGTACATTTCATCATCTCAGCCGGTCCTAGGGAAACCCTGCTCTGTACATTTCATCATCTCAGCCGGTCCTAGGGAAACCTGCTCTGTATATTTCATCATCTCAGCCGGTCCTAGGGAAACCCTATGCTGTATATTTCATCATCTCAGCCAGTCCTAGAAAAAACCTACGCTGTATATTTCATCATCTCAGCCAGTCCTAGAGAAACCCTGCTCTGCACATTTCATCATCTCAGCCGGTCCTAGAGAAACCCTACTCTGTATATTTCATCATCTCAGCTGGTCCCAGGGAAACCCTGCTCTGTACATTTCATCATCTCAGCCGGTCCTAGAGAAACCCTGCTCTGCACATTTCATCATCTCAGCCGGTCCTAGAGAAACCCTACTCTGCACATTTCATCATCTCAGCCGGTCCTAGAGAAACCCTACTCTGTACATTTCATCATCTCAGCCGGTCCTAGGGAAACCCTACGCTGTATATTTCATCATCTCAGCCACTCCTAGAGAAACCCTACTCTGTATATTTCATCATCTCAGCCGGTCCTAGAGAAACCCTGCTCTGTACATTTCATCATCTCAGCCGGTGCTAGGGAAACCCTACGCTGTATATTTCATCATCTCAGCCGGTCCTAGAGAAACCCTGCTCTGCACATTTCATCATCTCAGCAGGTCCTAGGGAAACCCTACGCTGTATATTTCATCATCTCAACCGGTCCTAGGGAAACCCTGCTCTGTACATTTCATCATCTCAGCCGGTCCTAGAAAAACCCTGCTCTGTATATTTCATCATCTCAGCCTGTTCTAGGGAAACCTGCTCTGTACATTTGATCATCTCAGCCGGTCCAAGGGAAACCCTACTCTGTACATTTGATCATCTCAGCCGGTCCTAGGGAAACCCTACTCTGTATATTTCATCATCTCAGCCGGTCCTAGGGAAACCCTGCTCTGTACATTTCATCATCTCAGCCGGTCCTAGGGAAACCCTACGCTGTAATTTCATCATCTCATGCCGGTCCTAGGGAAACCCTGCTCTGTACATTTCATCATTTCAGCCGATCCAAGGGAAACCCTACGCTGTACATTTCATCATCTCAGCCGATCCTAGGGAAACCCTACGCTGTATATTTCATCATCTCAGCCGGTCTTAGGGAAACCCTACGCTGTACATTTCATCATCTCAGCCAGTGCTAGGGAAACCCTAGGCTGTATATTTCATCATCTCAGCCGGTCCTAGGGGAACCCTGCTCTGTACATTTCATCATTTCAGCTGATCCAAGGGAAACCCTATTCTGTACATTTGATCATCTCAGCCGGTCCTAGGGAAACCCTACTCTGTACATTTGATCATCTCAGCCGGTCCTAGGGAAACCCTACTCTGTATATTTCATCATCTCAGCCGGTCCTAGGGAAACCCTGCTCTGTACATTTCATCATCTCAGCCGGTCCTAGGGAAACCCTACGCTGTAATTTCATCATCTCATGCCGGTCCTAGGGAAACCCTGCTCTGTACATTTCATCATTTCATCCGATCCAAGGGAAACCCTACGCTGTACATTTCATCATCTCAGCCGATCCTAGGGAAACCCTACGCTGTATATTTCATCATCTCAGCCGGTCTTAGGGAAACCCTACGCTGTACATTTCATCATCTCAGCCAGTGCTAGGGAAACCCTAGGCTGTATATTTCATCATCTCAGCCGGTCCTAGGGGAACCCTGCTCTGTACATTTCATCATTTCAGCTGATCCAAGGGAAACCCTACGCTGTACATTTCATCATCTCAGCCGATCCTAGGGAAACCCTACGCTGTATATTTCATCATCTCAGCCGGTCTTAGGGAAACCCTACGCTGTACATTTCATCATCTCAGCCGGTGCTAGGGAAACCCTAGGCTGTATATTTCATCATCTCAGCCGATCCAAGGGAAACCCTGCTCTGTACATTTCATCATCTCATGCCGGTCCTAGGGAAACCCTACGCTGTAATTTCATCATCTCATGCCGGTCATAGGGAAACCCTACGCTGTATATTTCATCATCTCATGCCTGTCCTAGGAAATCCCTGCTCTGCACATTTCATCATCTCAGCCAATCCAAGGGAAACCCTATGCTGTACATTTCATCATCTCAGCTGGTCCTAGGGAAACCCTGCTCTGTATATTTCATCATCTCAGCTTGTCCTAGGGAAACCCTACGCTGTACATTTCATCATCTCAGCCTGTCCTAGGGAAACCCTGCTCTGTACATTTCATCATCTCAGCCTGTCCTAGGGAAACCCTGCTCTGTATATTTCATCATCTCAGCCTGTCCTAGGAACACCCTACGCTGTATATTTCATCATCTCAGCCGGTCCTAGGGAAACCCTACGCTGTACATTTCATCATCTCAGCCGGTCCTAGGGAAACCCTAAGCTATGCATTTCATCATCTCAGCCGGTGCTAGGGAAACCCTACGCTGTATATTTCATCATCTCAGCCTGTCCTAGGGAAACCCTACGCTGTACATTTCATCATCTCAGCCGGTCCTAGGGAAACAGTACACTGTACATTTCATCATCTCAGCCGGTCCTAGGGAAACCCTACACTGTACATTTCATCATCTCAGCCGGTGCTAGGGAAACCCTACGCTGTATATTTCATCATCTCAGCCTGTCCTAGGGAAACCCTACTCTGTATATTTCATCATCTCATGCCTGTCCTAGGGAAACCCTATTCTGTACATTTCATCATCTCAGCTGATCCAAGGGAAACCCTATGCTGTACATTTCATCATCTCAGCTGGTCCTAGGGAAACCTTGCTCTGTACATTTCATCATCTCAACCGGTCCTAGGGAAACCCTACGCTGCACATTTCATCATCTCATGCCGGTCCTAGGGAAACCCTACGCTGTATATTTCATCATCTCATGCCTGTCCTAGGGAAACCCTGCTCTGCACATTTCATCATCTCAGCCGATCCAAGGGAAACCCTGCGCTGTAATTTCATCATCTCATGCCGGTCCTAGGGAAACCCTACGCTGTATATTTCATCATCTCATGCCGGTCCTAGGGAAACCCTACGCTGTACATTTCATCATCTCATGCCGGTCCTAGGGAAACCCTACGCTGTATATTTCATCATCTCATGCCTGTCCTAGGGAAACCCTGCTCTGCACATTTCATCATCTCAGCTGATCCAAGGGAAACCCTACGCTGTACATTTCATCATTTCAGCCTGTCCTAGGGAAACCCTACGCTGTACATTTCAATATTTCAGCCTGTCCTAGGGAAATCCTACGCTGTATATTTCATCATCTCAGCTGGTCCTAGGGAAACCCTACGCTGTACATTTCATCATCTCAGCCGGTCCAAGGGAAACCCTATGCTGTATATTTCATCATCTCAGCCGGTCCTAAGGAAACCCTACGCTGTATATTTTATCATCTCAGCCGGTCCAAGGGAAACCCTATGCTGTATATTTCATCATGTCATGCCTGTCCTAGGGAAACCCTGCTCTGCACATTTCATCATCTCAGCCGATCCAAGAGAAAACCTACACTGTACATATCATCTCAGCTGGTCCTAGGGAAACCCTACGCTGTATATTTCATCATCTCAGCTGGTCCTAGGGAAACCCTGCTCTGTATATTTCATCTCAGCCTGTCCTAGGGAAACCCTACGCTGTATATTTCATCATCTCATGCCGATCCAAGGGAAACCCTATGCTGTATATTTCATCATCTCAGTCGGTCCTAGGGAAACCCTGCTCTGTACATTTCATTATCTCAACCGGTCCTAGGGAAACCCTACGCTGTACATTTCATCATCTCAGCCGGTCCAAGGGAAACCCTACACTGTATATTTCATCATCTCAGCCGGTCCTAGGGAATCAATACGCTGTATATTTCATCTTAGCCGGTCCTAGGGAAACCCTACGCTGTATATTTCATCATCTCAGCCGGTCGTAGGGAAACCCTACGCTGCACATTTCATCATCTCAGCCGGTCCTAAGGAAACCCTACGCTGTATATTTTATCATCTCAGCCGGTCCTAAGGAAACCCTACGCTGTATATTTTATCATCTCAGCCGGTCCTAAGGAAACCCTACGCTGTATATTTTATCATCTCAGCCGGTCCTAAGGAAACCCTACGCTGTATATTTCATCATCTCAGCTGGTCCTAGGGAAACCCTGCTCTGCACATTTCATCTCAGCCTGTCCTAGGGAAACCCTACACTGTATATTTCATCATCTCAGTCGGTTCTAGGGAAACCCTATGCTGTATATTTCATCATCTCAGTCGGTCCTAGGGAAACCCTGCTCTACACATTTCATCATCTCAGCCGGTCCTAGAGAAACCCTGCTCTGCACATTTCATCATCTCAGCCGGTCCAAGGGAAACCCTGCTCTGTATATTTCATCATCTCAGCCGGTCCTAGGGAAACCCTACGCTGTATATTTCATCATCTCAGCCGGTCATAGAGAAACCCTACGCTGCACATTTCATCATCTCAGCCGGTCCTAAGGAAACCCTACGCTGTATATTTTATCATCTCAGCCGGTCTTAGGGAAACCCTACGCTGTACATTTCATCATCTCAGCCGGTCTTAGGGAAACCATACGCTGTACATTTCATCATCTCAGCCGATCCAAGGGAAACCATACGCTGTACATTTCATCATCTCAGCCGGTCCTAGGGAAACCCTGCTCTGTACATTTCATCATCTCAACCGGTCCTAGGGAAACCCTACGCTGTATATTTCATCATCTCAGCCGGTCTTAGGGAAACCATACGCTATACATTTCATCATCTCAGCTGATCCAAGGGAAACCCTACGCTGTATATTTCATCATCTCAGCTGGTCCTAGGGAAACCCTACGCTGTACATTTCATCATCTCAGCTGGTCCTAGGGAAACCCTGCTCTGTACATTTCATCATCTCATGCCTGTCCTAGGGAAACCCTGCTCTGTTCATTTCATGAATATGCATCCTACTGGGCCATAATGACTGGAGTCTGCAATGAGCGGGCCCATCCGCAGCCCCTCACACCTTCCCCTTCCCACTCATTAATCCTTTGCCTTATCTGCTCATACCCCTTCACCAGCTCCACCGCTATGAAGTCGCTGCCATCTCCGCTGTTGAAGAGAATGAAGCCATCAGGTGAGATGGTCTTGAACTGGAAGAACAGATGCATGGAGGTGTAGGCCTGGAGGGTAGGAAGGGTCAGGTAGCTGGGCTTGGTCCGAAAGGTGACAGGATCAGCAATGATGGGCCGGATGCCGAAGCGTGCCTTCAGCTCGCAGTAGTCAATGTCTCCATTCTTGCACAGGTCAATGTAGAGCATGCCGTTGAACATTAGGCTCTGAAGGTGCCCAATAAACTTTGAGGGCACGGCGGAGGCAAATCGCTTCTCTGTCATGGAGCCGGTCTCAATGTTGTGGAATTCTAAGCGGGTGTGATCACCTGCCATGGTACCTGGGTAACGGGATCAAAACCATTACAGTAAAACCAAAAAAGAAACACAGGACGAAACACCAAAAGCAAGAAGGCGCACAGCACGGTACAAGGGCGCCATCTGCTGGAACAACAGCAGAATGCAGGAAATCAGAAGAGCAAAACCCAGCAATCAGAGCTCCCAACTACGACCGCTACCGCATCACCGAAACACCAGAACATTGAGAGCAGACACCCCTCTCACCTTCAGCCACATCATCATCCACGGTAAGTTTAAGGGTCTTCCCACGTCGGACCACTCTGACAGTGTGCCACTCATTATCATTCAGCTTCTGCCCCGCATAAAGCGTCTCAGGCCCCTTACCTAATATACGGTGGAGAGAGGCGTTACTGACAAATCACAAGAAATCACAAGCATCAGGACAGCGACAACGACGGACCGCCCTGCATTATAAAGCCTGGATATTATACCCAAGACGGGAGCAGTCAGCATCGGGTATTATATATAATGTACAGGGATCAGTCAGCACTGGGGTATTATATATAATGTACAGGGATCAGTCAGCACTGGGGTATTATATATAATGTACAGGGATCAGTCAGCACTGGGGTATTATATATAATGTACAGATCAGTGACTGGATATTATCAGGACGGGATCAGTCAGCACTGGGGTATTATATATAATGTACAGATCAGTGACTGGATATTATCAGGACGGGATCAGTCAGCACTGGGGTATTATATATAATGTACAGGGATCAGTCAGCACTGGGGTATTATATATAATGTACAGGGATCAGTCAGCACTGGGGTATTATATATAATGTACAGGGATCAGTCAGCACTGGGGTATTATATATAATGTACAGGGATCAGTCAGCACTGGGGTATTATATATAATGTACAGGGATCAGTCATAACTGGGGTATTATATATAATGTACAGGGATCAGTCAGCACTGGGGTATTATATATAATGTACAGGGATCAGTCAGCACTGGGGTATTATATATAATGTACAGATCAGTGACTGGATATTATCAGGACGGGATCAGTCAGCACTGGGGTATTATATATAATGTACAGATCAGTGACTGGATATTATCAGGACAGGAGCAGTCAGCATCGGGTATTATATATAATGTACAGGGATCAGTGACTGGATATTATCAGGACGGGATCAGTCAGCACTGGGGTATTATATATAATGTACAGATCAGTGACTGGATATTATCAGGACGGGATCAGTCAGCACTGGGGTATTATATATAATGTACAGATCAGTGACTGGATATTATCAGGACGGGATCAGTCAGCACTGGGGTATTATATGTAATGTACAGATCAGTGACTGGATATCATCAGGACGGGATCAGTCAGCACTGGGGTATTATATATAATGTACAGGGATCAGTCAGCACTGGGGTATTATATATAATGTACAGGGATCAGTCAGCACTGGGGTAATATATGTAATGTACAGATCAGTGACTGGATATTAACAGGACGGGATCAGTCAGCACTGGGGTATTATATATAATGTACAGAGATCAGTGACTGGATATTATCAGGGCGGGATCAGTCAGCACTGGGGTATTATATATAATGTACAGGGATCAGTGACTGGATATTATCAGGACGGGATCAGTCAGCACTGGGGTATTATATATAATGTACAGGGATCAGTGACTGGATATTATCAGGACGGGATCAGTCAGCACTGGGGTATTATATATAATGTACAGATCAGTGACTGGATATTATCAGGACGGGATCAGTCAGCACTGGGGTATTATATATAATGTACAGATCAGTGACTGGATATTATCAGGACGGGATCAGTAAGCACTGGGGTATTATATATAATGTACAGAGATCAGTGACTGGATATTATCAGGACGGGATAAGTCAGCACTGGGGTATTATATATAATGTACAGAGATCAGTGACTGGATATTATCAGGACGGGATCAGTCAGCACTGGGGTATTATATATAATGTACAGATCAGTGACTGGATATTATCAGGACGGGATCAGTCAGCACTGGGGTATTATATATAATGTACAGATCAGTGACTGGATATTATCAGGACGGGATCAGTCAGCACTGGGGTATTATATATAATGTACAGGGATCAGTGACTGGATATTATCAGGACAGGATCAGTCAGCACTGGGGTATTATATATAATGTACAGATCAGTGACTGGATATTATCAGGACCGAATCAGTCAGCACTGGGGTATTATATATAATGTACAGGGATCAGTCAGCACTGAGGTATTATATATAATGTACAGATCAGTGACTGGATATTATCAGGACGGGATCAGTCAGCACTGGGGTATTATATATAATGTACAGGGATCAGTCAGCACTGGGGTATTATATATAATGTACAGAGATCAGTGACTGGATATTATCAGGACGGGATCAGTCAGCACTGGGGTATTATATATAATGTACAGAGATCAGTGACTGGATATTATCAGGACAGGATCAGTCAGCACTGGGGTATTATATATAATGTACAGATCAGTGACTGGATATTATCAGGACCGAATCAGTCAGCACTGGGGTATTATATATAATGTACAGATCAGTGACTGGATATTATCAGGACGGGATCAGTCAGCACTGAGGTATTATATATAATGTACAGATCAGTGACTGGATATTATCAGGACAGGATCAGTCAGCACTGGGGTATTATATATAATGTACAGATCAGTGACTGGATATTATCAGGACGGGATCAGTCAGCACTGGGGTATTATATATAATATACAGAGATTAGTGACTGGAGATTATCAGGACGGGATCAGTCAGCACTGGGGTATTATATATAATGTACAGGGATCAGTCAGCACTGGGGTATTATATATAATATACAGAGATTAGTGACTGGAGATTATCAGGACGGGATCAGTCAGCACTGGGGTATTATATATAATGTACAGGGATCAGTCAGCACTGGGGTATTATATATAATGTACAGATCAGTGACTGGATATTATCAGGACGGGATCAGTCAGCACTGGGGTATTATATATAATGTACAGAGATCAGTGACTGGATATTATCAGGACGGGATCAGTCAGCACTGGGGTATTATATATAATGTACAGATCAGTGACTGGATATTATCAGGACGGGATCAGTCAGCACTGGGGTATTATATATAATATACAGAGATTAGTGACTGGATATTATCAGGACAGGATCAGTCAGCACTGGGGTATTATATATAATGTACAGGGATCAGTCAGCACTGGGGTATTATATATAATGTACAGGGATCAGTCAGCACTGGGGTATTATATATAATGTACAGGGATCAGTCAGCGCTGGGGTATTATATATCATGTACAGGGATCAGTCAGCACTGGGGTATTATATATAATGTACAGATCAGTGACTGGATATTATCAGGACGGGATCAGTCAGCACTGGGGTATTATATATAATGTACAGGGATCAGTCAGCACTGGGGTATTATATATAATGTACAGATCAGTGACTGGATATTATCAGGACGGGATCAGTCAGCAGTTTATTAGTTTGTATTGTACTGATGTTTCTTAAGTGCATGGAGTAAAATTCCTTTAATTCGGCATCCAACAGTCCAGTAGTTCCGACAGTCCGGCTCGTGATTCTGGCACAGAACTGTGTGCTAATCCGGAATCTTCTCACACCAGAAAACAAATAGAACAATTAGTCGACTATTCTCATCATGACAACAAGATGATAGCAGATTAGTTTTTCAAAATGAACAATATAAATCACTGAATGGCACGTCTACTCCATCTGATAATCTGGAATGATTGACAATATGGAACATGGTGACCTATAGATCCCGGATTAAAGGAATTAAAAATAAACAAAAACATATTAAGTTATTAAGATTAATGTAAATCACAATCTGAAAATTAGGCAACATCTCATGTATTAGGAAATCTCAACTAGAATTACCTTATACGTTATACCAGATGACTTGCCAGTTGTCACACACAAGGCGTTCCACCACCACACTCGACGCCTTCCCTCTACCACTAGTAACACCTTCCCCCACCACCACACTCGACGCCTTCCCTCTACCACTAGTAACACCTTCCCCCACCACCACACTCGACGCCTTCCCTCTACCACTAGTAACACCTTCCCCCACCACCACACTCGACGCCTTCCCTCTACCACTAGTAACACCTTCCCCACCACCACACGCGACGCCTTCCCTCTACCACTAGTAACACCTTCCCCACCACCACACTCGACGCCTTCCCTCTACCACTAGTAACACCTTACTCCACCACCACACTCGACGCCTTCCCTCTACCACTAGTAACACCTTCCCCCACCACCACACTCGACGCCTTCCCTCTACCACTAGTAACACCTTCCCCCACCACCACACTCGACGCCTTCCCTCTACCACTAGTAACACCTTACTCCACCACCACACTCGACGCCTTCCCTCTACCACTAGTAACACCTTCCCCCACCACCACACTCGACGCCTTCCCTCTACCACTAGTAACACCTTCCCCCACCACCACACTCGACGCCTTCCCTCTACCACTAGTAACACCTTACTCCACCACCACACTCGACGCCTTCCCTCTACCACTAGTAACACCTTCCCCCACCACCACACTCGACGCCTTCCCTCTACCACTAGTAACACCTTCCCCCCACTACCACACTCGACGCCTTCCCTCTACCACTAGTAACACCTTCCCCCACTACCACACTCGACGCCTTCCCTCTACCACTAGTAACACCTTCCCCCACCACCACACTCGACGCCTTCCCTCTACCACTAGTAACACTTTCCCCCACCACCACACTCGATGCCTTCCCTCTACCACTAGTAACACCTTACTCCACCACCACACTCGACGCCTTCCCTCTACCACTAGTAACACCTTCCCCCACCACCACACTCGACGCCTTCCCTCTACCACTAGTAACACCTTACTCCACTACCACACTCGACGCCTTCCCTCTACCACTAGTAACACCTTCCCCACCACCACACTCGACGCCTTCCCTCTACCACTAGTAACACCTTCCCCCACCACCACACTCGACGCCTTCCCTCTACCACTAGTAACACCTTCCCCCACCACCACACTCGACGCCTTCCCTCTACCACTAGTAACACCTTCCCCCACCACCACACTCGACGCCTTCCCTCTACCACTAGTAACACCTTCCCCCACCACCACACTCGACGCCTTCCCTCTACCACTAGTAACACCTTCCCCCACCACCACACTCGACGCCTTCCCTCTACCACTAGTAACACCTTCCCCCACCACCACACTCGACGCCTTCCCTCTACCACTAGTAACACCTTCCCCACCACCACACGCGACGCCTTCCCTCTACCACTAGTAACACCTTCCCCACCACCACACTCGACGCCTTCCCTCTACCACTAGTAACACCTTACTCCACCACCACACTCGACGCCTTCCCTCTACCACTAGTAACACCTTCCCCCACCACCACACTCGACGCCTTCCCTCTACCACTAGTAACACCTTCCGCCACCACCACACTCGACGCCTTCCCTCTACCACTAGTAATACCTTACTCCACCACCACACTCGACGCCTTCCCTCTACCACTAGTAACACCTTCCCCCACCACCACACTCGACGCCTTCCCTCTACCACTAGTAACACCTTCCCCCACTACCACACTCGACGCCTTCCCTCTACCACTAGTAACACCTTCCCCCACTACCACACTCGACGCCTTCCCTCTACCACTAGTAACACCTTCCCCCACCACCACACTCGACGCCTTCCCTCTACCACTAGTAACACTTTCCCCCACCACCACACTCGATGCCTTCCCTCTACCACTAGTAACACCTTACTCCACCACCACACTCGACGCCTTCCCTCTACCACTAGTAACACCTTCCCCCACCACCACACTCGACGCCTTCCCTCTACCACTAGTAACACCTTACTCAACTACCACACTCGACGCCTTCCCTCTACCACTAGTAACACCTTCCCCACCACCACACTCGACGCCTTCCCTCTACCACTAGTAACACCTTCCCCCACCACCACACTCGACGCCTTCCCTCTACCACTAGTAACACCTTCCCCCACTACCACACTCGACGCCTTCCCTCTACCACTAGTAACACCTTCCCCCACCACCACACTCGACGCCTTCCCTCTACCACTAGTAACACCTTCCCCCACCACCACACTCGACGCCTTCCCTCTACCACTAGTAACACCTTCCCCCACCACCATACTCGACGCCTTCCCTCTACCACTAGTAACACCTTCCCCCACCACCACACTCGACACCTTCCCTCTAGCCCCAGTAACACCTTCCCCCACCACCACACTCGACGCCTTCCCTCTAGCCCCAGTAACACCTTCCCCCACCACCACACCCGAAGGATTCCCATTACCACACCTAAAGCCTTTCCCCCCAGCATGACAAGCGACACCTCCCCCCACCACACCCAAATATTCCCGTTACCACACCTAAAGCCTTCTCCCCACCACCACAAGCGACACCTTCCCTCATCACACCCAAATATTCCATTTACCACACCTAAAGCCTTTCCCCCACCACCAAAGCGACACCTCTCCCCACCACATCCAAATATTCCCGTTACCGTACCTAAAGCCTTGCCCCCACCACCACAAGCGACACCTCCCCCACCACACCCAAATATTCCCGTTACCACACCTAAAGCCTTTCCTCCCACCACTAGGGACACCTCCCCCCACCATACCCAAATATTCCCGTTACCACACCTAAAGCCTTTCTCCCCCAACAGCACAAGCGACACCTCTCCCCACCACACACAAAAATTCCTGTTACGACACCTAAAGCCTTCCCTCTACCACCTCCAGAAGCGACGCCTTCCCCAACCACATTTCTTCCGCTACACCCAACATCCTGTTTCTGCCACACTTACTTTATACCATTCCTTTGCCGCATCCGGAGCCTTCCCCGCAGCACACCCGGAGCTTTCCCAGCACTCAAGGCCTTCCCCCCTCCACACCCACTACCTTTCCACCACACCTAACGCCTTCCCTCCACCACACCCAAGGCCTTTCCCTCTCTCTACCCCCACTACCTTTCCCCCACCACCACACCCAACACCTTCCCTCCACCACACCTGGCACCTTTTCCAATCACACCGGGCAGTTTCATTCTGCCACACTTACCTTATACCTTCCCTCTGTGCTGCGTGCCGTCTTCCATGTATTATACCCGATACCTTCCATTTTTACATGTGATACTTCGAGACAGCGCTATGTAACAGTGGAGGAACTTCATACCCAGGGTCAGGCCCATCCAACCCCATAGTGATGATCCCCCTTAGAAAACCTATTCTCACGTTTTGGTTTTCCCTGCGGTGTCACGTCTGCACGTTATGTTGGGATCCCCACAGTTTACAGCTAATTTTTGGAGGTCGCAGCAGTACGACACTTTATCGGTATATTAGAAGAGGACGCTCACGACAGATACAGAGAGCACACAGCACAGAGCTTCACATTATAAGCAAAACTGAAATCAGTAAATATAGCAATATTCATGGTCTTACAGTTGTGGTTCACATGACTGACAAGTGCGCGGAATACTGAAAACACCTTAAAAACTTAATGTCAGGATATATAAAAAAAAGTGGCCCAGACTGACCACGCGTTGGATAAATGAGAATTTAGGCCCCTCTCTCCCCACTTTGTGTCACATGACTGTAATCGGTCGATAAATCACGGCTTTGATGCAGATATATTTCAGTGTTTTAGTTCACAATCCACTGCTGTCTGACTTGCCCAGAAATGCTTATATCACCAAGCACAAGCAGTCTAAAGGGGACAAGACAATATCCGAAGACACTGGCATCCCGACTTCAACAGTTCTACTGCTCTCAGACACTTATCCAAGAAACAGCCCAGAACTTTCCAATAAGAAAAAGAAATATTAACAAGAAAACCCTACACTACACGGACTGAAACGTGGAAAAGAAACAGAGTACAACATCCAGAGAACTTCAGGCCGAGCTGGAGAAACCTGGAGACACGGATGTAAGACAAACCACAGGACACAATACCAACCGCTAATCCCTCCGTTAAATGTTGTACGGAAAGAAAAGCTAAGTAAAGCGTTAAGCTAATAGACGAAAAATACGAGTGAAGTAAAAGTATCCCCACCTACAGTGACACAAGAAGACGAAGCCTACAGAGAAAAGTGCCCCCACCTACAGTGACACAAGACGAAGCCTACAGAGAAAAGTGCCGCCACCTACAGTGACACAAGAAGACGAAGCCTACAGAGAAAAGTGCCCCCACCTACAGTGACACAAGACGAAGCCTACAGAGAAAAGTGCCCCCACCTACAGTGACACAAGACGAAGCCTACAGAGAAAAGTGTCCCCACCTACAGCGACACATGCAGACGAAGCCTACAAAGAAAAGTGCCCCCACCTACAGTGCCACATGGAGACGAAGCCTACAGAGAAAAGTGCCCCCCCACCTACAGTGCCACATGGAGACGAAGCCTACAGAGAAAAGTGCCCCCACCTACAGTGCCACATGGAGACGAAGCCTACAGAGAAAAGTGCCCCCACCTACAGTGACACATGGAGATGAAGCCTACAGAGAAAAGTGCCGCCACCTACAGTGACACAAGACGACGAAGCCTACAGAGAAAAGTGCCCCCACCTACAGTGACACAAGACGACGAAGCTTACAGAGAAAAGTGCCCCCACCTACAGTGACACAAGACGAAGCCTACAGAGAAAAGTGCCCCCACCTACAGTGACACAAGACGACGAAGCCTACAGAGAAAAGTGTCCCCACCTACAGCGACACATGGAGACGAAGCCTACAGAGAAAAGTGCCCCCACCTACATTGCCACATGGAGACGAAGCCTACAGAGAAAAGTGCCCCCCACCTACAGTGACACATGGAGACGAAGCCTACAGAGAAAACTGCCCCCCACCTACAGTGCCACATGGAGACGAAGCCTACAGAGAAAAGTGCCCCCACCTACAGTGCCACATGGAGACAAAGCCTACAGAGAAAAGTGCCCCCACCTACAGTGACACATGGAGACGAAGCCTACAGAGAAAAGTGCCCCCCACCTACAGTGCCACATGGAGACGAAGCCTACAGAGAAAAGTGCCCCCACCTAGTGACACATGGAGACGAAGCCTACAGAGAAAAGTGCCCCCACCTACAGTGCCACATGGAGACAAAGCCTACAGAGAAAAGTGCCCCCACCTACAGTGACACATGGAGACGAAGCCTACAGAGAAAAGTGCCCCCACCTAGTGACACATGGAGACGAAGCCTATAGAGAAAAGTGCCCCCCCACCAACAGTGACACATGGAGACGAAGCCTACAGAGAAAAGTGCCCCCACCTAGTGACACATGGAGACGAAGCCTACAGAGAAAAGTGCCCCCACCTACAGTGCCACATGGAGACAAAGCCTACAGAGAAAAGTGCCCCCACCTACAGTGACACATGGAGACGAAGCCTACAGAGAAAAGTGCCCCCACCTAGTGACACATGGAGACGAAGCCTATAGAGAAAAGTGCCCCCCCACCAACAGTGACACATGGAGAAGCCTACAGATAAAAGTGTCCCCACCTTTAGTGACACATGGAGGAGTCTATAGAGAAAAGTGCCCCCCACCTACAGTGATACATGCAAGAGATTACAGAAAAAAAAAGTGCCCCCTGTGACAACATGGACTCTGTCAGTGCCTACCATGAGTTAAGTTTCTTAAAATTCAGCCAGACATGACGATAGTTTGTTTATAAACAGGGGATAAGCCCCTCATTGTTTCTACAAGACTCTAAAGCCTAGGTCACACGTAGCGACGCAGCAGCGATCATGACGACAATCTAACCTTATCAGGATCACTGGTGCGTCGTTACATGGTCGTTGGTGAGCTGTCAATCAGGCAGATCTCCACAGCGATCAGAGAGCAGCCACCAGCCACCCATGTAACGACGCTGTGCTTGGTAACCATCGTACACATCGGGTTACTAAGCAAAGTGCTTTGCTTATAGTTACCCAATGTGTACCTTGGCTACGTGAGCAGGGAGCCGGCTTCTAGAAGCTGCGGACGCTAGTAACCAAGGTAAATATCGGGTAACTAAGCAAAGCGCTTTGCTTGGTTACCCAATGTGTACCTTGCTTACCAGCGTCCGCAGAAGCCGACTCCCTGCACATTCAGATCGTTGCTCTCTCGCTTTCAAACACAGCGATGTATGCTTCACAGCGGGAGAGCAATGACCAAAAAATGGTCCAGGACATTCAGCAACGACCGGTGACCTCACAGTAGGGGCCAGGGCGTTGCTGGATGTCACACACAGCGACATCGCTATCACGATCGCTGTTGCATCACAAAAACCGTGATTCAGCAGCGATGTCGCTTAGTGAGTCGTGGCCTTTAGGAGTCTAGTGTTAAAGTTATTGTTGACTCATGTAATTGCCTTGGCCAGTGAAGGTCAGATACCCAGACAAAACAATTATGCGAACCTCCCATTGTATTACTATGTGTATTGCAAGATACAATGTAACTTAGCTGTCTATCCCTCGCCTCTGCCAGAGACCATTACTACTAGGGATATTTTGTATACGGCTTAAAATCTAGCCAATAAGAGCCCAGTCTTATCCACCAATCATGAAGAACCCAATGGTCTGAATGGAGAGCTCAGGGGTATAAGAAGGAGGACTGTCGATTGCCCGGTTAGACTCTTGCTACATGATACCAATCTAGGATCCGCGGATCCAATTGGCAAGCCATAACCAGCCCTTGATTATAATACTACATGGACTTCAGCATCGAATGCAAGGATTCGGCTGAGCTATCAAAGACTACCTAAGGATTGAATCCAGCTTAGTACAATCTAGTCACCTGACTACAGGCTTTGCGGCCCTCAGCCAGCTTCCTAAATCTGGCGTTATTCCATTCTCGGTGGGTGCCCGCCGAAAGCGGGGTTCTGCTGGTTTGGAGTAAGTAGTCCTGGAAGATCTGAGGCACGGACATTCTAATCCCTGGTAAGCCAGCAGAAGGGTGAGAAACTGTTGCCGGTTACATTCTGTGGTTTTGCTGGTTATGTGCCATATGCCGTTAATTGTTTGGGGATCCAATAAAGTCTTAATATTGTGATTCCCTCACCCTGTGTTGTTTGATTAGTTTTCCGCCCACGGTTAAGGAGGTCGAGCATTACCTACCCCACCTGCAAAGATACATGGAGGAGTCTATAGAGAAAAGTGCACCCACCTACAGTGACAAATGGAGATGAAACTAACAGAGAAAATTGCCCCCCACATACAGTGACACAGTGAGAATAAACCTACAGAGAAAAGTGACCGACCTACAGTGATACATGGAGGAGACTACAGAAATAAAAAAAAGTGTCCTCCGCCTATAATGATATGGAGGAGACTACAGAAAAAAAAGTGTCCTCCGCCTATAGTGACACATGGAGGACCCTATTAAGAAAAGTGACCCCCCCCACCTACAGTGATACATGGAGGAGCCTAGACAAAAAAGTGCCCCTACCTACAATGACACATGGAGGAGCCTATAGAGAAAAGTGGTCCCACCTACAGTGACATATGGAGGAAAAAGCGTACAGAGAAAAGTACCCCCTCCTACAGTGACACATGGAGAAGAAGCAAATAGAGAAAAGTGCCCCCACCTAAAAAGACATATGGAGATGAAGCCTACAGAGAAAAGTGCCCCCCACCTACAGTGACACATGGAGGAGCCTATATAGAAAAGTGCCCCCACCTACAGTGACACATGGAGAAGACTACAGAGAAAAGTGCTCCTACCTCCAGTGACACATGGAGGAGCTAACAGAGAAAAGTGCCCCCCGCCTACAGTGCACATGAAGGAACCTATAGAGAAAAGTGCCCTCCACACCTAAAGTGACACATGGAGAAGAAGCCAATAGAGAAAAGTGCCCCACCTACAGTGACACACGGAGAAAAAGCCTATAGAGAAAGGTATCCCCCACCTACAGTGACACATGGAGGAAACTATACAGAAAAGTGCACCTCACCTACAGCGACACATGGAGAAGAAGCTTACAGAGAAAAATGCCCCTTCCTACAGCGACACATGGAGAAGAGGCCTACAAAGAAAAGTGCCCCCTTCTAATGTAACAAATGGAGACGAAGCCTACAGATAAAAGTGCCCCAGTCATACAGCGACACATGGAAAAAAAAGCCTACAGAGAAAAGTGCCCCACTCCTACAGTGACAAATGGAGACGAAGCCTACAGAGAAAAGTGCCCCCTCCTAAAGTGACACATGGAGACAGGGCCACCACTAAGAATTTCAGGGGCCCATACTGGCAAAACTTTGGGGCCCCCTTGAGACTCTGCCCAGAAAATTAATAATACACCCCTAGACAACCCGCTCCAGAATCTCTCTCCCACATTGCCCCATGTATACTCTCCATCCACATACACTGCCCCTCTGGATAATATACCCCCACACAATGCACCTCTGTATAATATGTCTCCCCCACACACTGCTCCTCTGTATAATATCCCCCTACACACACTGCTCCTCCGTACTATATCCCCTACACACTGCTGCTCTGTATAATATCCCACACACATGGCGACTCTGTATAATATCCCGCCAACACACACACTGCTTCTCTATATAATATACCCCCACACACACTGCTTCTCTATATAATATCCCCCACACACACACTGCTTCTCTATATAATATCCCCCCACACACAAACTGCTCCTCTGTATAATAACACTCCAAACACACACTGCTCCTCTGTATAGTATCCACCCCACACACAATGCTCTTCTGTATAATAACCACACACACACACTGCTCCTCTTATAATATCCACCCCACACACACTGCTACTCTGTATGTCCCTCACACACAGTGCTCCTTTTTATATCCTCCACACACAGTGCTCCTTTGTATATCCCCCACACACAGTGCTTCTCTGTATAATATCCCTGCACACACAGTGCTCTTCTGTATATCCCTCCACACACACTGCTCCTCTGTATAATATCCCTCGCATATGCTGCCCCTCTGTATACTAACTCCCCCCACACAAGCTGCCCCTCTTTATATATATCCTCCCACAAACACTGCCCTCAGTATATCACCCCACACACACTATCACTCTGTATACTATCCCCCAACACACACAAACTGCCACTCTGTATATATATCCTCCAGGTATATACGTTCCCCTCCTGGGCACACTCTGGTATATATGCACCATCCTAGTTGCTACCCCCTTCCTGATGTATATGTCTCCTCCTGGTATATATGTACAAACCTGGGGGCCTCCTGATAAATATATATACCCCTCCTGGGCACATTCTGGTATTTATGTCCCCATCCTGGTTTCTGCCCCCTCCCTGGTGTATATGTCCTCCTCCTGCTATATATGTCCCATCCTGGAAGCCTCCTGGTATGTATACGCACGCACACACACACACACACACACACACACACACACACACACGTGGTCAAAATTGTTAGTACCCCTTATTTAAATGAAAAAAAAAATCCACAATGGTCACAGAAATAACTTAAATCTGACAAAAGTAATAAATAAAAAATTATGAAAATGAACAAATTAAAGTCAGACATTGCTTCTTTTCTGCTTCCACAGAATTAAAAAAAATAAATAAATAAAACTCATGAAATAGGCCTGGACAGAAATGAGGGTACCCTTAACTATTGCAATCACTGCAATCAAACGATTCCTGTAACTGTCAATGAGACTTCTGCGCCTCTCGACAGGTATTTTGGCCACTCCTCAAGAGCAAACTGCTCCTCATGTCTGGTGTGTGAAGGTCGCCTTTTCCAGACGTTTCAGCTCTTTCCAAAGATCCTTAATAGGATTTAGGTCAGGGCTCATAGAAGCCACTTCAGAATAGTCCAGTGTTTTCCTCTTAGCCATTCTTGGGTGTTTATAGCTGTGTGTTTTGGGTCATTATACTATTGTACGACCCATGACCTGCGACTGAGACCAAGCCTTCAGACACTGGGCAGCACATTTCTCTCTAGAATCCCTTGATAGTCTTGGGATTCATTGTACCCTGCACAGATTCAAGACCCCCTGTGCCAGATGCAGCAAAGCAGCCCCAGAACATAACAGAGACTTCTATTACTTTTGTCAGATTCAAGTTATTTCTGTGACCATTGTAGGTTTTTCTTTCATTATACGAGGGGTACCAACAATTTTGACCACGTGTGTGTATATATCCCCCTCCTTGGCACATGCTGGTATATATGTTCCCAGCCTCGTTTCTGCCTCTTCCTGGTATATATGTCCCATTCTGGGGACATCATGTCATATTTGTGTGCTGAAAAAAGAAAAAAAAAAAAGAAACAAAAACACATTTTACTCCCCCTCCCAGGCTCCCATGTCGCACGGTGTAGTCTATGAGCAGTGACCCACGGTACATTTCAGCTGGATATGCGCCCTCCGATGTGCATCTAGGTGAAGCAAGGAATGAGCTGAGGTCAGCGGGTGGGGGAGCAAGCTGGGGTCGGCGGGAAGGGGGCGGGGTGGCAGGTTTCGGCAGGGTCACCTAATCACCCCGGCGTTCGTTTTCAGCTCACCGAGAGTAAGTAATTACCCCGAGCCTGGCTGGACCCTTCTCTTCACCGGACCTCGTACACCAGTCAGGGCTGTAATGCATTGATGGCAGCCCTGCATGGGGGAGCCTATAGACAAAAGTGCCCCCCACCTACAGTGGCACATGGAAAAGCTTATAAGGAAAAGTGCCCCTTCCTACACAGACACATGGAGGAGCCTATAGAGAAAAAATACCCCA
Source organism: Anomaloglossus baeobatrachus (assembly GCF_048569485.1). Classification (NCBI taxonomy): domain Eukaryota; kingdom Metazoa; phylum Chordata; class Amphibia; order Anura; family Aromobatidae; genus Anomaloglossus; species Anomaloglossus baeobatrachus. The sequence goes on along the minus strand of NC_134364.1, from coordinate 3,869,212 downwards.
CCTACAGTGACACATGGAAGATCCTATAAATAAAAGTGTCCTCTACCTGCAGTGACACTTGGAGGAGCTTATAGAGAAAAGTTTCCACACCTACACTTCCACATAGAAGAGCCTATAGAGAAAAGTGCCCCCCACCTACAGTGACATATGGAGGAGCTTATAGAGAAAAGTGCCCCCTCCTACAGCGACACATGGAGGAGCCTATAGAGAAAAGTGCCCCCAGTGACACATGGAGACGAAGCCTACAGAGAAAGGTGCCCCCAACCTACAATGACACATGGAGGATGCTATACAGAAAAATGCCCACGCCTACAGAGACACACAGAGGATCACACAGAGTAAAGTGCCCACTCCTACAATGACATATGGAGGAGCCTATAGAAAAAAAGTGCCCCCCCACTTACAGTGACACATGGAGTAGCCTATGAAGAAAAGTGCCCACTCCTACAGAGACACATGAAGGACCCTATAGCAAAAACTGCCCCCCCCTACCTACAGTGACACATGGAGGAGCCTATAGAGAGAAAAAAATCCCCCACCAACAGTGACACATGGAACAGCCTATAGAGAAAAGTGGCCCCCACCAACAGTGACACATGGAGAAGCCTATAAAGAAAAGTGCCCCCTACCTACAGTGACGCATGCAGGAGCCTAGAGAGTAAAGTGCCCCCTCCTACAGTGACATATGGAGGAGCCAACAGAGAAAAGTACCCCCCTCCTACAGTGACACATTGAGGAGTCTATAGAGAAAAGTGTTCCCACCTAGAGTGATTCATGGAGGATACTATAGAGAAAAGTTTTTCTGAAAAAGGTGCCCACTCTTACAGCGAGACATGGAGTAACCTATGGCGAAAACTACCCCCCACTTACATTGACACATGGAGGAGCCTATAGAGAAAAGTGCACCCACTTACAGCGACACGTGGAGGAGCCTACAGAGAAAAGTGCCCCCTCCTACAGTGACACATGGAGGAGCCTATACAGAAAAGTGCCCCTCACCTACAGTGACACATAGAAGATCCCATAAAGTAAAGTGCCACATCCTACAGTGACACATGAAAGAACCTATAGACAAAAGTGCCCCCACCTACAGTAAAAAATGGAGAAGCCTATAGAGAAAAGTGCCCCCTCCTACAGCGACAAATGGAGAAGCCTATAGCGACAACTGCCCCCCACCTACAGTGACACATGAAGGATCCCATAGAGCAAGATGGCCCCTCCTACAGTTACACATGGAGGAGCCTATAGAGAAAAGTATCCCACACCTAAAGTTACACATGGAAGAGCGTAAATAAAAAAAAAAAAAGGCCCCTGACCTACAGAGACATGGATGAGCCTATAGAGAAAAGTGTCTCCACCTACAATGACACATGGAGGATGCTATACAGAAAAGTGTCCCCCACCTACAGTGACATATGGAGGAGCTTATAGAGAAAAGTACCCCTCCACCTACAGTGACACAAGGAGCCTATAGACAAAAGAACCCCCCACCTACAGTGACATATGGAGGAGCTTATAGAGAAAAGTACCCCTCCACCAACAGTGACACAAGGAGCCTATAGACAAAAGAACCCCCCCACCTACAGTGACACATGGAGTAGCTTAAATAGTAAAGTGCCCACTCCTACAGCGACACATGGAGAAGAAACCAACAGAGAAAAGTGCCCCCCACCTACAGTGACACATGGAGACGAAGTCTACAGAGAAAAGTGCCCCCAACCTACAATGACACATGGAGAAGAAGCCTACAGAGACAAGTGCCCCCCACCTACAGTGATGTATGGAAGAGCCTATAGAGAAATGTATCCCCACCTACAGTGAAATATGGAGGATGCTATACTGAAAAGTGCCCTCCCCCACAGTGACACATGGAGAAGACGCCTACAGAGGCACATGGAGAAGAAACCTACAGCGAAAAGTGCCCCCCACCTGCAGTGACACATGGAGGAGCCTATAGAGAAATGTGCCACCCATTTACAGGGACACATGGAGAAGCCTATATAGAAAAATGTGCCCCCCACCTACAGGGACAAATGGAGGAGCCTATAGAGAAAAGTGCCCCCACCTACAGTGACAAATGGAGAAAAAGCCTACAGAGAAAAGTTCCCCCCACCAATAGTGACACATGGAGGAGCCTATAGAGAAAAGTGCCCCCCACCTACTCTACAGTTCAAAAGTTTAGGTTCACTTAGATATTTCCTTATTTTAGAAAGAAAAGCACATTTTTTTTTTTAATGAAGCTAACATTAAATTAAACAAAACGCCCCTCTATACATTGTTATGTGGTAAATGACTATTCTAGCTTCAAACGTCTGGTTTGTAATGCAATATCTACATAGGTGTATAGAGGCCCATTTCCAACAACCACCACTGCAGTGTCTAATGGTACATTGTGTTTCATAACTGTGTTAAAAGGCTAATGTATGTTTAGAAATCCCTTGAAAACCCTTGTGCAAGTATGTTAGCACAGCTGAAAACAGTTTTGCTGATTAGAGAAGCTATAAAACTGACCTTCCTTTGAGCTAGTTGAGAATCTGGAGCATTACATTTGTTGGTTCCTTTATACTTTCATAATGGACAGAAAAAGAGAACTTTCATGTGTTCTTAGAAATGAAGGATATTCCATGCGAGAAATTGCCAAGAAACTGAAGATTCCTACAACGGTGTGTACTACTCCATTCAGAGGAGAGCACAAACAGGCTGTAACCAGAGTAGAGAGAAGTGGAGGCCGCGCTGCACAACTGAGCTACAAGACAAGCACATTACAGTCTCTAGTGTGAGAAATCCACGCCTCACAGGTCCTCAACTGGCAGCTTCATTAAATAGTGTAACAGCAAGCCACCCACTAAGCAGGACCCTGAGGTACCCCAAAACCCTTTAACCTCCATACAAGGATCAGGAATTACTGCAGGGTCCAGGGCTTCACGGCCTAAGGTAGGCTGCAGTCCAAATACGGGGATAGTCGCCAGGCAAGGTCTAAACCTGAACGTCAGCAAGGTAAAAATGGGAAGGCAGGGGGAATGTCCAGAAAACAGGCTGAGGTCAAACCGAGATGTCAGGTGAGGTACAAAAGAGCAGGCAGGGGGGATGTCAATAAACAAAGCCGAGTTCATATGAGACACAAAGTAAGGTGCCTCGTACCAGGAAGGATGTGGCTCACAGCAACACAAGACTATATCTGGCAAAGATCCAAGAACACTGAAGGATATAAAAAGGGTGTGGTGCCTTCCCACAGGCTGGAGTAGGAGCTGATACTAGCTGGAAGGCACACACCCCTACAGTCAGTCAGCAGTACTGCAAGTTCCAGCCAGACCAAGCCTGGTGAATGTGCGGCGACACCATCCACTAGAGCCACAGGAACTCACCTCTCCCCCATCACCAGCACTGCCTGCAGTGTGAGCAGAGCAGCGCCTGGTGACCGGGGCAGACGTCACCGGAGCAGGCCCTCGTGGAGACGTGACACTAGAGCGGTGCCTGGTAACCGGGGCACACGCCACCGAAGCAAACCCTGGTGGAGACGTGACAATAGAACGACGCCTGGTGACCGGGGCATACGTCACCAAAGTAGGCCACTGTGGAGGCGTGACAGTAGACTGGCATCTGGTGACCGGGGCAGACGTCACAGAAGCAGGCCCTGGTGGAGACGTGACAATAGAACGACGCCTGGTGACCGGGGTAGACGTCACCGGAGCAGGCCCTGGTGGAGACGTGACAATAGAACGACGCCTGGTGACCGGGGCATACGTCACAGAAGCAGGCCCTCGTGGAGACGTGACACTAGAGCGGTGCCTGGTAACCGGGGCACACGCCACCGAAGCAAACCCTGGTGGAGACGTGACAATAGAACGACGCCTGGTGACCGGGGCATACGTCACCGAAGTAGGCCACTGTGGAGGCGTGACAGTAGACTGGCATTTGGTGACCGGGGCAGACGTCACAGAAGCAGGCCCTGGTGGAGACGTGACAATAGAACGACGCCTGGTGACCGGGGCATACGTCACCGAAGTAGGCCACTGTGGAGGCGTGACAGTAGACTGGCATTTGGTGACCGGGGCAGACGTCACAGAAGCAGGCCCTGGTGGAGACGTGACAATAGAACGACGCCTGGTGACCGGGGTAGACGTCACCGGAGCAGGCCCTGGTGGAGACGTGACAATAGAACGACGCCTGGTGACCGGGGCATACGTCACCGAAGTAGGCCACTGTGGAGGCGTGACAGTAGACTGGCATCTGGTGACCGGGGCAGACGTCACAGAAGCAGGCCCTGGTGGAGACGAAACAACACTCCACCAAAGTTTGGGTTATAGAGGTGGGTCTGCCCCGGTCACAAACAGCTCCTAGACCCCCAGCAGCGTACTCTACATTTTAGAGGAAGGAGACACATACATAATGTCAGCTATCAGGGTTCACTGCTTGGAGAGGTGATCAAGTGGATGAACATGCAGATCTCCCTCCCAGCCGATGTCATGATCCCAACGTGCCCAATATGTGCTGAAAGGACAAGAACCCACCGGCTGCAAATCACAGAACCCCACACTAAATATTACAGATACGACAAGATCATCACTGGTACACGTCACATACAGAAGATCTACAGCGAGGAAAACTCAACATCAATGCGAGTGATAGGGAAGAGAAGGAAAGATTCAAGAACCGCTCAATCCGATCCACTGATATACTTCATATATAGAATAGATCTACATAAGGGCAGTCACTGTGTACATATATTACATTACTGATCCTGAGTTACCTCCTGTATTATACTCCAGAGCTGCACTCACTATTCTGCTGGTGCAGTCACTGTGTACATACATTACATTACTGATCCTGAGTTACCTCCTGTATTATACCCCAGAGCTGCACTCACTATTCTGCTGGTGCAGTCACTGTGTACATATATTACATTACTGATCCTGAGTTACCTCCTGTATTATACCCCAGAGCTGCACTCACTATTCTGCTGGTGCAGTCACTGTGTACATATTACATTACTGATCCTGAGGTACCTCCTGTATTATACCCCAGAGCTGCACTCACTATTCTGCTGGTGCAGTCACTGTGTACATACATTACATTACTGATCCTGAGTTACCTCCTGTATTATACCCCAGAGCTGCACTCAGTATTCTGCTGGTGCAGTCACTGTGTACATACATTACATTTCTGATCCTGAGTTACCTCCTGTATTATACCCCAGAGCTGCACTCACTATTCTGCTGCTGCAGTCACTGTGTACATACATTACTGATCCTGAGTTACCTCCTGTATTATACCCCAGAGCTGCACTCACTATTCTGCTGGTGCAGTCACTGTGTACATATATTACATTACTGATCCTGAGTTACCTCATGTGTTATACCCCAGAGCTGCACTCATTATTCTGCTGGTGCAGTCACGGTGTACATATATTACATTACTGATCCTGAGTTACCTCCTGTATTATACTCCAGAGCTGCACTCACTATTCTGCTGCTGCAGTCACTGTGTACATACATTACTGATCCTGAGTTACCTCCTGTATTATACTCCAGAGCTGCACTCACTATTCTGCTGCTGCAGTCACTGTGTACATACATTACATTACTGATACAGAGTTACCTCCTGTATTATACTCCAGAGCTGCACTCACTATTCTGCTGCTGCAGTCACTGTGTACATATATTACATTACTGATCCTTAGCTACCGCCTGTATTATACTCCAGAGCTGCACTCACTATTCTGCTGGTGCAGTCACTGTGTACATACATTACTGATCCTGAGTTACCTCCTGTATTATACTTCAGAGCTGCACTCACTATTCTGCTGGTGCAGTCACTGTGTACATACATTACATTACTGATCCTGAGTTACCTCCTGTATTATACTTCAGAGCTGCACTCACTATTCTGCTGGTGCAGTCACTGTGTACATACATTACATTACTGATCCTGAGTTACCTCCTGTATTATACTTCAGAGCTGCACTCACTATTCTGCTGGTGCAGTCACTGTGTGCATACATTACATTACTGATCCTGAGTTACCTCCTGTATTATACTTCAGAGCTGCACTCACTATTCTGCTGGTGCGGTCACTGTGTACATACATTACATTACTAATCCTGAGTTACCTCCTGTATTATCCTCCAGAGCTGCACTCACTATTCTGCTGGTGCAGTCACTGTGTACATACATTACATTACTGATCCTGAGTTACATCCTGTATTACACTCCAGAGCTACACTCACTATTCTGCTGGTGCAGTCACTGTGTACATACATTACATTACTGATCCTGAGTTACCTCCTGTATTATACTCCAGAGCTGCACTCACTATTCTGCTGGTGCAGTCACTGTGTGCATACATTACATTACTGATCCTGAGTTACATCCTGTATTACACTCCAGAGCTACACTCACTATTCTGCTCGTGCAGTCACTGTGTACATACAATACATTACTGATCCTGAGTTACCTCCTGTATCAATTATATGCGACAACCCCAGCACTTTACCCAGCTCTTCCCAATTGACATGGCGTGGTGGCAATCGAGATAATAATGGGTTAATGTCAGCTCACAGCTGACACTAAGCCCTAGATTAGTAGTGGGAGGTGTCTATGAGGCCCACTCATTACTAATCAGTAAGTAAAACAAAAATACAAACACAGAAAAAAATCCTTTGTTTAAAAGCTGCGGCCACAGCAGGGAGTTCCCACTGCCCTTTACCTGTGACTGCAGGTAACCTGACCTCAATGAACTCAGATGACATCATTGAAGTCACCTGAGGTCAAGTTACCTGTGGTTACAGGTGGAGGACCGTGGGAACCTCCAGCTGTGGTGCCGTGGCTAACCTGAGTGATGTCACCGCTGATCCCTGCTCAGTCTCTGCCTGAATTTACGGCATGCGGTCATGTACCATGATCGCACGCTGTGATTCAGATGTAGCACAGCTGGAATCATTGTGGGACCTTGTGTTGATTACATTGGAGCTGGGTGTTTCTGGGGCTTAATAAAGTGGTGAAAAAGGGTGATTTGTGTATTTTAGTTCAAATACAGGATTTTTTGTGTGTTTGTGTTTATTTCTTTTCACTTACAGATTAGTAATGGGGGGCCTCATAGACACGTCCCATTACTAAACTAGGGCTTAGTGGCAGCTGTGAGCTGATATTAACCTCTGTGAGGCAGTGACAGTTGTCATTTATGAAGGTCGCTATATAATCCCTAGAATGTGCCTGGAGACCCTGTGAAACCTGCTGGAGTGTGTTGTAATTACAGTCACTGCTGTGAATGCAACACAAAATAAAGGGATGGAATTGGTCAAGATATGTGACCAAGTATCTTTTTTAATGAAACCAGTTTGGGCTTTTATTTTTGGAGAGTTCTGTAGGTTTGGTAGTGGGACGGAACTCTCCCTCCAGTTCGGGTTTTTTCAATTAGCCCATGTCCCGAGCCAGCAGGGGTGTCTGACTGTGGGATCCACACTGACGGAGGAACATGTGCTATGTATGCGGCTGTGTGGAGTGAACACCGGCCAGCACTGAAGTATCTGGACATTTATTTGTGCAGTGCATGATAAATGAACTGGCTGTGCCCGGGTGTACAGGTCTGTAATCCTTTATTGTGCAGAATAAAGACTGTGGTGTGAACAAGAACCTGGGTTACTGCCTCACAGCCCTTATTACCACTACACCAGGGCAATCGGGAAGAGCCTAGTAAAGTGCTGGGATTGTCGCATCTTATTGATGCGGCAATCCTGTGAGGCTGCAGGCTGATATTTTTAGGTTGGGGGGGCCCCAATAAGCATAGGTCTCCCCAGCCTGAGAATACCCAACTGTGGGCTTTAGCTTGACTGGGTATCAAAATTGGGGCGAGTGTACGCCAGTTTTTTTATTTATTTTTAAAAAGAGCCGAATTCGGTTTCCTTTCTTTTGAAGCACAGCCAAGATAAGCACACAGCTGGGGGCTGCAGCCTGTGGCCATGGCTTCATCTATGCTGGGTATGATAATATAGGGGGACCCTATGCCAATTTTTTTTATTTAAGTACACTACCGTTCAAAAGTTTGTTCTCCTCCAGACAATTGTGTCTTTTCCATGAATCTCCTCCTGTTATTTATCAGATGAGCTGTATAATGAATAGAGAATATCGTCCAGACAGTGACGAGGGCAGAAATAATGATTTTTACGTGAAATAATAATTTTATCCTCACACTTTGCTTTCGGCACAGATCGCTCCTTTGCACAATTCCAGCTTTGCAGAGCTTTAGCATTCTAGCTGGTAATTTGCGGAGGTAATCTGCAGATAATTCCCCCCATGCTTCCCCCCTCCACAAGTTGGATTGCTTTGATGGGCACTTTTTGGTACCATACGGTGAAGCTGCTCCCACAACAGCTCTATAGGGTTGAGGTCTGGTGACTGGGCACCTCCATTACAGATAGATACCAGCTACTTGCTTCTTCCCAAAATAGTTCATGCATAATTTGGAGAAACACAAACAATGGTCAATTTAACCCCTTAGTGACGGAGCTAATTTTCACCTTAATGACCAGACCAAATTTTGCAATTCTGACCAGTGTCACTTCATGAGGTTATAACTCTGGAACGCTTCAACGGATCCCGGTGATTCTGATATCGTTTTTTCGTCACATATTGGACTTCATGTTAGTACCAAATTTAGGACAATATTTTTTGCGTTTATTTATGAAAAAAATTGAATATTGGCAAAAATTTAGAAAATTTAGCAATTTTCAACTTTTGAATTTTTATACCGTTAAACCAGAGATATCTGTGACACAAAATAGTTAATAAATAACATTTCCCACATGTTTACTTTACATCAGCACAATTTTGTAAACAAAATTTTTTTTTGTTAGGAAGTTAGAAGAGTTCAAAGTTTATCAGCGATTTCTCATTTTTACATCAAAATTTACAAAACCATTTTTTTAGGGACCACATCACATTTGAAGTGACTTCGATAGGCCTAGATGATAGAAAATACCCAAAAGTGACACCATTCTAAAAACTGCACCCCCCAAAGTACTCAAAACCACATTCAAGAAGTTTATTAACCCTTCAGGTGCTTCACATGAACAAAAGCAATGTAGAATGAAAAAAAGCAAAAATTAAATTTTACCTAAAAATGTTGCTCTAACCCAAATTTATTCACTTTTAGAAGAAATAACACAACAAAATGGACCCCAAAACTTGTTCCCCACTTTCTTATGAGTGCGCCGATACCCCACATGTGGTCAGAAACCTCTGTTTGGACAAATGGGAGGGCTCGGAACAGAAGGAGCAATATTTGAATTTTGGAAAGCAAATTTGGCTGAAATAGATTGCGGGCACCATGTTGCATTTACAGGTCCGCTACGGTACCTAAACAGAAGAAACCCCTCACAAGTGACACCATTTTGGAAACTAGACCCCTCAAGGCTTCTATCTAAGGGTATAGTGAGCATTTTGGATCCACAGGTACTTCACAGATTTTGTTAACGTTACGTTGTCATACTGAAAATTTTAATAATTTTCTCAAAAATGTTGCTTTAGCATCAATTTTCTCACTTTTTCAAGAGGTAATTCCAAAAATTTGACCTCAAGGTTTGTTAACCACTTTTTTATGAGCGCGGTGATACCTCACATGTGGTCTGAAACCTTTGTTTGGACAAATTGGAGGGCTTGGAACGAAAGGAGCAATATTTGAATTTTGGAAAGGAAATTTGGCTGAAAAAGATTGCGGGCACCATGTCACATTTGGAGGACCCCTAAGGTACCTAAACAGCAGAAACCCCGCACAAGTGACCCCATTTTGGAAACTAGGCCCCTCAAGGAATTTATCTAGACGTTTGGTGAGTACCCTGAACCCTCAGGTGCTTCACAGAATTTTATAACGTTGAGCCATGAAAAAAAAAAAAATAAAATTTTACCACAAAATTGTTATTTCAACCAGGTAGCTTTTTTTTTTTTACAAGAGTAAAAGGAAAAAATTCAGCATAACATTTATTGTGCAATTTCTCCTGAGTTTGGAGATACCTTATATGTGGTGGAAATCAACTGTTTGGGCGCATGGCAGGGCTCGGAAGGGAAGGAGCGCCATTTGACTGCAAAATTGGCTGGAATCAATAGCGGACGCCAGGTTGCATTTGGAGAGCCCCTGAGGTGCCTAAACAGTGGCGGTCCCCCACAAGTGACTCCATTCTGGAAACAAGACACCTCAAGGCTTTTATCTAGGTGTATAGTGAGCAGTTTGAATCCACGAGTACTTCACAGAATTTGATAAGCTTAGGTTGCCATATTGAAAATTTTCATTTTTTTCACAAAAATGTTGCTTCAGCATCAAATTTCTTAGTTTTTCAAGAGACAACAACAAACCGTGGACACAACAGGTTGTTATCCAATGTCTTATGAGCACAGGGATACCCCACATGTGGCCAAAAACCTCTGTTTGGATAAATGGGAGGGCTTGGAATGGAAGGAGCACCATTTGAATTCTGGAAAAGTTGAAATAAATTGCGGGCACCATGTCACATTTGCAGGGCCCTTTGGATACCTATACATTAGAAACTCCCCACAAGTGACCCCATTTTGGAAACTGGATTTTATTCAGGAGTATAGTAAGCATTTTGAATCCACAGGTACTTCACAAAAATGTTGCTGTAGCAACAAATGTCTCACTTTTAGGCTATGTGGCCATGATCCAGCGACACGGCGTCTAGTACAGAGTGTCAACCTTCCTGCAGAGATGTGAGTGTTGTCCACGGGAGAACGCAGCTGCCCATGCCCACGATTTGGGTTCAGGCCGCTGTGGAGCTCTATGCTACCTGCAGAGAACACTCATCTCCGCAGCATAAATTGACATGCTGAGGCTCGGGAAGCTGCACCACAGGTCAGTGTATGCTGCGGAGAAAAGAAGCACAGTGGGCACGGGATTTCTAAAAATCCTTCCACTGTGCTTCTACTGCACAATGCAGCGTTATGGACACAGGGAAAACACCCTGCGCCCAAAACGCTGCAAATCCCGATTGTGGGCGCACAGCCTAAAATGCTACAATGGATGAATGGATAGATGTCAAACATATATAACATCCCACCCCCTGCATATTCTAAGCTGGCGCCCTTTAGTGCCTTTCATGTGGCACTAAAGGGTGCCTAGCCTTGTATTTAGCCCCCCAAAAAATTAATAATTAAAATAAACGACGTGGGGTCCCCCCTATTTTTGATAGCCAGCTAGGGTAAAGCAGACAGCTTCACCTTGGCTGGTGATCAATTTGGAGGGCTCCCCAGGCGTTTTTTTAAAAAAAAAACAAAACGTGGGGTCCCCCCCAAATTAGATCACCAGCCAAGGTGAAGCGGACAGCTGGGGTCTGGTATTCTCAGGGTGGGAAGAGCCATGGTTATTGGACTCTTCCCAGCCTAAAAATAGCACGCCGCAGCCGCCCCAGAAGTGGCGCATCCATTAGATGCGCCAATCCTGGCGCTTCGCCCCAGCTCATCCCGTGCCCTGGTGCGGTGGCAGACGGGGTAATATATGGGGTTGATACCAGCTGTAATGTCACCTGGCATCAAGCCCTGGGGTTAGTGATGTCACGGCATCTTAACTGATACCCGAAATCACTAACCCAGTCAGTAATAGAAAAAAATAAAGACAAAAAAAAATTTATTTGAAAAAACACTCCCCAAAACATTCCTCTTTCCCCAATTTATTGAAAATAAAGAAATTCCGGTCGCTGTAATCCATTTTGGAGATCCCACGCCGACTCTGGATCTTCTAGAATATGGGGGGCACGTTCAGGGAACGTATCCCCCATTTTCTGGAAGAGCAAGCTCTCCATGAGCAGTGTGGGTGCAGTAATCTGAGAATACTGCACTCACACTGCCCCGGTCTAACTTAGGGCAGAGTGACCTGCAGTAAACTCATTCCAGAATATGAGGGGCACGCTCACAGAACGTACCCCCCATTTTCTGGAACAGCAGTCTCTCCATGTGAGGAGTGTGGCTGCAGATTACTGCACTCACTCTCCCCCGGTCCACAGTGGAGCAGCCTGTGCAGCAGCGACGTCAGCGTCCCTGCTTGCAGGGATCCAGCTGACAGCCGCTGTCTGTGCATGCGCCGCCAGCATTCAAGAAGGAGGCGGCGTGATCACCAGACAGGTAACGTAAGACCGGGGGCTGGGGGGGGGTGACGGGGCGTGACCTAGCGGGACCTGGGGACACCTTTCTTTCGCATGTGACGTGTCACATGCGGCAGAAAGAGCAGAGTGAATGCGGCCGCGCGCTGTGCGCTGCTATCTTACACGCTCCGGAGGGGGGAGGGGGGGGTGGCTCTGGAGAACCGGAGGGGGCTCCAGTGACCAGAGGGCTCCGGTGGACCGGAGGAGGGGTCAGGGGGAGGACATTTCCCTTCGATCTGAAATGTTTGATCATTTCAGATCGGAGGGAAATGAATGCAGAGCCGGCGCCGGCGGCAGTTTTCTGTGCGCTTCGGCGCCATTTTGACTGCTCCGGAGGGGGGGTAGGGGTGGGGGGGGGACTCTCCAGTACCGGGGGCTTTGGGGGCACTAGGGGTTTAGATTTCTTTCTCATCTGACATGTTTGATCATGTCAGATGAAAAAGAAATCAGTTTTACCGGCCATTTCTTTTTTTTTATGTGACCGTCGGTATATGGTGTATACCGCCGATCACATTATCGGGGTCCAAAAAAAACACCCCGATTCATAATCTGGGGGGGTCTCAGCTACCCCCGGTAGCTGAAATCCCCGAGATTTTCGGTCGCTGGGGGGCACTACAGGGTTTTTTCAGGCCGCCGCTTTAAAGCGGCGGAACAGAATAAGTACCCTGTTTTGCCGCCGCTTTAAGTCGTACGGCCGTCGTTATGAGGTTAATGCAGGGACACTCCCATTACCCAATTATTTCATCAACGGAAAAAATCAATATATTTTTCCAAAAGGAGAACAAAAGTCCAAAGTAATAAATATATGAACATTTTTATTAGAGACAAAAATCAAAAAATCAAACCACACACATTTACATAAAAGAGATGAATGCAGCAAAAAAGGACACGACATCGGCATTATGTAGATTGGACAATATCCAACTTGGTCCCAATATGATTCTAGTCACAGCCGATGTTGAGTCCTTGTATACCTCGATTAGACACACAGATGGTCTTCGGGCAGTCTCCTTTTTTCTGCATAATAGTACCATCGAAAAATCTATGATTGAACTATTGCTATTATTGCTTGAATTTGTGTTAACTCACAATGTATTTACATTTGATCAGAAGATCTTTCTGCAAACACAGGGTACTGCAATGGGGGCGGCTTGCACCCCCTCATATGCAAATTTGTTCTTGGGTGCATGGGAGTGGGACATCTTTTTGGGAGACGCCATCCCAGGTTGTAGCAACATCCATCATTGGATGCGCTACATAGATGACATCCTGTTTATCTGGGATGGCACCTCCAGTGACCTCAAGAATGTAATGCAGATGTTGAACAATAATCAGCAGAATATAAGACTCATATTCAAGCAAAGTAGAGAATTAGATTTTTTGGACAGCTTCATAAAAACTGAAGATCATGTTTTTTTCTCTACTTCGATTTTCAGGAAAAGTACTGCCACAAACAGTCTCCTTCATGCATCTTCTTTGCATCCTAGGGCGGTAATTTCCGAAATACCTACGGGACAATTTTTAAGAACGAAAAGAATCTGTTCAGTCCAAAAAGCTTTTGAGAAACAATCTGGTGAACTTGCACAAAGATTTTTGGAGAGGGGCTATAGTAAGAAAATTATCCGAAAGGGTTACCATCGAGCTTCACATGCCTCAAGAAGTACGCTACTTTTTTCCAGTGACCATGGATCCAAGAAGACTTTCAGTGACAAAAGAAAAAATGGAGCAGGTACGGTTCATTACAACGTATCATAATCGGTGGGCAGAAACGAAGGACATCATGAATAAATATTGGAAAATCCTCCGTTCGGATATAATTTTGAAACATTTTCTGCCTTCTAAGCCCCTTATTACAGCAAGGAGGTCGAAAAATTTAAGGGATACATTAGTGCATAGTCACTCTGATCCAGAATTAAAGGACAAGAGGGTTGTACCCTTGAAAGCTCAGGGCTTCTTTCCGTGCGGCCTTTGCAAGGCCTTCGCCAATTTGGTTAAATCGAAAAGTTTTGCGAATTTTGATGGGTCTAGAAAGTTTACCATAAGAAAACAGCTTACGTGCTCCTCCAAAGGAGTCATTTATTTAGGTGAATGCCCTTGCAAAACAACTGTATGTTGGTCTCACAACCCGGGAACTCAAGGTCAGAGTACGGGAACATTGCAGGGACATCTCTAAGGCCAGGACTGTGGAGGATATTACGCAACTAAAGACCCTACAGCGACATTTTTAAGGAGTTCCACAACTGTAATCCACATTCTCTTAAGGTCAAAGCCATTGACCAGGTGGTGCTTGGCATTAGAGGAGGGGATTTGGGTAAGATCCTAGCGAGAATCGAGAGTCGCTGGATTTTCAGATTGGGCACATTGAACCCACAGGGTCTTAATGAAACCCTGGGGTTCGGAGCATTTTTGTGAGCACTTCTTTTGTATTGGTTTGTCAACTCCTTTAATATCTTATATTTTTTATAATATTTGTAATTTTTAGTGCGGGTTTGGGGGAGGATCTACTATCAAGTTCCATATATATTTATATATCGGATAGGGAGTTTTGATTGATAGAGTAATAGTAAATTGTGAAACATAGCATTATTTCTATCACTTAACAGATGCTGTATTAGGTGTATTGTGGGATGAGGGAGGATACATAAACAATTTTAATGTAGGTTAGCGAGATTTATGCAATTGGTTTAACAATCTAATGTAACATTCTTACGTGGTAGTTTTTGATAGTACTGGTTTGATTAGGCGGTAACTTAAACTGAACATGCCTATAAAATTTATAGCCATCGGGGCAATGCGCTTGTGCAGTCTAAATCCTCCCGGCACGGAATAATGGGCGCATAATATAGGACATGCTTGCGCCGCTGCACATTTCCTGTGTTTGCCACGCAAGCTGCATTTCATGGTCGCTCGGCAGGAAGTCAATTTTACATAGAGGGAGGAGAATGACTGACGCAAGCGTGAATGTGTTCCCCGATTGGTTAGGCATGTATATTATATACATTATATAATCCCTTTGCTTTCTCCTGCCCGACACGCCCCCTGTAGAAGCCGGGGTAGCGAAACGTACGTCGGGGAAAGGACGACAGCGGCATTCTGACACAATTACACCCAGGTAATTTATTGCTTAGAATTGTGGTTAGCGGTTTCCATGTTTACATGATTCTTTGTGGTGTACCGTAACGGACACCACGTGTCTACAGACACATTGTGGATCAACGGAGAGCACGCAATTATTGCAGCTTATATTGTAGTGCATCCACCTTCAGTATGAGTTTAGTACTGCAAGCACAGCTCTTTAAGCTACTGGGTGGCAGCACATAATTTATTTATGGTGACCAATGGTGCACATTTACATTCATTGTGGGCCAAAATATTACCTATATAATGTTTCTGATATGTTACATAAGGGATATGTGCAATTTGATGCACTTAGACACTTTCTATTCATAATCCCTATGGTTCAGTGCAGCTATTTCTTATAATCATATCGGGTAAAGATATATTGAGGCACAGGTCACTTTAATGTTCTATTTTTGAATTTCATTATGTTAAATATTATGCTGCCGCTTTGTCCTTGATTTTTTGCTGCATTCATCTCTTATGTAAATGTGTGTGGTTTGATTTTTTGATTTTTGTCTCTAATAAAAAATGTTCATATATTTATTACTTTGGACTTTTGTCCTCCTTTTGGAAAAATATATTGATTTTTTCCGTTGATGAAATATTTTGGAGGTTGCTTTGGGTCGTTGTCCTGTTGTAGGATGAAGTTGGCTCCAATCAAGCGATGTCCACAGGATATGGTATGGCGTTGCAAAATGGAGTGATAGCCTTCCTTATTCAAAATCCCTTTTACCTTGTACAAATCTACCACTTTACCAGCACAAAGCAACCCCAGACCATCTCGTTACCTCCACCATGCTTGACAGATGGCGTCAGGCAGTCTTCCAGCATCTTTTCAGTTGTTCTGCGTCTCATAAATGTTCTTCTGTGTGATTCAAACACCTCAAACTTCGATTCGTCTGTCCATAACACTTTTTTTCCAATCTTCCTCTGTCCAATGTCTGTGTTCTTTTGCCCATATTAATATTTTCCTTTTATTAGCCAGTCTCAGATATGTTTTTTCTTTGCCTCTCTGCCCTGAAGGCCGGCATCCCGGAGTCGCCTCTTCACTGTAGACGGTGACACTGGTGTTTTGCGGGTACTATGTAATGAAGCTGCCAGTTGAGGACCTGTGAGGCGTGGATTTCTCACACTAGAGGCTGTAATGTGCTTGTCTTGTTGCTCAGTTGTGCAGCGCGGCCTCCACTTCTCTCTACTCTGGTTACAGCCTGTTTTTGCTCTCCTCTGAAGGGAGTAGTACACACCGTTGTAGGAAATCTGCAGTTTCTTGGCAATTTCTAGCATGGATATCCTTCATTTCTAAGAACAAGAATAGACTGTCGAGATTCACATGAAAGTTCTCTTTTTCTGGCCATTTTGAGAGTTTAATGGAACCAACACATTTAATGCCCAGATTCTCAACTAGCTCAAATGAAGGTCAGTTTTATAGCTTCTCTAATCAGCAAAACTGTTTTCAGCTGTGCTAACATACTTGCACTTAAGGGTTTTCAAGAGATTGCTAAACATCCATTAGCCTTCTAACACAGGTAGCAAACACAATGTACATTAGAACACTGCAGTGGTGGTTGTTGGAAATGGGCCTCTATACACCTATGTAGATAGTGCATTAAAAACCAGACGTTTGCAGCTAGAATAGTCATTTACCACATAAAGGAAGATTTCTATTTAATTTAATGTTAGCTTCATTGAAAAAAAATGTGCTTTTCTTTCAAAAATAAGGAAATATCTAAGTGACCCCAAACTTTTAAACGGTAGTGTATATATACTGTACGCTATAGACGTGCAGACCGGGTCTGTGATTGGAAGCCTCACACATGCTGTCAGTCAGCGTGGAGGCTCGTCTGACTGCAAGCAATCACAGATGCCAGTGGGAGGGTGAAACAGTGAATATGCATGAGCCTAATGAGAGGCCGCAGGAGCAGTTACAGCCGCGCCGAAGACTTGGTAAGTACAGTGCACTCGTTTCTTTTCTTTTTCCTTGTGTTTCCTTTTTTTTTTTTTTATTTCTAGAGTGCCCGATCCTGATTAATACCCGGAGTTCCTCGGGTGTCTTTGAACCCACAGGGGTCAGACTTTACAGTCCGGTCCACTCATCACTATTTTTGACAGAAAAACGCATCAAATCAGAATTGCCAAAAATGCACCAAAGATGCACCATCATTACAAGCGTTTGATTTTTGTTTTTTACATTTCCAGGCTCTCTGGTACAAGGTGCAGTTTTTTTGTGACCACAAAACTGCAGTGTGCGCATGTTGCCTTAGTTTCTCATTCCATAAGATGTATGTGAGGAATGATCATTTCTAAGATGGGAGCTCAGAATTGTAACTGAATGGAGAAGATTTCAAAGATTTGAAGAAATTCCAAGCAGATAAAGAGGTGATAACAGGTCCGAAGCCTCGAAGGGGAAGGTTGTGAGCAATTCAATGAGCAATGATTAGGTCTTTTAAACGGATGTTTCTGGTAAAAGAGTTTTCTAAGAGGATCCAACTTGAATTTTCAACAGGTGAAATGCATGGGTGACTTTGTTTTATTAGGATGGATAAATAATAATGCTTAGACCTCCGTTACATTTCCTTTTTGAAGACTCTTATTGGCTACTCATGGCCTCTCATTTTTCCAAACAACTTTAGACAGTTGGATCTGAAACTTGGGCAAATCTTCTTTGTTGAGTAAAAGGGACAACGACTGAAGGACTTATAGGAGTTTAGGTAAAAGAAACATTATGTACGCGAAGATCTTGCCCCATCAGGACAGCTCAGGCTTGTCGACACCTGATAGATCCTCCTGCGTGGTCCTCAGGATGTCTCCTGACTATCAATAAGATTGTTGTGATTCTTAGTCTTCTGGACACCCAGATATGGAACGACTTTCCAAATAATTCTGGAATTCGCTTTGAATGTTTTGTCTTAAATGTCCGTCCAAGTGCAGATCCATAACCTGAGCTTTACTTAGACTCAGGCTTTATTTTGTTGTATATATTCTTTGCTCAGAACGTTCATAGAGGTGATAAGAGGTTTAAAGCAAACGCTATGATAGAGGTCAACATTCGTTTTATAGTAGAGGAACATGTGTGAACTTGGGATAGAGAAAAGCTTGGGTGGGGTGAGGGGGTCCTGTTTAGCATACACAACATATGGGACAGTATGTAAGTATCGATAAGCTTACACAGCATGCTTAGATCTTTTTTATAATGTGAGATAAAGGAAAATCTGATAATTCTTTATAGATTTCTCTTACTGATGTCAATGGGTTTGTTACTGATGGGATGATATCCACGATAAGACAATGTCTACGGTGAAGCATTGGAGAGACGCGCGTTGGTTTGATGGGTGAGAATTGGCTCCAAGCATCATGGCTTCTGCCTTCAGCGGCATACGGGTCACATTAATGTTGTGCATTGTCTGTATGCATTGGGTCTATTTATGCGGCATTTTACATGAATGTATTATTGTGATTACGCATCTATAATCTCCTTATTATGTATTTACTTGACACCTGCACTTTATAGCTCTCAGGTTCCAGATTGCTCACCCACCACATTGTCTTGTCTGAATGTATTGGCGCCCTTGAAAGTGTTCCAGAAAATGATGGAACACACGTTTTGTGACAGGTTTATTTCCTTTGTTTGTATTGGAACAACACAAAAAAGAAAAAAAGGCAAATTGGACATAATTTCACTCTCCAAAATGGGCCGAACACAATCGTTGTCCCCTCCTCTTAATATTTGGTTCCTCGCCCTTTACCCTTTGGAATAAATCCCTTCCATCAGTCGCCTCCTGTCCCCGTCCACAGCTTCTTCCTCCTCTCACCTGGAATCTCGGACTCTTCTTTATAAACGTCTCCAGGTCTCTCATATCTGAAGGCCTCTCCTCTTCTCCCAATCTTCAGATCTCTCCACATGTGTCAATGGGATTTAGATTTGGATTCATTGCTGATTCTTCAGAACTCTACAGCACTTTGTTTCCATCCATTTCTGGAGCTTCTTTAAGTGTTTGAGGTCATTGTCCTGACCTAGTAATATACCCAGCTTTCTGACACTGGGCTCTACATTGCCACCCAAAAGACTTTGGTAGTCTAAAGAGGTCATAATTTCTTGCCCACAGTCAAGACCACCAGTGCCAAAGGCAGCAAAACAACCCAAACATCTCTGACCTCCATCATATGTGACTGTAGGTGCTGTGTTCTTTACTTTGTAGGCCTCATTACATTTTCAGTAAACAGTAGAATGATGCACTTTACCATAATGCTCTATATTGGTCTCATCGTCCACAAGATGTTTTCCCATAAGGATTTTGGTTACTCACGTACATTTTGGCTTTTTCTGTCTCTTAGTCAGCAGTGGGGTCCTCCAGGGTCTCCTCCATAGCATTTCATGTCATTCAGATGTGGATGGATAGTTTGTGCTGCCTCTGATGCCCCCTGAGCTGCAGGACAGCTTGAATTTCTTTGGCTCTTGATTGGAGCTGATTATCCACAATCTGGAATATCCTGCGTTACAACCTTTCATCAATATTTTCTGCCGTCCACATCCATGGGTTGTAAACTTCTTGATTGTTGCACACCGTGGACAAAGGAACATCAAGATCTCTGAAGATGGATGTGTAACCTTGAGATTGTTGATTTTTTTTCAACAATTGGTTCTCAACTCCTTAGATCGTTTTCTTCTCTTTGAACAGTGATGAGTTATAGAATTAGAAGACCATGAAAACCAATCTAGACCAAGCAAATCAGTGAGAGATAGAAAAATCAAAATAGCAACAAGGATAAGTGCAAATGAAGGACTCAACAGGGATTATCTCAACATGAGTTGGTAATTTGGACTGGTCACGAAAGATTCCCAGTGGAACCATTTAGTAGCGGTAATAGTGATTTCATCTCGAGATTGGGCCATCACCATTTCCATACGGTAGATTGTATTTATCTCTCTGAAACATTCCTCCAAAGATGGTGGGTCTCTCGATTTCCAATGACTGGGGAATACTGTTCGGCTGCCTGGAGAAGATGTCTTAAGAATGATTTGATTTTTTTTAAAAACATTTTTAGGCTTAGAAAACATATGTAACAGAGTGGCTTCAGGGCATCTGGGCAGCATGATCCCCATAATCTCCTGGGTGATCTTTAGGACTCCTTCCCAAAAGCCTCCAGGATAAGACATGACCACCAAATGTGTGACATAGTACCGTCCTGTGTTCCGCATCCCTAGCGCACATCAGAGATTTCAAGGTACCACTTGTGTAGAGATGAGGGGATCTCCTCAAGACAATTTTATAACTTGTTTCCTGAGGTTTGGTGGCAATTGCTGATTTGTGAGACAAATAGAAGCTCTTGTTCCACTATTCTTTGGTAAATGTCTGCTGGAGTTCGGCCTCCCAAGCTTTACAGAAACGGGAAGCGTCTCCAGATCTGCAGAGAGCAATCATTTATAGACATCTGGGATGGCGTGCAGAGGACCGGAGCCAGATGTGCACATCATTTCAAAAAGAGAAAGAGATCGTGTGAATTCCACTTTTCTATCAAATAAGGATAGGAAATGCTGGCGTTGTGCGTACTCGAAATGATCTATCTGAAAGGCATGATCTCCTAAAATAGATGGAGGTGGCCATAGAAGGCCTCCTGATGGCACCTGGGCTTGCCGTAGAGGGGAATTGCATACGAGAGACTAGATCGGCGTTTGGATTTGTCTAACACCGGGTCAAAAGTGGTGTTTAAGTCTCCACACAATAACACTGTTCCTTTCACCAGAGGGACAGCAACGTTCACTCGTTTAATAGTTAGTTTGGTCGTGTTGGAGCGTATGCATTAATGATTGTGAATAGCACTTCTCGTCAGAGAATGATATACCAGCGTCTGCTGCGCAGGCCATTCATGTCCGGGATTTAGGGATGACAATCTCCACTCCTTACAGCGCCATTCTGAATTGTTGGCAAAATACCAAGTCGTGTAGTATTTGTTCTTTATTGGCGGTGAATGGTTGGTCTTGAATTGTGTCTCTTGGAAGCAGATTATGTGCACCTTGTGCCTATGGAGATGGTGCAGGATCTACGCATGTGTGTCAGGGGTGAGGAGTCCTTTTGGGTTGAAGGAAGAGATGTTTAGCTCCTCTATTCGCGTTGGGTTGAAAATTCTTTAGAGGGAGACACAGCAGATTGTATCCAGAGTGCGAGGTCCACATGGCCAAGAAGAGAGCAAAGAAAAGAGGGTAATAAAGGGGTATTCCCAGCTCCAAAATCCTATCCCAATATGCAGTAGGTGTCATAATAATAATATTTGCACATTCTACCAATAAGTAATGCAGTATAGTTCTCCTGATTCACTGTGTCACATACCTCATGTGCAGGGCATTGCAGGAACTTAGGTATCCATAGTTATGATCACTAGCAACTAACTGTGACTATAGGCGTGGTCATAACCATGAATACCTAAGCTGCTGTAATGCCCTGCACATGAGGTGAGAGACATGGCAAATTAGGAGAACTATACTACATTTCTAATGTGCTAATATTATTATTATACCTATTGCATATTGGGACAGGATCTTGGAGATGAAAATACCCCTGTAAGAGACAGAACAAACAAAAGCAGAGGGAAATCTGCAAATAACGTATTCGATGCATAGTCATTACATGGGAGCATGCATGTCTTAAAAGACAACAGGGGTTCCCGACCTATCTGGGGGAAAGAGGTCAGACATTGCAGAAAACAGCTCCTACTAAGACCTAAAGAAATATTCACACGCAGCAGCATCACAATATAAAATTGCCATATTCCATTACAAGGGTGTAATTAGTATTGATAGAGCTCTATATATCCGAATAAGTCGGTTGAGAAGGAAAAGGTACACGCAACTTAATTGGAGCTCTACAGAGATGGAGGGGGTCACTCATCAAGTACAGTCTTGATTTAGGTGCAGCCCTACAAGCCCCGGAGTGTAGAGCGGAAGCGTCTCCTGCCTCCATGACGTTCCTCCCTCGGGGGAAGACCTATAGTAGGCGCAGAGGGCGTGTGATAGGTTCCCAACCTGAATTTGGTGTCTGATGGTCGTAGCAACATATTAGACCATTGGGGCAGAGAGACTTTCGGTAAATCCAAACCGGACCAAATGTTGGCAAGTCCTCTGGAGAGCGCAGTACCAAGGATTGCGGTTCCTTATGGACTGACAGGAAAAAGGGGAACCCCAATGAAACAGAATTCCTTTGTCACGCAGAATATCTAATAATGGTTTGATTGCTGATCGCTGTGCCACAGTATGTCAGGAGAGATCTGGCATAATTCCGATGGGTTTGCCGTTATACAAAAGTTTTGTTTTTTTCCGAGCCGTCTGAAGGATGGATTCTTTGACAGCGAAGAAGTGGATACGGCAGATGATATTCTTAGGGCGTGGATCTTCAGGATCCATGGGATGAAGAGCTCTATCGAGTTCTATTGAGGTCCCCGGAGGCCACTTGAGGAGGTTATTGAAAAATGTCAGCCGAGTTCATGGATTCCGGCAGTCCTCTGATGTGGAGGATATGCCTTCAATTTCTATATTCCAAATCATCAATTTTTTTGTTGGAGAGTATAGCTGCACTTAATGGTCCCGTATAATCTCTTGCAGAGATTGGATGGTGGAAACATTAGTTTCTCGTATTTTGGATAGACCGTCTACTCTGTTAGCGAGGAGAAATCTGACCGGAACTGGGCGAATTCTTGTTTACATTCAGCTACCGCATGGATAGCCAGGGCCAATATATCACATTTGGTTCTAATTGTCTATAGGAGCTCGCAGCTGAGGCACAGACACCGGTCTGTCATCCTGCTTATAGGCAAATGTGAGTGATAAAGGTCCTCCCATGTGGTGTTGCCCTCGTAGAGCTGTGCTATAAAGTATTTGTGGCCTATATAGATCATAGGTATGCCTTCTCCCGAGGGTACAGCAGTGGCAGGTTGAGGGAGCTGTGACCTGCTGATCGATGCGGGAGGCTTTCTGCCCAAGAAGAGCCTGTGGACCACCTAGATAGTGGGGTGGGTGAGGAACTATCAAGAGGTGTTGTCCAGGGTTGTTGTCCTCCTTCCATAAGGAAAGGGGGCCTTACTCCTACAATATCAGCAGCAGAGAACTGCGTGAGGGGAAGTGATAAGGGAGGTTCAGATTGTGGGGTGTTTAAGTTATTCACAGTGGCCATCCCTTTATCTGAGATATGCGAGGCTCCCTCATGGATCTGGGATGTCACCTGTTGTAGTGGGGACACTAGCCCGAGTTCATTCAGTGTCCCCACAGGTACCCCGCTGAGCTGGTCTATCTCCCCAATGCAACAATCAGAACCATAGCAGGGAGATGTTGACTGACAGAGGTGAGGAGCAGGAGAGGTAGACATAGCCTGGGACCCTGACAGTTGCCTCCCTCATGTTGCCATGATGCAGAGGTCATCTTGGAATGGCACTGCCAGCTCCTGTGTCACATCTGTCTGGTGATGCCGGGGGTCTGTGCCATTTGCCGGAGTCTGCGGTTCCTCCCCATCTGATTGTTCGGTTACCTGCTCCTGCGGGGAGTCATCTTCAGCCTCTTCCGCTGTAAAGTTAGTGTGGCCGCTCACTGTGTCCTGGAGCAGCAGTAATGGGGATGCTGGGGCCGGCTCCTGAGAACGGGTTAAATATAGCCCAATAGTGCCCGGCAGGGACACAGGGCGGGTGGAGGAACGTGTCCTGGTCTTAGCAGAGGTTTGCTAATGATATTATGGATGGTGCGGAGGAGCTCAGAGGAAGCACGTCTTCACTCAGCCATGTCACCACGTCCACCTGTTTCTCCCTTTTGTATCTGGTTTCCAGTGTGATTTTCATATTGCCCACACCTGTTACTCGCCACAGGAAAGTCTGAACGAGCATCACGGCTGGAAACAAAGTTTACCCACAATTTTGGAAAAGTGCAAACAACTTTGTCGGCCCATTTTTGGGGTTGTATGAGAAACTATTTACAACTTCTTTTCTTTCCCTGATTTTTGTGATCTTCCAATCCACACAAAGGCAGTAAACACGTGTAATTGCAATCATTCCCTGGGGAAAATACTTCATTTTCTAGAACAAATTTCAAAGGTGCCAACACTTTTGGCCAGGAATGTATATATATTCTTAATCCTGGTCTGTCTTGTCGAAGTCTTTGTAGTCTATGTATCTAATGACTCTTATTAACATAGACCTGATTACTGGTGTCCTGGCAGCAGAGTTTCTATGTGTTCTTGTTATAACAGTGCCCTCTCAGGCGAATTATTAAATTATTTACCTAGAATTGCAAATTTTGGTATTTTATACCTTGTGACATTGTTTGCAATGTCCCTGAAGTTACTATTATCTCTTATCCTTTCTGTAAAAGGTCCATTATTAATGAATACAGGGTTGGAGATAGTGGGCAACCTGGCCGAGAACCCCTCCAGATTGAGAGTTCTGCTTCTCAGTCCCCACTATGCTGGAGACATTAAAACCTATGGAAACAGGTGGAGACACTTAGCCCCGATGTTACTGGCGTTAATGGCTAGGCTCTCCTCACACATTTACAATAGGATTAAAAAACAATTTATCACTTCACAGATCATATTTTGATCACCGCAGATCACTTCAGACATCCCTTAGATAGACATAATCAGTGAAAGGATAGCAACCCCCAATAGATCTGAGCACAACCGAGCACCGAAAAATGGAAACATACGCAAATATGGAAGACATTGGTTGTACTGGAATAAGAAACTCGCAACCTCTTCATCCGTAAACCCCAAGTTATTATTTGCTTTGGTATCTCAGGCGGGAGGCCTTACATAGTATACCTTACATAGTATAGTATCCTTTATGTATCTGCAACTGACATGCTCCATCTTTCCTCTTGTGCTCTCTAATTAAAAATTACAATTAACTCTTTTCTTACTTACTTTTATTTCTGCTCTGTTACTTTCCCTTCCCCACCCCTACCTCTCCCCTGCCCTTTCCCTTCCCCACCCCTACCTCTCCCCTGCCCTTTCCCTTCCCCACCCCTACCTCTCCCCTGCCCTTTCCCTTCCCCACCCCTACCTCTCCCCTGCCCTTTCCCTTCCCCACCCTTACCTCTCCCCTGCCCTTTCCCTTCCCCACCCCTACCTCTCCCCTGCCCTTTCCCTTCCCCACCCCTACCTCTCCCCTGCCCTTTCCCTTCCCCACCCCTACCTCTCCCCTGCCCTTTCCCTTCCCCACCCCTACCTCTCCCCTGCCCTTTCCCTTCCCCACCCCTACCTCTCCCCTGCCCTTTCCCTTCCCCACCCCTACCTCTCCCCTGCCCTTTCCCTTCCCCACCCCTACCTCTCCCCTGCCCTTTCCCTTCCCCACCCCTACCTGTCCCCTGCCCTTTCCCTTACCCACCCCTACCTCTCCCCATCTCTTTCCCTTTCCCACACTTACCTCTCCCCTGCCCTTTCCCTTCCCCACCCCTACCTCTCCCCTGCCCTTTTCCTTCCCCACCCCTACCTCTCCCCTGCCCTTTCCCTTCCCCACCCCTACCTCTCTACTGCCATTTTCCTTCCCCACCCCTACCTCTCCCCTGCCCTTTCCCTTCCCCACCCCTACCTCTCCCCTGCCCTTTTCCTTCCCCACCCCTACCTCTCCCCTGCCCTTTTCCTTCCCCACCCCTACCTCTCCCCTGCCCTTTTCCTTCCCCACCCCTATCTCTCCCCTGCCCTTTCCCCACCCCTACCTCTCCCCTGCCCTTTCCCTTCCCCACCCCTACCTCTCCCCTGCCCTTTTCCTTCCCCACCCCTACCTCTCCCCTGCCCTTTCCCTTCCCCACCCCTACCTCTCTACTGCCATTTTCCTTCCCCACCCCAACCTCTCCCCTGCCCTTTCCCTTCCCCACCCCTACCTCTCCCCATCTCTTTCCCTTTCCCACCCTTACCTCTCCCCTGCCCTTTCCCTTCCCCACCCCTACCTCTCCCCTGCCCTTTCCCTTCCCCACCCCTACCTCTCCCCTGCCCTTTCCCTTCCCCACCCCTACCTCTCCCCTGCCCTTTCCCTTCCCCACCCCTACCTCTCCCCTGCCCTTTCCCTTCCCCACCCCTACCTCTCCCCTGCCCTTTCCCTTCCCCACCCCTACCTCTCCCCTGCCCTTTCCCCACCCCTACCTCTCCCCTGCCCTTTCCCCACCCCTACCTCTCCCCTGCCCTTTCCCTTCCCCACCCCTACCTCTCCCCTGCCCTTTCCCTTCCCCACCCCTACCTCTCCCCTGCCCTTTCCCTTCCCCACCCCTACCTCTCCCCTGCCCTTTCCCCACCCCTACCTCTCCCCTGCCCTTTCCCCACCCCTACCTCTCCCCTGCCCTTTCCCTTCCCCACCCCTACCTCTCCCCTGCCCTTTCCCTTCCCCACCCCTACCTCTCCCCTGCCCTTTCCCTTCCCCACCCCTACCTCTCCCCTGCCCTTTCCCTTCCCCACCCCTACCTCTCCCCTGCCCTTTCCCCACCCCTACCTCTCCCCTGCCCTTTCCCCACCCCTACCTCTCCCCTGCCCTTTCCCCAACCCTACCTCTCCCCTGCCCTTTCCCCACCCCTATCTCTCCCCTGCCCTTTCCCCACCCCTACCTCTCCCCTGCCCTTTCCCTTCCCCACCCCTACCTCTCCCCTGCCCTTTCCCTTCCCCACCCCTACCTCTCCCCTGCCCTTTCCCTTCCCCACCCCTACCTCTCCCCTGCCCTTTCCCTTCCCCACCCCTACCTCTCCCCTGCCCTTTCCCTTCCCCACCCCTACCTCTCCCCTGCCCTTTCCCTTCCCCACCCCTACCTCTCCCCTGCCCTTTCCCTTCCCCACCCCTACCTCTCCCCTGCCCTTTCCCTTCCCCACCCCTACCTCTCCCCTGCCCTTTCCCTTCCCCACCCCTACCTCTCCCCTGCCCTTTCCCTTCCCCACCCCTACCTCTCCCCTGCCCTTTCCCTTCCCCACCCCTACCTCTCCCCTGCCCTTTCCCTTCCCCACCCCTACCTCTCCCCTGCCCTTTCCCTTCTCACCCCTACCTCTCCCCTGCCCTTTCCCTTCCCCACCCCTACCTCTCCCCTGCCCTTTCCCTTCCCCACCCCTACCTCTCCCCTGCCCTTTCCCTTCCCCACCCCTACCTCTCCCCTGCCCTTTCCCTTCCCCACCCCTACCTCTCCCCTGCCCTTTCCCTTCCCCACCCCTACCTCTCCCCTGCCCTTTCCCTTCCCCACCCCTACCTCTCCCCTGCCCTTTCCCTTCCTTTTTAAATCAAATTATTTGATTATTTTGTTATAACTTTATACTAATATGGAAAATCTATTAAAAAATTATGATATCTCGGGTGATCCCTCAGGTCTAGGTATTATCACATAATAGGGATGATATCTCGGGTTATACAGTCATATGGAAGTTTATGCACCCCTATTAATGTTAACCTTTTTTCTTTATAATAATTTGGGTTTTTGCTATTTCAGTCTCATATATCTAATAACTGATGGACTGAGTAATATTTCTGGATTGAAATGAGGTTTATTGTACTAACAGAAAATGTGCAATCCACATTTAAAGAAAATTTGACCGGTGCAAAAGTATGGGCACCTCAACATAAAAGGGACATTAATATTTTGTAGATCCTCCTTTTGCAGAAATCACAGCCTCTAGTCGCTTCCTGTAGCTGTTAATGAGTTCCTGGATCCTGGGTGAAGGTAGATTTGACCATTCCTGTTTACAAAACAATTCCAGTTCAGGTAAGTTTGATGGTCGCCGAGCATGGACAGCCGCTTCACATCATCCCACAGATGTTCAATGATATTCAGGTCTGGGGACTGGGATGGCCATTCCAGAACATTGTAATTGTTCCTCTGCATGAATGCCTGAGTAGATTTGGAGCAGTGTTTTGGATCATTGTCTTGCTGAAATATCCATCCCCTGCGTAACTTCAACTTCGTCACTGATTCTTGCACATTATTGTCAAGAATCTGCTGATACTGAGTTGAATCCATGCGACCCTCAACTTTAACAAGATTCCCGGTGCCGGCATTGGCCACACAGCCCCAAAGCATGATGGAACCTCCACCAAATTTTACTGTGGGTAGCAAGTGCTTTTCTTGGAATGCCGTGTTTTTTGCCTCCATGCATAACGCCTTTTTGTATGACCAAACAACTCAATCTTTGTTTCATCAGTCCACAGGACCGTCTTCCAAAATGTAACTGGCTTGTCCAAATGTGCTTTTGCATACCTCAGGCGTCTCTGTTTGTGGCGTGCTTGCAGAAACGGCTTCTTTCGCATCACTCTCCCATACAGCTTCTCCTTGTGCAACGTGCGCTGTATTGTTGACCGATGCACATTGACACCATCTGCAGCAAGATGATGCTGCAGGTCTTTGGAGGTGGTCTGTGGATTGTCCTTGACTGTTCTCACCATTCTTCTTCTCTGCCTTTCTGATATTTTTCTTGGCCTGCCACTTCTGAGCTTAACAAGAACTGTATCTGTGTTCTTCCATTTCCTTACTATGCTCCTCACTGTGGAAACTGACAGTTTAAATCTCCGAGACAACTTTTTGTACCTTCCCCTGAACAACTATGTTGAATAATCTTTGTTTTCAGATCATTTGAGAGTTGTTTTGAGGAGCCCATGATGCCACTCTTCATAGGAGACTCAAATAGGAGAACAACTGGCAAGTGGCCACCTTAAATACCTTTTCTCATGATTGGATACACCTGCCTATGAAGTGCAAAGCTCAATGAGGTTACAAAACCAATTTAGTGCTTTAGTAAGTCAGTAAAAAGTAGTTAGGAGGGTTCAAATCAAGAAATTGATAAGGGTGCCCATACTTTTGCAACGGTCACATTTAGTTTAATTGCGGATTGCACATTTTCTGTTAGTGCAATAAACCTCATTGCAATCCAGAAATATTACTCAGTCCATCAGTTATTAGATATATGAAACTGAAATAGCAAAAACCCAAATTGTTATAAAGAAGAAAGGGTAACATTAATAGGGGTGCCCAAACTTTTTCATATGACTGTATCCCCAGGGTCCGGGTATTATCACATAATAGAGATGATATCTCGGGTGAGATCCCCCAGGTCCGGGTATTATCACATAATAGAGATGATATCTCGGGTGAGATCCCCCAGGTCCGGGTATTATCACATAATAGAGATGATATCTCGGGTGATATCCCCCAGGTCCGGGTATTATCACATAATAGAGATGATATCTCGGGTGAGATCCCCCAGGTCCAGGTATTATCACATAATAGAGATGATATCTCGGGTGAGATCCCCCAGGTCCGGGTATTATCACATAATAGGGATGATATCTCAGGTGATATCCCCAGGGTCCGGGTATTATCACATAACAGGGATGATATCTCGGGTGATATCCCCCAGGTCCGGGTATTATCACATAATAGAGATGATATCTCGGGTGATATCCCCCAGGTCCGGGTATTATCACATAATAGAGATGATATCTCGGGTGATATCCCCCAGGTCCGGGTATTATCACATAATAGAGATGATATCTCGGGTGATATCCCCCAGGTCCGGGTATTATCACATAATAGGGATGATATCTCGGGTGAGATCCCCCAGGTCCGGGTATTATCACATAATAGAGATGATATCTCGGGTGATATCCCCCAGGTCCGGGTATTATCACATAATAGAGATGATATCTCGGGTGATATCCCCCAGGTCCGGGTATTATCACATAATAGGGATGATATCTCGGGTGAGATCCCCCAGGTCCGGGTATTATCACATAATAGAGATGATATCTCGGGTGAGATCCCCCAGGTCCGGGTATTATCACATAATAGAGATGATATCTCGGGTGATATCCCCCAGGTCCGGGTATTATCACATAATAGAGATGATATCTCGGGTGATATCCCCCAGGTCCGGGTATTATCACATAATAGAGATGATATCTCGGGTGATATCCCCCAGGTCCGGGTATTATCACATAATAGAGATGATATCTCGGGTGATATCCCCCAGGTCCGGGTATTATCACATAATAGAGATGATATCTCGGGTGATATCCCCCAGGTCCGGGTATTATCACATAATAGAGATGATATCTCGGGTGAGATCCCCCAGGTCCAGGTATTATCACATAATAGAGATGATATCTCGGGTGATATCCCCCAGGTCCGGGTATTATCACATAATAGGGATGATATCTCGGGTGATATCCCCCAGGTCCGGGTATTATCACATAATAGGGATGATATCTCGGGTGATATCCCCCAGGTCCGGGTATTATCAAATAATAGAGATGATATCTCGGGTGAGATCCCCCAGGTCCGGGTATTATCACATAATAGAGATGATATCTCGGGTGATATCCCCCAGGTCCGGGTATTATCACATAATAGAGATGATATCTCGGGTGAGATCCCCCAGGTCCGGGTATTATCACATAATAGAGATGATATCTCGGGTGAGATCCCCCAGGTCCTGGTATTATCACATAATAGGGATGATATCTCGGGTGATATCCCCCAGGTCCGGGTATTATCACATAATAGAGATGATATCTCGGGTGATATCCCCCAGGTCCGGGTATTATCACATAATAGAGATGATATCTCGGGTGATATCCCCCAGGTCCGGGTATTATCACATAATAGGGATGATATCTCGGGTGATATCCCCCAGGTCCGGGTATTATCACATAATAGGGATGATATCTCGGGTGATATCCCCCAGGTCCGGGTATTATCACATAATAGAGATGATATCTCGGGTGAGATCCCCCAGGTCCGGGTATTATCACATAATAGGGATGATATCTCGGGTGATATCCCCCAGGTCCGGGTATTATCACATAATAGGGATGATATCTCGGGTGAGATCCCCCAGGTCCGGGTATTATCACATAATAGAGATGATATCTCGGGTGATATCCCCCAGGTCCGGGTATTATCACATAATAGAGATGATATCTCGGGTGATATCCCCCAGGTCCGGGTATTATCACATAATAGAGATGATATCTCGGGTGATATCCCCCAGGTCCGGGTATTATCACATAATAGAGATGATATCTCGGGTGATATCCCCCAGGTCCGGGTATTATCACATAATAGAGATGATATCTCGGGTGAGATCCCCCAGGTCCAGGTATTATCACATAATAGAGATGATATCTCGGGTGATATCCCCCAGGTCCGGGTATTATCACATAATAGGGATGATATCTCGGGTGATATCCCCCAGGTCCGGGTATTATCACATAATAGGGATGATATCTCGGGTGATATCCCCCAGGTCCGGGTATTATCAAATAATAGAGATGATATCTCGGGTGAGATCCCCCAGGTCCGGGTATTATCACATAATAGAGATGATATCTCGGGTGATATTTCCCAGGTCCGGGTATTATCACATAATAGAGATGATATCTCGGGTGAGATCCCCCAGGTCCGGGTATTATCACATAATAGAGATGATATCTCGGGTGAGATCCCCCAGGTCCGGGTATTATCACATAATAGAGATGATATCTCGGGTGAGATCCCCCAGGTCCTGGTATTATCACATAATAGGGATGATATCTCGGGTGATATCCCCCAGGTCCGGGTATTATCACATAATAGGGATGATATCTCGGGTGATATCCCCCAGGTCCGGGTATTATCACATAATAGAGATGATATCTCGGGTGATATCCCCCAGGTCCGGGTATTATCACATAATAGGGATGATATCTCGGGTGATATCCCCCAGGTCCGGGTATTATCACATAATAGGGATGATATCTCGGGTGATATCCCCCAGGTCCGGGTATTATCACATAATAGAGATGATATCTCGGGTGAGATCCCCCAGGTCCGGGTATTATCACATAATAGGGATGATATCTCGGGTGAGATCCCCCAGGTCCGGGTATTATCACATAATAGGGATGATATCTCGGGTGAGATCCCCCAGGTCCGGGTATTATCACATAATAGGGATGATATCTCGGGTGAGATCCCCCAGGTCCGGGTATTATCACATAATAGGGATGATATCTCGGGTGAGATCCCCCAGGTCCGGGTATTATCACATAATAGGGATGATATCTCGGGTGATATCCCCCAGGTCCGGGTATTATCACATAATAGGGATATCTCGGGTGATATCCCCCAGGTCCGGGTATTATCACATAATAGAGATGATATCTCGGGTGAGATCCCCCAGGTCCGGGTATTATCACATAATAGAGATGATATCTCGGGTGAGATCCCCCAGGTCCGGGTATTATCACATAATAGAGATGATATCTCGGGTGATATCCCCCAGGTCCGGGTATTATCACATAATAGAGATGATATCTCGGGTGATATCCCCCAGGTCCGGATATTATCACATAATAGAGATGATATCTCGGGTGAGATCCCCCAGGTCCGGGTATTATCACATAATAGGGATGATATCTCGGGTGAGATCCCCCAGGTCCGGGTATTATCACATAATAGGGATGATATCTCGGGTGATATCCCCCAGGTCCGGGTATTATCACATAATAGAGATGATATCTCGGGTGATATCCCCCAGGTCCGGATATTATCACATAATAGAGATGATATCTCGGGTGAGATCCCCCAGGTCCGGGTATTATCACATAATAGGGATGATATCTCGGGTGAGATCCCCCAGGTCCGGGTATTATCACATAATAGAGATGATATCTCGGGTGATATCCCCCAGGTCCGGGTATTATCACATAATAGAGATGATATCTCGGGTGAGATCCCCCAGGTCCGGGTATTATCACATAATAGGGATGATACTCGGGTGAGATCCCCCAGGTCCGGGTATTATCACATAATAGGGATGATATCTCGGGTGATATCCCCCAGGTCCGGGTATTATCACATAATAGGGATATCTCGGGTGATATCCCCCAGGTCCGGGTATTATCACATAATAGAGATGATATCTCGGGTGAGATCCCCCAGGTCCGGGTATTATCACATAATAGGGATGATATCTCGGGTGATATCCCCCAGGTCCGGGTATTATCACATAATAGGGATATCTCGGGTGATATCCCCCAGGTCCGGGTATTATCACATAATAGAGATGATATCTCGGGTGAGATCCCCCAGGTCCGGGTATTATCACATAATAGAGATGATATCTCGGGTGAGATCCCCCAGGTCCGGGTATTATCACATAATAGAGATGATATCTCGGGTGATATCCCCCAGGTCCGGGTATTATCACATAATAGAGATGATATCTCGGGTGATATCCCCCAGGTCCGGATATTATCACATAATAGAGATGATATCTCGGGTGAGATCCCCCAGGTCCGGGTATTATCACATAATAGGGATGATATCTCGGGTGAGATCCCCCAGGTCCGGGTATTATCACATAATAGGGATGATATCTCGGGTGATATCCCCCAGGTCCGGGTATTATCACATAATAGAGATGATATCTCGGGTGATATCCCCCAGGTCCGGATATTATCACATAATAGAGATGATATCTCGGGTGAGATCCCCCAGGTCCGGGTATTATCACATAATAGGGATGATATCTCGGGTGAGATCCCCCAGGTCCGGGTATTATCACATAATAGAGATGATATCTCGGGTGATATCCCCCAGGTCCGGGTATTATCACATAATAGAGATGATATCTCGGGTGAGATCCCCCAGGTCCGGGTATTATCACATAATAGGGATGATACTCGGGTGAGATCCCCCAGGTCCGGGTATTATCACATAATAGGGATGATATCTCGGGTGATATCCCCCAGGTCCGGGTATTATCACATAATAGGGATATCTCGGGTGATATCCCCCAGGTCCGGGTATTATCACATAATAGAGATGATATCTCGGGTGAGATCCCCCAGGTCCGGGTATTATCACATAATAGAGATGATATCTCGGGTGATATCACCAGGGTCTTTTTTATTTAATCGGCAGATATTACTAGTGTTGCTGCTGAGTTCTTGTGCTTTGCTGCCATCTTCTGGTTCACAATAGGAAGGACGTCTCCTCTCGGAGGTCTCTGTTGCAGGCACAAAGTGTTAAGGTCCATTCATAGTAAGGTGGATATAACCTGGCCCTTCTAATCTTGGGATTGAAGAGTACTGACTTCTGCAATGATCGGCCGCTCAAGCATGGAGCAGAAGCATGGCCACCAATCAGGTGCAGAAGGGCAGAGGCTATCTGACATGGTCTTCAAAAGCGGAAAGCAGTCTACACGACAGTCTCAATGCAGGAATAATTACACCTCCATTGTACAGAAACTGGTGGACTAAACTGGAGGAAAATGGCAGATGATTGCGCTGTAACAGAGGAGGTTCTGGGCTGGGACCCCAATATCCATCCCAGCACAATGGCGCACTTTCCCTCCAGACCATGGAGACCATGGAGACCATGGAGATCATGGAGACCATGGAGATCATGGAGACCATGGAGATCATGGAGACCATGGAGATCATGGAGACCATGGAGACCATGGGCCCAGCTCCTGCTTGTGGGTGGAGAGGGCATTATTATCTTAGAGAATCATCTCCATTCATCTCCCGATGACAGGAATTTACGGGTCTATGCCTGAAGATTGATAACTTAGCAGGAACGGTGCAGATGGCGGTCGTGTGACATCAGCCATGGTCCTCATTCTGTGGAGCACGTAGACTGTGCCATCTTCTGCCTGCAACTTCCCGGTTTTTACTTTTGCTCCATTTTACCTTGTTCTCTCGCTGCTCACACAAAATGGCTGCATATTCCATTAGCCGTCACCATGGCAACAAAGTCAGAGAGCTCAGGCTGCGGGTAATATCATAACGACCTCTTCGCTGGTGACAATGCTCCGCACTGACGATACCAGCGGCACTTAGCGCTACAACTCACAGGATCAGTCTCCAGAAATGGGAGACGAGGCAGGAGGACGAAAAACCGCCACGGCACCGACCGAAAATAATGCTCGCCCCACAAGGCCAGGGTCAGGCCCCAGAGCTAGGATATGGGGCATAAGGAGAAGCTTCAGGGCCACAAAGTAAACTGGTCACTAGAGTGGAGGCCACCGTGGAGCAGCAGGGCCTGGATATAATGGCTGCCTCCGCACCCCTAGAGTGAAACCTTACCTGCCAGATGGTGAACTTTGTGGCCACTAAAAACTGTTGACAATACATCTGCCACCTATGAAAGGCCACGTCCCTGCTCGCCTCAGCCCCGCTTTCCAGACACCTTCCAGAGATTTCCGCTCATATCTCCAGTGTCGGATGGGAACCTCCCAACTCTCCTGGGGAACAGAAGTCTGCGGTCATTTCAGAAAGACTCTCTGGCGTTACGGGTGAGCTGACAAATTACAGCAAGCCCCCGATGAAAAACCAAGGACAGAACTCTAGCAATGACCATTACAGACATCACAATTAATGGGGTGAAGACCCTCATAATCAGGGGCGTAACAACCACGGTCGAAGTGATCGCAACTGTGACTGGGCCCGGCAGGGTTAGTGGCCCGGCGTCCGCCCTGCAGAGAAGCAGCCTGCTCCTATCAGTGAGAGAGGAGCTGTGCTGTAACAGCAAACTATATGGACGCTATGGGGCCCGTAAGTCAGGCGGGCCTGGTACCGGCACCGGCCCTCCACGCCCGTCATCGCACACAGCAATGATAAAGGATAGAGGTGAGCGCTCCGCTCCATCCCACATCATCCTCTCCCTGTGCCTGCGCTCGAAGTCTCAGTGCAGCCGAGCGCGGTGACGTCACTACCGAGCGCCACTGCTCATAACGCCAAATATCATGTCCTCCAGATCCTGCATCAGGACAAGGAACAGACGTAATAGACCGTCTCCTGCTGTTACATGTCACAGGGTGTAAACAAGAACCTAAATCCAAAAACGGAAATAGAGATCCATATTTACATATGCATGTCTACCGAGCAAACTATATAAACCTACAATTAGACCTGCATGATTGTATGGTGCATTAGAGGAAATACACAAAATTTCAAAAAGTATACAAATTTTATTAACATGATTTAAACAGCATAAAGTATCACATGGTTAGAGACGGATGTCAAAAAGGACACAGTTAAAAATCATTCCCCTTAAAAACACAGAAAGAACAATCCTGGGACAGTGTGGTACAAAGTTGGTATCGTTTCAGTGGTCAAAAGGAATTTGGGATATGTACATACACCCTAAAGTACATCAAGGCTGATTTGCACAAGAACACCAATCTAATGTGCTTCAGCAGTCATAAGAAGGTGTATGATTATACCCCTAATCCATCAAAAATACTAGTACTGACAGTCCAGCAGATGTAGTCAGAAATTGATACACAGGGTTAATACAACATGCAGATGCAGGCATCCTAGACATATAAATAACCATCATGAATTACAGAGATCAAGGCATGCATTACTGCAGTTGTGTTATTAATCATTACTCATATGATGATTAACCAACCTTCAGGTCAAGATATATAATACCAAATGCATACCATACCAGCCTACCACCCAAAAAGGGAGGGGGGAGAGGTAAGCAAGGGGTTTGACCATAAAGGGGTTGGTAATCTGCTGGAGGCAGATTAAAGATAAAAGGAGACCACTACCTGTCAGACCACACTGCCCAGCACCTCTACGCGCGTTTCACACTCGCTTCGTCAGGAGGTCATGTGATACTTTATGCTGTTTAAATCATGTTAATAAAATTTGTATACTTTTTGAAATTTTGTGTATTTCCTCTAATGCACCATACAATCATGTAAACAAGAACCGTCTGGTCTGTGTCTGCTGTAATATGTCAAATGCTTCTATACAAACGTACATCAAACTCCACGAGATCTGCGCCACACCTCGTAGAGGTGAGAACAAGCCTGAGAACCCATTGCTACTGCTAAGCCAGGCGTATAGTCATATCACTACTATAATACTGCTCCTATATATATGAATATAACTGCTATAATACTGCCCCCTATATACAAGAATATAACTGCTATAATACTGCCCCTATATACAAAAATATAACTACTATAATACTGCCCCTATATACAAGGATATAACTGCTATAATACTGCCCCCTATATACAAGAATATAACTGCTATAATACTGCCCCTAAGTACAAGAATATAACTGCTATAATACTGCCCCTAAGTACAAGAATATAACTGCTATAATACTGCCCCTAAGTACAAGAATATAACTGCTATAATACTGCCCCCTATGTACAAGAATATAACTACTATAATACTGCCCCCTATGTACAAGAATATAACTACTATAATACTGCCCCTATGTACAGGAATATAACTACTATAATACTGTCCCTATGTACAAGAATATAACTACTATAATACTGCCCCCTATGTACAAGAATATAACTACTATAATACTGTCCCTATGTACAAGAATATAACTACTATAATACTGCCTCTATGTACAAGAATATAACTACTATAATACTGTCCCTATGTACAAGAATATAACTACTATAATACTGCCCCCTATGTACAAGAATATAACTACTATAATACTGCCCCTATGTACAAGAATATAACTACTATAATACTGCTTCTATGTACAAGAATATAACTACTATAATACTGTCCCTATGTACAAGAATATAACTACTATAATACTGCCCCCTATGTACAAGAATATAACTACTATAATACTGCCCCTATGTACAAGAATATAACTACTATAATACTGCCCCCTATGTACAAGAATATAGCTACTATAATACTGCTTCTATGTACAAGAATATAACTACTATAATACTGCCCCTATGTACAAGAATATAACTACTATAATACTGCCCCCTATGTACAAGAATATAACTACTATAATACTGCCCCCTATGTACAAGAATATAACTACTATAATACTGCCCCTATGTACAAGAATATAACTACTATAATACTGCCCCTATGTACAAGAATATAACTACTATAATACTGCTTCTATGTACAAGAATATAACTACTATAATACTGCCCCTATGTACAAGAATATAACTACTATAATACTGCCCCTATGTACAAGAATATAACTACTATAATACTGCCCCTATGTACAAGAATATAACTACTATAATACTGCCCCTATGTACAAGAATATAACTACTATAATACTGCCCCTATGTACAAGAATATAACTACTATAATACTGCCCCTATGTACAAGAATATAACTACTATAATACTGTCCCCTATGTACAAGAATATAACTACTATAATACTGCCCCCTATGTACAAGAATATAACTACTATAATACTGCCCCCTATGTACAAGAATATAACTACTATAATACTCCCCCTATGTACAAGAATATAACTACTATAATACTGCTTCTATGTACAAGAATATAACTACTATAATACTGCCCTCTATGTACAAGAATATAACTACTATAATACTGCTTCTATGTACAAGAATATAACTACTATAATACTGTCCCTATGTACAAGAATATAACTACTATAATACTGCCCCTATGTACAAGAATATAACTACTATAATACTGCTTCTATGTACAAGAATATAACTACTATAATACTGCCCCTATGTACAAGAATATAACTACTATAATACTGCCCCTATATACAAGAATATAACTACTATAATACTGCCCCTATGTACAAGAATATAACTACTATAATACTGCCCCTATGTACAAGAATATAACTACTATAATACTGCCCCTATGTACAAGAATATAACTACTATAATACTGTCCCCTATGTACAAGAATATAACTACTATAATACTGCCCCCTATGTACAAGAATATAACTACTATAATACTGCCCCCTATGTACAAGAATATAACTACTATAATACTCCCCCTATGTACAAGAATATAACTACTATAATACTGCTTCTATGTACAAGAATATAACTACTATAATACTGTCCCTATGTACAAGAATATAACTACTATAATACTGCCCCTATGTACAAGAATATAACTGCTACAATACTGCCCCTTATGTACAAGAATATAACTACTATAATACTGCCCCTATATACAAGAATATATCTACTATAATACTGCCCCTTATGTACAAGAATATAACTACTATAATACTGCCCCTATATACAAGAATATATCTACTATAATACTGCCCCCATGTACAAGAATATAACTACTATAATACTGCCCCTATATACAAGAATATAACTACTATAATACTGCCCCTTATGTACAAGAATATAACTACTATAATACTGCCCCTATATACAAGAATATATCTACTATAATACTGCCCCCATGTACAAGAATATACCTACTATAATACTGCCCCTATATACAAGAATATATCTACTATAATACTGTCCCTATGTACAAGAATATAACTACTATAATACTGCCCCTATGTACAAGAATATAACTACTATAATACTGCCCTCTATATACAAGAATATATCTACTATAATACTGCCCCTATGTACAAGAATATAACTACTATAATACTGCCCCTATGTACAAGAATATATCTACTATAATACTGTCCCTATGTACAAGAATATAACTACTATAATACTGTCCCTATGTACAAGACTATAACTGCTATAATACTGCCCTCTATATACAAGAATATATCTACTATAATACTGCCCCTATGTACAAGAATATAACTACTATAATACTGCCCCTATGTACAAGAATATAACTACTATAATACTGCCCTCTATATACAAGAATATATCTACTATAATACTGCCCCTATGTACAAGAATATAACTACTATAATACTGCCCCTATGTACAAGAATATATCTACTATAATACTGCCCCCTATGTACAAGAATATAACTACTATACTACTGCCCCTATGTACAAGAATATATCTACTATAATACTGCCCCCTATGTACAAGAATATATCTACTATAATACTGCCCCTATGTACAAGAATATAACTACTATAATACTGCGTCTATGTACAAGAATATAACTATAATATAGCTCTATAGTGTCACCGCTCTTACAGTACAGAGCTCTATAGTGTGACCTCTCTTACAGTACAGAGCTCTATAGTGTGACCGCTCTTACAGTACAGAGCTCTATAGTGTGACCGCTCTTACAGTACAGAGCTCTATAGTGTGACCTCTCTACAGTACAGAGCTCTATAGTGTGACCGCTCTACAGTACAGAGCTCTATAGTGTGACCGCTCTACAGTACAGAGCTCTATAATGTGACCTCTCTACAGTACAGAGCTCTATAATGTGACCTCTCTACAGTACAGAGCTCTATAGTGTGACCGCTCTACAGTACAGAGCTCTATAGTGTGACCTCTCTACAGT
Organism: Anomaloglossus baeobatrachus; assembly: GCF_048569485.1. Lineage (NCBI taxonomy): Eukaryota > Metazoa > Chordata > Amphibia > Anura > Aromobatidae > Anomaloglossus > Anomaloglossus baeobatrachus. Next base: position 3,828,715 of record NC_134364.1, on the reverse strand, counting down.
ACAGAGCTCTATAGTGTGACCGCTCTACAGTACAGAGCTCTATAGTGTGACCTCTCTACAGTACAGAGCTCTATAGTGTGACCGCTCTACAGTACAGAGCTCTATAGTGTGACCTCTCTACAGTACAGAGCTCTATAGTGTGACCTCTCTACAGTACAGAGCTCTATAGTGTGACCTCTCTACAGTACAGAGCTCTATAGTGTGACCTCTCTACAGTACAGAGATCTATAGTGTGACCTCTCTACAGTACAGAGCTCTATAGTGTGACCTCTCTACAGTACAGAGCTCTATAGTGTGACCTCTCTACAGTACAGAGCTCTATAGTGTGACCGCTCTACAGTACAGAGCTCTATAGTGTGACCTCTCTACAGTACAGAGCTCTATAGTGTGACCGCTCTACAGTACAGAGCTCTATAGTGTGACCTCTCTACAGTACAGAGCTCTATAGTGTGACCGCTCTACAGTACAGAGCTCTATAGTGTGACCTCTCTACAGTACAGAGCTCTATAGTGTGACCTCTCTACAGTACAGAGCTCTATAGTGTGACCTCTCTACAGTACAGAGCTCTATAGTGTGACCTCTCTACAGTACAGAGCTCTATAGTGTGACCTCTCTACAGTACAGAGCTCTATAGTGTGACCTCTCTACAGTACAGAGCTCTATAGTGTGACCGCTCTACAGTACAGAGCTCTATAGTGTGACCTCTCTACAGTACAGAGCTCTATAGTGTGACCTCTCTACAGTACAGAGCTCTATAGTGTGACCGCTCTACAGTACAGAGCTCTATAGTGTGACCTCTCTACAGTACAGGGCTCTATAGTGTGACCGCTCTACAGTACAGAGCTCTATAGTGTGACCTCTCTACAGTACAGGGCTCTATAGTGTGACCTCTCTACAGTACAGAGCTCTATAGTGTGACCTCTCTACAGTACAGGGCTCCATAGTGTGACCTCTCTACAGTACAGAGCTCTATAGTGTGACCTCTCTACAGTACAGAGCTCTATAGTGTGACCGCTCTACAGTACAGAGCTCTATAGTGTGACATCTCTACAGTACAGAGCTCTATAGTGTGACCGCTCTACAGTACAGAGCTCTATAGTGTGACCTCTCTACAGTACAGAGCTCTATAGTGTGACCGCTCTACAGTACAGAGCTCTATAGTGTGACCTCTCTACAGTACAGAGCTCTATAGTGTGACCTCTCTACAGTACAGAGCTCTATAGTGTGACCGCTCTACAGTACAGAGCTCTATAGTGTGACCTCTCTACAGTACAGAGCTCTATAGTGTGACCTCTCTACAGTACAGAGCTCTATAGTGTGACCTCTCTACAGTACAGAGCTCTATAGTGTGACCTCTCTACAGTACAGAGCTCTATAGTGTGACCTCTCTACAGTACAGAGCTCTATAGTGTGACCTCTCTACAGTACAGAGCTCTATAGTGTGACCGCTCTACAGTACAGAGCTCTATAGTGTGACCTCTCTACAGTACAGAGCTCTATAGTGTGACCTCTCTACAGTACAGAGCTCTATAGTGTGACCGCTCTACAGTACAGAGCTCTATAGTGTGACCTCTCTACAGTACAGGGCTCTATAGTGTGACCGCTCTACAGTACAGAGCTCTATAGTGTGACCTCTCTACAGTACAGGGCTCTATAGTGTGACCTCTCTACAGTACAGAGCTCTATAGTGTGACCTCTCTACAGTACAGGGCTCCATAGTGTGACCTCTCTACAGTACAGAGCTCTATAGTGTGACCTCTCTACAGTACAGAGCTCTATAGTGTGACCGCTCTACAGTACAGAGCTCTATAGTGTGACATCTCTACAGTACAGAGCTCTATAGTGTGACCGCTCTACAGTACAGAGCTCTATAGTGTGACCTCTCTACAGTACAGAGCTCTATAGTGTGACCGCTCTACAGTACAGAGCTCTATAGTGTGACCGCTCTACAGTACAGAGCTCTATAGTGTGACCGCTCTACAGTACAGGGCTCTATAGTGTGACCTCTCTACAGTACAGGTCTCTATAGTGTGACCGCTCTACAGTACAGAGCTCTATAGTGTGACCGCTCTACAGTACAGAGCTCTATATATAGTGTGACCGCTCTACAGTACAGAGCTCTATAGTTACAATTATAGCAATAGCCTGTATTCTATTTGGTGAAAAAAATTGTTGCCTGTAAAGAAAAAAAATAAAGTTTGTTTTGTGTCTCCAATCCCCTAGATGTACAGTTTTTATTTTCCCATGGATGGAGCCATGTGAACGCTGGCTTATTGCGTGTTGAGACATTTCAGCCTATGAGGTTTTCATTGTGGTTTTATTTATTGTATTTTTCTAGTAGAGTGCGGCGACTGAAAAATCACAATTCTGCGGTTTCAATTTCTTTTGTATCTTTAGGAGAGTTAAGCTCTGGGAGAAATTACTTCAGATACAAAGAAATATTCAACTTTTAGATTTTTCAAGTTTCTTAAATGTGGGAAAAGTGGGAAAAGTGGGAGGATTTGGTGACAATCGCTTCATCAAAACCTATCGCTGTGCCTCACTGAGGTAGGAGGAGGACGCCGGCAGGTAGGAGAGGACGCCGGCAGGTAGGAGGAGGACGCCGGCAGGTAGGAGAGGATGCCGGCAGGTAGGAGGAGGACGCCGGCAGGTAGGAGGAGGACGCCGGCAGGTAGGAGAGGACGCCGGCAGGTAGGAGGAGGACGCCGGCAGGTAGGAGGAGGACGCCGGCAGGTAGGAGGAGGACGCCGGCAGGTAGGAGAGGACGCCGGCAGGTAGGAGGAGGACGCCGGCAGGTAGGAGAGGATGCCGGCAGGTAGGAGAGGATGCCGGCAGGTAGGAGGAGGACGCCGGCAGGTAGGAGAGGACGCCGGCAGGTAGGAGAGGACGCCGGCAGGTAGGAGGAGGACGCCGGCAGGTAGGAGGAGGACGCCGGCAGGTAGGAGGAGGACGCCGGCAGGTAGGAGGAGGACGCCGGCAGGTAGGAGGAGGACGCCGGCAGGTAGGAGAGGACGCCGGCAGGTAGGAGGAGGACGCCGGCAGGTAGGAGGAGGACGCCGGCAGGTAGGAGGAGGACGCCGGCAGGTAGGAGAGGACGCCGGCAGGTAGGAGGAGGACGCCGGCAGGTAGGAGAGGATGCCGGCAGGTAGGAGAGGATGCCGGCAGGTAGGAGGAGGACGCCGGCAGGTAGGAGGAGGACGCCGGCAGGTAGGAGGAGGACGCCAGCAGATAGGAGGAGGACGCCAGCAGATAGGAGAGGACGCCAGCAGATAGGAGAGGACGCCGGCAGGTAGGAGAGGACGCCGGCAGGTAGGAGGAGGACGCCGGCAGGTAGGAGGAGGACGCCGGCAGGTAGGAGAGGACGCCGGCAGGTAGGAGGAGGACGCCGGCAGGTAGGAGGAGGACGCTGGCAGGTAGGAGGAGGACGCCGGCAGGTAGGAGGAGGACGCCGGCAGATAGGAGGAGGACGCCGGCAGGTAGGAGAGGACGCCGGCAGGAAGGAGGAGGACGCCGGCAGGAAGGAGGAGGACGCCGGCAGGAAGGAGGAGGACGCCGGCAGGAAGGAGGAGGACGCCGGCAGGAAGGAGGAGGACGCCGGCAGGAAGGAGGAGGACGCCGGCAGGAAGGAGGAGGACGCCGGCAGGTAGGAGGAGGACGCCGGCAGGTAGGAGGAGGACGCCGGCAGGTAGGAGAGGACGCCGGCAGGTAGGAGAGGACGCCGGCAGGTAGGAGAGGACGCCGGCAGGTAGGAGGACACCGGCAGGTAGGAGGACTCCGGCAGGTAGGAGGAGGACGCCGGCAGGTAGGAGGAGGACGCCGGCAGGTAGGAGAGGACGCCGGCAGGTAGGAGAGGACGCCGGCAGGTAGGAGAGGACGCCGGCAGGTAGGAGGACACCGGCAGGTAGGAGGACTCCGGCAGGTAGGAGGATCGTAGGGATCATGTCGGGCAGCCACAGACATCGCCACTGGAGCAGGGTTCCGCATTTCGCAACACTCATCTCCATCAGTAAGCCAGCCTCCTCTTGCCTATGAATAGGGCAGAACTTTCAAGCTTCAGAAAACCTCTTAAGGCCTCTTTCACACGTCCCTGAAAATTACGCACGTTTTTCACGGACGTGTCAAAGGTGCTTATTGCCCTTGGTGAGCCGTGTGTATGTCACACGTGATAACACACGGAGAACGGGAACTTTCTGCTCCCCTGTCCCTGGCGTCGCTGTCCGTGGCGCTGATCTGTGGTCTCCGGTCCTGCCGACTCTCTGCTGCTGCTGCTTCCGGCCGCAGTGAAGTGAATATGCAGTGAGCATAATGAGCGGCGGTCGGCAGCAAGTGACAGCAGCGGCAGAGACAGGAGGGCTGGAGAAGGTGAGTAATGGTTTTTTTTGTCGCAGACACATGTCTTTTCTCTAGAGCGTGTCACACCGAACACATCCGTATGGTCCGTTTGCATTACGTGTGACACCCGTGAAGCCGGAGAGAAAACGGACATGTTGCCGTGAGAAACACACGGACACACGGAAGTACGGAATGGACACATGTTCCGTTCGAAAATACTGACGTGTGTCCAAAACATTAGGAATACATAGGTCCACGTGTGTACGTGTCTCTGGTACGTGAGAAAACTGCCAAACATGTACCGGAAGCACGGACGTGTGAACGAGGCCTAAAAAGGAGCCCTGCACCTCTACCATTCAGGTGACATGGTTCTACCAAGTGCCTAATTCCTGGATAGCTTTGGTCGCCCTCCACTGCACCTGCTCCAGCCCTCACAGATTTGTAAAACAGCTGTGTACATGAGGTCTTAGGCAAAAAAAGGCAAAAAAACGCATCTTACCGGATCCGTTGTGTGCTCAATGCATTTTCAATGGACTTGCGGTAAGATGCGTTTGCATGCGGTTGCGTGCGTTACTGTCCGGATTCGGTAATTTGCGGTATTTTAACATGTTGCGTTTTTGTATAAAGATAAAATACTGCATCTCACCGGATCCGGTACACTGCGGCACGCGCTGCAATGCTTTTCAATGAGCACCGGATCCGTTTTGTACCGCACATCACCGCATCTGATTTGCAGGATCCGGTTTCCAGGACTGAGCGTGCCCAGAAACTAAGAAACAAAGTTATCTTGAAGTATATACCCAGGATCATCCACATTGCCTCAGAAGTGCCTGAACACCGCAGAGCTGTGACCAACTGTACGTCCGGTCACACTGCGCTTTCATAACGGCCGGCTTTATTTTTTGTGTTCTAATGTACTTTGTTTATACCTTCACAGCTGCGGACCTCCGTGCCCAGGAGCCAGGAATCGCCCCAAGTTTGGCACCCCAAATCTTCAAAACAGTGAGTATATTTAAATTGTACAAATTTCTACATGCCTTAACCCCTTCAGCCCCCGGGCATTTTGGTTTTTTTCCTCTCTTTTTTCCCGAGAGCCGTAACTTTTTATTTTTCCATCTTGCCATGTAAGGGCTTGTTTTTTGCGGGACAAGTTGTAGTTTTAAATTAAACCATAAGTTTTACCATATAGTGTACTGGAAAACGGCAAACAAATTCCAAGTGCAGAAAAATTGCAAAAAAAGTGTGATAGTACAATAGTTTTTGGGATGTTTTATTCACCGTGTTCACTATAGGGTAAAACTGATGTGTGTGTGTGTGATGCCTCAGGTCAGTGCGAGTTTGTAGACACCAAACATGTATAGGTTTACTTTTATCTAAGGGGTTAAAAAAAATTCATACGTTTGTCCAAAAAAAGTGGCGCATGTTTTTCTCCATTTTCCGAAACCCGCAGCGTTCTCATTTTTTGGGATCTATGGCTCAGTGATGGCTTATTTTTTGCGTCTCGAACTGATGTTTTTAACAGTACAATTTTTGCACCGATGCTACGCTTTGATCACCTGTTTTTGCATTTTGCGCAAAATTTGCGGCGACCAAAAAACGTAATTTAGGCGTTTGGAATTTATTTGATGCAACACCATTTACCAATCAGATTAATTGATTTTATATTTTGATAGATCGGGCATTTCTGAACTCAGCAATACAAAATATGTGTATTTTTTTTTTAACCCTTTAATTTTCAATGGGGTGATTTGAACTTTTAGGTTTTTTTTTATTTTACTAGTCCCCCTGGGGGGCTATAGCGCTCAGCAATCCGATCTCTCTGCAGTATCCCCAGATCACAGCTACAGAGCTCAGATCTGCAGATACGCTGCTTTACTTTCAATGCCGGCAGTATTCCGCCATTGAGAGGAAGTGACTCATGTTAGCTACAAGCATCATCACATGACCCTGTGCTACCATGGCAACCACCGGAAGTCACGTGATCATGTCAAAAAATGGGGTCCAGAGAACAGTCAAACAATGTATATATACACCTTTGTGGGTGTGTATAAAAAAAAACCAAAAACGAATCCGTCAAAATTTGGCAAAAAAACAGCAGTCAAACGCATGCAACCGCAAGTCACCAGTACGGTTTTATGCCGGATCCGGTAGACGGATCCTGTAAAATAACGGTCTGGTGACTTGCGGTTGCATGCTGTGTACTATAAATAAAATGGATCCGGCATGATGCGTTTCTTGTTTTTTTGCAGTTAGGCAAAAAAACGCTGATGTGAAACCAGCCTTATTCAGAGTGTTAGCATTTATTACTGAGCCATGTTAACTTGTCTCAGGTGCAGAGCTCCGCACACATCGATATTACACTGCGCTGCAGGGCCGGGACGAGGGGTAGGCAGTGAAGACGCCTGCCTAGGGCACTACCTCGTCTCCCAGAGGGGTGAACACTATAAAAACAAAAAACCCTCCTTGTGGAGTGGGTTAATTACCGCCTTCTGAACATCTGTCAAGTCAGCAGTCTTTCCAATGATTGTTGTGTAGCCTACTGAACCAGACTAAGGGACCATTTTAAACGCCTAGGAAGCCTTTGCAGGTGTTTTGTAGTAATTATTCTAATTCTCTGAGATAATGACTTTTGAGCTTTCATTGACTGTAAGCCATAATCATCAACGTTAACAGAAATAAACGTGATATAGATCCCTCTGTGTGTAATGACTCTATATAATATATAATACACACGTGATATAGATCCCTCTGTGTGTAATGGCTCTATATAATATATAATACACACATGAAATAGATCCCTCTGTGTGTAATGACTCTATATAATATATATTACACACGTGATATAGATCCCTCTGTGTAATGACTATTTAATATATAATACACACGTGATATAGATCCCTCTGTGTGTAATGACTCTATATAATATATAATACACACGTGATATAGATCCCTCTGTGTGTAATGGCTCTATATAATATATAATACACACATGAAATAGATCCCTCTGTGTGTAATTACTCTATATAATATATAATACACACGTGATATAGATTCCTCTGTGTGTAATGACTATATAATAAACACGTGAAATAGATCCCTCTGTGTGTAATGACTCTATATAATATACTAGCTGTACTACCCGGCTTCGCCCGGGTTAATAACTGCTGTTAACAAAATAGAATGTATTAACATTCCCGGGATAGAATGTGTAAATAGAATATATTAACGCCTGGGATAGTAACTGTCTCTCTGTTTCTCTCCAATTCTCTGTCTGTCTCCCCCTCTGTATATATCTCTGTCTCTCTATCTTTGTCTGTCTGTCTCTTTCCCTGTCTGTCTCTGTCTCAATCTCTTTCCCTGTCTGTCTACCTATCTCTGTCACTTTCCCCGTCTGTCTGTTTCCCTGTGTCTGTCTCTTAACCTGTCTCTCTCTTTCCCTCTCTTTCCCTGTCAGTCTGTCTCTTTGTGTCTGTCTCTTACCCTGTCTATGTCTGTTTCTTACTCTGTCTGCCTCTTTCCCTGTCTTTGTCTGCCTCTTTCCCTGGCTGCATTGTGACACGCCAACATTCCATATAAGGGCGTGGCTGCGCATTCTTCTGACGTTCTGGCTGCACTGTGGCTCCCAGCTCCATTCGCTTTAATGGAGGCAGGTTTTTTGGTGAATAACTGTAAATTGCGGGGTTAAAATTTCCCCTCAAAACATAGCCTATGACGCTCTCGGGGTCCAGAAGTGTGAGTGTGTAAAATTTTGTGGCTGTAGCTGCGACGGTGCAGATGCCAATCCTGGACATACACACACACACACACACACACACACACACACACACACACACACACACATTCAGCTTTATATATTAGATAGCTGTACTACCCGGCTTCGCCCGGGTTAATAACTGTTGTTAACAAAATAGAATGTATTAACATTCCCGGGATAGTAACTGTCTCTGTTTCTCTCCCATTCTCTGTCTCCCCCTCTGTATATATCTATCTGTCTCTCTCTCTCTTTGTCTCTCTCTCTCTTTGTCCGTCTGTCTCTTTCTCCGTCTGTCTCTTTCTCCGTCTGTCACTTTCCCCGTCTGTCTCTTTCCCTGTGTCTGTCTCTTTCCCTGTGTCTGTCTCTTTCCCTGTGTCTGTCTCTTTCCCTGTGTCTGTCTCTTTCCCTGTGTCTGTCTCTTTCCCTGTGTCTGTCTCTTTCCCTGTGTCTGTCTCTTTCCCTGTGTCTGTCTCTTTCCCTGTCTGTTTCCCTGTGTCTGACTCTGTCTCTTTGTCTGTCTCTTTCCCTGCCAGTCTGTCTCTTTGTCTGTGTCTGTCTCTTTGTGTCTGTCTCTTATCCTGTCTATGTCTGTTTCTTACCGTGTCTGTGTCTGCCTCTTTCCCTGTCTGTCTCTTTCCCTGACTGCATTGTGACATGCCAACATTCCATATAAGGGCGTGGCTGCGCATTCTTCTGAAGTTCTGGCTGCACTGTGGCTCCCAGCTCCATTCGCTTTAATGGAGGCAGGTTTTTTGGCGAATAACTGTAAAGCGCGGGTTTAAAATTTCCCCTCAAAACATAGCCTATGACGCTCTCGGGGTCCAGACGTGTGAGTGCGCAAAATTTTGTGGCTGTAGCTGCGACGGTGCAGATGCTAATCCCGGACATACACACATACACACACAGCTTTATATATTAGATAATACACATGAAATAGATCCCTCTGTGTGTATTGACTCTATATAATATACTAGCTGTACTACCCGGCTTCGCCCGGGTTAATAACTGCTGTTAACAAAATAGAATGTATTAACAAAAATGTATTCTGCAAATAAAAACCACAAAACAAATAGATAGAAATGTAATTATTAAAAGGCAAAAACTAAGCTAATAGAAGCATTTCACAACATATATTTCACCACCACAGATATTCCACACAGATTTAACATCCTATGACCGCACACATACTGAGAATGTCCTTTGTTGCCTATATTAACCAATGAGAGCTCAGATTAATTAACTGTAGCAAAATAGAAGCTAAGCTGTGATTGGTTGCTATTGGCAGCCTGATAAATCTCCAGGCAACAGAAAGCCCTCCCCCTGACAGTATATATTAGCTCACACATACACATATAGACAGGTCATGTGACTGACAGCTGCCGTATTTCCTATGTGGTACATTTGTTGTTCTTGTAGTTTGGCTGCTTATTAATCAGATTTTTATTTTTGAAGGATAATACCAGACATGTGTGTGTTTAGGGTGATTATGTGGCGAGGTTGGTGTATGTGTGGTGAGATGTGTGCTGAGGGTGGTATATGTACCAGGCTTGTGTGTGTTTAGGGTGATTATGTGGTGAGGTTGGTGTATGTGTGGTGAGATGTGTGCTGAGGGTGGTATATGTACCAGACTTGTGTGTGTTTAGGGTGATTATGTGGCGAGGTTGGTGTATGTGTGGTGAGATGTGTGCTGAGGGTGGTATATGTACCAGGCTTGTGTGTGTTTAGGGTGATTATGTGGTGAGGTTGGTGTATGTGTGGTGAGATGTGTGCTGAGGGTGGTATATGTACCAGACTTGTGTGTGTTTAGGGTGATTATGTGGCGAGGTTGGTGTATGTGTGGTGAGATGTGTGCTGAGGGTGGTATATGTACCAGACTTGTGTGTGTTTAGGGAGATTATGTGGTGAGGTTGGTGTATGTGTGGTGAGATGTGTGCTGAGGGTGGTATATGTACCAGACTTGTGTGTGTTTAGGGTGATTATGTGGTGAGGTTGGTGTGTGTGTGGTGAGATGTGTGCTGAGGGTGGTATATGTACCAGACTTGTGTGTGTTTAGGGTGATTATGTGGTGAGGTTGGTGTATGTGTGGTGAGATGTGTGCTGAGGGTGGTATATGTACCAGACTTGTGTGTGTTTAGGGAGATTATGTGGTGAGGTTGGTGTATGTGTGGTGAGATGTGTGCTGAGGGTGGTATATGTACCAGACTTGTGTGTGTTTAGGGTGATTATGTGGTGAGGTTGGTGTATGTGTGGTGAGATGTGTGCTGAGGGTGGTATATGTACCAGACTTGTGTGTGTTTAGGGCGATTATGTGGCGAGGTTGGTGTGTGTCTGGTGAGATGTGTGCTGAGGGTGGTATATGTACCAGACTTGTGTGTGTTTAGGGAGATTATGTGGTGAGGTTGGTGTATGTGTGGTGAGATGTGTGCTGAGGGTGGTATATGTACCAGACTTGTGTGTGTTTAGGGTGATTATGTGGCGAGGTTGGTGTATGTGTGGTGAGATGTGTGCTGAGGGTGGTATATGTACCAGACCTGTGTGTGTTTAGGGTGATTATGTGGGAGGTTGGTGTATGTGTGGGGTGAGATGTGTGCTGAGGGTGGTATATGTACCAGACTTGTGTGTGTTTAGGGTGATTATGTGGTGAGGTTGGTGTAAGTGTGGTGAGATGTGTGCTGAGGGTGGTATATGTACCAGACTTGTGTGTGTTTAGGGTGATTATGTGGTGAGGTGTGTGTATGTGTGGTGAGATGTGTGCTGAGGGTGGTATATGTACCAGACTTGTGTGTGTTTAGGGTGATTATGTGGCGAGGTTGGTGTATGTGTGGTGAGATGTGTGCTGAGGGTGGTATATGTACCAGACTTGTGTGTGTTTAGGGGGATTATGTGGTGAGGTTGGTGTATGTGTGGTGAGATGTGTGCTGAGGGTGGTATATGTACCAGACTTGTGTGTGTTTAGGGGGATTATGTGGTGAGCTTGGTGTATGTGTGGTGAGATGTGTGCTGAGGGTGGTATATGTACCAGACTTGTGTGTGTTTAGGGGGATTATGTGGTGAGCTTGGTGTATGTGTGGTGAGATGTGTGCTGAGGGTGGTATATGTACCAGACTTGTGTGTGTTTAGGGTGATTATGTGGTGAGGTTGGTGTATGTGTGGTGAGATGTGTGCTGAGGGTGGTATATGTACCAGACTTGTGTGTGTTTACGGTGATTATGTGGTGAGGTTGGTGTATGTGTGGTGAGATGTATGCTGAGGGTGGTATATGTACCAGACTTGTGTGTGTTTAGGGCGATTATGTGGTGAGGTTGGTGTATGTGTGGTGAGATGTGTGCTGAGGGTGGTATATGTACCAGACTTGTGTGTGTTTAGGGGGATTATGTGGTGAGGTTGGTGTATGTGTGGTGAGATGTGTGCTGAGGGTGGTATATGTACCAGACTTGTGTGTGTTTAGGGAGATTATGTGGTGAGGTTGGTGTATGTGTGGTGAGATGTGTGCTGAGGGTGATATATGTACCAGACTTGTGTGTGTTTAGGGTGATTATGTGGTGAGGTTGGTGTATGTGTGGTGAGATGTGTGCTGAGGGTGGTATATGTACCAGACTTGTGTGTGTTTAGAGCGATTATGTGGTGAGGTTGGTGTGTGTGTGGTGAGATGTGTGCTGAGGGTGGTATATGTACCAGACTTGTGTGTGTTTAGGGTGATTATGTGGTGAGGTTGGTGTATGTGTGGTGAGATGTGTGCTGAGGGTGGTATATGTACCAGACTTGTGTGTGTTTAGGGTGATTATGTGGTGAGGTTGGTGTGTGTGTGGTGAGATGTGTGCTGAGGGTGATATATGTACCAGACTTGTGTGTGTTTAGGGTGATTATGTGGTGAGGTTGGTGTATGTGTGGTGAGATGTGTGCTGAGGGTGGTATATGTAGCAGACTTGTGTGTGTTTAGGGCGATTATGTGGTGAGGTTGGTGTGTGTGTGGTGAGATGTGTGCTGAGGGTGGTATATGTACCAGACTTGTGTGTGTTTAGGGTGATTATGTGGTGAGGTTGGTGTATGTGTGGTGAGATGTGTGCTGAGGGTGGTATATGTACCAGACTTGTGTGTGTTTAGGGTGATTATGTGGCGACGTTGGTGTATGTGTGGTGAGATGTGTGCTGAGGGTGGTATATGTACCAGACTTGTGTGTGTTTAGGGTGATTATGTGGTGAGGTTGGTGTATGTGTGGTGAGATGTGTGCTGAGGGTGGTATATGTACCAGACATGTGTGTGTTTAGGGTGATTATGTGGCGAGGTTGGTGTATGTGTGGTGAGATGTGTGCTGAGGGTGGTATATGTACCAGACTTGTGTGTGTTTAGGGTGATTATGTGGCGAGGTTGGTGTATGTGTGGTGAGATGTGTGCTGAGGGTGGTATATGTACCAGACTTGTGTGTGTTTAGGGTGATTATGTGGCGAGGTTGGTGTATGTGTGGTGAGATGTGTGCTGAGGGTGGTATATGTGTTCAAGCACGTGGTAGTGTGTGGCGCATTTTGTGTGTGTGTTCATATCCCCGAGTGTGGTGAGTATCCCATGTCGGGGCCCCACCTTAGCAACTGTACGGTATATACTCTTTGGCGCCATCGCTCTCATTCTTTAAGTCCTCCTTGTTCACATCTGGAGCTGTCAATTTTCCCCCAACACTTTTCGTTTCACTTTTTCCCCATTATGTAGATAGGGGCAAAATTGATTGGTAAATTGGAACACGCGGGGTTAAAATTTCGCCTCACAACATAGCACCCGGCGCTGCCTGGGATAGTAACTGTCTCTCTGTTTCTCTCCCATTCTCTGTCTGTCTCCCCTTCTGTATATATCTCTCTGTCTCTCTCTCTTTCCCTGTCCGTCTCTTTCCCTGTCTCAATCTCTTTCTCCGTCTGTCTCAGTCTCTTTCTCCGTCTGCCTCAGTCTCTTTCTCCGTCTGTCTCAGTCTCTTTCTCCGTCTGTCTCAGTCTCTTTCTCCGTCTGTCTCTGTCTCTTTCCCTGTCTGTCTCTTTCCCTGTCTGTCTCTTTCCCTGTCTGTCTCTTTCCGTGTCTGTCTCTTTCCGTGTCTGTCTCTTTCCGTGTCTGTCTCTTACTCTGTCTGTGTCTGCCTCTTTCCCAGTCTGTGTCTGTCTCTTTCCCTGGCTGCATTGTGACACGCCAACATTCCATATAAGGGCGTGGCTGCGCATTCTTCTGAAGTTCTGGCTGCACTGTGGCTCCCAGCTCCATTCGCTTTAATGGAGGCAGGTTTTTTGGTGAATAACTGTAAAGCGCGGGGTTAAAATTTCCCCTCGAAACATAGCCTATGACGCTCTCGGGGTCCATACGTGTGAGTGTGCAAAATTTTGTGGCTGTAGCTGCGACGGTGCAGATGCCAATCCCGGACATACATACATACACACACACACACACACACACACACACATTCAGCTTTATATATTAGATAATATACGTGAAATTGATCCCTCTGTGTGTAATGACTCTATATAATATGTGTTTCCCTTTTATTGAATTACTGAAATAAATTAATTTTTTGATGATATTCTCAGTTATTCAGAAGCACTTGTACAGTGGAACCTTGGATTAAGAGTAACTTGGTTTGAGAGAGTTTTGCAAGACAAGCAAAACTTTTTACAAATTTGTAACTTGGTTGAAGAGCAATGCTTTTCAAGAAGAGCAAATCCTCACCGAGCACACGTCTGGTTCTGTCCTTTCACCACGTTCTGGCCCGCTCTGGAGGTAACGTTCTGTAATAATTTTATATGAATATAGTACATTATTTTGTATTACTGTATTAAATTTGTATAATTACAGTAAACATTTTTGGGTTGTGGAACAAATTGTCTGTGTTTCAATTGTTTCCGATGGGAAAATTCGCTTTGATATAAGAGTAACTTGGTTTATGAGCAAGCTCCCGGAACCAATTATGCTCGTCATCCAAGGTTCCACTGTATTTATATTCCGGAGCATTATAATGACACTCTTATTTTTAAGGGCACCGTGTTGGTATATGCAGCGAAGTACCAGAGAAGAGGGAAGTCTGCAGAGACTAGCTGTGGATGTGAAAAGTCTTCATGGCATCTAGACAAAATGGAAAAAGAAACACGACTGCTATCAAAGAAGATGTTGCCTACAATGTACCTGGATGTAAATGTTTGTGTGTGATACTGGCTACGTTTCATCAGTACTGTGGTTCCTGTATGGTCCGCAGTCTGATGACGGCTGGCAACATCAACGCCCAGCTTTTCCTTTCCACTGTTAAGGACACAGAGGCAGTTGTAAATTCAAGCGACACAATTCTATATGTGGCTGACTTGACATTAGAACTGACCATTGTACTAAGCTTTTTTTTCTTGTATTAAAGACTTATGGTGGTTCTGGTAATCTATTCATGTACTGATGGTGGATCTGGTGAAACATTCATGTACTGATGGTGGCTCTAGTGATATATTCATTTACTAATGGTTGTTCGAGAGATGTATTCAAGTTCTGATGGTGGTTTTTGTGGTATCTTTATGTACTAATGGTAGTCCTGGTGATATATTCATGTACTGCTTGAGGATCTAGGGATGTAATCATGCACTGATGGTGGTTGAGGTGATGTATTGATGTGCAGATAGGGATTCTGTTGATGAATACATTAACAGAACCCACATCAGTACATTAATTACATATACTTATGGTGGTTCTGGTGACGTCCTCAGGTACTATAAATGGCTCTGGTGTCCTATTTAAGTACAGATTATGATTTTGGTTTCATATTTCTGTACTGATGATGGTTCGGGTAATAAATCACCAGAATCATCTTCACTACATCAATACATCACCATAGGCATCAGAAGTAGATGAATACAGTGCCAAACCATCACTACAAGAATAGGTCACCATAACTAGATTATCCTATCCACCATCAGTACATGAATAGGTCACCAGAATCACCACGAATACAGAAATACAATCACCAAAACTACCATCAGTACATGAATAAATCACCAGAAACACCAGTAGTTTTGTGCAAGCTGTATTTGCCGCATAAGTGATGCAAAAACCATCATACAAATTCTTTTATATTTTATGTTCAGTTTTCATAAAATACTGGACACTTAACTGAAGTAAAAGGCCCTCATTATACTTAGACTATATTAGTTTCCATGACTATCCTTGGGTCTGACACTTAAAGTATAGGATGTCAGGGATGATTATCGCTATTTGTCCCTCATATTATTGAAATAGTCTGCAAAAAATCAATAATTCTATATCGAATTGTGAAATTGCTCTCTGTCATTCCCAAACTACACTGCTTTTTATTTTATTTTATTTTTTTTTACTTTGGCTGGAATTTTTTAGTGAAAAAGGCAACAATTCTACTGGAAGTGGTTGTCAGAGCTTGTTACCTGTCCCATTGGGAGGCAGGAGGTGGTGTGTTAGGGGCCCTGTTAACTTAGCCTCTCATCCATTCCTTTGCTTTAGGGTAGGGGGGCACTGGTTTCATTCTGTCCAGGACACCAAAGCACCAAAATACCTTTTACCAGCGCTGCTTCCTTGTAATTTCTCAACACCCATACCTCTGTTTTGTCCACACCCGCGCATCTGCCTTCTCCAGACCTGCGCCCGTCTTCTCCACACCCCCCCACACCTGCACCCCTATCTTATCCACACCTATATGCCTGTCTTCTCCACACCCATGCCTTTGTCTACTCCCATTCACGCTTGTCTTCTCCACACCCAAGCCTTTGTCTACTCCCCACCCACGCTTGTCTTCTCCACACACATGCCTTTGTCTACTCCCAGTCACGCTCGTCTTCTCCCCACACATGCCTTTGTCTACTCCCCACCCACGCCTGTCTTCTCCACAAACATGCCTTTGTCTACTCCCCACCCACATGCCTTTGTCTACTCCCATTCACGCTTGTCTTCTCCACACCCAAGCCTTTGTCTACTCCCCACCCACCCCTGTCTTCTCCACACCCAAGCCTTTGTCTACTCCCCACCCACCCCTGTGTTCTCCACACACATGCCTTTGTCTACTCCCCACCCACGCCTGTCTTCTCCACACACATGCCTTTGTCTACTCCCATTCACGCTTGTCTTCTCCCCACCCACGCCTGTCTTGTCCAGACCTGCATCCCTATCTTCTCCACAACCCCGCCTACCCCACACCTACACCCGTCTTCTCCACACCCATGTCTTTGTCTACTCCCCAGCCACGCCTGTCTTCTCCACACACATGCCTTTGTCTACTCCCAGTCACGCTAGTCTTCGCCACACCCAAGCCTTTGTCTACTCCCCACCCACGCTTGTCTTCTCCACACACATGCCTTTGTCTACTCTCATTCATGCTTGTCTTCTCCACACCCAAGCCTTTGTCTACTCCCCACCCACGCCTGTCCTCTCCACACACATGCCTTTGTCTACTCCCATTCACGCTTGTCTTCTCCACACCCAAGCCTTTGTCTACTCCCCACCCACGCCTGTCTTCTCCACACACATGCCTTTGTCTACTCCCATTCACGCTTGTCTTCTCCACACCCATGCCTGTCTTGTCCAGACCTGCATCCCTATCTTCTCCACACCCCCGCCTACCCCCCACCCACGCCTGTCTTCTCCACACCCATGCCTTTGTCTTCTCCACCTCCCCAGTCTACCCCACACCTGCACCCATCTTCTCCACATCCATGTCCTTGTCTACTCCCCACCCACGCCTGTCTTCTCCACACCCACGCCTTTGTCATCTCCACCTCCCCTGCTTACCCCACACCTGCACCAGTCTTCTTCACACCCATGTCTTTGTCTACTCCCCACCCACGCCTGTCTTCTCCACACTCATGCCTTTGTCTTCTCCACACTCCCCACTCCCCCACCTACCCCACACCTGCACCTCTGTCTTCTCCACACCCATGCCTGTCTTCTCCACACCCATGCCTTTGTCTTCTCCACACTCCCCCACCTACCCCACACCTGAACCCCTGTCTTCTCCACACCCATGTCCTTGTCTACTCCCCACCCACGCCTGTCTTCTCCACACCCATGCCTTTGTCTTCTCCACACTCCCCCACCTACCCCACACCTGCACCCCTGTCTTCTCCACACCCATGCCTGTCTTCTCCACACCGATGCCTTTGTCTTCTCCACACTCCCCCACCTACCCCACACCTGCACCCCTGTCTTCTCCACACCCATGTCCTTGTGTACTCCCCACCCACGCCTGTCTTCTCCAAACTTCCCCACACCTGCACCCCTGTCTTCTCCACACCCATGCCTTTGTTTACTCCATCAGCACCTCTGACAACTTCACACCTTTCTGACTTTTGTGTCTTCATAACTGTAGAGAGCTGCAGGTATGAAAAACTTTATTCTATAATCCTTCAAAAGGGTTGTTAATAAACTTACTGATCAAACCATTAAGGTCTTGTTTTAGCTGTGACCAAACAGTAGAGAGCTTCCGCACTTGCAGGTGCACCCTACTGTTCAGGAAGCCATTCAGCTTAATGCATGTGTGCAGCCATCCACAGAGCGAGCCCCAGAAATGAAACGGTACATCCAAACGTGTCAGCCGTCCGACCTCAGACATCTGCACAATCCTGGGATCCATAAGAAAAAACATGCACACCAGAATACGCACAGATTTGGTGTTGATCCTCCCGACAGTCACTGCTACAAAACACATAATACAAGCATTGTCTTCCTCTCCACAGGCAGATGGCGACGCTGCTCCAGATTATCGTAAGCACCATTAACGACCTGTGTTATCTGCGAGCCACGCACACAACAGAGCGAGGATACACTAAAATGTGCATGATTCTGTACTAGAACTGGATACAATCAGGATAATAGCAATGCTGAGAGCAAAGACGTCACTCCGCTGCGTCTGTTCCTGAGGGCTCTACCTTATTAAATAGCCTGAATATAGCCACTGATGTCAATCCATTGTGCAGGACGCAAGTAATGAGCGCCGGAGCCGCATTATCTGCAGAATTCCCTTTCTTGGATGTCTGAATACAGAACGCTATACATGTGAGTCAGTGCTGCATGTGTGCGGCCAGGTAGTGTCGGGATATACACCACCTTGGCTCTGGCCCCTACAGTCACATTGTTAGACATGTTCCTAGTGCCCCAGCCCGCTCACTCCATAGACCTCTACCACAGCAGTCTCCACCTGCAGCACTGCACTACTGCACCCAGCATGACCTTCACTATTGCACCCCGCTTGTCTATATATTACACCATACTCACCTGTATTGTAATGACACGTGATACAGTTTCAGGCCTTAGCCCAGAAGAGAGGCCGGAAGCCAGTATAATAATCAAAGTTTTTAAAGACAAATGGCAGGGGTAATAATAATTCACAAGTGATGGCACAAATATATTAGTCTCATGCAAAAAACAAGTCTAACATCTAACTAAGAGGGCAACAATTGTGTAAACGTTTAATTGTTAGGGGAAATGAGGGGCACTGCAGCCAGAAACTTGAGATGCTGCCCCCTGACTGCTGGCCCCTCTGCATGTTAAAATAGAGTTCTCCCCCCTGGAAAGACACTGACCTGCCGCCCCCGCCTCCTGTGGTGTGACTGGCCTAAGCCCCGCCTCCTGGATACATATCACTGTGCTGCCCAGCTTCCAGCCTCTCGGCTGCAGGACCCGGACCTGTTTGGGCAGCCGGACACAGGGACCCGCTCCTGGATGCGGAATGAGAGCTATCAGCAGGGAGGTAAGCGTTTCAGCTTACAGCGCTGTTAGCTGTGAGCGGCTCCCTCTCTGCTGAGGCACAAGCAGTGTGTGCCGGTGAGTGCAGCGTTCTATGGGAACGACCCGCCTGCTGGTCCGCTTGTGCTCGTCATTTTTTAAACACCCTTAACCCCCTCCCTCCCTCCAGCCTCCCCAAAAATCAGCATGGAGGAAAGCGTCCTGCTCACGGCGCTTTTAGCTGTGAGCGGCTCCCTCCATGCTGAGGCTCAAGCTATGGGCGCCGGCGAGCGGCGTTTCTGAGGAAACTACCTGCCCGCCGGTCAGCTTGAGCCGCCATTAAGTTTTTTTAAAAAAAAAAAAGAGCGCTTCGCGCTTTTTGTCTTTGGCCCCGCCTACCCGCCGCCCAGCCACCGCCGCCCAGCCACCGCCGCCAGTACTGAGAAGGAGCAGGGTAGGGCTGTGTGCGCTCTGCACGGCACCGAAAAGGTGTGCCTCAGAGCGCAGCTGAAAAGCTCCGTTCTGAGGCGCATGGTGCCGGCAGAGAACGTGCGCTCAGCCTGCAGCTCCTGCCATAGTCAGAGCAGGAGCTGCCGGTGGAGCGCACGGAAGAAGTGACATGTCACTTCTTAGAACACAGGGATTCGGGCCCCAGCTGAATCGCTGCGTTCTACTATGCAACGTGCGTACGGCCTCTGCACAGTCTCCATAGACTGTGCAGGGAACGCAGGACGCATGAATTACGCACACAGCCTAATTGAAGTGCAGACTCAGTGCAGTCCCTGTCACAGCGCAGGTTGGAGGCACGGTAGGGGGGAATGTAGTATGCAGGCACTAACCTGCAAGAGCTCAAATCACCCATCCCACACGCACTGAACTTCCCCTCCCCTCCGTTTGTATGCCCCGGGAATGCCAAGGGGGCTAGCCTGGGAATGAACCAGGTACCATGTGGGTCTCCCAGTGAGCGGGTGGGTTAAGGGATTCTGTTAGGACTTCATTGTTCAAATTGAGGGGCTGGTAGTGAACAGGGGCAAGAAGCAACAGTCAGCAGGTGGCGTGTTTTCCCTCCTGCTGATACCAAACCTACACCGAGCCCCCTCCCAGGCCAAAACACACTCCATTTGACGTTATGACAATGGTGACTGTTAACAGCCCCTCCCCGTTGTCACACAGTGGTTTCAGCATGTTATGGCGGCGGTGGGTTCGGTGCCGACCATCGCGTTGTACGGTCATGTGCAGGGGTCACGGTAGCAAGCTTTGGCATGGGTAGCCACCATGTCGGGAGTCTGTCATCTTAACTCTTGGATAGGTGTGAGCGTCGTCGTAGCAGGCGTTACGTGGGTAGATCTAGATCCAGTCGTCTTGTCATTTCCTGAATCACCAGGTGAGTACCCTGATGGGGAATGCGGGGTGGGATAAGTCCCCCTAGGGAGTATGACGTGATGTCACAGGTAACAGGCTTCCCGCCCAGCTCTACATGTTGTCACTAAGTTATTTATAACAAACAATGTTATTGGTGCTGAGGGAATCGCCCTCCCCCGTTCCTGGTAAAAGCTGTGATGGTATCTAGCATTCCTACCCCTTGTAGACAGCATTCCACAATCTCCCCGCTCTAACTGTAAAGAAGCTTTCCCTATTTCGGAGGATTAAGTTTGGTGACAGTTTATTTATATTGACCACGAGGGTATTTATACAAATTATTATTATTTATTACAGGGCCATATAATTCATGGCGCTTTGCATGGGACGGGGGTTTTACAAAATACGTACCAGTATACTAATCATAGACCATACAAGGCGCAGTCTGGTACAGGAGGAGAGAGGATCCTGCCCGCGAGGGCTCACAGTCTACAGGGGATAGGTGAGGAGACAGTAGATGAGGGCAGAGCTGATTGTGCGGCGCTGTATCAGACGGAGGGTTACGGCAGCTTGTAGGCTTGTCGGACGAGGTACGAATGAGATCTCCTCTGAGACGTTTTTTCAAAAATTAAACATATCTTATTTTTCAACCTTATTTTAATACAGGCGGCCTACATTCCTTGTAATAATCTTGTTGCCACCGGTTAACTGACCCTTCAAGTGATTTAGTGATTAGTGACAATATGATGGGATCACGGGATCTCACACCCCTGTTATACCCCTAATTTCATGCTGTAATTGAAAGAAGTGATCTATATTGGCCACAGATAGTTTTATCGAAATGTGAGAAGTATATCTCTGTACAGTTGCATGGTTTGATTGTTTTTCTAAAATTGCTTCTCTTTTGTAGTGAAGTAATTCTCATCCTTTTGTACTAGATTTTCACTCTTTGGTTAATTACGTATGTTTTAATTGGTTTTCCTTACCGTAGGAACCAAAAATAAACAAGTGAGATGGGTAAACCGGCAAGGTTAGCTATTCGCAGAATAATTAGGCTCGCTAATATTTTCTGGACAATTACTTCCACATAAATATTCTAAAAGGTATAAATTCGCTTTTAGTTTTTGGGTGCGTTGCATGGATTGGGGACGCTGCCCCATTGGGGCTTACGGTCTGGATTCCTTACCTGTATGTTTATGGGGGTGTGGGAGGAGGCTAGAGTGCCCGGAGTAGACCCACGCAGTCACGGGGAGAACGTACAGGCTCCTTGCGGATGGTGTCCTTGGCGGGATTTGGGCCCAGGACCCCAGGGCTGCAGCTAGCCACTGAGCCACCGTGCCATGCCATAATAGTTTCAAGAGCAGGAACAGACAGATTTGTAGATGGAGTATTACGGCGTTGCAGGGCCAGCTGTTTGAGATCATTTGCGATTCAATAGGTTTATATAGTTATATATATATATAAAAAAAAAAAAAAAAAAAATGCTCCTTATGCTGGGCCCGGGGGGGGGCATGGTCCATTAACCTACCTTTGATTGCGCCTTTCCCCCTATTATGGTTCCAGCTACACAAAAGGGGGGGGGTGGACTGGGAAATAGGAGAATGACCAGTGGTCCGACGGTGCCGGTGGGTAAAAGCCTTAACCAACTACAGCCCTTTCCTCGAATAAGTAATCAGGCTGATTAGGTTTTTTGTGGCTTGGAATGCCTATGGGTCAATGCAGGGTTGAAGACGAAACAGGCATCTGGGTCCGGGTTAGCATCGGGCACCTTATTGCAATCCCAATCTCAGGTATTTTGGTAACTCAACCCACCAGCAGGATCCAGGTTTGGAGTTCTCAGCCAGATGGTGGGGTGTGTGGTGAAGTTAGGCCCATGATCCAGGCCTCCATTTTGCATGGACTTGACGGTTCTATGGTACGTTATTCAGCGGGTGTTGCTCTGGTGGTTGATGTGCGTGACGATTTTACAAGCCACCCTCTTGTATTACACGCCCTGCAGTAGTCAGCGAATGTGCACCATTTTCGGTTGCAAGCAAACTGTTACGAGGACGGTCTTCCCAAATTTAAATTGTGGAACGGTACTGAAGCGATGAGGGTCTTGTGGGGTGAAAGGTATTGAAGGGTTGGATGATTATGGTAAGTGAGTGGAGCACAGTAGGCCTATTCTTTTTTAGCCGAAGATTGTTTTGTTTTTTAAAAAAAAAAAAAAAAAAAAAAAGGGGGTGTTTTGGATTGTTCGCCCCATTGCAAATCTATACATTGATATTTTGGATCTTTTTCTCCCACTCGGCGGGTGTCCCGACGTTGTCGGTTGTTTCTCTTAGGCGAGCGGGAGTATGGGACCAGTTTTTACCCATGACGACGGCACTTCATTTTAGCGTCACGTAGTTTGTCCTTCATTTTGTGGGCTGGTTTTTGGTTGGTAATGCGACGGTTACTCGTTCGTTATTTTTGGTGTTTGCCAGCCTGGTACCCGGCACGTACTCTCCCAGAGTTGGGGTGCTACAAGGCTTCAGGAGCCAGCATACATGAGCACAGTTTCAGTGGATCAGGTGACGACAATGGAAATGCATTATGAGGGACGACAGGTCGGAGTTGGTTTTCTTTTTTGAAATCGGGTTTTTATTTGACACGTAAGGAGATTCAGAACAGCGTACAGGGCTAATATAAAATGATATGATTGTGATTTGTTTATCCAAAAAAAAAAAAAAAAAAAAAAGTTTTGTCAGTACCACCTTGGAGAGAAGAGGTGTTTGACGGTTACGAGAATTCCCTGTTCTGACAGTGTTTTTGCCTTTCAGATCCAAGTCGGCCCAGTGATTGGGTCCGAGGTTACTTCCATGTATGTTGGCAGCGAGGAGAGTGGATCTTCGCCTCTTCGCCTTGGTGGTCGGTTCTTTGTTCCTGTTACAGTGAAAGTAATTGGAGAGGTTGCCGGGGCTTGGCTCAGCGGTGGGTTTATCGGAGGGGACCAAGATTGCGTGAGCTCTCTTTTTTACAATCGACTTGGTGATACACATAGGCTTCAAGTATCTGGTCCAAGGCCGTCTAGCTAGGCCTCTTACCCTTATCCGGTCAGAGAGGTACAAATTTCCCTGTTTTAGTGCAGAGTGTTACAACGATCCGGTCGAAGGTTACCCTCTGGCCCAGGGGGCTTGGAGCTATGGAAGAAGGTGATGTGATAAGGATCTCTCCTGGCGCATGGTCGATCGGGGCCTACCCAAGTTGTGCTGTTCATAAAGTGTTTGTATAAAAAAAAAAAAAAAAAAAAAAAAAAAAAAAGGTTGGAGGTCTGGCACCGCCAGCTGGAAGGCAATATTTGGCTGTCCTTAAGCTCAGATGGGTACATCCCGAATGATGATGTTGTGGATATGGTGGTTGCGGAAATTCCTGGGACGGCTCAGGTATTTCAGTTTTTTGGGTGGGGTCGCAGCTTGCTGGCGCTGTGCTGCTCCTTGGCGGAAGGGGTAGGAAAAGTGGTGGTGAAATACCCGCGCCGGACGGCCGGATGGCGGTACATTTGCCTGAACCCCGTGATGTTGGCAAGTTAATGCCTGGTTAAAAGCTGCGACCAAATTTTATGCCAAAAGATGA
Organism: Anomaloglossus baeobatrachus; assembly: GCF_048569485.1. Classification (NCBI taxonomy): domain Eukaryota; kingdom Metazoa; phylum Chordata; class Amphibia; order Anura; family Aromobatidae; genus Anomaloglossus; species Anomaloglossus baeobatrachus. Next base: position 3,804,981 of record NC_134364.1, on the reverse strand, counting down.
GAGTGGTTTTTTCCCCATACCTCTCTCCAAAAATGGAAAATTCAAATAAAAGTATTTTAATTTATAAGAGAACGGTGTTGTGTCTTTCTAGGGGGGGAAAAATGGTGGTGGTTGGGTCCTGGCAGTCTGGTCTGTTTCTGGATGTTGCAGTACAGCTACGATGAGGGCTGTCAAGCTGTAAACACCAGCAGTTGTCGGCCATCATGGTCTTGTTCCATCTGCCTAGATATCTATCGTAATCATGTGTTGAGGAGTAAAATTTGCTGCGACTTGTAAGCCTCTTGAAAGTCTAAATGCTGCATTTGGTTTTCATGCAGCTTATATAGCCATTATGACGCCTGCAGTTGGTAACTGCTAATTAAGCAGTCTTCCTATTAGTTACACCAATTGCAAACTCAGCATTTCCTTTTGTATATTCAGCATATCTAAATAATCTAATCTGTTATGTTATTACTGTAAGTTCTTTAGCAAAATTGGACATGACTGGATAAAATGGAAATAAGTGATTTCTAGACTCAGAACACCAAAATTCATAGAAATCCCATATTATCTGGAAGTCAGCAAAATTGAAGTAGCATAGTGTTATTGTTAGAAATGAAATAATAGAAGCAGCAGCGTTTACGGTGGAATTCTAGTTCAGTTCACAACCGGGCCTGTAAAGGATAACATCCAAAAAAGGCAGCAGTCCTCCAGGAAGTGAAAAAAAGAGATTAAAACTGCCTGGGGTTTTTTGTGCATATCCAATAGCTATGTTTCACTTCCTCATTGGAAAAGGTTCTAGGCGGAAATTAAAAACTTTTTTTATATATATATATATATATATATATTACTACTACTTATTTTTCGAGCACCATGGATTCCCAGCTACTGTACACGTGAGGAGGTTTACATACAAAATACAATGAACAGACTGGTACAGAGAAGAGAGGACACTGAGGACACAGCCTGCGGGTTTACAGTCTGCAGAGTAATAGGGAGGAGACAGTTTGGGGGGTTTGCGGCAACTCCGCTGGTGGTGAGGTGGCAGCTCCTGATGGTGGTGAGGTCACAGCTGTGGTGGTGGTGAGGTGGCAGCTCCTGATGGTGGTGAGGTCACAGCTCTGGTGGTGGTGAGGTGGCAGCTCCAGATGATGGTGAGGTTATAGCTCTGGAGCTCTGGTGGTGGTGAGGTCACAGCTCTGGTGGTGGTGAGGTGGCAGCTCCTGATGATGGTGAGGTTATAGCTCTGGAGCTCTGGTGGTGGTGAGGTCACAGCTCAGGTGGTGGTAAGGTGGCAGCTCCTGATGATGGTGAGGTCATAGCTCTGGAGCTCTGGTGGTGGTGAGGTCACAGCTCTGGTGGTGGTGAGGTGAGAGCTCCTGATGGTGGTGAGGTCACAGCTCTGGTGGTGGTGAGGTGATCGCTCCGGTGGTAGTAAGGTCACAGCTTTGGTGGTGGTGAGGTCACAGCTCTTCTGGTGGTGGTGAGGAGACCGCTATGGTGGTGGTGACCGGACAGTTTTGGTCGTGGCAAGGTGGCAGCAGGGTTATGCAGGCTGTAGCTTTCTTGAAGAAATAGGTTTTCAGGTTCTGTCTAAGAGTTCTGAATGTGTTGGATAATTGGACGTGTTGGAGCACAGAATTCAAGAGGACAGACATACTTTGGAAATGTCTTGGAAGCAACTGGTTGAGAAACGAGTGTGGAGAAGATAGTCCATATATATCGTCCATCCATTCTCTACTGTGCGCATAGCCCCAGCAAGGGAATATAGACCGACCGTCCATTCCATAGTGCGTGTTAAGCCATGGGCAAGGGACTATAGATGGTCTGTCCATTCCAGTGTGCAAAGCCCCAGGGAGAGACTATACATTGTCCGTCCATCCTGTAGTCCATGCTCAACCCTGGTGAGGGAATACAGTCCGTCCATCCATCCAAAACTGTTTGCAAAGCCCCGGTAAGGGAATACAGACGGTCTGTCCATTCTGTAATGTGTGGATAGCCTCATAGAGGGAATAAAGACCATCCATCCATTCAAAGTTGGCCCAACACTAGTGAGGGTCTATTGACTGTCTGTCCGTCCATCCTATAGTGCAACCTCAGCCCCGGCAAGGGAATATAGAGTTTATCCATCCCGTAGTTTGTGCATAGCCACAATGAGGGAATATACACCATCCATCCATCATGCAATGCAGTCCCCACTAGGATCTACAGACCGTCCGTCCATCTCATAGTGCGTAGTGCGTGCACAGCCCCAGTTAGGGGCTAGAGACCTTCCGTCTATCTGGTAGTGTGAGCAGCCCTGGCAAGGGAATACAGACTGTTCATCCCGTAGTGTGTGTGGAGCCCCAGTGAGAGAATATAAACAATCCGTCCATCCTGTACTGTGCACAGTCCTGGGCAACTGAAAATAGACTGTCCATCCCCTAGTGTGTGTGCAGCCCTACTGAGGGAATACAGACTGTCCAGCCTACAGTGCATGAGCAGCCAAAGTGAGGGAATATAGACCGTCTGTCCATCCCGTAGTGCGTGCACAGGCCCGACGAGGAAATCCCACAGTGTACATGCAGCCCTGGTGAGAAAATACAGACAGTTCATCACATAGTGTATGCGCACACCCGACAAGGGCATACAGACCATCCTGTTCATCCTGTAGTGTGTTCACAACCCCAGTGAGGAAATATAGACCGTCCCTCCTGCAGTGCGTGCGCAGCCCTGGCAAGGGAATGCAGATCGTTTGTCCATCTTGCAGTGTGTGCACGGCCCCAGTGAGAGACTATAGACCGATTGTCCATCTCATAGTGCATGTTCAGCCCCGGTGAGGAAATATAGACCGTCCATTCATCCCGTAGAGTCTGCACAGCCATGGCAAGAGAATATATACTGTCCTTTCATCCTGTAGTGTGTGCACAGGCCCGGCGAAAGAATATAGACCGTCCTTTCATCCCATAGAGTCTGCACAGGTGCGAGGGAATATAGACCATCTGTCCATCCATCCTGTAGTGTCTGCGCTGCCCCAGCAAGGGAATATAGACTGTCCGTCCATCCTGAAGCCCCAGCATGGGAATATAGACCGTCCGTCCATCTTGGAGCCCCAGTAAGGGAATATAGACAGTCGGTCTATTCCATTGAGTCTGCACAGCCTAAGTGCTGATCAGATTGCTCGCTCAACACACTATGCTGATCTGTTTATCACAATGTCCAACACAACAGAGGCTACTCTTGTTTGGTTTTAAGCTTTTTTTTGTTGAGGCGGCTTTTAGTTTCTGTAGATGAGTTTTGTCAATAAATATAAAATTAAATTATAAGTGTCGCCCCTGGAGCCGTGCTCTTGTGAAAAGTGAAGTGTGGAACTGGCTTAATGACGGTATGTAACCCATTGTAGATCCCCAAGACCTCAGGTGTGGTGTATATATGGTAAAGTGTAAAGCAAAAATGACCAGGCCTGGTTATTGGGCACATGCCTGGTACAAGCCGTTAGACATCCATCGCTTGGTGCTCACAAGTCCTGAGTAGGACATGAGCCCTAGTCCTGTATATCCCAGTGAATATGTACAAGGCTCTCTAAATCACCTGTATAGGGGTGAGACATCATACATCTCACAACTGCTGGAGTAATCCCTATTCACTGCAGTCAGCGGGGGGCCTCATCAGTAACAGTACAGTACATCAGTGCATATTCAGGGGGATTCACGGCGGCTATTATGTTATCAGACGTGTAGAAAAGTTGCTAGGTTTTTACACAGTGGTCCAGTCACGATTCTTCCTCTGCTGGGCTGTGGACGGCATAAATTGTAACTGAAATGTACCCCAGGTCCTTAAAGATGAGCCACGTGTGAGTGAAATGGCAACTTCAGGGAATGTCAATACCTGGAACCATCACTTTCAGATGCTAGGCCCTAACCTTTAATGGCAAACTGTGAAATCCAAACACTAATCCTGCAGATATGGGATTAATCTGCAGGATAATAGCGTTCTACAGCCGTGCGGCCGATGTACTGAAAGCCGGCTGTCATAGAGACACGGCCGGTCAGTTGCTGTTCACTCTATACTGAGCGGTGACTGAAGCCGCACTGGCTGTGCCTCCATAAATGAAGACCGGAGGCTGCTGGGAGGAATTAGGCTCATTTCCTCTCAGTAGCCAGGCTGACACTGCAGAATACAATTAACCTGATAACTAACACCAATTCAGCAGGTTAATAAGTGTTTTCACATGACAGGTTCCCTTTAAAAGGTTTGCATTATTAAATTGGGTGGATTACTATGATGAAGGTAAGCCGCTCTTCACGACGATTTCTCCAGGATATCCGAATATGGAACACTGGAGCGGTGCTGCTAAGACTGGGCACGATGCAATGCTCCCTACAGGGATTCCCACCATCATGTCATACCTTTCCCCTGCTTTCTTCTCGCTCCTGCTGTCTCCAAGTCCCCATTTATACACTGCACAGTAGATTTCTGGTCACTTGTTGGCTTCAGTTTAACACGTCTTTGTACGCTTGTTCAGCAGACCCATCGCCCCAAATCCCATGTACACCAGTGCTCGGATCAACATATGAGTGAAGTCGGCTGCTTGACCCCTGCTCCTTCCAGTCTCCTGGCATCGGCTTATCTGCCCTGAGAGCAAAAGGGAGCACAAACAAGAAGTCTACGAGGGAGGCGGAAAGACGCGCCTGCGTAGATAGGGCACCGCCGCCTGGAGAAGGTGGGAGGTTGCAGGTTACAATGGTCCTGAGTCTGAGTGCACACTTGACTCACTCAGATAATCGGGGTGGTAGAAGCCTATAATGGTACAACACATCCAGTGGCGTTTGATGTGCTCCACTTTTATGGCGCTGCTGTCGGCTGAGCTGTGTCTTTCCAGGAGGACGGTGGATGTAGGCAATGCCGGGGTTGCACGAATGCACTTGCTCAGTCAGTAAAGTAAAAAGTGGAACAATCACACTGTGTCAGACGGCCTTCATCAGGAGACACAGCACAAGCCTGCCCCACGCTCTACAGAAGCCCATATCTACTGCAAAGTGCACGAGGCCCGAACAATCACACTGTGCCAGACGGCCTTCATCAGGAGACACAGCACAAGCCTGCCCCACGCTCTACAGAAGCCCATATCTACTGCAAAGTGCACGAGGCCCGAACAATCACACTGTGCCAGACGGCCTTCATCAGGAGACACAGCACAAGCCTGCCCCACGCTCTACAGAAGCCCATATCTACTGCAAAGTGCACGAGGCCCGAACAATCCGATTACTCGCCCCACACTATGGCTCTTGTTCTGGGCAGAAATCTTCCCGTGTAAATCCACTTTCAGGCCACATATTTGATCCAATCAGAGGAAGACTTGATTGTCGGATGATCACGGCCGTACTTAATATAACCAATGATTTTACAAATACTTGCGTGTCTGAATTTTGGCCTGGAAGTGAATTGGGAGTGTGCGGATACACATCAGTCCAGGCATGATCAGGAGGACGGAGGAGTAATGGAGAAGGGGGCGCTGTGCTCCTGCACACTCGCATTACTCCACACATCGCTGCCTGATCTACATGTGCTAAGCCCCAACGCCCTCTGCTTGAAGCCAGTCATATTGCCATCTCGGCAAATAGCCACCAGCAACAGTGACCACGTTTTGGAGGGGATGGCCATTACCAATGTGTTTGATGCTTGGTGACCAGAGAAACGTTGGCCGGTCACTTGTGATAAGTCCTGCGGGATGTTCCAGTACAGTCTCCTGAAGGTGAAGCATAAGTAAGAGTTTGTGTGCGGGCGGCTGAGCCCCCGCCTGGGCTCCGGATGATTCATCAGAGTCGTGTTTGAGGAAAATGCAAATAATTACATGCGTTCCTGTGCAGATAATTTCACTCGCCTCTCACTAGCTCAGCCTAGAAATTGCCACAGACCAGGAAAGTCTACATTACTCTGCTCATAATAATTCTGTGCAAGTGAAGAGATGAATGGAGGACACAATAATAGTCACATCCCGGCGGCAGCCGTCACATAGGGGCTGAAGACATGAGCAGAGCTCCTGCCAGGCGAAACCTCGGCATTACACACCTCTCCACGTGTACGGTGCAGGATCATCACCGGGATCTCACGTGTAACCCATCCCCGCGGTACTAGTCACAGCCGGGTCCTCTGCACGCTGCCCCCTGGTGGTACTATATTTGCGTATGTCACTGTGGGAGGGAGGCCCTGCTCACCGGAGGATTGGTGGTGGAGCGGTGTGCAGTAATGGAGCACTGTACATTGTGGTATAGGAGTCGCTTCGTCCCGGGCGTCACCTTCCCCTCTAGAACTTGCCTCTCTCATTCTTCGTGAACATCGGCCACGCTCAGCAGACCCTGTTCCCCGCAGAGCGTTTGCATGTCGTTACCGGTCAGACGAATGTGAATAGTACGGATCACAACTCTCCTCAGCAGAAAATACTCAGGTGTAAAAGCAAAGAAAACATGGTGTGCCTGTCACATTATTCCCTCATCTACTTCTATCCATCCTCTACCTGTCCACAGAGGGCACTGCCAGCGCCAACTGCTCAATGCCGACCTTCATCAGCCACGAATTGTAATACAAGTGTGGATCCATGCACCACAGCCCAGCTGGGCTCTCCATGAGGGCTACAGACGCACAGTCCACCACACTGGCTATGACGGCACATGGAGAGTGTGAGGGAACACAAGCCATATTGTTCTTATAGAAACCATCTTGTCTTATAACTGACTGATGACATAGGGCTCAGCGAACACTGATGAGCGGGAAGTGTCACATTTCTAAACACCCCTGCAACTCTTATTGGTGCATAATTCAGGAGAGTTATTTCTTTGTTTGGGATACTATATAAACTGGTCAAATAATGTAATAAAGCAGAAACTTTCAGTACACCACAGAGCGCATGTGCTGCAATGTCTTCCCGAGTGCTCATAAAACAAATCTTATTAATTTGGAGTTCCAATGGCAGAGACTGAGTATTTCACTCACAAATATGGAGTCACAAACCGGGAACCAGACAAACATTATACCATCCAGATCTGGAGTGAAAATTGATCCTCTTGTAGGGGGGTTAAGGGTTAGGCCCACCCCTGCATCTGTACCTATCACACTAATGGTCTGTCTGTAACTGTAAATGCCTTGTGTAGTTCGTCACCAGGTGGCCGTGCTGCAGTGCGTATGTCCTGGCACCTGGGTAGGCAGAAGGAGGAGGAGAACAGGGACTTTATAAGGGAGTGTTGATGGGAGAGACAAGAGGAGAGTTCCCGGGAAGATTTAGCTGTGAGAACTCCCAATTATGAGATTCTGGCCGTATGGGTCACCCCTGCGGTCGCGACACGCGGGATGCAGTCTGGATTGGCGAACCGCGTCCCCCCAAGGAGAGTGGTATAGTTGGACAGTCGGGGGTCTGGCGTCGGTATCTACTGGCTGAACTTCAGCTATTATGGACATGGTTATGAACTGTTATGAGTATTAAGAATTATATGAAGATATGCAAAAACAAGACTTAAGATGGTGCTTGAAATATGTACCACGCCTATATCTACATTCAACAGATATAAGACTCACCAGACATTCTGGGACTTTCATGTGATAAGTGAATCATGCTGACTTAGCTTAATATAAATGAGGAAACACATATACAGTATACATATATCTCAGAATAAGCACTTTTTGCAGTTTACCCAATAGGAGACATGTTACATATTCTTGGCGCCTAGCCAACTGATTTCATTAAATGTATCTTAATTTCCGCAATTAAACTAGTCATAAGTTCTACCTAGACCAGTGCACACCTCTTATTGGTCTGTGTATGAATGGCATGCACGCTACTGACAAAATGACTCATGATTTGGATGCAGACGGATTTATGGTGAGGATGCATAACTTGGATTGCACTGTAAATTATGCCCCCTTAACAAATGGTGCCCGAACGTACTCTAGGACGAAACTTCTGGATGACTTCTGGAGAGATTGCGCAACTCCACAGAAGAGGTGAGAACATTTTCTTATCTTTACCTTGCGTGTATTTTCATTTCGGGCGGGGGAAAGGGGGTGTATGGCTGCCCCAGTCCAGACACCTAATGACCGATCTCTGTGAGATAAAAGCCCTAGGTGAACCTGGTCGTATTAGCTCTTAAACCGTCTGCATTATGTTACTTACATGTAATGTGTTTCTTTGTCTGTTTTGTGGAAAGAAGAAGTTCCGAATTTCGTTTTTGAGTTTGCTTTAGAGCAAAATGAGCAAGTTGTGATATACTCTGAGTTCTGGTTCTGAGTTTTTACCTGTGTAACTGTGTAGTGGCGAGTTCAGAGATCTGCATGTAATAACTAGTGAAAAAGAAGAACTTGTTGTACTGTACAAGTTAACTGTTTATGGGGCAGTAAGTAGACTGCTAGACTGCAAATACATCTGTGTGTGACGTGTCCAATCAATAATTGATGATTGATAAGGCCCAGAAGCCTGGTCTTTGACAGAGAAGATTTGAAAGGGGGGGTTTCAAGGTACTGATGCAGAGTTATAACAAGAGGGTAAGAAAGCCCTGACTGTTATCTGGTACAGTTTCCGCTAAGCAGTGAGTTGAACGTTTGTGCACTGGCTCACACTGGTGGCTTGGTGGATGGCGATGTTTTCTTCCCGAGGTAGAAGAATAACAACATTAGGAGAATCCTTAACCTTGGCCTTAATCAAGTTACTGAGTTTTGGATGGACCGTTCTTACGAGGTGTAAACAGACTTTGGTAGTACTAGAAATATCAATGTACAGCTGGCGTATAGTGAGGGCGAGTGTAATTTCTTGTCACCCACGCGATTCAGAAGCAAAGGTTTTCAGACTAGACAGACTAGTGTTGTAATTAATGGCGATAGAATCTAGACGTTTGTATATACTGTACATCATGCGCAGTTTCTGGTGCAGAAGGACCTGAGAAATGATTACATTGAAAATCTGTGAAGTGAGGTCACATTAGACCAGCGAGTTCAAGAGGAAGAGATCTGTAAGTGACGGGAGGGGAGACAGATGTTAAAAAAGAAAATGGAGAATTCTCCCAAGAGGGGAGATTACTGTAGAAGAGGAGAGATTAAGGTAAAGGATATGATATTGATCGTCAAGAGAAGTGAAAATACTGAACAGGATTGAAGAAATGTAATTCTGAGTCTAGTAACTACACTACTTGTATTTTGCCTGTCTGTGAAAATGGCTTCTCTCATTATAAGACAACACCCTCCATCCTATAAGCTGTCCCCATAGGTTGGACTTGTGTACTGTCTGTGGAGCACGGTGTCCATGTAAGCCCACCACATTATTTCCTGTCCTGAATATAGATGGCTCGTCCCATGTCGCTCCCTCCCCAGTTTCTTCGGATGCTATTTTGGCCAACACCTAGTTCCTCTTTTAGCGGCCATTTTAACTCAGACACTACCGTATTTTTCGGACTATAAGACGCACTTTTTTTCCTCCAAATGTTGGGGGAAAGTGGGGGTGCGTCTTATAGTCTGAATGTGGCTGCGGGGAAGGAGGGCGCTGCGGTGGAGCGGGTCATCGGGGGCACGAGCAGGCTGTAGCAGCCTGCCGTGACAACGTGGGCCCGCTCATTTCATATGCACGCCCATCCTCCCGCCCATCATCTCTCAGCGCTGAAGCCGGCGCTGACAGGTTGGCAGGATGATGGGCGGGGAGTGCGCACATAGTAAAGAGCCGGCCCACATGATCACCACTGGCAACTACAGCCTGTAGTGATCATGTGTGGCTGTATTCATTGCCCACCGTGCATCATCATCAGCGCGGAGTGCACTGAATAAGTATACTCACCCGTCACCGTTGTCTGCAGCATCGCTCGTCCTCCTGTCTGCCGGCCAGCTGATCTGTGTAGACAGCGGTGAGCACGTCATCACTGTGTGCACCGCTAGTCTCCACGCCAGTCAGCTGACAGGCAGACAGGAGGAGATCGCGATGCTGCAGACAACGGTGACGGCTCCACAATCCAGCGGCGCTGCTGCCAACACAGACGGGAGGAGGAGCAATGCTGCATGGAGCGAAAAAAGGAGAGTATAAAGGTTTATTTTTTTGTGTGTGCCACATGTAGCCGGTCATACAGCAGGATGGGAGAATATAGCAGGATGGATGGGGTATATAGCAGGATGGATGGGGGTATATAGCAGGATGGGGGTGTATAGCAGGATGGCAGTATATAGCAGGATGAGGGCATATAGCAGGATGGGAATATATAGCAGGATGGCGGTATAAAGCAGGATGGCGGTATAAAGCAGGATGGCGGTATAAAGCAGGATGGCGGTATAAAGCAGGATGGCGGTATAAAGCAGGATGGCGGTATATAGCAGGTTAAGGGCATTTACCAGAATGGCACTATGTAGCAGGATGGGGGCTATACCATGATGGCAGTATATAGCAGGATGGGAATATATACCAGGATGAGGTACATATATACAAGGATGGGGATCATATACAAGGCAAAAGGATCATTACCAGGATGGGGTACCTTAGTAGAGAATTTGGGGACATTACCCCCATAACAGTGTCAGTAGCAGATCCTCGCCCCATAAGTGTGTCATGACCACATTTTTTGCTTAAAATTTTATTTTCCTATTTTTATCCTCTAAAACCAGTGTGCGTATTATAGTCCGAAAAAATACGGTACATAGCTTCTCTTTTGACACCATTTTTGTCTGTCCGACACCCAGTTCCTTTTTTCTCAGCCGCCATCTTAGAACCCACTGCTCTATTTATTGCTGATGCAGCAGAGGCTGCAGAGAAGGGACCTGAAATCTACGTTATTGGTCATATATGTATTCGTGCCCCATTGTGTTCCCACTAATGAACCTTGACAAAAGGACATTGCTGATAGTCCTGTAAAAACCCTTTTTTCTTCACTTTTGCATATTTGTTTTTGCTGTACCTAGTACACAATTTATTAGACCATATAGACTGCTCACTATAAGTCCTAGTGGCCGGGGAATATTTTTCTGCCTTTGGCAGTTGCTACTTAGCCTAGTTTTGAGATAATCTCGCTTGTATATTGTCCTGCCCGGTGTCTTGCACAAGTTCCCTGATGTAGAGGGTGGAGGATCGTGTGGCCTAAGGGGATTTTGATCATCAGGAGTTGGCATATATTGGTGTTTTGCTGGCTGCACCCAGTGATCTATCCTATCCTTTGTGTCTTAGTTAGCAGGGTCTCTCTTTGCTGAAGTCTATCCCTAACCTTCTGTGTATTGTTCACTCCTTATATCCTCGTCCTTATGTGAAGGGGGCGTCCTTATTTGTTGGGGGCTTTAACTATATCTTTGGGGCTGCTCCGAGGCAAGTGAGGATTTCTTTCTTCTTCTTTGAGGCTAGCTAGTTTCTTAGGCGGTGACGAGGCGTCCAGGTAGAGTAGGCACGCTCCACCGCTATTTCTAGTTGTGTATATGTAGTCGTGGGGGGAGGGGGTTGCCAGTTAGTTACCAAACACTCTTGTGCTCTTTTTTTGATTGGGTTTTAGTGGATCTTGGTTTTCAGAATGTCAGTGTTCTCCTGACCCCAATGCTCTTTCTTACAAACCTGGGTACAGTCCTTTGTATTAGGTCTCCGAGAGCCCATATGCAAACAACTACAGCTGGTAACTCCTGATTACAGAGTAAAGGACCAAGACACTCACTTTCAGGCAAGAGCTATGGGGAGATGAATCTAGCAGCTTCCAAGACCATCCCAAATACAGATGTGCTGCATTTCCAGTCACCTGAAGAGTATCATCACGTCACCTCCAGCCCTGGGCCTGCCTGACTACCAGAAGTCATCCTGCCTGTTTGTTTGCCATGGAGGAAGACAGCAGCCCTTTGGATGCTGCTCAACCAGTTGGATCCAGTTGTCCGAGAAACACCAACCTAAAGCACCAGTTGAAGATCAATGCTCCGCATGACATCACTGCTCCCTGACAATGTCACCATCTCCCAGTGTGTGGTCCTTAATCCTGCTACACTTCTCCCTCTTCCAAGGGGGTGTGTCCCACCTCTGTGGAAGAGGTGGTAGACTTTGGCATAGCTCTACATGATTGCCTTGCTCTCCTGAGGCAGGAAACCTCTGGATTCGATACAGTGACGGATACACCCTTGGAAGAGTCTGACTTAACCCCTTTGCGGATGGATCAAGATGTGCATCAAGAAGGACGGTTCCACATGGGTATGATGGAGGTAGCAGAAGACGCTGTGCTGATAGAGCAGTCGCTACCCGCATCCCTGTCTACATAAGAAGCAGAGGTATGTGCTGTCACTGAAGCCTGCAAGATGGCAGCCAACATCTACTCTGTAAGGAAGAAGAGACTTGATCACCGCCAATAGAACTGTATGCCACCATGAGGCCATAGAAGAACTGATGGAAGCTTTGCTATTGCCAGACAGAGTCACGGTGAGCAGGGTTGAGGCCTACATTGGAGGAATCAAGGGAAGCAGTAAGAAATACCCTCTCTGACAGAAGCAGCAATGCGACCACTTACCCCAGAAACAGTCAGCCAATTTATGCTCCTTAAGTGATCCCGATGTGAAGAGGAAAGATGGAAAGTCTTGAGAAAATATTGTCCTGACCATACAAAAGCAAGTCTCAGAAGAAGAGGACTGAGATAGGGTGCGGCTGTGGGCTCCCGGAGACCATAGAAAGTAGCCAGTGACCTGCGTTTATTGCCAGCCAAAGAGATATGGCAGGCTTGGGAACAGAACTCACCCTACACACCCCATACCATCCACAGAAAATGGGAGAGGTGAGAGGTTGGGGCATTGTAGGAGGCAAGGGCATGAGAGTCTTCCCCTTGCATTGTTCAGTGTCAGACACACCCCAGAAGGGACCACTAAGTTGAGACCCTATGAAATCCTGTTTAGAAGAACCCCCCACATGAACTTGTTGTTTAATTAACTAAACATTTGACTTACATACGTTGAGTTTTCTCCTCCACTCCAGATCCAGGAAGATCCAGATCAGGAGATGACTGTCTACGAGCCCTGGAACCAGATATGTGACGACCTTCCAAAGCTTCCTCATGACCAGCACTGCTGTAAAGATGGAAGGGAGACCCACATAGATCCACACATCCCACTACAAAAGATGTCGGACCTGGGACCAGGAGATGGCTGTTTCCCCTCTTCTACCCGATACTTTGTGGACAAGAAGATAACTGTGCATCCTGCCTTTGATGATGGCCCCACCATCAGCGCCTGAGGACTGAGGAACATGAGGCTTTGAGTGAAACCAATCCTGATGAATATGAACTGATGAGAGGACTACCACCCCCCCCCCCCCCAAAGAACGTGTGCCAGTGTGGAACATAGCCATGAGGAGAGTCAAGGGGATACGGCCAAGATCTGCCTTCCTATGCATAGTCTGTTGGGTGAGGAGATTCATCCAACAGGGATGGGTTATCTCGTAGGCATGTGAGGTAGCCATCGGCATTAGGACAGATTGATAGACCCGACGAAAGTAAGGAAATAATTTTTGTTATCTCCAAAGGCCAGAATGCTATGGACATGGTTATGAACTGTTATGAGTATTAAAAATTATAGTAAGTTATCCAAAAAGCAGGACTTAAAATGGCGCTTGCACAGTGTACCGCACATAAATCTGCATTCAGACATCATAAGACTCACCAGACATTCTGGGACTTTCCGGTGATAAGTGAATCATGCTGACTTAGCTTAATATAAAATGATGAAACATAGACAGTGGAACCTCGGTGTACGAGTAACCCAGTTAGCAAGTATTTAGCTATACGAGCAAAGCTTGCTATAAATATGTAACTCAGTTTACGAGCAAGCTTTGCCGTATGAGCAAATACTCACCGCACACACTTCCGGTTCCGTACTTTAACCGCGCTCTGACCCGCACTTGACGTCTGCACAAACACACACACATATTATGCTCACCTTACCTTCCGTTCCATCGCCGGCCTCATGGTTCTTGTAGTTCGCCGGTGCAGGATGTGTATCGGGTAACCATCGCTACGATGGAGAAACTTCCACTGTCAGACGCTACTTAAAGGCAGCACCCTGACCGTTCAGAGGCAAGCGGCTCCTGCCTTTGACGTCAGCGCTCTGGCAGCGGAAGCTCCGGCATTGGTCGCGATGGTTACCAGATACACATCCTGTACTGGCGGACTACAAGAACCAGGAGGTCGGCGATGGAACGGAAGGTAAGGTGAGCATAATATGTGTGTGTTTGTGTGTGTGTGGAATGGCACAATTGAACAAACTGTGGAACGAAGTGTCTGAGCTTGCATTGTTTCCTATGGGAAATCTTGCTTTGCTAGACGAGTAACTTGGTTTACAAGCCACTCCCGGAACAGATTGTTCTCATAAACCAAGGCTCCACTGTACATATAGTATATATACATATAATGTATCGCAGAATAAGCTCTATTACAGTTTACCCAATAGGAGACGTGTTACGTATTCTTGGCTCCTAGCCAGCGGATTTCTTTACATGTATGTGAACTTCCGTAATTAAACCAGTCATATGTTCAACGTAGATCTGTGTACAAATCCCCGGTCTCTGGATGCGATCGCACGCTACTGACAAATGACGCAGACTGTATTAAGGTGTAGATGCATAACTTGGATTGCATCACCGTAAAACGATGCCCCCCTTACCACTAACACAAGGATTGTGACTCTACAACCACATCAGGCTGCGATAGTCTCTGGTTCTCTCCTTTAAGTCTCTATTTGTGAACATTGTCTTCTTCTTTTGCCGTAGTTTTTAAGGACAGCTCAGATAGGGGAAGAATATTCATTATCCGACTCACCCAGCCCTCCCTGCTAATGGTGACATGTGGATTATTAATGATCGGTGCTTCTCCCACCAGAGAAAGGCCGTGGACCCCAGCTACAGAACGTGGCCGCCACCTAGCTGTGCACATTGCACATTACAGCAAAGCTACATGGAGATGTGAAAACATCACACGGTCACATCACCAAGAGCCAGGAAAGCGCAAGGGACCGAGGGTTCAGAGACCCAGCCCCGGCCACCACCATCCCTGCCCGACACGTCCTGAAGACACCACTGCTGGAGATCAACCACAAAGAGCTGGAGCACCCACAACCTCCGAGAGAGCGGGGCACACAAATAACCTGAGGCCTGGGCAGCCCCTCTCCCACTACCAGAGCGGCGACTCTACAGTCACCCTCTCCTCTCCCACTACCAGAGCAGCCCCTCTACAGTCACCCTCTCCTCTCCCACTACAGAGCGCCCCCTCTACAGTCACCCTCTCCTCTCCCACTACCAGAGCGCCCCCTCTACAGTCACCCTCTCCTCTCCCACTACAGAGCGACCCCTCTACAGTCACCCTCTCCTCTCCCACTACAGAGCGACCCCTCTACAGTCACCCTCTCCTCTCCCACTACAGAGCGCCCCCTCTACAGTCACCCTCTCCTCTCCCACTACCAGAGCGGCGACTCTACAGTCACCCTCTCCTCTCCCACTACCAGAGCGCCCCCTCTACAGTCACCCTCTCCTCTCCCACTACAGAGCGACCCCTCTACAGTCACCCTCTCCTCTCCCACTACAGAGCGACCCCTCTACAGTCACCCTCTCCTCTCCCACTACAGAGCGCCCCCTCTACAGTCACCCTCTCCTCTCCCACTACCAGAGCAGCGCCCTCTACAGTCACCCTCTCCTCTCCCACTACCAGAGCGGCCCCTCTACAGTCACCCTCTCCTCTCCCACTACAGAGCGCCCCCTCTACAGTCACCCTCTCCTCTCCCACTACAGAGCAACCCCTCTACAGTCACCCTCTCCTCTCCCACTACCAGAGCGGCGACTCTACAGTCACCCTCTCCTCTCCCACTACCAGAGCGGCGACTCTACAGTCACCCTCTCCTCTCCCACTACCAGAGCGCCCCCTCTACAGTCACCCTCTCCTCTCCCACTACAGAGCGACCCCTCTACAGTCACCCTCTCCTCTCCCACTACAGAGCGACCCCTCTACAGTCACCCTCTCCTCTCCCACTACAGAGCGCCCCCTCTACAGTCACCCTCTCCTCTCCCACTACCAGAGCAGCGCCCTCTACAGTCACCCTCTCCTCTCCCACTACCAGAGCGCCCCCTCTACAGTCACCCTCTCCTCTCCCACTACAGAGCGCCCCCTCTACAGTCACCCTCTCCTCTCCCACTACAGAGCAACCCCTCTACAGTCACCCTCTCCTCTCCCACTACCAGAGCGGCGACTCTACAGTCACCCTCTCCTCTCCCACTACCAGAGCGGCCCCTCTACAGTCACCCTCTCCTCTCCCACTACCAGAGCAGCCCCTCTACAGTCACCCTCTCCTCTCCCACTACCAGAGCAGCCCCTCTACAGTCACCCTCTCCTCTCCCACTACCAGAGCGGCCCCTCTACAGTCACCCTCTCCTCTCCCACTACCAGAGCGGCCCATCTACAGTCACCCTCTCCTCTCCCACTACCAGAGCGGCCCCTCTATAGTCACCCTCTCCTCTCCCACTACCAGAGCGGCCCCTCTACAGTCACCCTCTCCTCTCCCACTACCAGAGCAGCCCCTCTACTGTCACCCTCTCCTCTCCCACTACCAGAGCGCCCCCTCTACAGTCACCCTCTCCTCTCCCACTACCAGAGCAGCCCCTCTACAGTCACCCTCTCCTCTCCCACTACCAGAGCAGCCCCTCTACAGTCACCCTCTCCTCTCCCACTACCAGAGCAGCCCCTCTACAGTCACCCTCTCCTCTCCCACTACCAGAGCGGCCCCTCTACAGTCACCCTCTCCTCTCCCACTACAGAGCGCCCCCTCTACAGTCACCCTCTCCTCTCCCACTACCAGAGCAGCCCCTCTACTGTCACCCTCTCCTCTCCCACTACCAGAGTGGCCCCTCTACAGTCACCCTCTCCTCTCCCACTACCAGAGCGCCCCCTCTACAGTCACCCTCTCCTCTCCCACTACAAGAGCAGCCCCTCTACAGTCACCCTCTCCTCTCCCACTACCAGAGCAGCCCCTCTACAGTCACCCTCTCCTCTCCCACTACCAGAGCAGCCCCTCTACAGTCACCCTCTCCTCTCCCACTACCAGAGCGGCCCCTCTACAGTCACCCTCTCCTCTCCCACTACCAGAGCGGCCCCTCTACAGTCACCCTCTCCTCTCCCACTACCAGAGCAGCCCCTCTACTGTCACCCTCTCCTCTCCTACTACCAGAGCGCCCCCTCTACAGTCACCCTCTCCTCTCCCACTACCAGAGCAGCCCCCTCTACAGTCACCCTCTCCTCTCCCACTACAGAGCGCCCCCTCTACAGTCACCCTCTCCTCTCCCACTACCAGAGCAGCCCCTCTACAGTCACCCTCTCCTCTCCCACTACCAGAGCGGCCCCTCTACAGTCACCCTCTCCTCTCCCACTACCAGAGCGGCCCCTCATCTGTTGCCTGAGGTGTGAGCGGCTCCTCTTCTGTCACCTGAGGTGTGCGCGGCCCCTCTTCTGTCGCCTGAGGTGTGCGCGGCCCCTCTTCTGTCGCCTGAGGTGTGCGCGGCCCTTCTTCTGTCGCCTGAGGTGTGCGCGGCCCCTCTTCTGTCGCCTGAGGTGTGAGCGGCCCCTCTTCTGTCGCCTGAGGTGTGAGCGGCCCCTCTTCTGTCGTCTGAGGTGTGAGCGGCCCCTCTTCTGTCGCCTGAGGTGTGAGCGGCCCCTCTTCTGTCGCCTGAGGTGTGAGCGGCTCCTCTTCTGTCACCTGAGGTGTGCGCGGCCCCTCTTCTGTCGCCTGAGGTGTGCGCGGCCCCTCTTCTGTCGCCTGAGGTGTGCGCGGCCCCTCTTCTGTCGCCTGAGGTGTGCGCGGCCCCTCTTCTGTCGCCTGAGGTGTGCGCGGCCCTTCTTCTGTCGCCTGAGGTGTGCGCGGCCCCTCTTCTGTCGCCTGAGGTATGAGCGGCCCCTCTTCTGTCGCCTGAGGTGTGAGCGGCCCCTCTTCTGTCGCCTGAGGTGTGAGCGCTCCCCTCTTTTGTTGCCTGAGGTGTGAGCGGCCCCTCTTCGGTCACCTGAGGTATGAGCGGCCCCTCTTTTGTCGCCTGAGGTGTGAGCGGCCCCTCTTTTGTCGCCTGAGGTGTGAGCGGCCCCTCTTTTGTTGCCTGAGGTGTGAGCGGCCCCTCTTTTGTTGCCTGAGGTATGAGTGGCCCCTCTTCTGTCGCCTGAGGTGTGAGCGGCCCCTCTTCTGTCGCCTGAGGTGTGAGTGGCCCCTCTTCTGTCGCCTGAGGTGTGTGCGGCCCCTCTTCTGTCGCCTGAGGTGTGTGCGGCCCCTCTTCTGTCGCCTGAGGTGTGCGCGGCCCCTCTTCTGTCGCCTGAGGTGTGCGCGGCCCCTCTTCTGTCGCCTGAGGTGTGCGCGGCCCTTCTTCTGTCGCCTGAGGTGTGCGCGGCCCCTCTTCTGTCGCCTGAGGTGTGAGCGGCCCCTCTTCTGTCGCCTGAGGTGTGAGCGCTCCCCTCTTTTGTTGCCTGAGGTGTGAGCGGCCCCTCTTCTGTCACCTGAGGTGTGAGCGGCCCCTCTTGTCGCCTGAGGTGTGAGCGGCCCCTCTTTTGTCGCCTGAGGTGTGAGCGGCCCCTCTTTTGTTGCCTGAGGTGTGAGCGGCCCCTCTTTTGTTGCCTGAGGTATGAGCGGCCCCTCTTCTGTCGCCTGAGGTGTGAGCGGCCCCTCTTCTGTCGCCTGAGGTGTGTGCGGCCCCTCTTCTGTCGCCTGAGGTGTGCGTGGCCCCTCTTCTGTCGCCTGAGGTGTGAGCGGCCCCTCTTTTGTTGCCTGAGGTGTGCGCGGCCCCTCTTCCGTTGCCTGAGGTGTGCGCGGCCCCTCTTCCGTCGCCTGAGGTGTGCGCGGCCCCTCTTCCGTCGCCTGAGGTGTGCGCGGCCCCTCTTTTGTTGCCTGAGGTGTGAGCGCTCCCCTCTTCCGTTGCCTGAGGTGTGCGCGGCCCCTCTTTTGTTGCCTGAGGTGTGCGCGGCCCCTCTTCTGTCGCCTGAGGTGTGCGCGGCCCCTCTTCTGTCGCCTGAGGTGTGCGCGGCCCCTCTTCCGTTGCCTGAGGTGTGCGCGGCCCCTCTTCCGTCGCCTGAGGTGTGCGCGGCCCCTCTTTTGTTGCCTGAGGTGTGCGCGGCCCCTCTTTTGTTGCCTGAGGTGTGAGCGGCCCCTCTTTTGTTGCATGAAGTGTGAGCGGCCCCTCTTTTGTTGCCTGAAGTGTGAGCGGCCCCTCTTTTGTTGCCTGAGGTGTGCGCGGCCCCTCTTTTGTTGCCTGAAGTGTGAGCGGCCCCTCTTCCGTCGCCTGAGGTGTGAGCGGCCCCTCTTCCGTCGCCTGAGGTGTGAGCGGCCCCCTCTTTTGTTGCCTGAGGTGTGCACGGCCCCTCTTCTGTCGTCTGAGGTGTGAGCGGCCCCTCTTCTGTCGCCTGAGGTGTGAGCGGCCCCTCTTCTGTCGCCTGAGGTGTGAGCGGCCCCTCTTCTGTCGCCTGAGGTGTGCGCGGCCCCTCTTCTGTCGCCTGAGGTGTGAGCGGCCCCTCTTCTGTCGCCTGAGGTGTGTGCGGCCCCTCTTCTGTCGCCTGAGGTGTGCGTGGCCCCTCTTCTGTCGCCTGAGGTGTGAGCGGCCCCTCTTTTGTTGCCTGAGGTGTGCGCGGCCCCTCTTCCGTTGCCTGAGGTGTGCGCGGCCCCTCTTCCGTCGCCTGAGGTGTGCGCGGCCCCTCTTCCGTCGCCTGAGGTGTGCGCGGCCCCTCTTTTGTTGCCTGAGGTGTGAGCGCTCCCCTCTTCCGTTGCCTGAGGTGTGCGCGGCCCCTCTTTTGTTGCCTGAGGTGTGCGCGGCCCCTCTTCTGTCGCCTGAGGTGTGCGCGGCCCCTCTTCTGTCGCCTGAGGTGTGCGCGGCCCCTCTTCCGTTGCCTGAGGTGTGCGCGGCCCCTCTTCCGTCGCCTGAGGTGTGCGCGGCCCCTCTTTTGTTGCCTGAGGTGTGCGCGGCCCCTCTTTTGTTGCCTGAGGTGTGAGCGGCCCCTCTTTTGTTGCATGAAGTGTGAGCGGCCCCTCTTTTGTTGCCTGAAGTGTGAGCGGCCCCTCTTTTGTTGCCTGAGGTGTGCGCGGCCCCTCTTTTGTTGCCTGAAGTGTGAGCGGCCCCTCTTCCGTCGCCTGAGGTGTGAGCGGCCCCTCTTCCGTCGCCTGAGGTGTGAGCGGCCCCTCTTCTGTCGTCTGAGGTGTGAGCGGCCCCTCTTCTGTCGCCTGAGGTGTGAGCGGCCCCTCTTCTGTCGCCTGAGGTGTGCGCGGCCCCTCTTCTGTCGCCTGAGGTGTGCGCGGCCCCTCTTCCGTCGCCTGAGGTATGAGAGGCCCCTCTTTTGTCGCCTGAGGTGTGAGCGGCCCCTCTTTTGTTGCTTGAGGTGTGAGCGGCCCCTCTTTTGTTGCCTGAGGTGTGAGCGGCCCCTCTTTTGTTGCCTGAGGTGTGAGCGGCCCCTCTTTTGTTGCCTGAGGTGTGCGCGGCCCCTCTTTTGTTGCCTGAGGTGTGAGCGGCCTCTGTCCTCTCTTATCTGAGACCTGGTAGAGTCTTCCCTGAATTATTAGTCAGGTGCATTGTTTACTTGATCTCCATGTGTTCCAGATCTGTCCTTACCACAACATTGGATTTTTCCATTTAGCAGGATATAGGCATGAAAAATAGAGAACACAGCAAATGGTGTTGCCCCTGTGGGCAGAAAGAAAACAGTATGCATAGAAAGCGGCAGCCAGCGAGCGCCGCACACGGCTGCAAACACCACTCCGTGCACCGATCACCAGAACATTTCCTACCGCTGCCATTTTAGTGTTTGGTGCCTGGAGTGCGGGGGAGGGGAATACAATATTAATTTACATAAAGTGTGGACGCAATAACCCATGAATACGGGCAGCACCGAGCACTTACCTCTGAACACGGCGGCGCCGGCCAGGACCACCACTTACCTCCAGGCTCAGCATACATCAGGGCACATAGATCCGCACCACCTCATGGCTACTCTGGACACGTGTACATTGATGTGGCTCCTACAGACTGAGTGTAATGAGTACTGTGCATGTGCGCCTGATCTACCACGCACCTCTCAGGACCGTGGCAACCTCTGGGCGGACTACAAAGTTCAGCATGCCGTCAGAGAGCGAGTGAGGAGCACACTGCACAGTATCAGACCGCCTGACTAATGAGAGGTTCAGGCAATGTGACCGCAGAGGAGAAGACCCCGCAGAGGTGCAGACCCCGCGCTCACCACAAACATCACAAAACCCTAAATCAGAGGCGCTAATAATTACGAGCATGAAACAGAAAGAACAAAATGAGATTGAGGTATAAACTTACTGGAGTTACAGTTTATCCTGATACAGTCTAGATGGGAAAAAATAAATGAAAGATGAATTCGTATCCTTCAAGGTTACAGCTGCAGTCATCCAAAAACAGTGAGGTCCACCCTTCCGGGGACAGACACACGCAACAAGAGTGGCCATTTTATAGCGCTAAGTGTGAGGGAAGCAGCCACAGCTGCCTGGTATGTGACCAGGGGACACGCTGGGAGGGAGCACCCGCTACCGCAATGGGACAAGATGGCCGCAGGTCTCCGGGTACCTACAATGTGACGAGTGAGGTGCGCTAATGTCATTAATCTATAAAATGGCCACGTACAAACAGCAAACCGCACAAACACATCGCTCCAGAACCCTCAGCCATGGCTACGGGGACACTGGGGCAATTGAAGGCTCGGCATGTAGGGGCCGGGGTGTACACAAAGCCCCTCTATAAGGCCCAATGCACAGCTGGCCTCACACCGTACCATGAGGCCTGGGATGGCGGTGATCACACTGACGGGAGCTGTACTCCATCACCACAGGACTAAAGAGGAGCGCGCCTCTAATACCCGGCTCCGGGGGAACAAGAAATCAGCGGCTGAATGGAGAACATTTACCCCGGTTCATGGCTGTTTCGTGCGATTTGGTTTGCTATGTGTCGTCAACCGCAACAGAAAAGTGGGAGCAAACACCCTCCGAGAACCAGTGAGACCAGCAAATAGTGGGGGCCACAGTGCGTCAATACTGGCCGCAAGTAATGGCCAAAGCTATAGGGGCTTCAAAGATCAGAACCCCCACTACCCAAAAAGAAAAGTAGAGTAACACAAGAACCAGGGAGAGACGGGGCAACAGGGCGGGGCGGTATGGGAGATGAGTGGCCGACGGGAGATGGAGGAGGGGAACAACAGGGCAAGGGGGTATGGGAGATGAGGGTAACCGGCAGGAGATGGAGGAGGGGAACAACGGGGAAAGCGGGTTATGGGAGATGAGGGTAACCGGCAGGAGATGGAGGAGGGGAACAACAGGGAAAGGGGGTTATGAGAGATGAGGGAGAAAAACAGGGCAAGGGGGTTATGGGAGATGAGGGTAACCGGCAGGAGATGGAGGAGGGGAACAACAGGGCAAGGGGGGTATGGGAGATGAGGGTAACCGGCAGGAGATGGAGGAGGGGAACAACAGGGCAAGGGGGTTATGGGAGATGAGGGTAACCGGCAGGAGATGGAGGAGGGGAACAACAGGGAAAGGGGGTTATGAGAGATGAGGGAGAAAAACA
Source organism: Anomaloglossus baeobatrachus (assembly GCF_048569485.1). Classification (NCBI taxonomy): domain Eukaryota; kingdom Metazoa; phylum Chordata; class Amphibia; order Anura; family Aromobatidae; genus Anomaloglossus; species Anomaloglossus baeobatrachus. Next base: position 3,782,468 of record NC_134364.1, on the reverse strand, counting down.
GGGCAAGGGGGTTATGAGAGATGAGGGAGAAAAACAGGGCAAGGGGGTTATGGGAGATGAGGGTGGCCGGCAAGAGATGGAGGAGGGGAACAACAGGGAAAGCGGGTTATGGGAGATGAGGGTGGCCGGCGGGAGATGGAGGAGGGGAACAACAGGGCAAGGGGGTATGGGAGATGAGGGTGGTCGACGGGAGAGGGAAACAACAGGGCGGGGGGGGGGGGGGGTTATGGGAGATGAGGGTGGCCGGCAGGAGATGGAGGAGGGGAACAACAGGGAGAGGGGGTCATGGGAGATGAGGGTGGCCGGCAAGAGATGGAGGAGGGGAACAACAGGGCGGGGAGGGGTTATGGGAGAGGAGGGTGGCCGACGGGAGATGGAGGAGGGGAACAACAGGGAGAGGGGGTTATGGGAGATGAGGGTGGCCTGCGGTAGATGGGGGAGGGGAACAACAGGGACAAGGGGTCATGGGAGATGAGGGTGGCCGACGGGAGATGGAGGGGGGGAACAACAGGGAAAGGGGGTCATGGGAGAGGAGGGTGGCCGACGGGAGATGGGGGAGAGGAACAACAGGGTGAGGGGGTTATGGGAGATGAGGGTGGCCTGCGGTAGATGGGGGAGGGGAACAACAGGGACAGGGGGTATGGGAGATGAGGGTAACCGGCAGGAGATGGAGGAGGGGAACAACAGGGCAAGGGGGTTATGGGAGATGAGGGTAACCGGCAGGAGATGGAGGAGGGGAACAACAGGGAAAGGGGGTTATGAGAGATGAGGGAGAAAGACAGGGCAAGGGGGTTATGGGAGATGAGGGTGGCCGGCAGCAGATGGAGGAGGGGAACAACAGGGAAAGGGGGTTATGGGAGATGAGGGTGGCCGGCGGGAGATGGAGGAGGGGAACAACAGGGTAAGGGGGTATGGGAGATGAGGGTGGTCGACGGGAGAGGGAAACAACAGGTCGGGAAGGGGGTTATGGGAGATGAGGGTGGCCGGCAGGAGATGGAAAAGGGGAACAAAAGGGAGAGGGGGTCATGGGAGATGAGGGTGGCCGGCAAGAGATGGAGGAGGGGAACAACAGGGCGGGGGGGGGTTATGGGAGAGGAGGGTGGCCGACGGGAGATGGAGGAGGGGAACAACAGGGAGAGGGGGTTATGGGAGATGAGGGTGGCCTGCGGTAGATGGGGGAGGGGAACAGCAGGGACAAGGGGTCATGGGAGATGAGGGTGGCTGACGGGAGATGGAGGGGGGGAACAACAGGGAAAGGGGGTCATGGGAGAGGAGGGTGGCCGACGGAAGATGGGGGAGAGGAACAACAGGGTGAGGGGGTTATGGGAGATGAGGGTGGCCTGCGGTAGATGGGGGAGGGGAACAACAGGGACAGGGGGTCATGGTAGATGAGGGTGGCCGGCAGGAGATGGGGAGAGGTGCAGTTGGGGTACTGATCTTTAATCTCAATAAAGACTTGACTAGAAATTTGGGACAGCTGTAAGGTGGGGCAGGTGTGGGGCACACCCCTAAATGCTGCTCTGCACGATGTTCTCAAGGCTGTTTGCTGTACGGGCCGCAGGCTTCAGGCCTTTGAAGGGTAGTGAGTGCCATCTTTTGGAGGTAACATGGCCGATGATGGAACAAGGCTAAAAACTTAAAGACACAGACACGAACATCACACGACATGAGGAGCACAGAATGAGGGGCAAAGACGACCCAACACAGTCTCCGCCTGTCACTACCGGAGGACGCACCCTGCAGGGGCCAGAGGAAACTCAGGAAAAGGCTCCCGGAGACTGATTTGGGTGGAAGAACGAGACAAATGAGGCAGAGAGATGACAAAAGATTGGCAAAGAGATCGATGCAAGAAATATGGATGTGTGCAGGGAGCAGTAAAACCCAGAGACCCCTCAGTCCACCCTCCACCCCAACCACCAGCATAAAGGTGGCAATATTAAGAATGTCCTCGTGTGGATAAGGGCAGTTCAAAATGGCCACCGGCTTCAGCATTAAGATCAGTGCTGCACATGGGCCTGCAGGATGCTCGAGAGCTGAGGGTAAAGGATGGGGGTCTCGCCACTCCCCCCTTACCCCTGGGGAGACAGCAGTGTGCAGCCCAGCACAGTGATGCCCTCGCAGGGGTAGCACGCTAATGTGATGAAGTCCTTGGACAGCACAGGTCGCTGGGCCATGTCAGGACTGAACCATGCAGTGGAGACGCCATGGACAAATTTAATCTGCGGCCAATTGAAGAGCGAACAGAAAGACACTGACATGAACCCCGTTCCCACAGACAGAAGGTCTCATACGATACCTAGGTTGACCGTGAGCTTCACTTTGCCTCCGTCCAGCTCCAGGCGCAGTGTGTCGGCAGAGTCCCGGGATGTGGTGGCCACCAAGAGCCCATAGGCTCGCTGAGACTTGAATCGAAATGAAACGTCTTCAGCCTCCGTGTGCATGACTACTGGCATGACTATCTTCATGTACATACTGCCGTCATAACTGAGGATGGAGGCCTCTGTGGGGAAAAGACAGCCGGTCAGGAGCGAGGTGGTGACGTTCCTCTGCACACCGCAGACACTATCCACAGGAGGAGGCTGCGACCTTCCTCTACACACCGCAGACATTATCCACAGGAGGAGGCCGCATTCCTCTACACACCGAAGACACTATCCACAGGAGGAGGCCGCATTCCTCTACACACCGAAGACACTATCCACAGGAGGAGGCCGCATTCCTCTACACACCGCAGACACTATCCACAGGAGGAGGCCGCATTCCTCTACACACCGCAGACACTATCCACAGGAGGAGGCGGCATTCCTCTACACACCGCAGACACTATCCACAGGAGGAGGCTGCGACCTTCCTCTACACACCGCAGACACTATCCACAGGAGGAGGCTGCGACCTTCCTCTACACACCGCAGACACTATCCACAGGAGGAGGCGGCATTCCTCTACACACCGCAGACACTATCCACAGGAGGAGGCGGCATTCCTCTACACACCGCAGACACTATCCACAGGAGGAGGCCACATTCCTCTACACACCGCAGACACTATCCACAGGAGGAGGCGGCATTCCTCTACACACCGCAGACACTATCCACAGGAGGAGGCTGCGACCTTCCTCTACACACCGCAGACACTATCCACAGGAGGAGGCCACATTCCTCTACACACCGCAGACACTATCCACAGGAGGAGGCCGCATTCCTCTACACACCGCAGACACTATCCACAGGAGGGGGCCGCATTCCTCTATACACCGCAGACACTATCCACAGGAGGAGGCTGCGACCTTCCTCTACACACCGCAGACATTATCCACAGGAGGAGGCTGCATTCCTCTACACACCGCAGACACTATCCACAGGAGGAGGCGGCATTCCTCTACACACCGCAGACATTATCCACAGGAGGAGGCTGCGACCTTCCTCTACACACCGCAGACACTATCCACAGGAGGAGGCGGCATTCCTCTACACACCGCAGACACTATCCACAGGAGGAGGCCACATTCCTCTACACACCGCAGACACTATCCACAGGAGGAGGCCACATTCCTCTACACACCGCAGACACTATCCACAGGAGGAGGCTGCGACCTTCCTCTACACACCGCAGACATTATCCACAGGAGGAGGCTGCGACCTTCCTCTACACACCGCAGACACTATCCACAGGAGGAGGCGGCATTCCTCTACACACCGCAGACACTATCCACAGGAGGAGGCTGCGACCTTCCTCTACACACCGCAGACACTATCCACAGGAGGAGGCTACATTCCTCTACACACCGCAGACACTATCCACAGGAGGAGGCCGCATTCCTCTACACACCGCAGACACTATCCACAGGAGGAGGCCGCATTCCTCTATACACCGCAGACACTATCCACAGGAGGAGGCCACATTCCTCTACACACCGCAGACACTATCCACAGGAGGAGGCCGCATTCCTCTACACACCGCAGACACTATCCACAGGAGGAGGCTGTGACCTTCCTCTACACACCGCAGACACTATCCACAGGAGGAGGCCGCATTCCTCTACACACCGCAGACACTATCCACAGAAGGAGGCGGCATTCCTCTACACACCGCAGACACTAACCACAGGAGGAGGCCGCATTCCTCTACACACCGCAGACACTATCCACAGGAGGAGGCCGCATTCCTCTATACACCGCAGACACTATCCACAGGAGGAGGCGGCATTCCTCTACACACCGCAGACACTATCCACAGGAGGAGGCCGCATTCCTCTACACACCGCAGACACTATCCACAGGAGGAGGCCGCATTCCTCTATACACCGCAGACACTATCCACAGGAGGAGGCGGCATTCCTCTACACACCGCAGACACTATCCACAGGAGGAGGCCGCATTCCTCTATACACCGCAGACACTATCCACAGGAGGAGGCCGCATTCCTCTATACACCGCAGACACTATCCACAGGAGGAGGCTGCGACCTTCCTCTACACACCGCAGACACTATCCACAGGAGGAGGCCACATTCCTCTACACACCGCAGACACTATCCACAGGAGGAGGCCACATATCTCTATACACCGTAGACACTATCCACAGGAGGAGGCCACATTCCTCTACACACCGCAGACACTATCCACAGGAGGAGGCTGCGACCTTCCTCTACACACCGCAGACACTATCCACAGGAGGAGGCCGCATTCCTCTACACACCGCAGACACTATCCACAGGAGGAGGCCGCATTCCTCTACACACCGCAGACACTATCCACAGGAGGAGGCTGCGACCTTCCTCTACACACCGCAGACACTATCCACAGGAGGAGGCCACATTCCTCTACACACCCCAGACACTATCCACAGGAGGAGGCCACATTCCTCTATACACCGCAGACACTATCCACAGGAGGAGGCCACATTCCTCTACACACCGCAGACACTATCCACAGGAGGAGGCTGCGACCTTCCTCTACACACCGCAGACACTATCCACAGGAGGAGGCTGTGACCTTCCTCTACACACCGCAGACACTATCCACAGGAGGAGGCCACATTCCTCTATACACCGCAGACACTATCCACAGGAGGAGGCTGCGACCTTCCTCTACACACCGCAGACACTATCCACAGGAGGAGGCTGTGACCTTCCTCTACACACCGCAGACACTATCCACAGGAGGAGGCTGTGACCTTCCTCTACACACCGTAAACACGATCCACAGGAGGAGGCTGTGACCTTCCTCTACACACCGCAGACACTATCCACAGGAGGAGGCCACATTCCTCTACACACCGCAGACACTATCCACAGGAGGAGGCCGCATTCCTCTACACACCGCAGACACTATCCACAGGAGGAGGCCACATTCCTCTACACACCGCAGACACTATCCACAGGAGGAGGCGGCATTCCTCTACACACCGCAGACACTATCCACAGGAGGAGGCTGCATTCCTCTGTACACCGCAGACACTATCCACAGGAGGAGGCTGCGACCTTCCTCTACACACCGCAGACACTATCCACAGGAGGAGGCTGCGACCTTCCTCTACACACCGCAGACACTATCCACAGGAGGAGGCCACATTCCTCTACACACCGCAGACACTATCCACAGGAGGAGGCCGCATTCCTCTACACACCGCAGACATTATCCGCAGGAGGAGGCGGCATTCCTCTACACACCGCAGACACTATCCACAGGAGGAGGCGGCATTCCTCTACACACCGCAGACACTATCCACAGGAGGAGGCGGCATTCCTCTACACACCGCAGACACTATCCGCAGGAGGAGGCCGCATTCCTCTACACACCGCAGACACTATCCACAGGAGGAGGCGGCATTCCTCTACACACCGCAGACACTATCCACAGGAGGAGGCGGCATTCCTCTACACACCGCAGACACTATCCACAGGAGGAGGCTGTGACCTTCCTCTACACACCACAGACACTATCCACAGGAGGAGGCGGCATTCCTCTACACACCGCAGACACTATCCGCAGGAGGAGGCGGCATTCCTCTACACACCGCAGACACTATCCACAGGAGGAGGCGGCATTCCTCTACACACCGCAGACACTATCCGCAGGAGGAGGCTGCATTCCTCTACACACCGCAGACATTATCCGCAGGAGGAGGCCGCATTCCTCTACACACCGCAGACACTATCCACAGGAGGAGGCTGCGACCTTCCTCTACACACCGCAGACACTATCCACAGGAGGAGGCGGCATTCCTCTACACACCGCAGACACTATCCACAGGAGGAGGCTGTGACCTTCCTCTACACACCGCAGACACTATCCACAGGAGGAGGCCACATTCCTCTACACACCGCAGACGCTATCCACAGGAGGAGGCCACATTCCTCTACACACCGCAGACACTATCCACAGGAGGAGGCTGTGACCTTCCTCTACACACCGCAGACACTATCCACAGGAGGAGGCCGCATTCCTCTACACACCGCAGACGCTATCCACAGGAGGAGGCCACATTCCTCTACACACCGCAGACACTATCCACAGGAGGAGGCCGCATTCCTCTACACACCGCAGACAGTATCCACAGGAGGAGGCCACATTCCTCTACACACCGCAGACACTATCCACAGGAGGAGGCTGCGACCTTCCTCTACACACCGCAGACGCTATCCACAGAAGGAGGCGGCATTCCTCTACACACCGCAGACACTATCCACAGAAGGAGGCTGTGACCTTCCTCTACACACCGTAGACGCTATCCACAGGAGGAGGCTGCATTCCTCTACACACCGCAGACACTATCCACAGAAGGAGGCTGTGACCTTCCTCTACACACCGCAGACACTATCCACAGAAGGAGGCGGCATTCCTCTACACACCGTAGACGCTATCCACAGGAGGAGGCGGCATTCCTTTACACACCGCAGACAGTATCCACAGGAGGAGGCTGCGACCTTCCTCTACACACCGTAGATACTATCCACAGGAGGAGGCTGTGACCTTCCTCTACACACCGCAGACACTATCCACAGGAGGAGGCTGCATTCCTCTACACACCGCAGACACTATCCACAGGAGGAGGCTGCATTCCTCTACACACCGCAGACACTATCCACAGGAGGAGGCTGCATTCCTCTACACACCGCAGACACTATCCACAGGAGGAGGCCGCATTCCTCTACACACCGCAGACACTATCCACAGGAGGAGGCCACATTCATCTACACACCGCAGACACTATCCACAGGAGGAGGCCGCATTCATCTACACACCGCAGACACTATCCACAGGAGGAGGCGGCATTCCTCTACACACCGCAGACACTATCCACAGGAGGAGGCCACATTCCTCTACACACCGCAGACACTATCCACAGGAGGAGGCGGCATTCCTCTACACACCGCAGACACTATCCGCAGGAGGAGGCCGCATTCCTCTACACACCGCAGACACTATCCACAGGAGGAGGCTGCATTCATCTACACACCGCAGACATTATCCACAGGAGGAGGCTGCGACCTTCCTCTGCACACCGCAGACACTATCCACAGGAGGAGGCCACATTCCTCTACACACCGCAGACACTATCCACAGGAGGAGGCTGCGACCTTCCTCTACACACCGCAGACACTATCCACAGGAGGAGGCTGTGACCTTCCTCTACACACCGCAGACACTATCCACAGGAGGAGGCCGCATTCCTCTACACACCGCCGACACTATCCACAGGAGGAGGCCACATTCCTCTACACACCGCCGACACTATCCACAGGAGGAGGCTGTGACCTTCCTCTACACACCGCAGACACTATCCACAGGAGGAGGCGGCATTCCTCTACACACCGCAGACACTATCCACAGGAGGAGGCCGCATTCCTCTACACACCGCAGACACTATCCACAGGAGGAGGCGGCATTCCTCTACACACCGCAGACACTATCCACAGGAGGAGGCCGCATTCCTCTACACACCGCGGACACTTTCCACAGGAGGAGGCCACATTCCTCTACACACCGCAGACACTATCCACAGGAGGAGGCCACATTCCTCTACACACCGCAGACACTATCCACAGGAGGAGGCCGCATTCCTCTACACACCGCAGACACTATCCACAGGAGGAGGCGGCATTCCTCTACACACCGCAGACAGTATCCACAGGAGGAGGCCACATTCCTCTACACATCGCAGACACTATCCACAGGAGGAGGCCACATTCCTCTACACACCGCAGACACTATCCACAGGAGGAGGCCACATTCCTCTACACACCGCAGACACTATCCACAGGAGGAGGCCGCATTCCTCTACACACCGCAGACACTATCCACAGGAGGAGGCTGCATTCCTCTACACACCGCAGACACTATCCACAGGAGGAGGCTGCATTCCTCTACACACCGCAGACATTATCCACAGGAGGAGGCCACATTCCTCTACACACCGCAGACACTATCCACAGGAGGAGGCTGCGACCTTCCTCTATACACCACAGACACTATCCACAGGAGGAGGCGGCATTCCTCTACACACCACAGACACTATCCACAGGAGGAGGCCGCATTCCTCTACACACCGCAGACACTATCCACAGGAGGAGGCTGTGACCTTCCTCTACACACCGCAGACGCTATCCACAGGAGGAGGCTGCATTCCTCTACACACCACAGACACTATCCACAGGAGGAGGCTGCGACCTTCCTCTACACACCGCAGACACTATCCACAGAAGGAGGCGGCATTCCTCTACACACCGTAGACGTTATCCACAGGAGGAGGCGGCATTCCTCTACACACCGCAGACACTATCCACAGGAGGAGGCGGCATTCCTCTACACACCGCAGACACTATCCACAGGAGGAGGCGGCATTCCTCTACACACCGTAGACGCTATCCACAGGAGGAGGCTGCGACCTTCCTCTACACACCGTAGATACTATCCACAGGAGGAGGCTGTGACCTTCCTCTACACACCGTAGATACTATCCACAGGAGGAGGCTGTGACCTTCCTCTACACACCGTAGATACTATCCACAGGAGGAGGCTGTGACCTTCCTCTACACACCGCAGACACTATCCACAGGAGGAGGCCGCATTCCTCTACACACCGCAGACACTATCCACAGGAGGAGGCTGTGACCTTCCTCTACACACCGCAGACACTATCCACAGAAGGAGGCGGCATTCCTCTACACACCGCAGACAGTATCCACAGGAGGAGGCGGCATTCCTCTACACACCGTAGACGCTATCCACAGGAGGAGGCGGCATTCCTCTACACACCGCAGACAGTATCCACAGGAGGAGGCTGCGACCTTCCTCTACACACCGTAGATACTATCCACAGGAGGAGGCTGTGACCTTCCTCTACACACCGCAGACACTATCCACAGGAGGAGGCGGCATTCCTCTACACACCGCAGACACTATCCACAGGAGGAGGCCGCATTCCTCTACACACCGCAGACACTATCCACAGGAGGAGGCTGCATTCCTCTACACACCGCAGACACTATCCACAGGAGGAGGCGGCATTCCTCTACACACCGCAGATACTATCCACAGGAGGAGGCCACATTCCTCTACACACCGCAGACACTATCCACAGGAGGAGGCCACATTCCTCTATACACCGCAGACACTATCCACAGGAGGAGGCCGCATTCCTCTACACACCGCAGACACTATCCACAGGAGGAGGCCACATTCCTCTATACACCGCCGACACTATCCACAGGAGCAGGCGGCATTCCTCTACACACCGCAGACACTATCCACAGGAGGAGGCGGCATTCCTCTACACACCGCAGACACTATCCACAGGAGGAGGCCACATTCCTCTATACACCGCAGACACTATCCACAGGAGGAGGCCGCATTCCTCTACACACCGCAGACACTATCCACAGGAGGACGACGCATTCCTCTACACACCGCAGACACTATCCACAGGAGAAAGTCACCCAGCCTCCGTCAGCACCACGCACCCCAGCCTCCGTCAGCCCACATCAGGACCATGCACACCAGCACCCGCCCCAGTCAGAACCACGCACCCCAGCACCCACACCAGTCAGGACCACGTACACCAGCACAAATCCGGATCACACACTCCAGCACTTGCACCAGTCAGGGCCATGCACCCCAGCCCCCGTCCAGGCCACGCACTCCAAAGCCCATACCAGTGAGGACAACACACCCTAGCCTCATTTAGAACCATGCACTCCAGCCTCCATCATCAGGAGCACTCATACCAGTCCCGCTTCAGTCAGGATTGCCCACCCCAGCGCCCCCTAAATTCAGGACCACGCAACTCAGCCTCCGTCAGCACCATGCAACCCAGCCTCCGTCAGCACCCACACCCCAGCCTCCATTAGAACCACGCACCCCAGCCTCAGTCAGCACCACGCACCCCAGCATCCGTCAGCATCTCGCACCCCAGCGCCCGAGCCAGTCAGGACCACACACCCTAGCGCCCTCCAGGACCCTAGCACCCTAGCCACGGTCTAGACCACACAACCCAGTGCTCACGCCAGTCAGGACCACGCACCCTAGCGCCCACGCCAGTTAGGACCAAACACTCTAGTCTCCTTTAGGATCACACACATCAGCCTCTATCAGGACAACACACCCCAGGCAACATCAGGATCACACACCACAGTACTCACACCAGTCAGGACAACACAACTCACCGCCAGTAAGGACCCGTAACACACCAGCCCCGCTCCAGACCACTAACTTCAGAACCCACACCAGTCAGAACCAAGCACCCAAGTTTCCACACCAGTCAGGACCACACACCCCACTGCCAGTCAGGACCCTAACATCCAAGCCCCCGCACAAGTCAGAACCATGCACCCCAGCGCCCACGCCAGTAAGGACCACACCCCCCAGTCTCCTTTAGGACCACGCACACCAGCACCAATCGGGATCACACACTCCACTGCTCACGCCAGTCAGGGCCACGCACCCCAGCCCTCGTCTAGGCCATGCACCCCAGAGCCCACGCCAGTGAGGACCACACACCATAGCCTCCTTTAGGACCATGCACTCCAGCCTCCATCAGGCGCACTCATACCAGTGCCCGCTCCAGTCAGAATCAAGAACTCCAGTGCCCACTAAAGTCAGGACGATGCACCCAAACTCCCACGACAGTCAGGACCACACACCACAGGCTACACCAGGACAACGCACCCCAGTTGCCGCACCAGTCAGGACCACCCACCCTAGCCTTCATCAAGACCATGCATCCCAACTCTTTCAGTACCTTGCACCCCAGCGCTTGAGCCAGTTTGGAACATGGGCCCCAGTGTCCGTGCCAGTCAGGACCATACACCAACGCCCACACCAGTCAGGACTATGCACCCCAGCACCTGTGCCAGTTAGGAGCACACACCCCAACCTCCGATTGGATCATGCACACCAGTCAGGACCTTGCACACCAGTCAGGACCTGGCAGTGCCTGCACCAGTCAGAACCACCCACCCCAGAGTCTGTGCCAGTCAGGACCATGCACTCAACCGTCCATCAGCCCCATGCACCCCAGCTCCCATGCACCCAAGCTCATCAGGACCACGCACCCCAGCCTCTATTAGGACCAAGAACCCCAGCGCCTGTGCCAGTCAGGACTATGCACCCCTGCCTCCTTTATGACCACTCACACCAGTCAGTAAAAAAACACCCTAGTGCCAGTCAGGATAACGCACCCCCGCCTAAGTCAGGACTATGCACCTGCACCTCTATTAGGACTATACACCCCAGTGACTGCGCCAGTCAGGACTACACACCCCAGCGTCCACGCCAATCAGCTCCACGCACTCCAACCAGTTAGAGCCAAGCACCCCAGCTGTTGTTTGGACCACGCACCGCAATGCCTGTGCCATTCAGGACTACGCATTCCAGCCTCGTTAAGAACCATACACACTAGCGCCCACACTAGTCAGGATCACGTAACCTGTGCCAGTAAGGATCACACACCCCTGAATCCGTTAGGTCCACGCACCTCAGCCTCCGTCAGGACCATGCACCCTAGCGACCGTTCCAGTCATGACCACATACCCCAGCGAATGCACGTGCCCGTGCTCATCAGGGAAGCACACCGCAGCGCCCATGCCCATTAGGACCACGCACCCACGCCTGTCAGGGCCACATACCTCAGCGCCATACACACCCAACATCTGTCAGAACCACATACCCGGGGACTCCGCGCCCACCAGGACCATGCCCCTGAACGTCCACGCCCATCAGGACTACACACCTGAGTGTACGCACCTATCAGGACCAAGCACCCGAGCCTCCCTAACAACAGGATACAAGTCACACAAATGAAGATTCAGTGAAATTAATTTTATGAACACAATTTTGGATCGTATTTAAGAAAACCTGTGAGTCTTCTCTGCAGAGGTGGTTCCCGTTCTCACCTTGCCGGGGTGTTCTCAGCAGCACATTTGCCACAGTGACCTTTACAGCAATTCAGTCATAAGTACAGGTGTATGGGTACCGGTTGAGCCCCTGCAATCACACTATGTCTGCATCTGCCATGAAGGTCACTGTAGAGGTCATACACCATGTCTGCCATACACGATGCGGCCCCAACACTTCCTAGGATATTCTCTAGGCTCCAAGGTCTGGTGCAGTAAGAATCTCGAACAAGGATCATTATTGATCCTACACCTTATAGGATATAGCCAGAACTGTTCCGGTCACGTGATATCACAGCTGAGGCCGGACTGTTGTCAGTGGAGCGCCCCTGGTGGTATCGAGTCTTCTCTAGATGGTGGGGGTAGCGGAGCTTGGACATAGAGGTCCCACAGAGCAGTAGAGCTGCACATCACCACACACATTATATAACACAGACACCAGGGCGGAAATGACAGCCGTATTCACACAAGGCATATCGTCTATCCAGGACAGTAAATGTTAGCAATAGCCCTGGGTGGGGAGAAAGTGGGGGCCGATCCCACACAAGAGGGGGGCAACCTGCCCCCACAGTACAAATGTCACTGGAATAGGAAGGAATCTACATCATCTGCCGCACATTACAGCTCTGGTCACTCTGCGGACATCATCTGCTACACATTACAGCTCTGGTCACACTGCGGACATCATCTGCTACACATTACAGCTCTGGTCACTCTGCGGACATCATCTGCTACACATTACAGCTCTGGTCACACTGCGGACATCATCTGCTACACATTACAGCTCTGGTCACACTGCGGACATCATCTGCTACACATTACAGCTCCGGTCACAATGCGGACATCATCTGCTACACATTACAGCTCTGGTCACACTGCGGACATCATGTGTCGCACATTACAGCTCCGGTCACAATGCGGACATCATCTGCTACACATTACAGCTCTGGTCACACTGCGGACATCATGTGTCGCACATTACAGCTCCGGTCACAATGCGGACATCATCTGCTACACATTACAGCTCTGGTCACACTGCGGACATCATCTGTCGCACATTACAGCTCCGGTCACAATGCGGACATCATCTGCTACACATTACAGCTCTGGTTACACTGCGGACATCATGTGTCGCACATTACAACTCCGGTCACACTGCGGACATCATCTGCTACACATTACAACTCCGGTCACACTGCGGACATCATCTGCTACACATTACAACTCCGGTCACACTGCGGACATCATCTGCTACACATTACAGCTCCGGTCACACTGCGGACATCATCTGCCGCATATTACAGCTCTGGTCACACTGCGGACATCATCTGCCGCAGATTACAGCTCCGGTCACACTGCAGACATCTGCCGCACATTACAGCTCCGGCCACACTGCGGACATCATCTACCGCACATTACAGCTCCGGTCACACTGCGGACATCATCTGCCGCACATTACGCTCTGGTCACACTGTGGACATCATCTGCCGCACATTACGCTCTGGTCACACTGAGGACATCATCTGCCGCACATTACAGCTCCGGTCAAACTGCGGACATCATGTCTCGCAAATTACAGCTCCGGTCACACTGCGGACATCATCTGCCGCACAATATAGCTCTGGTGACACTGCGGACATCATCTGTCGCACATTACGGCTCTGGTCACACTGCGGACATAATCTGCTTCACATTACAGCTCCGGTCACACTGCGGACATCATCTGCAGCACATTACATCTCCGGTCACACTGCGGACATCATCTGTCGCACATTACGGCTCTGGTCACACTGTGGATCATCTGCTACACATTACGGCTCCGGTCATACTGCGGACATGTGTCGCACATTACATCTCCGGTCACACTGCGGACATCATCTGCTACACATTACGGCTCCGGTCATACTGCGGACATGTGTCGCACATTACAGCTCCGGTCACACTGCGGACATCATCTGCAGCACATTACGGCTCTGGTCACACTGCGGACATCATTTGCGGCACATTACGGCTCTGGTCACACTGCGGACATCATCTGCAGCACATTACGGCTCTGGTCACACTGCGGACATCATGTGTCGCACATTACGGCTCTGGTGACACTGCGGGTCTGAACCACTTTCAGAAAATTAATAAGAAAATCTCCATCCAACGCTGATTCCTTATTCTAGGTCCTACACACTAGCGTAGATCACACCCCTCCCGTCAGAGCCAATAATCCAAATATCCGCCCAACTCATCTGATGGCAATAATGAGGTGAGCAGAGCTGGAGTGTGGCCACACGTGCTCCGGTCATTACCATGGAGGATTTTTAACCCTAGAACGCATACCTGGGGCCTCGCAGGCCTGCTAGGTCATTTGTTTTCTATGGTAGATTGAATTGCTTGCGCGTTCTAGGGTTAAGAGGAGAAGGCTCCATTCTTAGACATCTCCAACCTCCCCAGCGCCCTCATACATGGATGCCATGCGGACAATTTCTGAAGGACGATGGTTGCTGCCATGGATTGGCCATATTGCAAGAGACTGGACAGCAATGTCTGTGCGCAGCGCTGGGAAAACGCAGGCAGCATCCCGATACTGAGCCGAGCCAGCCCGTGAGCTGGAGGATTACAGAGGTCTCTCATTCTCTGTCTAAACTCCACTGAGATTATTACAAGCGTGCGGGGTTACGCTCTTAAATCGCTAATCTTTCAATTGCTTTGTGCAACGAGAGAGCGCAGCGATTGTGATTAACCCCTGCCCCACCGAGTTCTTTAGGCTCCGACAAAAGCAGCAGAAGGTGAAGGATGAGCGCGCAGACGAATGGTTAATGTTGTAATAAATCAGACGTTTTTAGAGCACAGGATTACAGGAAATCCCCAATTCACAAGGGCTTGTAATTGCAAAGGGTTTAATATGATGGGAGAGGTAAACGAGAGATAGCGCCACCCTATGACAAAACTCAGCAAAGGGGCGATTCATGGTAATGACGGAGGAAAGCTAAGGACCGATGCCGGTGGTCACGTCCAAGACCCCTCTCCATCAGCCACAGATGCAGGGTGGACCTCAGCCTTGTGCGCCTGGTCCTCCATCTCATCCTCTTCTCTCGGAGCTCCAGTGTCCGAGGGGTTAACCCAATGATGCACAATACCCCATTAACTAGATGAAACCATGCAGCGCTCTTGGCTCCGGCCTCCACATACATCTTATCGGCTTATCATGAACGTTCCCTCCAGGGGCCGGGATTAGAATAGAGCGGAGAGACGCGGCTGGCTGCTTTGTGAAATTAATTGGAAAATCGCAGCCTGGGGAATAGATCTGGCCCAGCCTGAGGCTGCGGGGCCACACTGGCCAGATTCCTGGGAGATGTGGTGCAGGCAGGAGATGAACTACATGGAACAGCCACGCCTCCTCCACCAAATGCAACATCAGGTCTCTACCGCAGCCCCTGCCTGACCGCATCCCCTGGTAAGAGCCCCCGCCCAAACACAGCCCCCTCCAACAGCCCCTGCTGACCGCATCCCCTGGAACCAGCCCCCGACCAAACACAGCCCTGCTGACCGCACCCCCTGCTCTGCTGACCGCATCCCCTGGAACCAGCCCCCGCCCAAACACAGCCCCCCTCCAACAGCCCCTGCTGACCGCATCCCCTGGAACCAGCCCCAGACCAAACACAGCCCTGCTGACCGCACCCCCTGGAACCAGCCCCAGACCAAACACAGCCCTGCTGACCGCACCCCCTGGAACCAGCCCCCGCCCAAACACAGCCCTGCTGACCGCATCCCCTGGAACCAGCCCCCGCCCAAACACAGCCCTGCTGACCGCATCCCCTGGAATCAGCTTCTGCCAACAGCCCTGCTGACCGCATCCCCTGGAACCAGCCCCCGCCAACAGCCCCTGCTGACCACATCCCCTGGAATCAGCCCCCCCCAACAGCCCCTGCTGACCGCATCCCCTGGAACCAGCCCCCGCCAACAGCCACTGCTGACCACATCCCCTGGAATCAGCCCCCGCCAACAGCCCCTGCTGACCGCATCCCCTGGAACCAGCCCCCGCCAAGAGCCCCTGCTGACCACATCCCCTGGAATCAGCCCCCGCCCAAACACAGCCCTGCTGACCGCACCCCCTGGAACCAGCCCCAGACCAAAACACAGCCCTGCTGACCGCACCCCCTGGAATCAGCCCCCGCCCAAACACAGCCCTGCTGACCGCATCCCCTGGAACCAGCCCCCGCCCAAACACAGCCCTGCTGAC
Source organism: Anomaloglossus baeobatrachus (assembly GCF_048569485.1). Lineage (NCBI taxonomy): Eukaryota > Metazoa > Chordata > Amphibia > Anura > Aromobatidae > Anomaloglossus > Anomaloglossus baeobatrachus. Next base: position 3,765,841 of record NC_134364.1, on the reverse strand, counting down.
CGCATCCCCTGGAACCAGCCCCAGACCAAACACAGCCCTGCTGACCGCACCCCCTGGAACCAGCCCCCGCCCAAACACAGCCCTGCTGACCGCATCCCCTAGAATCAGCTTCTGCCAACAGCCCTGCTGACCGCATCCCCTGGAACCAGCCCCCACCCAAACACAGCCCTCGCCATCAGCCCTGCTGACCGCATCCCCTGGAACCAGCCCCCGCCCAAACACAGCCCTCACCATCAGCCCTGCTGACCGCATCCCCTGGAACCAGCCCCCCGCCCAAACACAGCCCTCACCATCAGCCCTGCTGACCGCACCCCCTGGAACCAGCCCCCGCCCAAACACAGCCCTGCTGACCGCATCCCCTAGAATCAGCTTCTGCCAACAGCCCTGCTGACCGCATCCCCTGGAACCAGCCCCCGCCAACAGCCCCTGCTGACCACATCCCCTGGAATCAGCCCCCGCCAACAGCCCCTGCTGACCGCATCCCCTGGAATCAGCCCCCACCCAAACACAGCCCTGCTGACCGCATCCCCTGGAACCAGCCCCCGCCCAAACACAGCCCTGCTGACCGCATCCCCTGGAATCAGCTTCTGCCAACAGCCCTGCCTGACCGCATCCCCTGGTAAGAGCCCCCGCCCAAACACAGCCCCCTCCAACAGCCCCTGCTGACCGCATACCCTGGAATCAGCCCCCGCCCAAACACAGCCCTGCTGACCGCACCCCCTGGAACCAGCCCCCGCCCAAACACAGCCCTGCTGACCGCATCCCCTGGAATCAGCTTCTGCCAACAGCCCTGCTGACCGCATCCCCTGGAACCAGCCCCCACCCAAACACAGCCCTCGCCATCAGCCCTGCTGACCGCATCCCCTGGAATCAGCCCCCGCCCAAACACAGCCCTCACCATCAGCCCTGCTGACTGCATCCCCTGGAACCAGCCCCCGCCCAAACACAGCCCTCACCATCAGCCCTGCTGACTGCATCCCCTGGAACCAGCCCCCGCCCAAACACAGCCCCCGCCACAGCCCTGCTGACTGCATCCCCTGGAACCAGCCCCCGCCCAAACACAGCCCTCACCATCAGCCCTGCTGACCGCATCCCCTGGAACCAGTCCCCGCCCAAACACAGCCCTCGCCATCAGCCCTGCTGACCGCATCCCCTGGAACCAGCCCCCGCCCAAACACAGCCCTCACCATCAGCCCTGCTGACCGCATCCCCTGGAACCAGCCCCCGCCCAAACACAGCCCTCACCATCAGCCCTGCTGACCGCATCCCCTGGAACCAGCCCCCACCCAAACACAGCCCTCACCATCAGCCCTGCTGACCGCATCCCCTGGAACCAGCCCCCGCCAACAGCCCTCCCGACCACAGCCCCTGACCGACCACAGCACCTCTCCTGATCACAGCTTCAGACTTCAGCTCTACTGACCCAAGCTCCTGGCTGACCGCAGCCCCTGCCCGACCACAGCTTTTGACTGTAGCCCTCCCGACCGCAGCCCCTGCCTGACTACAGTCTCTGCCCGACCACAGTTTCTGACTGCAGACCTCTCGACCACAGCCCCTGCCTGACTACAGTCTCTGCCCGACCACAGTTTCTGACTGCAGACCTCTCGAC